>NC_139770.1:21844074-22538765 GCF_965231275.1 Zosterops lateralis
GGTTCCGGCGCTGGAGGAGGCGGCGGGCCGGGCGGGATGCCCGGTGCCCAGGCGGCCACGCTCTCCCTGCCCACCCGCCGGCACCGAGCGCGGCTCCATCTCCTCCGACATCCGGCAAGGGAAGGGAACAAAGGCGGAGAACAATTCCTATTGTTTTCCGAGACTTTCTTCAGGGCAGCTCTTCCAGCGCGATGCCGCTGCCCAGTCACTCCGCGCTCCCGGCGCTCGGGGCCGCGCAGACGCCGCCGGGGCCGCGGTTCCCGAGCCGAGGTGCCCGACACCGACCCTCGGAGCCTGTTTTCCACTAGCACAGACACAGAGACAGCGTGCTCTGCAGGGTTATCCCACTCACCACAGCTCCTGTCCTACGCCACAGCACCACTGGGCGTTCCTGAGATGTTCAGCCATGGGAATACGGCAGTGCTGGGTTAATGGTTTGACTCCATGATCTCGGAGGTCTTTTCCAACTAAACGATTCTACGATGACACCCAGATTCCTGTAACCAGCCAAGGCACAACGCCTGTGGTGGGGAAAGGGTGAGCTCAGCAGGGCTCAAAGTGAAGGAGATCAGCCTGATCACTTCTGTGGGTCTCCAAGGGGGGACAGAAGCATCTACAGAAGAATCGTTGAATGGTTTGGGTTGGGAGACCTTAAATCCTATCGCATTCCACCCCCTGCCATGGGCAGGGACACCTTCCACTAGCCCAGGCTGCTCCAAGCCCCGTCCAACCTGGCCTTGGACACTTCCAGGGACGAGGTATGGGACAGCCACAGCTTCTTCTCTGAGCAAAGGAAGCATCTACTATGTGAGAGAGAATTCGACCTACAAGTCTTGTTGGATGGGGATGAATGGATAAAATAAATCCCATAAAATGCCCCTTGGTCACTGACTGGGCGTTCCAGGGACAGATACTGAAAGTATCAAATGCCAGGTGAGGCTGGATGCCACTTTGGACAAAGTGGCTTCTCCAATAATACTGATATTTTTGTAAAGCCACACTTTATAGCCTTAGGAGCTTCCTCAGCTCACAAACCCCATTCCTCCCACCAAGGCCATGCCTAAGCTCCAAGGAGAAGATCCCATATCAAAGCAGGACCTGGCCAAGGACAAAGCTCGACTTCTAACTGCCTCTCCAGACAAATGGGGTTTGAAAGCACCTGGACTCCAGCCTGCCTGTCTGGCATCCTCCTCCATTGCAAGAACTGGTGAGAAAAGCCAAGCTCTGGCTGAGCGAGGCCCCTCTGGAGCCACCCTCACAGCAAGCCTATAGATATCAAGGATCTCCACCCCAGAGGTTTTGCTTCAGAACAGGTTCACCTGATCTGATCCACTCCATATTCCACCATTTCCTAGCTCCCAGAAGGATGAACGGCAGGGGGAAGGAAGCAAGACATCCCTGGGGATGAGCTCTGCTGTTCAATTTCAGATTGGAGATGTGGGCATGTCTCTAACACACCTGCCTCACAGAGGGACATCCCCCAGCACCTGACCCGCTGACCAAGCTTGGAGGGATCTGACTGGGATTGGATCTGATCAGATCTCTGAGGAGTCTTCCTCTGACTGGCAAAGACAGGGATCCTGGTGAAGCACACCAGGAGAGGAGTCTGTGTGAGCCCATCCGAGGCAGACTTAGCAAAGAAACCCTGATTCATTCAACATCCCCATGCCACCCCAATTTGGTTAAATCTGCCAAACTATTTTGGCATGGGAAAACTGTTTTGGGCCCCAACCTCCATCCCAGCTGTGGGTGGAGAGCCTCCCCATGCTGGGCCCTACACTGAGCGCGTGGGTGCCCCCCACCCCCTGCGTGTTGCATCCTGCATTTCTGCTGCTTTGAACCCACCTCCTGTGTCACCCTGCATCCCTGGCTGCAGTGGGGGTGGTTGCCTTTGCTCCTCAGTGAGCTCTGCCCCAGGACACCCTTCCTGGCCACCTTCTACAGTCCCCCTGGCCAGGGTCACAGCTGTGACAGCCACAGCCTCACCCCTCACTCAGGATGCCCCACACACTGAGGGAAGGGGACTCAGCCAGGACTTGGCTCATGTCCCCCCATGCCCTTCAGGGACATGACCAGACAGACCCGCTCCCAAATCCCTCCTGAGAGCTCACACACTCACTGCTCACACCGACGGCTCCCCTGTAATAACCCAGGGCTCTGTCACTGCCATTAATTATCTATTAACACACCCCATCATCTTAGCTACTGCCCAGTCCCATCTCAGGGGGTGTGAGCCACCTTCAAAAGCCACCTGGCTGGTTCTCCTGGGGCTCTTATACCACCTGTCCTGGGAGAAGACTCATGGGGGCAGGCTGGGATGGGCAGGAAGATCAGCAGGGCTGGAGTCAGACCTCCTAGCCATTCCACACTCCCATGGGGCCACGAGAGCATCAAGCAGGACCACCAAACTTTAAACGGCTTGAACAGTTCCCTTCTCAGTGATAGGTTTCACCCCTGCAGCACCAGGGAGCCCTGCACAACACTTTTGGTGCACCGGGCAGCAAGAGAGGGGACATCAGGAGCCCTCGCTGGGGCTGGCAGCTCAGGCCCTCAGATGCTAGAGGAATTCTCCAGATTCCTGCACCTTCCCCTCGCTGTGCTAACCCCAACCCTACCTACAGCTGGCAGCAAGACCTCCAGCATCCCTTCCCTCACACTTCTCTACCTTTGAGCTTCATGAAGCCCTGAGGTTTTTTTCTTCCCCTGAGTCAGGGAAATTTGAAAGGGAAGGCACATGGGACGTGCGACCTGTCCTGAGTGTTGCCAGGGCACTGTGAGGACATCCCATGCTCAGCCTGTGTCCCTGGCTCAGCCACAGGCACAACCCCAACCACAGGACAGGGGAGGCTGCTGCAATCCCACATCCCAGACAATCCCAGCATCAGCAGCAGGGCTGGCACTGGGAAAGGGACAATTCAGATCTGTGCTGCTTCTCCTTTCCATTCTCACAGAGGTAAAAGACACAGAGCATCCTCACCAAGTCCCAACTTCAGGAAGACAGCAAGGCACAGAGCTCCCCTGCTGCATCCATCCCCATGCAGAACACCACCTTCCATTCATGATATCGCTCCAGAAAGGCAAAAAAAAAAAGCTGGCAGGGAGCCCAGGGATGGCTCTGCCCCCGAGCTGCAGTCGTTTCATGTGGCTCCAACGCCTCTCACACTTTCAAAGGCACACCAACCCAGTTAATGGATGTCTCACAGCCCACTGTGTGTGTTCTGACACAGCCCCTCTGCCAAGGAAAAACAACAGTGAGCGTGTGTGGATGTGTGTATATACAAAGGCTTTAAAGAGGACGTTGCTTGCATTTTTACAGCTTTGTTGAAGGGTTTGTTGGTTTGGGGTTTTTTAATATAAAAGCCTAAAGCAAATATAATCCAGAGAAAAGGATTTAAAAAAACATCTTTAATACTTCACCTACATGCATAACACCTGTAGAGCTCTAACACTCCCCAAGGAACATGTTTTATAATAAGTGTTTCAGGCTGAAAAAAGACAACTGCTCAGAAAAACATTGCTACTGGCCAGTACTGCACACCCTGCCAACATGAGTGTTCATTCAGGGACACAATTAAGTCTTTCAGGGATGTCCACCCCAGGAGCTGCACACCAGCTTTACAAGCTTTAACCTTCAGGTGTTCCCCACCTGCAGTGAGGTGTCTGTGCCATGAAATCCTCTCAACTGGTCACAGCAGGAACCCACACCCCTCCACTGTGTGAGCTGTATCCTCCTGCTTTATCCAAGGATCCAGTTTGTTGCAGAATAATAAAGTTTTAGCTCTTTTTGGCAAATAGAAACAGAGAATCTAACATGCCAACCACACTGCCACCTTTAAACCTTTCAAAGAATCCCAGAATGGCTGGGCTTGGAAGGGACCTTAAAGCTCATCCCATTCCACCCCCTGCCATAGGCATGGACACCTTCCACTGTCCCAGGGTACTCCAAGCCCTGTCCAGCCTGGCCTTTGACAATTCCAGAGATGGGGCAGCAACAGCTTCTCTGGGCACCTGTGCCAGGGCCTCACCTCCCTCACAGGGAACAATTCCTTCCTAAAGGAACACAATGAACAACGAATTTCTTTTGATGAACACAAATGCTCACCCACTGGCTTCAGCTGAGTAAACAGCCACCAACTAGTTCTCAAGTCAACACCAAATTTTAGTCCTCTGAGGTGAATTTCTGCCTACATTTTGTTACCTTTAAGACTGAGAGGTAGATAAGGTCACTGAGTGGCTTCAAATGCCCATCAACAAACCCACATCAGTCACTTAAAAAGAAAGGGTTTTTTTTTTATTTTGGAACAGAGATTTGGGGCCTATGGAAACTCTGAGTAGGAAACTGGCATCCGAGAAACCTGCTTGAGTGGAAGCTGTCCCTGTCCATGGCAGGGGGTTGGAACTAGATGGTCTTTAAGGTCCGTTCCCATTCAAACCGTTCAGTGATTCTATGATCTCTGTGTCCTCCTCAAATCCAAGTGCTGATACCAGCACATTCTGGATGAATTCACCTGTTGTATGTTCCCAAGAACTTCCTAGGCCAGACACATGATTATAATATATAATGTTTGTAAGGAGCAAACTACACATCTGCCCACCATCAGATTTTTATAGCTTTCCTTGAATTACCCAGCCACTGCCAGCATTAGAGACAAGACATTTGCCTGGAAAGTCCATGCTATCATGTCAGCTCTTCCACTCCCAAAGCATCCCATGTTTTAACTGGGTTAAAATGAAGCCTTTCACTCTTTTGAAGCAAGTCTCTTGGCTGTGTGGTTACTCATATACAACATCCACTGCAATACATTTGTGTACAACTATAAAAGGAGAAAATATAATCACTTTATTTCCAGTATACAGACTAAATCCCACCATAAAATCAAGATAATGAGCAAGCACACATGAATAAAACACTCAGCACTTAAGCAAACCCCACTTTCGCCACTTCCAGCATTGTTCCCAAAGGTGGCTGCAGTACTCCCAGGAGCAATCTTCCCTCTACTCCAAAAAACCACTCCCAGTTTGCATGAAGTGCTGCATTTTCCTGTATGCCTTGAAATACTAGTTAGGTACAACACTATTTCATCTTCTCTGCTCCCAAGCTATGTCCAGTCCCACTCCCACCCTGACATCAAAGCCACAATTACTTCTACAAGGAGGTAAAATCAGCAGGTTGTAGCAATACAGCTCTTCAGAGGTGCAGAACGATGACAAAGTGTGACCTGCAGCACAGACAGCAAGACAGAAATGCTGAGCAGTTGTACCACATACATGCACACTCTGTAAAGCTTTCTTCATGGTGTGACTCCTTCCATGTCACACTTTTTCACATTTAAAAACAACAAACCAGCCCTTGTCGAATTTAGCCCATTGAAAGCTGCCAACAAAATTGGATTCCATGTGCTGCTAATGGGCATGTTATTGCTTGTAGTAAATTGGAGAAATTTGGACCTACACGTGAGATTGGCTTGCAAAGCAGAAAGGTCAGCAGAGGGCCCTCAGCAGTTTTAGGAACTGACCAGCTGGTATTTGCTGCACTCCTCACACTGGCTACAACACTGCAGTCCAAAACACACACTGTACCTCGAGCAAACAGCCCATCTTCTCTCTCTGGCTCCTATTTAATACACGAGAGCACTCAGTGTAGAGTGTCACAGGTAGTTTTTGTAAGTCCATCGCTCTCATCTTGGCTCGGTCACCCAAAAATGAGTGACAGGGCTGTCATGGCAAAGCAGTGCCAAATCCTCTCAACTCATGTGTCACCAGAGTGAGCTGATATTCTTGCAGAGCTACTAACATGCCCAGCAGAGCAAACACATCCTCACTGGATTTTCCAACTGCCAATGACTTGCCTCGCCCAGGTGAACTTGGACAATCCAGCCTTTACACCTTGTGCCTCTAACTGAGTGTAAAGTTTACAACTGAGTGTCTTCAAGGAGTAATAAAGCAGCTCTTGGGATTTCTGCCAAGCCAACACTGACTCAAAGGCTCAGTACAAACTCACAGTGTTACGTGGGAACACCAGGCCATTCCAGACCCCCAGCCAGTCCTCACAGCTCACTCTCTAAAGTTCCTTTCTTTGCTAACACACCCTGCTTTACAGCCTCTCCTGCTAACTACACTCTTCAAATCAGATCTGACTGCAGCTGCTGCCCTTAACCTAACAAGAACAGAATGGATACAGAAATTCCTGTCTACTGCTGCTCCAGATGCAATGCTACCTATAAAAACACAACTAATTCTGCCAGCAGATGCTCTCCAACAGCAGATGGGTGAGAGAGGGCTGCAGATTGCCAAGTCTCCAGGCTTTCCACACCACAAAGTAAGGTAGCAACAAGCAGCCTTTGAAAGAGCATTGTCTCTGTATTTTTCTCTACCATTAAATCCCTTTTCCACACAACTTAGTGAGTGAACTAGAGGCTTCTCTGGAGCAGTGGAAGAAAAGAGATGGTAAATAAATAACGAATTATAAGAACTAGGCCAATAGTTTTACAAAGTTTTCCTTTTTGGTACCAGCACTGAGCACTGCTCGTTTCCAGGTGGAGAGAAATACAAAACACTTCAGTCTCTCTGTGAGCTTAAAGTCCAAGTGACTTCTGCACAATCTGCTTGGCAATTTTGTTAAACTGTTCTCTGTCTTCCCGCCACATCTTGGAGGCGTCTACATTGGCTCCACTTTCATCATTTGGCTCTGAAACAAGAAAGACAAAGGTAGGTGGGCAATGGAGCTTCTTACTTCTTCAGGAATGCCACTTCCCCAAGGCTTTGAAACACTTTTCCTGCTTGAGACTGCAGAAACACCAATAAGCAAATCCAATGACAGCTCCCGGATTCCCAAAAAGCTCTGATTTAACTGACCACAAGAGAAAGGATATCACAACAAATTTGAGTTTAGGCAAGAAACAAGTGGTACAGGAGCAGGACTTTCTTTTGTTTGTGCTTTCAGCAGTGGAGCCCCACCATGCACATGGCCAACACACTGTGGCACCCCCAGTGCTCTCAAGGGCTTTCAAACCCGCATGTTCCTCCCCACAGAACATCTTTTTTCCTTGTTCTCCGGCTTCCCAGACACAAAGCCCCTCCAAGCAGGCCACCCAAACAGGCTGTCACTTGTTGGGATGGCTTTTTCTATTAAAAACCAACAAAACAATCCAAGGAAACCCATAGAATATGCTTCCACTTCTGCAACATCTTTCATCCGATGATTTCAGAACATTTTATGATGCACATGGAGTGCTGAAGTCCCAGACTTTCCCCATTTTGTATGGAGGTGAGCTGAAACCCAGGATTTACCAGGTCTGTGGGCAGCATACAGCAGGACACTCTCCTGGGGTTCCAGAAGGCACTAACACTCTCTGTTCACTTCCCTTGAACACCAGTCCACACCCAGCCCAGCCCAGTTCATGGGCTCCCATCCTTCTCCACAGGATCCTGATGGTCCACCTTAAAACCCAGCAAGTGTGCAGCTCACCCAGTCTGGTAAATTCAGGCTTACACCACCAGCAGAGCCAGGGCTGAGAGTTTTCCAGTACCCTGAAAGAAGCTGACTACTGGTGTTTTAGCCTAATTTCTCCAAAAGCCATGGGAAAACAGGATGCACAGGCAGAGAACCAGACCAAGTCACTCCCATACTTCCCAGTGCAGGTAAGGCTGCACCACAAACCAAGCTCTTGGAAGCCATGGGAACCCCACAGGTACTATTTGTCTGCACAGCTTCCTAACTGCAGGTTACTATTCCAAAGCTAAAACAGTCCCATGTAGGAATCTGCTGCTTGCTCTATGGTCAACTCTGCAGCTTCTAAACCCATTTATCCTTCAAAACCAGTTCTAAGGGACATGGCTTTGCCCTCTTCAGGCAATTCAGTGGCTCTGTCCACTGTGTGGAAAATGATTCATCTTTCAGAGGGCTGCACATGACAGAGCTGATCCACAGCCCTTGTTAGATTTAGGGAAAATGCTTTGGGAGGCTCCCCAAGAAGTTTTTCACCCCAGATCTCTTCTCAAGAAGCCTTCCTCTGAACCAGAGATGGCAGAGTGAGGCATTCCCAGGCCGGGAATAACAAAGAGAAACAGAGTGTGCTGGCATCTGAACTAGAGACCATGGACTCCAGTTTACTGTACTGGTTAGGCCTGATAACCTTTCAGCTGCCAAAGCCAAATCCAACCCAGGCTGTAATCCACAGCATTAAAATCTGAATGGGCAGCATAGCAAATACAGAGAGGGTTTTGTCCAGGAGCAAGGAACCAGCTGAGCCTCTGGGACCACCAGACCCATCACTACTGTCTCAGTTGGTACCAAGCTGGAAGGAAAGCCTTGCAGTAACCCCCAAACAGGAACACCTGTTACTAATTCAGCTGCGGTTTGTTTCCAATCCTTCTCAGAGCACTGGTTTACTAATAAATAAATAAATACCAGGGCTTTGAGAACTGTGCTTTGCTCAGTGAACAAAGCAAAAACCAAGAGGCAGTTCCAGCTGACTCAGGAAGGGCTGGCAGGACAGCAGTGCTCACCTGCCAGCATGCTGACGACTGACAAGAGGATCTTCTCCACGCTCTGCACAGGACTCCACCGCTCCGCGCTGCTCTCGTATCCCATGGGATCATCCCCAGGAGCATGAAGGATGGAGATGCACACTCTCCCATCTGGGTAAACTGCACAAAAAGTACACAGGATTGGTTGTTACTTAGTGGAAATGCTCAGCATCTCCACATCAGCCTTGAGACTTGGCTTTTCTATTATTAAAACTAAATCCAGGTTTAAATTTCCTCTTTAGGCAAAAAGACATGAAATCTGAAAGACAAAAACTTAGGACATATCTTCTTTAAGCAAATCTAACAAACTCCTTCCCCAACAGAAACCTGCTGGGAGCACTTGTATCATTTAATAATCAGTGACAGGCTCCATGAAAAAATGAACAATATAGCCTGGTGGAATAAGGCACAAATTTATGCACAGACACAGCTCCAAGCAGGTAGCCAGTCTTACTTAAATGGAAATGAATGCACTGAATGCACATTGGAGTCCTCCACTGGACTGTGACCATTAAAAGGATTACACAAAAGAGGGAAAAGTTATGTTATATGTATTATCAACATGAGAAAAAATAAAGTGTTGTTAAATATATTATGAAGAGTAGAACTGATCTTTTTTTGAAAAATACTGAGGTGCAATCAGAAGAATTCCCACTACCTTTTTTTTTTCTTAAAGCTCAACTACATTAAAGCACCTGGAAACAAGGAAACCTATGAATTAAGGATCCAGGTGCTTCCCCTCCCACCTTTAGCAAAAGTGTCTGCAACAGTACAAGTTGTCTGCACAGAGACTGAGCTCTACTGACTTGGTAATGAAACCAAACAAAGGTTGGAGAGGCACCACAGAAGAAAACACTGCTCTACCAACATGGCCTAACTCCCCTGCATGGCAGGCTCCTGAGGAATGACAACGCCAGTGCAATAATTTCAGGGCTTCTGCTCCTCAGGTGACCAAACTGGTGCCATTGCCAGGAAAGCAGGACAAAACGAAGTGGGAATGACTGCTGGAAGCAGCAGGGCTCATTTCCAGTTCCCTCCATTCACCCAGCTACGTCTGCCCAAGCATATAGGCACTGTGGAGGACTTTCATTCACAGCCCTCCCTGCAGCCCCAGGCTGGGGACTGGAGCTGGTGTAACCATAGCTGGAAGGGGTGAAAACAGCAGGTGCTGACTCAGCACTTCTGGCAAGCCAGGAACCCACTGGCAGAAGGGATTTCACTGGTGAGGGAGTCTCCTGTTTCTGTGCAGTGCCTCATTTAAAACAGCTGGAACACAGCAGCACAGCCAAGACATCAAAGGCTGATTGCAGGAAGATGTATGGATCTTCTCTCCCTCTGTTCAGGTGAGACCTACCCCTGTCCAGCTGTAGGGCCCCCAAACCTAAGGATGTGGGGCTGTTGGAACCAGTCCAAAGGAGGCCACAGAGAGATGCTCCACAAACAGGCTGGGAGTGCTCAGCCTGGAGAAGAGAGAGCTCCACGGAGACTTCAGAGCCCCTTCCAGTGCCTAAAGGGGTTCCAAGAGAGCTGGGCAGATACCTGGGACACAGGGCAATGGCTGCACACTACCAGAGGACAGGGTTAGATGGGATATTGGGAAGGAAGTGTTCCCTGAGAGGGTGGTGGGAACCTGGCCCAGGTTGTCCAGAGAAGCTGTGGTTGCCCCATCCCTGGAAGTGTCCAAGGCCAGGCTGGGCAGGGTTTGGAGCAACTTGGGATATCAGAAGGTGTCTCAGCCCATGGCAGGGGGCAGAACAAGATGGGTTTCAGTGTTCCTTCCAACCATCCTTCCCAAACCACCTATGATCCTATGATCTCCCACAATGATGCTCAGTGCCAATGAAAGCAATGCCATTGGTCACTACTTAGTTACTTTTGCCTAAGTATCCCAGAAGGTCATTTTAATTTAAGAGAAGACAGTTCTGTGGTATCTCAATTCCCCCTTCACATAACATAAAAGATGAGGGGACACACCAGACTTTTTAAACATTTTCCTTGCTATTTCTCACAGGGAGAGGAATAAACAGAAAAAGCACAGCCCAGGCACCCCTTTCTGGATAGAAGCAGCCCACCATAACCCCAGCTGAGAAGAAAGATTCAAGTGTCTGCTTCAGGTGATCTCAGCTTCAGATTAAGGAGACTCCAAGTCACAGGGCTTTAAAGAGCTGAGCTGACCATCCAGTGTGTTCCAATTATCTCATGGAAGAAACACCCATGTGTAAAGCCAGTCTTTAACACAGGAGTCAGGCAATTTGTGCTTCTCCACACCCCATTCCTCCTGGCAGTGCTGCACACAACACAGCTGCGAGCAGTGAACCTCAAGCCAAGGCCACAGCTGGAGCTGTGGCGACAAGGATTTGCTCACGGAGACCAGTCCTGGCAAGAAGTTTGGGTACATTATTCCAGCTGGAGCAAGGTGCTGACACGGCTACACTGCTTCCAAGTGCCCTGCTGTGGACATCA
The DNA here is from genome assembly GCF_965231275.1 of Zosterops lateralis. NCBI lineage: Eukaryota > Metazoa > Chordata > Aves > Passeriformes > Zosteropidae > Zosterops > Zosterops lateralis. Next base: position 21,855,067 of record NC_139770.1, read on the forward strand.
GAGCTCCAGAGGTGATGCCACACTGCCTTGGGCATGTCCACACAGTTCTATGCTGGGACATGCAGGTGTGTCTTCCACAGGCAAACAGAAAGATGTGGATTAAACGGGCAAGAACCTGCACAAGTGGTGCTTCCAGAAGGGAGTAACAGAGAAACTTCAAGAAATTGCACAATTCCTTGTATATAGGGTGAAATAAATCAATTCCCAGGTGAGATTATGACCTGTGTTTTCCAAGTGCAAGAATGCCAGCTTAAGAGGATGCACTAGGCAGGAACACAGTGTTTGCCTTTTCCTGCTCTTGAGAGTCAGGGACCTGACAGCCTGAACACAGACCCAGCCCATCAAACCTGGGCAGTAATAAACAACCTTTGCACAATCCATGTTGATTCAGGAGATGTCAAAAGCAATGACTTTACAAAGAATTCCAAGGCTAATTCCAGAAAGTAGCAGTCCAGGCTGCTTTTTTCATGTCCAGGGCTCAAACTTGTTAGCTGTACTTCTTGTCACTGCAATTATTCCCACTGAAGAGTCTTCAGATAATATTGTCACCATCACAGACTCACTAAGGCTGGAAAACATCTCTAACTCAATCAGTATCACAGAGCAAAGGCCGGCAAAGTCTTAATATTAAACACCTGTAAATGTCTGCTTGGACAGAGCACTCTGTATTTTGGAGAGATCCCCCAGAAATGCAAAACCTGTGATTTCATGGGGCAAAAGCCATGCTGCCTAATAAAGCTGCACCCATCAACGACTTTTCAGTCATTAAATTAACACCAAAAGACCTAAATACAAGCCATAGAGCAAGACTGAGTTCATGGTGTGTTGAGACAATGCTCTCAGGCACACGATGGGATTCTTGGGGTATTCTGTATAGGGCCAGGGGTTGAACACCATGATCCTGATGGGTCCCTCCAAACCCAGCATATTCTATGATTCTGTGTCTGGATAGAGCCTGTATTAATTCACTAAGTCTCACATCCTGTACAGAAGGATGGAATTTGCTGGAATCCTTGTTGGACTGTTTATGAGCAAAAGTTTTAGGAGGAATAATGGGATAAAGAGAAAAGGATCCTAAGACAGCAGAACTGGGCAGCTGAATGCTCGTGCTGCCTGCTCAAGGTTGGAAAGGGAGAGAACCACCCTTGGGAAGGATGCCAGCTCTCCTGCTGCAAAAGTTTCTTTTTAAGTTGCATAAGCAACCCACCCCCCGTGCATCCTGCTGCATCAGACTCACTGTTGGGATGGAACATCTCACAGGTGAACCTCATCTTCGGAGGACTCAGCGGGTAATCTAGCGGGAAGCTCAGGATAGCAGGAAAAACTCCATACTCAAAACAGGTGTCTTCAGGACCCCTAGAAACAGATAAAATGTTATTCAGCCAAGTTTTAAACAGCTCTTTTCCCCCAATTCTTGTCTAGTGAGACATGTGAGGCATGGGTTACATCGTCTTCTCCAGGAAACAAAGAGTTAAGTGCTCTTACCCCACACCTCATAAACTTAAATCCAAATATGAGGCTTGGGAGGCAAGGGGGAAATCAAAGCCTGCACGCTAAATTACTAGGAAGGTCACAACACTGTTTAATTAGCAGGGTGTGTCTGGATATAATTGGAGTATCTGGCTCCAAGGCATGTTCCAGGATTTGAGTGTCTGCACGTCAAGCGAAAGCAGAGGCAGGTGTGGGACTCCTGTGCCTTTGAAGATACTGTTATGCTGTACAAGACAGAGATGTCAAATGTTGGAGCTCAAAATTAATTTATAAATGCCACAGAGATCCCAACTGCAGTATCTAGCACAACCACACAAACACTTATCACTGTCTGATGCAGAAAGCACAGCAAAGGCTTGTAAAAATAAAAACACAGCTCAGAGACCATAATTGCCAGAAGAGATGCAGGACAACAACGTGTCTTTGCAGACTTCAGTATGCCCTCCCTCGAGTGCAGGTGGAGAACAAATGTCTTCATCAGGGCTCTAGTAGAAACATTTCCTTATTGTGTTCAGAATCTAGTTCAAAGTGCAATCAAGTTGAGAACATAAAGACAACTATTTTACCCGACCTACATAAAACACTTGTGGAAAGTGAGCAAAAAACAAGTTTATTAGCTATGATTTATTCAAACTTGATGAACCATCTGGAAGTTGTAACACAAACATGATTTCCCTTGATTGGAAAGATGACGAAAAAAGCTTCAGCACTGAAAATCGTTGCCAAGACAACCTCATGTATTTAGTAAAAAGCCATTCAAACAAAGGTTCCACTGTCTGGGAAATAAGGGTTAGGAATATATTCATGCCTCCTCCTCCCAATACACTTTCTCCATGCCAGAAAGAACATTAAAGTTGGAGAGCAGCAAACCCTACAGCGCTAGAAGACTTACTGTCTCAAATTTTGAAATTCAAAAGACTTGGCTGGTAGATAAACACAAGAACTATGTGATTTAAACATGAATATTGACACTGGCAGGTAAGGTAAGAGAAATGCATCAACATTCTGCAAGAATAAAAGCTAAACTGTTTCAATGACTTTGTTCCCTTTCTGGCCTTTTCCCTAAATTTAGTCAGGATTCAATTCACATCTGAGAGTAAACTGAATGCATTTTTTCCTGACCATTTTAATTCCAGCTGCATTTTAAAGGCTTATTGTTGAACTTCTGAGAGTATGTACATACAGGCATTGAAAAGCTGGTGGGTGTCTATGTTCTGTTTTGAGAGCAAACCCACAGCCTTAAGGGCTCTTCTGTCAAATACACTCAACCCAACATACTCCATTTTAGGCCTTGTATTATGTGAGCAAAATGCTTTTGTTTTTAGCCACTCAGCGCTGCCAGGATCAACTTCAAAGAAATTATTAAAGTTAATCCAAGACAGCATTTGCAGCTACAAAACACTCAGCATTTGAACTTGACAGCATCACTTTTAGCTCACAAAGGACACTGGCAGGGCCAGGGAGGTAAGAGCATGGCAGCTGCCGCAATCACACCCCTGCTCTGCAGTGATTCCAAAGCTGACAGAAGACAAAACATGAAAATGAGAAGCTTTGACCTCCAGGAGCTGGCTGTTACTCAAGCAAGGGACAGAGGAGAGTAGTGGGTATCTCCCAAATAGGAGAGAGAAGTACCTTGAGGAGGACAGCTAATTGGAGTTGTTTAGTTTAGAGAAAAGGCTCCTCAGGGGGGACCTTCTCCTAAAACTCCCTGACAGGAGGGTGCAGCCAGGTGGGGGTGAGGCTCTGCTCCCAGAGAACAAGAGACAGGTCAAGAGGAAACAGCCTCAAGTTGCAACAGGGGAGGTTTAGGTTGGGTATTGGGAAAAATTTCTTCCCTGAGAGGGTTGTTCAGCCTTGGCACGGGCTGCACAGGGCAGTGGTGGAGTCACCATCCCTGAAAGCATTCAAAAAACATGTGGATGTGGCACCTGGGGACATGGTTTAGTGGTGGATTTGTCAGTGCCTGGGGAATAGTTGGATTTTATGGTCTTAGAGGTCTTTTCCAACCTTCACGATTCTGTGATTCTAATTCTATAATCACAGCTTCACGTACATTTGCAAATGGCTTATTTGTAAAAAGATGCTGGAAAAACACCAAACCCCACAATCATCAGATGCCCAAAAGGGGAATGGAAACAAAAGTCATAAGCCTAATTATAGATCTAATTACCTTTCTAAACAGCTTTGTGATAAATTGACTTCAATTTATGCTGTTTAGTTTTCAAGCAATCTTTAGGCTAATAAAGTTCTTAACCATTGCATGCTTTTGTGTCTTTTGGGGATAAACTGGAATAGCAACACACATTTGTACATGCCAACTAAAGAGGGCAAAACTTGGCCTTGAAATATTAAATCTATGAACACAACACAGCCTGAAGGACCTCACGCAGCGCTAGGGAATTGAGCAACATGAGGCAAACTCTCCTGAAATGATGTTGCAAAGATCTGGCTCTCAACAATACCCCCCACCTCCAGTCTTCAGAAAGGTTTTCATATGGAGATCTTCAGTTCTGTGCCCATCACACTCATTTTAAGAGTGTAAGATCTGTTCTCTCCTTTATTATGATCTTAACATTTATATGTTTCACGTTCCTCCAGCATTGCTGCTGCAGATAAGAACACTGGAGATACAAATTATTATTCCCATTATTTAAAAATGCATTATTTTATCTCCAAGCCAAGCTCTTACATCAATCTATGTAACATTATCTAGAATACCTTTGAACTGATAAATGAGAGATGCCTTTTCTCTCTTAGGTCTCTTTTTTTTCAAGTTATATGCCATTATATGTGCACCAGCTTTATATAAATTGGGGGAAGGAAATAAAGTATTCTGTTCTTTTCACAAGTATGTTTCTTACCGTTTGCACTTCATCTGTTGAAAAATTTGAAGGCAGTTTTACTCCCATTTTCTCATCTGCACACCCCATTCCCTGAATCTCACACAGCACATTTGAGATTACAAAACACTGGAGGAGATCACCACAGACAAATACAAACAAGTCATGTAACTTACTTTCCAAAGGTATTGCAAACACTGCTGCTAACAGGATTTGTAAAGAGATGAAAGCAACCAAATATGTTTTGGGTAAACATGTTTCTATTGTATCACAGCTCCAAAATTGAGCAGATCTTAAAATATAACTTTATTATGACACACACACAATGCAGAAACCAAAATTAAAGCACCTCCGCCTCTCATTTTACGCTGACAAAGACCTAAAGCTCAACACTCAGCACTTTAAAGGGCTTTCAAGTCTGCAAGCATCTCCTCTGTTCTTTAAGGATGTGACGGGAAACATCAGAAAAGGGATTTTCTAGGCAATTCAGAAGTACTTCTGAGTGTCCCTCAGGAAACCTCTACTCAGCCACACCACTTGTGCTAGGAGGAAGTAACAATAAGCAGGAATTTCCTTCCATGTTCCAAGAAGTGCATTAAACCCTCCGGGATTTCCACGCTCCCAGCTGTCTGACCTGAAATCTGGCCCATTATGAAGCAGATGTGCTGACTATGCCTCTTACAGAAAGTCCAAGACCCTGCAGCCAAAATCTCTGGTGTCAGGCAACAAAACAACCTATTTCCATGCTAAGTGTTTATTTTCAGAGGACTGAGCTACCAGGAAGCACAACCTGTTATCCCAGGAGAAATCGCTGCACATAAGCAGAGACATTTGCCAACTCTTGCCATCAAGGAGCAAACAAGCAGTGGTAACCCAAACCTCCACTCACCAAGGTCTAAAATAACTCAGAGGCTCTGGCTTGCCATGCAGCAGGATCACCCACACAGCCCCTTGTGTGGAATAGGGAATTCGCTACAGCTCCCCATGCTTTGGTATTGGAGGCACACCTGAGCCCAAGAGACAGAAATCTTGTTTCTCATCCCTAGACAACACAATCCAAGCAAACTGAGCTAGGAAAACTCTGCCACCCACGCCAGCTGAGAATCTCAGCAGTCAGCACTGGTGGTTGCAGGGAAAACCAACTCAGATCACAGCGGGAATGGAGCGAGCACGGCCACAGTCACTGCCTGCTGCCCCAGAGCCCTCCAGGACAACCCAGCCCTGGCTGCAGGAAAGGAAATCGCCAATTCTTACCAAAGGAATCCTGAAATACAGAGCCAGGTTCCCCCCCTAACAACAGACCACCAGCTTCAAGATGGACTCAGAGGTCTGGAGCTTCTTCATTTTTTAATTGTGCAGTATTTGCATAAATTGTCAGATGTGAGTGACAAACGTCTTCTTCCATCTCCTCTAGCATTTTAGAACCTTATTTTGTAAATATCACCAGTTATCCCATGTACAAAGTTCCCAAAGAAGGTACAGTGTGGGGAGGACTACAACCAAGAGAGAAGACAACCTGTAGGCTGCTGGGCAAAAAGATTTTGTCTTTTCATGGCAAATTTTGCTACCAATAACCACACCCATCTGGGGAGTGGAAGAGAGAGAACACAGCCTTGTAAAGGAGTCCTCAACACCCCCAAAACACAGTAGGTCATGGTCAGAGCTATTCACCAAGAGAAGAGTGAATCTCTTTCTACACAAAATGATTGCATCCAACTCTTGACTACACCAACCAATTGATGAAGTTTAAAGAACTTCAAAAGAATTTCTATTTCAATTTCAATACTTTTTTTGATTAATACCTTTCAATATTTCAAGAAAAAATTTGAATAGTAAATAAACTAATTTTAGACATTGATTTTTTTTTCTCCTGTCACTAATAATCTGTATTTTGCTCCACTCAAAACTTGTCTTGCATTTGCAGTTAGGCAATGTTCCAACAGGTATGTGTGATCTACAAGCAACTGTTTGTTTCCTACAGTGTTTGTAAATGTAAATTATATCCAAGAGAGCCCAAATGAGGATTCCTGACAAACTTGCAAGCTTATTATTATGACACCGGTACAAGAAGTTATCATAACAAGTTGTACACATCACCAGTGCTGTCACTCTGTTTAAAGTCCAAATGTTTGGATCAGAGTTTCCATCTCAAGGCAGGCCAATGCTGATGTCATATAGAACTGATAGTACTTTTTTACATTCTTGCTCAGCACAGCAACTGCTGATTTCAGGAACCAAACAGTATTAACTCACATGATGAGGGCTTCCCATTCAAAGAAGTTCTCTTCATTCATGGGACCTGTGAAATAGAACAGAACAAGACTCAGTGCTACCTGAACACAAGGTTACAGCTCCAGAGGGCATAAAGAGGGTTACAGCTCCAGAGTGCACAAACCCTGCTCGGCTCCTCACCTGCCACAATCCCCTCGGGTGGGTTCAGGGTCAGCTCTGCAGAAACAGAAACACAAGGAAGGTTGAGGTGACCTGCAAGCCCAAGCATTTCACATTTCAGGGGGTGTTTGAGTGGCCATGGCTGAGCACAGGGGCCCCACCACCATTCCTTAATTCAGGACAGTGTTCTAGACAAAGTTATGTGGCATTTTGGGGTTTTTCAGGTTCCTAGAACTAGCCTTGGAATCAGAACTGTTTAGGTTGGAATCATTAAGGTTGGAATCACTCTAGGATCATTGAGCCCCCTGTCTTCACAGGGGCAACAATTTAAACCTGAGAAGGAAGACAAAAACATTTCACAAAGCCTTGGAAATGTTCTTCTCTTGTACCTCTGTGCAAAACAGGATACCATAACAGCCTGAAGTTTATATTCCCGTAACCTCTCTGCATCCACTCAGGTTTGATGCACTTCAGTGCAAAACCCAGAAAAACACAAAAACAGGAGAAGCAGACATATGAGAGAATTGACAAGCAGCTCTGCTCCTTAAATTCAATCCAACTTCTCCTGCATGGCCTGGAAAATGTGAGTTTAAAAAAAAAAAAAAAAAAAAAAAAAAAGCAGCAATAAAACAGCCATAGCTGCACAGGCAAGTTTGGATCCATCAATCCTCACTTTCTCTAGGAAACCGATACAATTCCAAATTCATGAAACAATCTTCAGCATCAGCTCCTTACTTGAAGCTGGTGAAGGCCAGTACACCATGTGCTGATAAAATAACAACCAGACTTTCCCCTACCTAGTGGACTGACCACCAGTTTCTAGTTTCTGATGTTCTGCAGGGAGGCAGCAGCAGCTGAGGCACAGCTCAGCCACAAACAGGCAACCACTGGGCCAGCAGTCCTGGGGACTCAACACCAGCCCCAAGGCTCTGAGTGAGCCATGGGGCAGCTGCTGGAACTGGCGGCAGGAGGTGACACTCCCAGCTGCTTTTCCAGCACAGTGTTTCCTCATCAGTGGCCTCTGGAACACCAGTGGCCAGGAACACACAGAACACAGCCACAGGAACCACCACACACATTCCCACACAGGAAAACAAACAGGAACAAACCGACCCAGGGAATATGTGAAGTCACAAACCAATAAATGAGACACTTGACCTAATTTCTCTCTAGGCTGTAGGTGAAAACTATATGGGTAGTGCTGCACAGAACGGCTGTCTTACAACAGCTCCTTTATTGCAGGATTCAAAGAAGATGCTGAGATGCATTGCAGGAGAGACCATGGAACTCTTCTGTTTGATCAGGGTGCCTTTAACCTTGGCACAGCCCTCTCTGAAGTTCCAAAGCCCAGCAGCAGATTGAAACTCAGCCTTACAGTTTTCCACACCTCCTGGCATTCCATGGCAGGTTTTTCCAGCTTCACATTGGGTCTCCAAAGGCTTTTCTTGTTGATGTTTTTAGACAGAAAGAGGGAGATGCCAAACGCAGGAGCTCCTGGAATCATTTTGCTCCATCTTGTGGCTCTCTCTAAGAAGAAAATCCCTCTGATGTTTCCTATGATTTCTGGAAGAGCTGGCATCAGTCCCTGCGGTGGGCAGCCACACGGAATTGTGTCATACAGCACTCCACTCTCCACAAGGAGAGCAGGGGCAATGGGAAGAAACAGCCAAAGCCCACAGAGCAAAGGGTCTTTGTGAGGACAGAGGTTCAATTCCCCACTTCCTTGCTCAGCTCCCCCCTCAGAGAAAGGTTTCCATCCTTAAAGATCAGGTCAAGTAGGAACTGGGCATTCAGGGGCACAGGAGCTTTGATTTTGAGCAGCTGCTGCTGCACCTGGTCATTTAGAATGCAAAACCCCTTTTCCACAGGGATGGTGACATCCTACCCTGTGATTTCTCCAGAGCTGTTCAAAAGGAAGCTGCAAGCCCAGTTTTCAGAGAGGCACACCATGAACTACCAGGAGCTGACACAGCATCAGCTGCTGCAGCTCACCAGAGCCTCCAAAACAGGGTCACTTTAAGGGACTGTTGTAGGAAGTGTCCAATTATTTCTAAGTGAGCAGCAGAAAGCAGTAAAAGGCTACAACCAATGCTCTGATCACAGTCAGAGTGACTCTGACAGCCCAGCTCGGCCAAACAGCCCCACTCAGTGTAGAAATTTTCCACAAGAGCCAATCTAAACCTCCCCAGGTGCAACTTTTTATTTGTTCCCTGGGAGCAGAACCAGACCTTGTAAGCTTAAAACAGAGCTGATACTAGAAAAGTGTGATGCTTCTATTAGGAATTCAGGGCAGATTTGCTGCACACACACAACCAGTGCCTTCCTTTTAATTCCACTGCTCTTTGTGGAGTCATTATCAGCCAATTGCACCTTGGAGATGGTTCTCAGGAGAACTGAAAACACACCTTCGTGTTAAAGCACTGAAGAGGCTGAGACTGACTTCTCTTCATTAAAAGAGAAGTTCAACAGTATGGCTCCTAAAAACTGCAGCTGTTTAGCAAACCTGCAAGGGGATTAAAAACCCTGGACTCAGGAAATATTATGGGCATGTGCTCACTGCAGTACCTGACACATCTGGACTGAGATGCTTGAAAACAGTCAGTTTTCTTCTGACTCCACAGAACTCTCCCCAGGCAGAAAGGATGGGAAGTGCTCACTGAAGCACTGCCAGGTTCAGAAGGTTTGTTATTTCTGTGACTGCCCAAATCCCACAATTAACATAAATCTCTTATTTTCAACCCCACAGCACTTCCCAAGAAACCTGTTGGCATTACAATCCACTGCTCTGTTGCCTCTTTGTACGAGGGAGGAAATCCAGTGCATACAATGGGGCACTACAATTCTCTGGTCTCTAGAGATTTAATTCTTCCAGAGTAACCCATTTTAGACTTGAAATTTCAGCCATCATAGAACATCTTCAATATCTGGCACCAAGAAACAGTAGACATAGAAAAAGAAGGTTTTCATCTCTTAACTCTCACAAACATAAGCTACTGAGACACTTAGGTCAAGCCCTAATACTATTATATATCTAGAATTAACAACAGACTCTGTATCTATATCTAGCTCTAATTAAAAATATGCTCTTTCTTACATCTGATTTTTTTTTTTTTAAGCTTTAGCCAAACTAGTTCTGGCAGAATAGAGAGTAAATGTGAGAAAGCAAAAAGTCAAACATGCAATGATCTAAATGAGAACAAAAACCACAATCCACGTCATCCAAATGTCCACAGGCAACATTCCTTCCTTCTGCAAAAGGGAAGTGCAATTTCACAGCCTCTCCCAAAATGCAGTAATATATCTGGGCTCCAACAGGTAGAAAGTCCTCACAACGTCAAGAATTTTTCACAGAAGGAAACAATAAATCTTTAAGACTTAAACATGTGTGCACACATGCACGGGAAAAGATGAAAGACAAAACTGAAAAAGGAAAAAATAGAAAGAATTACAAGTCTGGTAAGGAAAACACACCCACCAGAAAGGCACTGACTGCCAAACACCACTGTCACAACTAGAAGGAATTGAAGGGAAGAGATAGAGGAGAAGAGGGAAATGTGAAAGAAAGAAAAGAAAAAAATGTGTCCACAACTTTGTATATAACACACACAAGATTTCATCCAAGGTGAGCAGTCAGGAGAGGGTCACTGAAAACCATTTCCATACCCACATTCACCCAGGGCCTCACAGCACCCATGTCCATGCCAGCAATAAACATCATGAGGAGGGAGAAACTTCACACTGAGCTGAATCTCAGACTCCAGCCCTTGCTCTCTTTCTGCAAAAAGAGGCAGCAGAACTACCTACAACCAGGAGCTTTTTTTTTATTTTATTTTATTTTATTTTTCAAAATAACTTTGGCTGAAAATCTCTCCAGGGCTAGGAGCTTCTGAAGAGCCACAATTAACTGTCAGTCTTTAGAGAAACACTAAGGAAAGGTTGTAAGTCAGGCTCGATTCTGAGGTTTGTGCTAAAGGAAAATAAACATTTATATGCGGCAGAGAGGAATCAACAGACACCAAAACGTCTGGCTTTTACTGCACTGCTGCAGCTCGGGTTTCTAGAAAGCACTGTGCAGTCAGCCACTGTGAATTACTTTCATTTCATTACAATACTGTGTTTTATTGGGGTTGGGAAAGTGCTTGTAAAGGTAGATCACAGACAAACCATTATCTCTGTTCATGACTAGTGTTACCCTGGGAAGCTAGGCAGGGAAGATTCACCTCATTCCTGCCTGTGGCATTAAGCCAAAAATCTTTCTGAGGTCATTTTTCCTAAAGATTTCATTCATACAAGACACTCCAGTAAGATCTCTGTGCTCCTCAACAACAAAGGATCATTAATGCTTTTTTGAGATGCAGGGGACTGATACGAGAGGACAGAAGCAGTGCCAAGGCTTTCTGTGGTTGTTTTTCAGGTCACTGCCTCTGGATTACAAGGGGAAATGCAGATTTCTGGGGCACACTGTCAGCAGAAACTCTGCCCACACAGCCGTGGGGCTTGTCACCACCCCGAGCTGCCCAAAACCCTGTGTGACAGTTCAGCTTAGAGAGCTGTGCTCTGCAGAGCAGCCTGAGAACAGGCACAGTGTTGGCAGGAAATGTGTGTCTATAAATACTCTCTTTCACACAGCCTGGAGTCTTCCACTAAATGATGACAGAAACAAGTCCCCATCCCTGGACAGCCCGGGGAGCACAGTAAGTGACCTTCCCTGGAGCAGGAGGCAGTTCTCACAGCCCAGCTCCCTCCATCCCCACCAAACATTTCTTTTCTCCATTCTACTTCCTTGCTGTAAATAAAAGCAGGAGTATTCAAGCCCAAAAGCACCTAGGTACACAAACAAATATTTCTTGTGGACAAAAGGCACCTTTGGACACCTCTGAAGCTCATCAGGGAGCAGATGAGCCATCCCAGAAGAACTGGGATTCCGAGATTCCCAGCCCATGGCAGCAGGTCTCTGGTCTCTGGTGAGGATCACTGCTCACCACCCCCTGCTGTCACACCCCACACCGATTTTTAAACAAACAAATCTATGTCCTTCATTACTAAATTGGAGTTTAAATCCTTTTACTAACCACTCTGCTTCCATTAAGGACTCCACAGAATTACACAATTGTTCCAGCTGGAAGAGACCTTAAAGCTCATTTCATTCCACCCCCTGCCACGGACAGAGACACCTTCCACTAGCCCAGGGTGCTCCAAGCCCCATCCACCCTGGCCCTGGACACTTCCAAGGATGGGGCAGCCACCACCAGAAGGTATCTGCCCTGACAAACACCTCTAATTACCTCTGATGTAACAGAGCTCTGCCACAGAGATTTCCATACCTGTATTCTGTTCCATCTGGAAATTTTAATAGGGAAAAACATCAAAATAACTGGCCACTTGCCCAGGGTCCCCAGCCTCCCCCTGACTGAGGTCCTGGAGCCACGGAATCGCAGAAGTGTCACCGCACTCCGCCCTCCCCTCGGTGTCGCAGCGGGTTCGGGGCAGGGCCCCCTCCCCACAGCCTCCTCAAGGCCGGCCGTGCCTGTACCCGGCCCCTGGCCCTGGCCCCCGCCCCGGGAGCTCTGTAGGGACGCAGAGAGGACCCTGCGGCCGGCGGGTGAAACAGCGGCCGGCGGGGCACGGGGAACCGCTCCGGGCGGCCCACAGGGAGGCCCCCGGCCGGCCCTGCCCTGCCCCGCGGCCGTCACGGCCCCGCCCGGCCCGCGGGTCCTCCCGGCCTTTGGGAGCGATCCCGCCAGGAAGGCACCGCGAGGGGCCCAGGGAGCGCCACTCACGCTTGTACTCGGCCATGAGCCGCTTCAGCGCCGTCCCCGCCATGGCGCGGCCCCGCCGCCGCTTCCGGGTACGCGGCCAGAGCGGCCCCGGCTGGGCGGGGCGCGGGGCGGCGCTCTACCCCGCCGCCGTCTCCTCTATGGTAGCGCCCAGTCCTCCCGCCGGCACCGCGCCAGGCGGGAACGCACCGGGAATTCCCTGTGCCAAACGACGGGAACGCGGCAGCTGCTCCGGCACCGCGGGAGGACACAGGGGAATACGCAAAATGCCCCACGGAGCGGGGGCAGTGCGGGTTTGTAGCCGGGCGCCCCGCTGGGATTCCCTGGAGCGGCCCCCACACGGCCTTTCCCGCCGGGACGGGCCGCAGGGAGCGGGAGGCCCGAGGAGTTCCCAACTGGAGCTGCTGCTGCAGGTAACGGCAAAGGGCGGCTCGGCACTGAGGAGAGCCGGGACCACACCGTGGGATCCGCGGGATAGCCCGGCCCAGCTCACCGCGAACTGGATAAGGGAATAGGGGCCTTTCCAGCCGGATTTCTGCAAGCAGGAGCGCAGCTAATGTGAAGAGAAAAGGCTGATAATGATTCCATGGACAGCCTGAGTTAAAATCCCTCTGGAACAGGCTTCATGGGGAGCAAACCACCACACAATAATTAAACATCAGCAAGGCTGGAGAGGCAGGAAAGCGGTTTATTATTATTTTGAAGACGTCTAAATGTTTCTCCTCACTTACTAGCTCTTCTGCAGTTTGGTGACATTCAAAGGCATTCCCTCCCAGCCCCCATTTACCAAGTTTATCTACAAAATGAAGTATTGAAAAGAAACCTGAGGCCACAGACTTCCAGTGCTCACAGAGAGAGAGTCAAAGTTAAGGGAGCAGGGCAAAGGGACAGATGCTCCCTAGCCCTCAGAAAACAGCTGGAATTTCAGTGATGGGATTTTTATAAGCTTGCACAACAGAAAAACACAGCTACTCTATCACAGGCATTAAGTTTTTGGACCAGCTGCCCTGCTACCTCCAGTTCTGCAATAGTGCAGGATGAAAAAAAAATCCCATTTCTGCCTTAAAAAGTATATTTTGGCCCACTTTATCATAATATGAAAAAAAACACATGTAAACCTGAAGTATTTAAACCCTGTCCTGAACACTGCATTGTGTTCTAGCCCCAGCCAAGGTTGTGATGCTGCCCAGGGGACTGACTGAATTTGTAAAACGAGCTAAGAACTTAAAACCTGTATCTCTGTTCCTTCTCTCAGGCACATCTTTAAAGGAAACTTTTATACTCACACTTGGCATGAAAAATACATTGAACTATTTATATAATTAAAACAGGGACAAGACCAACCAGAGCCAGGAATGAACACTCAGCATCCCAACACATGGATGAATGCTTAGGCCACAAGTTTAAAAAAAAAGAAAGAAAAAAAAAGATAATACAAACAATAAATTTTAAAAAAGGGTAACAACAGACAGACAACACAACTTAATCTGAACTTAAAATGGTTAAATTCAGACACAGCTCAATCCTTGCAGATACTATTTTGACTTGTGCTCTCAGAATGTCAAAGACAACAAGCAACTTTGGTAAATATCCTCTGAAGTTTCAAAGAACCCTGTGTGATTGGCATGTTCATTTGTTCCCTAATAAAACAGCAAATCCAAGGACAGACGAGAGAGTGAGGTGCAATGAGGATCCTCAAACTGTTCTCCAGAAGATGCTGTGTCTTAGCACCCTCCACCTGTCTGCTGCTTGTACACTTCTATCGTGTCTTCGTGCTCCATCTCCAGCTGTGGGAGCAACATAGGAATTATTTTAACATTTTAAAAATATGGAAATTATCAGTAATACAGAAAACTTGAAAAACACGTGGTGACAAAAGCACTTGGCTCTCTGCTCCTAATCAGCAACAAGCACTGCAGGAATAACTTTAATTAACTAAGGCACGAAACACTTTCCATCAGTCACCCTGAACAAATTTGTTGGAACATGCTAAACTCACAGCAACTATTTCAGGATCATTTTGATTTCAAGCCCCTTTGATCATCACTCAGACATCCGAATATCTGTGTAGCAATTTGCAGTAAGGGTGTTTTTCATACCTGTGCAGGTGTGTCGCTTTCTCTAATTGGCTGTCCATCAAACAGGAACATAATGTGCCTCATTGACAAGCCCTGCAAGTTCAAAGTTATATGTGAGAAACCACACTTGTGTTTCTGAATCCAAACTAAGTAGTCATGGATTTACTGTCAGAACAAATGTTAACAAAATTAACAAAAGACAAGGGGAGATGACAGAAGATAGATTTACATTAGGGAGAAATTCTTCCCCGTGAGAGTGGGGAGCAGAGGTTGCCCAGAGAAGCTGTGGCTGCCCCATCCCTGGAAGTGTCCAAGGCCAGGCTGGACAGAGCTTGGAGCAACCTGGACTAGTGGAAGGTGCTCCTGCCCATGGCAGGGAGTGAAACGAGATGGGCTTTAAATTCCCTTCTACCCCCAAACCACACTACTGAATCCTGTTCTGACAATGTTTAATCATATGAGAAGGTCTTTAATCCCTGCATCAGGGACTGAGGACATTGCTCTGCCCTCTAAAATCCTTCAAACTCCACGTGATTGACACTTCTGTCACACACAGGAATGCTAAAACTCCCTGCACCTCTCCAAAAACCCAGAGAGGTGTCAGGGTGGAGCAGGCACAGAGCAGGGCAGAGTGTAAAGTTTGAATAAACGAAGAAAGGACCCTGCAAGTAACAGAGGAGGGCAAACAAAATCCTACTCAGTTTCCAAAGCCATTCACATGCCCACCCTCTGCTCTGTGTAAAGCAGAGGCATTGGGAGCTCCAGGCTCAGGAACGGAGCTGTGGGGACACATCCTTCTCCAGTTCAGGATGGCACTGAGGAACAGCCTGTGACACAGAGCAGCCAGTGAACACCTGTGAAACACAGCGGTCACAACTGTGCCATAGGCAACAGGAGACACGGGAAGGGAGGAGGGAACAATCCATGAGGAAACTGCGGCATAAATCAATTTATTTTGTGCCGTTTTCCAAGCAGAAAATGCACTCAAAGTTAATTAAGTTTTTGGAGATGACAGGACGGAGGGTTAGTGAATTGTCTCAGAGTCAGGATCGGAACTGGAGGAATTTTTGTAACTCTGTCCCGGGACATTGGGGAGCTCCTGAGGAGGAAGAGGCAGCGTCCATTCACCGATAAGAACTCCACACCGAGGAGCTGCCAACATGCAGCTCCTCATTCCCCCACACAGCTGGACACCCTGGCCCTGCCCACGGGCGTGTGGCACGATCCGTGCGGAGAGGCAGCGAGGGTTCCACCAGCAGGGGATGTTTCCCCGGGGAGAGCGGGAGCCCTCTGGGGCCGTGCCCTCGCCCACCTGCCGGCAGCAGTACGCCTTCATGAGCTTCCTCAGCGGAGTGTGCCGCTTTATCCTGAACTGCACTACCGAGCCGTCCTGGCCGGCCACTTTCAGGTCGATGTGCTCCTTCTCCGTCTCCACGCCCTCCTGGACAGAAAACAGCGGGATGCGGCGGGCTCAGGGCCCGGCCGGGCGAGCCCCGGGTCCCGTTCGGGCCGGGCACCACCCGCCACGTCCTGCGGGACCTCGGCCGCCCCCGCTCCTCTTCCCCCGGCCGGGACATCCCGGCGGGTTCGTGCCAGAGGCGCGGAGGGGCGGCCGCTCCTCGCTCCCTCCGTCCCGCCCTCCGCCCATCCCCGCCCCTCCCGCCGGCTCCTCCCGCCTCCGCCTCACCCGGGCCTTCTCCTCCGACATGGCGGGGGGAGCAGGGGGCTCGCGATCGGGGCGTGGCCAACGGCCAGGGGGCGTGGCCGGGCCGCGTGCAGGCGCGTCCCCGCTGAGCCGCACGGGGGCGCTGTGCTCCGGCGCGGGGACCGGCCTGAGGGGAGCGCGCGAGACAGCGTGAAACGGGCCTGGGACTCCCCAGGACAACCTCTGGACACCCCAGGACAGCCTCTAGACACCTGGAAACAGCCCCTGGACACCCCGGGACCTCTGCCGTGGACACCCCCGCGACACCCTCAGAACTGCACCTTCCCGGTCTCACGGCAGCTCCTGCATACGAGGAAACGGCAGGAGAAGCCTTCCATCAAAGCACAGCCTGCCACGGTGTCTCCAGTCCTGCCCAGCCCAATCCAGACCGGTGCTGGGGTGTTTAGATCCCCTTCAGGGGAGGAGAGGCAAGTTTGCCTCGATCCACGATTGAGGAAAGAGTTTGATTCTAAACAAACCGGAAAGCGAGATTAAAGCACAAGCGAGGTTAAATGTTGGAATCCAAAACGATATTTCAACCTTTATTTTTTCATAAAAGAGGAAAGAAAGAGGATGCAAAAGTGGGAAAAGGCCAAGAATAATTACATGAAGCAGAGGGAAGAGGTTACCACCACCTTGGGTCCAGCCCTGGCTCAAAGAGGCTCATTCCCCTCTGAAATCTATCCAAAAGCTGCCGAGTGAGCCAGTGAGGGAGCAGAGCCAGGCAGCTGGACCAGCATCGTGTGAGGGCACCAGCAGACAGCAAAGACTCCAACATTTTGTAGATTTAGCAGCTGCAGCTTCTGTGGCACTTGCTTACAGAGGGTTTTGAGAGTGGCAATGTCATGTTCACCTCAAAGCAACAGCATGTCCATGGGCAGATTCGTGTTTACTCCCTTAAAGTTCATTGGCTGGTTGTTGGAATCCAGCTGAAGTTTGCCTGATGCATCGAAAAGTTTATTGTTTGCTTTCCTCATGCATCAAAGCTTCGCTCCTTGGTGGCCTGAAGTATCAACTACAAACTCTCTTCCTGACTTCAAACAAGGTTCATTTTCCAAAATAGAGCAGTAACTAAAGTTTTTGTTAGAGGCAGAGTACAACTTTAATTTTCAAACTTGAATCTTCGAAGAGGCAATGAAGAAAAATCTCGGGTTGGTTTTCTCACCCGAGATTCAGGTTGTTTAAAGTCCTTGGCCCTCTAAAAGCCCCAAGTCACGTTGGTATAAAGAAGCGGCCTTGTTTTCTGGTTTCTCATGTTGTTTATTATTTGATATCTCAGAGTTTTTTTCTCCGCTCCCAGCCGAGGTCCGGACAGCAGCTGAGACATGAGGTGACTGCCCCCCGATGGGACGTCACCTTACATTTATACAGATAATGATGTTTTGGTTATTTACTATTTTGTACCAATGCCTAGTGCTCACACTAAAAGGGTCACTTCTGCTCTGACCCAATCCACTCTCACTACCTTATATCATCACCACCCCAGAAGATGGAGGACAAGGAAGAAGGAGAGGGACACGAGGTACCACCCAAATTCCACCATCTTGTCCCCCATTTACCTCTATTCTAAGAATCCTAAAACTAGCGAATTTTGCATCTTCTACTGTGCTAAACTACTATTTTCACTTCCTGGTGATTTGCCATTCCTCTCTCTGTGTCGGAAGTTTCTCCCATGGGCTGAGATCAAACTCAGTGTCTTCCTGGGCTGTGCCAAGGTCTCCGAGCCCCCTGGACCGGCTCCACACCCCCTGTCCAGGACTCAAATTCCCTTTCCTGGGTCCCAGCTCATCCAAAGGGATGTCCTGGACTCCAACAGAAAAACATTCCTTACTTTTTACTCATTCACTACACGGGCTCAGGTGAGAGCAGGGCAGGAGGTTGGTGCTGATGGGAGAGAGAGGCAGAAAGGGCTCTGGACTTGTTCAGAGGAAACCTCCTAAATATAAGGTCCATCCCTCCTGAGTCCACTTCTCTCAGGCAGCGCCCTTGAGCCAGTGACCAGGGCTGCCTCCTCCAGCCTAAGGGGTGTTGTGGGGCAAGGAGAGAGGAGGAGGTTCTACGCCAAACCTCCATCTGAGCCTCTGTCCTCACCCTGGCCGTGACGAAAAGAGATTCTGGTCCCTTCAGAATATGCTTATCTTAAAGGATTTTCCCATTTCCATTCCCTTTCCCAGCTCAGAGATGAGCAAAGTGGCACAGAAGCAAGCAGGAATGGCCCCTGTTGGGGTCTTAGGAGTTGGGTTTGGGTGTTTTTCTCTGAAGAATTTTCCCCAATACGTGTTGCTAGGAGACAATAAGGATTGGATCTACTTCAGAGAGACTAAAGTTGTCAGCTCAGGGAAGGGATGCAGCTGGCTACTCTCCCTTTACCTGAGGTTTCCTGTGGAGGGCACAGGTACCTGGAGATTTGGGCTGGGGAAACGTGTTGAGTCCAGCCTTTCTCCTGCGCTCTCGACATTCAGAGCGGAGAGAGGCTGCGGTGGCTGAGGGGGGAATTTGTCACCACTGCGGGGTCCTGCCTTCTGCTGCTTTTCCTCTACCCTGAGTGGAGCTCTGCTCCCAAGAGCAGCCATTGCACTGGGACTTTATTAACACCTGACCTCACTAAAAAAGGGACTTTTCACCATGAATTTTACACATTCGTGGCAGTCACCGTAATCATTGTGTGTACTTGTTTGTATCAACTCTCACAGCTGTTGTAGCCCTTTGTGCTGGAAAATGAAGTATTGAGACTTGTCTAAAAGAGGCAGTCTCAAGAAAAGGGAGGACTTGATAAATAATCATAGGATAGAAATTTTTAGTTCCCGTGAAGTCGATTAATAGAGCTTTAGGACTAACTAGCAGAAAAGATAAAAGGATGTAAAGGTATGCATAAAGGAGGATAAACGTAGCTGGAAGCAGTGTAGAAACAGATAAAGAGGACTACAGAGGGTTTTTTTGCAAGTTATGTAATAAAAAAATAGTGCATGCCCAAAGAAAAAGTTCAAAGAAAGGTCACCTGTAATATTGAAGCATTCAGTGAATATGACCACCAGACTCCCCTTTAGATGACCGCCTGGCCCATAAAGGACTTCCAGTAGAAGGTGAATTCATGCAAATTAGTTCTAGGAAAGTGGTGTTTGTGTATTAGCTAGGAGGCTCATTATAATGAATATGTATGGTCAGGATGGAATAAATACCCTGTTGTGAAGTTTCACCACACACATCAGATTAAAGGAGATATTCTTCCATGTGTCCAGTGCTGATAAAAAAAATGACTACTTCTAACGCTTCAAATTGAATTTAAAAAAAAAGTTTATTTTAGAGCTAATATCACTATCAATATCCTACCCTCTCCCCAGTTTTCTACAACTATATGCTTTCCCTCCCACAGCTCCCACTCCCCCAGTCTTGCAGTAATGTACAAAAAACAGCCAGAAGAAACCAGACGAGGCCGTTCTCGGCATCCTGGTTTTCCGTTCAGACAGGCCATAGAACCTGCCCGTCAAATCCGATCACGGGGGGGCGGTGCTGGTTGTCCCCCGCGGCCAGCGCTGCGTGTCCCGTCGGCGGCCGCCGCCCCAGCCCGTTTCTTTCCAAGTCATCCAACTCTCTCCGGGGGCGCTGGCGGGGCACGGGGCTCGGTGCCCGATCCCCATCGGAGAGTCTTCGGCGCCGGCCACCTCCAGGAGCCGCCTCCTCCTGCGCCTCCCGCTGCTGCCGCTGCCGCCACCGCAGCACGAAGGGATGGAGGCGGCGGCGGCGCCGCGGGGCCGGCCCGGGCTCGGTGTCCTGCCTGGGCAGCAGGCGGATGGCCCTGATGGGCCCCTGGCACACCGGGCAGGTGGCGGCGGCCTCGGGGGCAGCCTGGGGCTGGATGCAGGCGTGGCAGAAGACGTGTCCGCAGGGCTCCACGGCCGCGGGGCTTTGCAGGAAATCCACGCAGATGCGGCAGACCCTGACGGGCCGGGCCGCCGGCGGCTCCTGCCCGCCCTCTGCCATTGCTGCTCCTGGACTCACTTCTCCCAGCTGCTGGCAGGACTTGAAGGCTTGGCTTCCACTTGTGGCACTCAGAGGCTCCTCAGTCACTGGCAGCACTCAGAGGTTCCTCAGCCACTGGAAGGACTTGGAGGTTCCTCTTCACTCACTGACAGGACTTGGAGGCTCCCTGGAGTCACTCAGAGGGTCCTCAGTCACTGGCAGGACTCGGAGGCTCCTTGGTCACTGTCAGCACTCAGGTTCCTTGGTCACTGGCAGGACTCAGAGGTTCCTCAGTCACTGGCAGTGCTCAGGTTCCTCGGTCACTGGCAGGACTCAGAGGTTCCTCAGTCACTGGCAGGACTCAGGTTCCTCAGTCACTGGCAGCACTCAGGCTCCTCACTTACTGGCAGGACTCAGAAGTTCCTCGGTCACTGGCAGGACTCAGGGGCTCCTCAGCCACTGACAGGACTCAGAGGTTCCTCAGACACTGGTAGCACACAGGCTCCTCAGACACTGGCAGCACTCGGAAGCTCCTTGGCTGCTGGTGGGTCACAGCCTGAGCGCCCTGGCACTACCCAGTGCTGGTGTTTATAGTTACACGAGTGGTGTCATAATGATCATGAGTGGTGATATCACAAAGCTCTGAGGGACACACCCAGGAGCTCCCCCATCCACAGAGACAGGTCCTGTGGCACAAAGCCCACCTGGCAGTGGGCTGCACACCTCAGTGTTCACACAACTCCCTTCCAGGCGGTCCCTGCTGGGGTGGGGCTGTGTCAGTCACTCACCAGGACCTGCTCTGCAGAGCTGCTTTTCATGGTGTGTCCTGGTGCCTGGGGCTGCACCTCCCCAGGGACAGGACCCTGCACAGCCCTTGGTTTAACTTCAGGAAGTTCTGTCAACCCATTTCTCCAGCTTGTTGAGGTCCTTGTGGGTGCAGAGTCACTCTCTGGTATCTCAGCAGCTCCTCCCCCTGTAGGAAATTCGGCAAAGTTGCTGAGGGTGCCCTGGGCCCTATTGTTCAGGCCATTATCAAGAAGGAAGTGGACCGGTCCCAGTACTGGTGCCTGGGCTACACTGCTGATGATCAGCCTCTATCTCAGCTTCATACTGCCAATCAACACCCTCTACTTAAAAATCACTATCAACAGTTAAAATCACTTCCTCACAGGCCAGAGCTTATTTGCAAAGTTCCGCCTCCCCCAAGCCTCCTGCTGTCTCCAAACTCATGAGAAATGTCTGGGTAATAATTTATCAGTCCTAGTGAGCATTTCCCCTTCAAATACAGCAGTTCTGGAATACAACATAGGATCTGTTGAATTGTTTGCCTCTTCCAACACTTTTCCTGAAAATACCATTGCAGCACTACACACTGAAGCAACCTCTTTGGAATATTTTGTGCCCTCCACAAAGAGACGGAGGCTGTTTGTCAGAGACTCTCCAGCACTGGGCACCTCCAGGGCCCTGCTGCTGCTGCCACCATAGCCCTGCTGTGAGTGGAATGGAAGAGGCTGTGATGACAGCAGGCCACCCCAGCACAGTTATCCACGTGCAGCTGGGAAGCCTGTGGTCACAGCTTTGTCTATCCCCAGGATTTCACCTCTCAGAGTGTTTGCTGTTTGTCCCACCTTTCCTATCACGTGGTTGGAATGGGCCCAGTGCCAGCTTTTTGTGGCCTTTATGTGCAGGGCTGTTAAACTCTCCTTCTGCTCAGAGCCAAGCTCCCTGTTACATCTCATTAACCCCTTCTTTCCAAGTTCCCTTGTACATCCTCCTAGTACCCACTGCAGGTGGTGGGGCACTGTCCCACTCCTCAGCTTTAGTGTCCCCATCACTGTCTCCTTTCCCATCCCAGTCAGGACAGCTTTCCCATCGTGGCAGCCTTGCAAAGGACCAGTTAATCCTTGTGAGATGCCTTTTTAGCTGCTGAGCTCCGCTCTGAGTTACACTGCAGATGCTTCTTCCCAGACCTGAGCAGGCACCTTGGCCACCCAGGGACAGCTTCACCTCCCCACCATGGCCCAGCCAAGCCAAAGGGTTCACCAGGTTTTCGGTGTATCAGCCCCATGTTCCCTGCACACAGCAACCTTCACAGGAGGAATTAGAAACATCAGGAGTAGCTCCATCCCAGGCTACTGGAGGCTGCCCCAGGATGAGGATGCTGGAGCCCAGGATGGGCTCAGGATGAGATCAGAGGACACAGTGCCTCTGTCCAGGGACACTGAGTGCTGTCCTGGCAGCATGGCATGGCCTCTGCTTGTCCCCAGGGCACGGCCACATTCCAGTCAGGCAGGGCCTGGCTCCCAGCAGGTCTCTGCTGCCCTGGCTCAGCAGAGGAGGACAGAGCCAGCCACAAGTGGGGTCTCAGAAAGAGGAACTTGCTGCAGGGTCCCCCATCCCTGATGGGTTTGGAGGCACCACCCCTTAGTGCTGGGAGTGGGGCCAGTGGGAGTGCTCAGGGAACCCAAAATGAATGTACAGGTCCCAGTCCCAGGGCAGGAGGGGCCCTAGAGCCTGGTGCAGCCCAGCAGGGGAAAGGCAGCTCCAAAGGCTTCAGCACCAGCTGTCCTTGGACATTGCTAGCTCTCAAACAAAGCCCCCACAGCTTTCCCTGTACCTTTGGTTGGCAGAGGCACCACGGGCCCTTTGGGCCAGCACACGCAGGAAAGCCCAGGGCACAACCAGAACCCTTATCAGCACTTTCCCTTCTCTTTACTGGGCCCCACAGTTCATCTCCCATGCACAAAGAGGCTCAAGGCAGATGGGGATCTCTGAATCACCACATCCCTGCCCTGCACATCCGGACACAGCACTGTCAGTGCTGCCCTTGGCTCCTGCCTGGCAGCAGAACAGCCCCTGCCCAGACAGCAGGTGGGAGAGCAGCCCCCACCAGAGCCTGGCAGTCATTCCCTTTGTTCCTCCCACCCCGGCCTCTCCTGGCAGCAGCCAGGGACACTCTGCAGTAGAATCACCTGCAGGTGCTGCCCTTGGAGCGTGCTGGCAGCAGCCAGGGCCTGGCCTGGCACTGTGAGGGCTCCTGGGCACTGCAGCTCCTCCAGTTCAGCTGGAGCAGCTGGTGCTGGGCTCCACAAGCCCTCTGTGCAGAGGGAGCCTTTTACCCAAGCCCACGGCAGCCCAGGGAGTCCTCCTGCCTGGCAGGAGGCCACAGGCAGCTTTCCTCAGCCCCGACTCTCATGGTCCCTGCACAGGGGCTGTGGGTGCTGCCTGGCCAGCCCTGGGCAGGCACCAGAGCAGGCAGCTCCATCCCCTTTCCCACCCCAGCTCCCTTACACAGCTCAGGCTGCAGTCTGAGCCCCCACCCCACGTACACAAGGGGTTTCACTAGAACTGCCAGGGGACAAAAGGTCAAACTCTTGCCAGAACACCCAGCTCCTTCCTTAGAGAGCAGCCTTACTTCCATGCCAAGCTCTTCCCAACACCTGAACATCTGTGGGAAGAGATGACTCCTTTCAAGCCCAGCAAGAGCCTGAGGCAGCCTTGCTTCTGCCTCCCCCAGCTACACCCAATGAGTCAGAGCCATGTAACAGTGACAACTTCATCAGCCACTACTGCCAACCTGTGCCTGCCATGGATGCAGAATTAAACTTTTTCAGACCAGAACAGTAATTGAATCAGTTTAATATACAGTCAGCATATTGTAAATGCACTTGAAACTTACAGTATTGCTAATAGATGTGGCCATTGAGCCAAAGACCACCTTTCTAGAAAGGCACAGAGAGGTAGGAGAGTTGGGGCATTTCCCCAGATTAGTTGCAAGTGAGAAGGTGCACATAAGACCTTCCTCCTGGAAGCACTAGATCACCAGAAACTTGTGCTCTTTGAGAGGACTGCTAATGTGCTGGGATAAGTGCAAGCACCTGGAGTGCCAAAGTCTCCTGCTGACCTGTCAGGAAACTCTTGCTGGCTTTTGCATATACTAAAAGGAAAAAAAAAACACGGGGGGGCAGAGCAGAAGAGCCTAGCTCTGTGTGCATGAAGTGTTCTTGGTGAGGCAGGAGTGAGGGAGATGTGACATTGCTTATGCCCTTGGCTGGGACAAGGACTGTTATGTGCATTGCTTTGGACACCACAACCACCTCTGGGGTGAGTGAGAAAAAATGCACCATCCTCCAATGTTGCCACCACGGTTTCTTGCACCAGCAGGGCAAGAGCAAAGCTCTGACCACACCAAGCACCTGGAGTGAGGACAGTGGTGTCACCAAGTATTTGAGTCATCCATTGTGGTAGTTGAAGTGGCACGGTGGTCGTGGGGGAGACTTTTGGCTCCGCAGAAGGCACAGTTCACCAGAGTGGAGAGGTGGGTCTGGAGATGCTAATTCTCAAATTTTGCATAAGGGTTCTCTTCCTTGAACAGGCCTAGAAGAGAGGAGAGATTTGTTTACACAGCAGCTCCCACACTGGTCACAGCCAGCAAGAAAACTAGTCCTGGGAAACAACTCTTTATCATTTGAGCATCCTCAAGCCTCCCAGCTGCAGTTCTCCCAAAACACTGCTCTTACTTGAGCAGTGCCCACAGTCCTCACTGTTTCACTCTCCCCTTCTGCACAAGAGGAGCCATCCACTGAGAAGCCTGACCTGATGGCAAACTCCTCTCCCAGGCAGTCCATGCACAGCCCAGGTTAAGCAGTCTGACTAATCTTCCAGAGTGTTCCCTCTGCACAACCCCTCTGTCAGACTGGACTTATCAGCAGAGAGCCCAGACATAAATTTAATTAAAACTATTCTTAAGACTTGCTTCCCTGCTCCTGCATTGAGACTGGGAAACAACAAGACAGGGTGTGGGGCTGACTTTTGGGCTAGCAATGAGCCATGTGCCATGCTGTTTGCTGCTTGCCCAGCTCAACACTTTTGAAGAAGAACAGCCACAAAGGACAAGACTGCAAACTCTGGGGTCAGGCTGCAGCAAGACAGCCCTGACATGGCAAGAGAGCCCCAAAGCACAGGTCTTCCACAGCAAGTGCTTCCCCCACCAAGAGCTCCTTCAGGCACAGTTTTGCCTGATTTTTCTTCCCCAAAGGAGCCAGCCCATCCAGAGGCCCTGGGATCTCTTGCCTAACCTGGACCGGCAGCAGGCAGCAGCTGCAGGCAGAGGAAAGGTCTCTAGCTTTCCCTACAGCTCCCCCTAAGGCCAGAGACCACCAAGGGCAGCATGCATGAGCCCAACTGCTCCCCAGCCAGACACTGGCAGATCCTCCAGCAGCCCTAATGGGCAGGCTGGAGAGACCCTACTCTGCACAAAGAACTGGCTGTTCCCTGCTTCTTTCCAAGCTGATGATCCCCTCAGGTAGGTCCAGACCTGGCCCAAGTCCATGGGACTCACCTGAGGGACAGTCCAGCCCCAGGAGGGAGGCTGTGGGGACTGAGACACCTCCTGGGGAAGGTGTGCTGACAGCACAGTGGGATTGGGGTGGGATTGGTGCCTGCTCTGTGCTCCTGCTGCTGTGAGAATTCTGATTCCTATCTGGCCCCAGGCTGCAGGCTGCCCAGCCACTTGCTCACCACAGAGCTGCTGGAGGGCTGTGCCTGAAGAGTAACAGCATTATGATGGTGCTGTGTCTGCCAGCTTCTGCTTCTCCCCTCCAGTCAAGCTCCATCAGCTTCTCCCACATGGTAAGCTTGGAGGACACATTCTGGGGAACATTATGAACTTCCTCTTCCCTGCCCAGGAAGAACAGCCCTTGTGTGGGCTCACACACCATGACCCCAGCATCTCTACACTTGCTCTGAGCCGAAAGAAGCAGGGACCATGTTTTCCTTGCTGACCAGCTCTCATCTACAGCTGTAACCATGGCAAGGGGCAGAGTTACTGAGGCAACTTCATCTAAAGCTTAGTTTCAATCACTCATGTCAGCACTGTACCGTATTTTCTTCGGATTTCATCATGCCGTGATTTCATCTCTGCTCTCCTGCGAGAGGCAAACACGAAAGCCATGAGTCAGTAATTGGTGATACAAAACGGAACAAGAGCCAGAGCTCCTTGCTTATTCCCAACCAAGGGAGCTTCAGACTGGCAGGTTCGCTCAGCCTCCCACCTCCTGGAGGCTCTGGGGACCAGAGTCAGCAGCCCTGAGGGAGTTGCATACACAACACTTGTGATGCTACATCCACGAGTCACCCCAGCATGACATTCCTCAGGAGGCTTGTGTGTGAGCTAGGGCTGAAGCAGCCACTGACTGCATGTGTTGAGCCCCACGTGCCTCCTGGCATCGTGTTTGAAGGCACAGACAGGAGCCAAATCATTCTGCAGCCTCAGGGCCTGAGGTACAAACTCACCTCTCCTCCTGCCGCACCCGCCTCTTCTCCCTCTCCCTGGCTGCTCTCTCATCATCCTTGTCTGGCCTAGTAGACAGAAAAGCCCCTTAGTGAACTCAGCACTCAGCTCTGCAGCAGCACATGGCAGCATCTGAGCTGCTCCACACAACCAGGGGACCCCCTGATACTTGCTTTTTGCTCTTTTTCTTACAACAGCAGCAGCAGCAGCAGACCCCCAACATGATCAGAAGTGTTCCTCCCACCACGGACATTGCAATGATCAGGGCTTCAAAGTTCACTGCAGGATTTGACAAAATGTGTTTTGTTTAGCACACACAGCCACAGCTGCCTGGAGTTACAATATAGGATCATAGGATCACAGGATCATTAATGTTGGGAAAGCACTCTAAGTTCATCAAGTCCAACTGTTCCCCCAGCACTGCCAGGTCTTCCAGCAAACCATGTCCCCAAGTGCAACAGCTCCGTGTTGTTTAACTGCTCCCTGGGATGGTGACTCTACCACTGCCCTGGGCAGCCTCTTCCACTGTCTGACACCCTCTGAGTGAATAATTTTTTTTCCTAATATCCAACCTAAACCTCCCCTGGCACAACTTGAGGCCATTTCTTCTTATCCTACAGCCATTTTCTCTTGTCCTGTTTAAAAACACATAACTACTGTCACCAGCAGCTTCAGTCACTGAGCTGGAGATGTGTAACCACCTGGGAAAGCAAATGGCCATTGTTAGCTGTAGATATACCAAGTGCTGGTACCCACAAATAAACACCAGCTGAGTACATGTACCTGCTAACAGGAGTGTCAGCTACTGGCTATGAAGAAAGGCAAGGACAAATGCACTCAGGTCAAACTCCTCTGGGAGAAACAGGGACAAAGCTATCTTAATTGCTAATCCCGGTAAAAAGTAACCATCAAAGGAAAAAAAAAAAAAAAAAAAAAAAAAAAAAAAAACAACTGAAGGCTTCAGGGCTAAGGAGTGACCTCTGACAGGGAGAAATTACTGTCCATGAGAGGCAGTCTCAAAAGTAATCTCTGATGAGATGAGCACTTAGGTGCTCTGATGACACAGAGGTGTCTGAAGTCCTTGGGCAAGAGAAAAACTGAAACAAGATCTGTTGGGATTTATCAGCGTGGGATCAGCAGTGCTGCTCAGGCAGCTGAAGGCCAAGTCCTGCTTCCTGCACCTGACTGCCATGTCTCCCCGGGGCTGGGAGGGATCTGCTCACCCACACAGAGAACAAAACCTGCTGGAACACGGTGAAGCAGCAGCCCTGAGCCCTGGTCCCTGCTCATCCTACTAAGCTGCTGCAGTAATGGCAGCAGAGACACCAGCTAAAACTGACACATCTAGATGCCAAGGATTTCAGGCAACAACAAAGAGGAGTTTCTTCCAAGTATGATTCAGGCTGTTCAGAGGCTTGAGCCTGTGGAAATATTTGTTTAGGAGTCGCTTTGCACACAACACCAGGTTACAGAAATCTCAGTGCACCTGAACCTGCTCAGAGCACTTTTGAAGGTCATTTAGTCTGACTCTGCCATAGGCAGGGACATCATTCACTAGACCAGGCTTCCAACAGTCCTATCCCACCCGACCTTAAATGTTTCCAGGATTCACCATCTCTCTGGGCAACCTGTGCCAGTGCCTCATCATCCTCATTGTAAGAAACTTCTTCCTTTTATCTGTTCTAAATAGATCCTCTTTTAGGTACTCCAGGCTGAGCTGGCTTCACCACTGAAATTGTTTTCAAAGCCTGCAGCAGCGTCAATGCTTCTGGAACCCTTCTAGGCTTTCAGGATGAGCCTGGGGTTCAGCTCCCCCCCTTCCCACACAGAGAGATCTGTGGCAGAGCACCAGGCACTCCTCCAGCTGATGACAGAGCTTAACTCACACACACCAAAAATGCAGGCTCACGTAAGAGCTAATCTCCCACAGGACTAATCTCCTCTACAGCAAGTTTTGCAAGCTAAGGAATGTGTTCTTCTATAATGAAACCTTTTGTGAAGCTGCTCACATTAAAACTGGTATTTCAAGGTCTTACAGAACTTTCAGAAAAGCATACCACAGGGCTCACAAAGAGGAGATTCTTCCTCCACAAGCATAAGAGCAGTTTGAACTCTTGTGGGCAGATGAGAGAGCCCAGCCTCAAGCACAACAGATGACAGGCAACAATTCAGCTCCAGGCTCCTTATCAAGGGGGTGGGTGACAGCAACCAAGCCCCAGCTTGCTTCCTTCCAGCTCCAGTCTCCAAAAGCTACTCCTGTCTGAGCATGAACATGCACTAAGCTTGGTCTAAACAAGGTACCAATGTCTCCAGAAATCCTTCAGAAAACAGAGCAGCAGGGAGGAGAGCCAGCCAAGAGCCAGCTGTCCAGCAGAAAAAGCTCCCAGAGGAGACCTGCATATGCAGGGGGTAGTTTTAAAAGAGGTTTTTATCTCAGGTGGGTAAGAGCTGAGCAGGACTACAGTACACTCAGCACTAGAAGCACACACAGGTTCCCAGAGAAGTCACCACACCTCTGGTTCCAGGAGCTCACCTGGTACAGCAGCCTCATGAACAGCCAGAAGCAGTGCACAGAGTGATGTGCCAGCTGCAGAGGAGAGATCTTCTGGGATTCAGCCACCAGGAAGGGCTGCACAGGCCCACAGAGAACCTTCCACTCCTGTTCCCAGGCGCCAGCCATGTCTGGAGCCTCCATCACACCAAAGCATAAGGGATGTATTTTGGAGTAGCTAAATCCTCACGGGTCCTACTTGCCAGAAGGCAGGGAACTGCTCATACTCCGCTTGCCTGCCCACACTTCAGGAAGTTTGCAGAACCCTGATTGACTTCAGCCTGTCACTGCTACACTGCCAGAGAGTTGGGGAGGCAGGGGAACCTCCCACCAGCAGCAAGCACTCACAGAGTCATCACCCCAGGCTGGCACTCACCCCAGCAGACTCCCCAGCGCGCGGAGCGCAGCTCACACAGGTCAGCCGGGGGAAGGATTCTTCGGACAGGGTATTCCGTGCATCTCTTGCTGCTGGCACACCACAGGCACTGGAACACAGCAAGTAGGCAGCACAGTGTTACTGGGGCACTGCCAGTGATCCACGCTTTGCTTTAGCAGCCACAGCACAGGGCCACTGCTGCTGGCTCACGAGAACCAGATACCACCCAGCAGCAACAGGAGTAAGAGCTGTGACAGCACAGGTCACACCTGGAGAGGCAGTGAGGGGAGTGCAGAGTTCTAGAGCAAGTAAAGATGCTGAGAATCCTTCTCCTGGCTTAGAATCATAGACTATCCTGAGCTGGAAGGGACTCACAAGGATCATTGAGCCAACTACTTGCCCTGCACAGGACAGCCTTAAGAATCCCACCATGGCTTGCACAATTAATGACACAAATCCTTTATGTTTATTTTTGGGATAAGAAGAAAGCTTTGTAGACAAAGCACTCTACACACACAAAGCTGATGAGCAGGAGTGCGTGTGCCCAGCCACTACCAGACTACCTGCAGAGCTTTGCACAACTCCTCTCCTGGTGGCTCCAACCCCAGCATTCAGTAGTGTTTGGTCAAACTGGTTCTGGCTACATCAGCTGAAAGATCTGACTCAAGTTCAAGTTTGCTGATATCTGCGATAAGACAGCGGAGACTGGCAGGACACCAGTAACACATCCTGCACCCACCCAGTGCCATGGCACAGACTGCTGGAGGAGAACTTGACCAGCCAGCCCAGCCCACTCAGTCCCTTCTCCAAGCACATTGCCCATCCATGAGGAAGCAGCTCAGCAATTCATTTACTCTAATCAAAAAGCACACAACAAAACCCACCCAGTTTCTAGCAACCTCCTCCCAGAGCACCAGAGAGGGATTGCCCTCTCACCCTCATAGGTGGGTGGAATTTGCAGCATGTCTGGGACAAGGGCAGGGGACCAGCCCCCCTTTCCAGGAAGGAAACGTTTTCAGGCATGGTGAAAGGTTGGAAGGCTCACTGCTGCTACTCACGGTGACATTTTTCAGGCACTCTTCACAGCTCCTGTTCGTGTACTGGCCACAATCTGCAGGAAGGAAAAAAGACACTTCAGGACTTTGAAGAGCTTCAGTGGTTTAAAACTCTGGGCTCCTCCAAGCCTGCTCCTACCCACCACTGGACCAGCAGCAATGTATGCTGCTGCTGCAAGAGCCACCAGCTTTAGCACATGCTCCATGTAACAGTGGGAGGCCCAAACACAAATGGAAGTTCATCTGCCTTTCTCTGCTGACAAAGCCCGAAGCTGTGAGTTCCTCTCTTGGGTTTTATTTCCCTAAAAGCCTGAGCATTTGGTATGGCAGTAAGGCAGCCAGGGCACACAGCTAGAGTCAGTCTGGAGGGACCTATGAGGATGAGGGCAAGCACTGGGTAGGTGGTACAGTCCTGCAGCACCAGATGATGGAGCAGCTCAAGCAAACAAGCCCCAGACACAGAAGTTGCTACCAAGAGAAGCAGAGGAGTACACAGGGACACAGAGCTACAGATCCTGCAGGAGGCCTCCTGCTGTACATGAGGGCCATACCCTACCCCAGCCAGTTCATCCAAATCTTCCTTCAGCAGGACACAGTCCAGGCAATGGGAAAAGCACTGCAGCCAAAATCTGTGCTCATGTTCAGAACCTGTTTCCACTCTCATCTGGCAGAGGAAGACCCCAGTTCTGTATACACAGGAAGCTCTCAGGACCAGTGCCACCATGGATGATGGCATCCCCACAGGATGCATCCAGCTGGGCAGGGGAATGGAGAAGGTCTGAACCTGAACACAGGACAAGCTGGCCCAGTCCAGCCCCCATTCTGAGCTTAGCTACAGCTCCCAGCAGTGCTCTTGAAAAGTGTCTTCCTGCACGATATTCACCTGCAATTCATTGGTGTGCTTTCCCAGATTTTCAGGAAGGGTGGTTTGCCAAGCCCTCAAGAATGAGCCATTTAAAACTGACTCCTGCTGAAGAGTCTAAGCAGCAGCCTGTTTGACAGTGGTTTAAAAGGAAGGGGTCATTTGCCTGACCACTCACTGCTGGATGAAGGATCACTGCTTTGCAGTGTCGTAATCAGGAAAAAATCAATCCCAGAGGTGCTTGTTTTCCACTCTCACAATCAGCAAAGCTGCATTTTCTCCCTCCAGCTGGCAGGAACCCTCAGCTATGACCCACTGTCAGCAGTCACATGCTCTGAGCAGCCCTCCAAACAACTGGGCAATTGATTAACATAGCTCAGATAAGGGTGTTTACACACACAGAGAGGCTGAGATTGCAGATTTTAAACACTCTGAAGCTGCATCTTTCCTGTTTCTTCAACTGAGGCTGGAAAAGCACAATGGTGCCTGTGCTGCCCCAGGACTGCTCTTTACCAGGAGTCACAAAACACCCTCCCACACCACAGGAAGCCAGTGGTGAGCAAAAGCAGAACCTGTGGTTTTAACTGGGCCTTGCTTTCCCCAGGGATAACCCCTCTCCTGGCATCCCTATCTGGGGATCATCCTCCAAGTCATGAAGTCAAAGCCACCCACTTACAGCTGTTTGGGAACAGGCTGCTTTGAGGACACGGCAGCCCTTCAGTGTTCGGTTTGTCCAAATGTCCCATCTCAGGTGAGCAGAGAGCTCACATGGGCTGGCACAGGAAGCACTGCACCCCTCAGGGACAGAGGGAGGACAGCAGCTCTTGCTGTGCTAGAAGTCACCCAGGTAATGCTTTTGACATCTGGTTACAAGAGGAGTGAAGTGAATGGCTTGGGGTGGAAGGAAGAGAAAAACATGCTGCTCCTCAACTTCCTCCCTGCAGGCATCATCACATGGAGAACAGTTCCTGGCTTGGAAGAGGGGGCAGACTTCCCAGGACACTCTGAGGGCAGTCATCCCCACCCTTTGCTACAGCTTCTTCTCCAGCTGGTGCAGCACCTCTGGAGGCTGTGCTCCATCCCCCACCTGCTAAGGAGGAGCAGCTGGACACCCGCTGCTCCCCACCCATCCATATCTGACAACACTCGTCTCCTTCCTGCTCTGAGGATGCCCCAGCCAGTCTCCCCCACCCTCCAAAGGGCCATCAGCAGGAGCCTGGCTGCCCAGTGACTGCCCCCCGGTCAGGGAAGGTAAGCAGCTCTCTCACCTGAGCTGTTATCATCACTGAATCATGGAATCATAGAAGGGCTTGGGTAGGAAGGGCTTTAAGCCCATCTTGTCCCACTCCCCCCACCATGGGCAGGGACACCGCCCACCATCCCAGGCTGCTCCAAGCCCCATCCAACCTGGCCTGGGACACTTCCAGGGATGGGGCAGTCACAGCTCCTTTGGGCACGGAAGTTCCATTGCAGTGGACACTTGAAAAGCGGCGAGCAAAACCCCACTTGCAGCACCCACTCAACTTTCCCGAACTCGAAGGGCTGCACCGGATCCCACCCTGCGGAGCTCCCAGCGAGGGTCAGGGCCCTCCCTGCCCATTCTGAGTGGCCACAGCGCCCTGCCCAGTGGCCCCCGCACCCGGTGGGTGCCGGCACACAGCCCACGGTGTCCCCGCCTGCTCCCCGCACCGGACATCCCACGAAAACGGCACCCACAGCAACGGCCCGGCCGGGATTTTGGGGTTCTGTGGGAGGAGCGCCGGCTGCCCGGAGCCCCCCAGCCGCAGGGCGGTCACCGCTTACCTCCGGGCAGGTCTTGCGCGGCGAGGGCGGCGGGCAGCAGCGCCAGGGCCAGCGCACACAGCCGCAGCGCCGGGGCCATGGCGGAGCGCGGCCGGACACACCGGGGCGGCACCGCCGCTATTGTAGGGCCGGGCCGGGGGCGGGCCGGGGGCGGCCCCTCCGAGGGGCAGCGGGGCCGAGCCGCCGGCTGGTGGGGGAGCTGTCCCCGGCGGGGAGACCCCCGGGGCTGCCGGAGCCCGGCGGGACCGCAGGAGGGGGCCAGACCCCCGCGGGAACAGCAGGAGGACCTGGCAGGGCAGGGGAGAGAGAACCGGCCTTTGCACAGCTCCCCCCGGAGAGCCCCGCCTGCCCTTGTGCAAACTGACAGAACGAGGGGACACAGCCTTGAGCTGTGTCGAGGGAAATACAGGTTGGGATATTAGGAAGAAGTTTTTCACTGAAAGAGTGAATAAATACTGGACTAGTGTGCCCGGGGAGGTGGTGGAGTCACCATCCCTGGATGTGTTTATGAGAAATCTGGATGTGGCACTTGATGCAATGATCTAGTTGAGGTGTTAGGGCTGGGTTGGACTCGATGATCTTGAAGGTCTCTTCCAACCTACACATTCTGTGATTCTGTGAAGCCCAGCCCAAAGGGTCCTGATCCCTTCCCACAGTGGTTCATCTTTATAGAACGGAAACACGTTAATGGTAAAATACATATTGGTCCTCATGACACACCGCAGTGTGATGAGGTAGTGGAGTTTTTATTGCAGACTTCGGTATTGTTCGTGCTGAAGTAAAACAAACAGCCCGGCCCTGGAGAGAAGGACTTTGCTTTTGGGAGGCTTAGAGCAGCCCCCGAGGGATAAAGAACAGCTTTATCCCTGGGATGACCAAGGTACCACAGCATCCCAGGCTCTGAGACCCTCCCAGCTTTATCTGGTGTCACAGGTCAGTCACTGCAGCCAGAGGGGCTCAAGGACTCTGGATCCATAGAAAAGCAGAAAGAGAGAGGCTTTGCCAAGTTTTACTGTGATTGGAGATGTGATAGTGTGGGTGTCAGTGCTCAGTCAGTTTGTGTTATACCTGAGTGCTTGATGGATGTAAGAACCTCATAAAATACTGTATCTGGGTGCCCTGATTCGGCTGGGGCATCTCGTGCCCGTGAGTAAATATTTACACTTGTAATTCCAAGCTTTGCATCCCAACCTGGCACCTGGGTCAGCACAGGCCAGGCATGAATTTTGTGACACACAGCATGCTAAGAGCTCCCTCCTGGGCAAAGCCAAAGACCCCTGGCCTCACACTCAAGTGTTTCAACATTTGAGGGATGAGAAGCTGCATCAATATAAATGAAGATTTTCACACGCTGTAGGTCAGGAGTGAACTGGGCACTCCCCTGGCATCTCCAAATGCCCCCCTCAGGGTGCAGGCCTGGCACAGGAGCAGGATGGAGAGTTAACCTGGTGCTGGCACTGTGGCCAGACCCTCCCTTGGGTTTTGGTGGAGGAACTAAGGACTGCACGGCTGTTTCTCTGTGGTAAAGCTGGCTGGGTTTTGGAGGACAGGTGGGGGTGAGGGGTACCCATAGGTGGGGATGGGAGGCAGCTCTGCAGAGCAAAACGTGGGTGCCAGGGAAGAGCTCTGGTTTGGAGAGTCACTGACCTCTCGGCATGGGGGCAGCTCAGGCAGAAAGAAGAAAACACTCTAGATTACCCTGAACAAAATGAAGAAGATAACTAATGTTTTTCAGCAAAACCCCAAAGAAAGTGATCCCATAGCTTGAACAAGCAGCAATACTGGCCACTTCTGCTGCTGCCAGCTGCATCGTGGAGCTCATCATCCATCTGCTCCGAAAGCTTTGCTCTCCCTGCCGTGTTCTTGTGTCCTTGAGAGCCAGATGGGCCGGCTGCCGGTGGCAGAGCTCCTGCAGGCCGGGAGCGTAAGCGGCCAGAGGCGCTGGATGGGCTGAGCACGGGCTGTGGGAGCTGCAGCACGGGCTGCGGGGGCTGAGCCGGGGAAGTGCGTGACACAGAGGTGCGTTCCTTCCTTCCTTCCACCGCCACAGGCGAGCGCTCTGCTGCCAGCAGCCGGCTCCTGCCTGTGCCTCAGATTTTGGCAGCTCCTCAGGAGAAACACGGGGCTCTTCACGTGTGATGGGGACTAGGGCTGTCAGAGACATGGAACCTGTGCTTTTGCTGCTCCAAAAGCAGCTGCTGCTCGACGTTGGGCAGGCATAATGTGAAATTATAACACATAATAATCACCCTGGTGTTTGCTGGTGCAGAAGAGTCTCCCTGAAGCCCCCTCTGGGGCTGAGCAGTGCCCTGACACCAGAGTCACTGCCGGATGGTCTGGGAAGTGGCAGGGAGCATCAACTGAACCATTTTTGTTTGCAAAGCACTTCATTCCTTTGTCCTGGGTCTAGCCACGAAGCAACACCTGGACTACACATCATCCCAGTGGCACGGGCAGGGACCCAGGCAGTGGGAGCAGGCAAGGAAAGCCAGGGGAGACCAAAATGCCACTCTGATCCCAGTGGCCTTTCCTCTCCCTCTCCTTATTTGTCTCTGAAGGGGATTTTCAAACCCTTCAAGATGGCCTCAAGTGGTTTCCAAGGCGACGGTGCTAGAGTCATCACTGCCATGGAAACCCTCTCTTTGGCATCATATAAATATTTCCCTTGAAGGAGGCTGGATGAGTGGGCGATGCACTATTTCCTAGCACTCCCTGGCTGCAACAGGACAACCTCCAGGAGACAGGAGGGAGCTTGGGAGGTTAAAATTAGCTTGCCATGCTGGCTGGCAATGGAAAGAGGTGATTGCTGATGTTTTAGCCCAAACCCTGGGGTTACTTGTGTCAGCGGGATCCAAATGAAAAAGACTTACTCTGTAGGGAGACAAAAAAGAAAAATAAAAGGGGAGGGGGGGGAAGTAAGTTGAAAACTTGTGGGGTTTTGCCATTCTTCAAAAACACTTCTTAAAGTTTTTGCTTTAATTTCAATCTCATGTTCTCTTGGGTCAGTGCAGATGGGGGTCTTGGAGTATTCCACCCTCTCCTGGGAGCATATTCAAGGCCGAGGTGTTTTGCTGTGCTTTTAATTGCCTCCTTTCTATCTCATCAACTCACCAGCACCTTCACACGGGCACAGGGAGAGGTGTCTGCCTGCAGCCTTGAGTGCAGGCAGTGGTACAGGAAACCCCAAAACACCCTCTTGTTGTCCCCACACTGGGGAGCACCGGGACTCCCTACAGGGCCAATGTTTCTGCCATGGGCTGCAGCCCCCCAGCCCCTGCCCGGCCAGGCTCCTGTGGCTGCAGTGTGCTCAGCCCTGGGCACAGCCCTGGAGAGGCTGCTGGCATGGCAGGGACACCAGCCCAGCACTTGGCAGCCCTGCTGCCACCCCACCATGCCAGCTCTCTCCAGCCAGGACGCATTTCTGAGCTGCCCTGGGAGCTCCCAGAGCGGAGGAGCCGGTGTTTTCATAAACAGAGACGTCTGCCTTCATCTCCGGGGCCAAGCTGCGAGCAGGGCGAGGCTCCACAGAGGCCGTCTCTGCCCGGGCTGGCGTAAACACCTCCTGTCCCCGAGCAGATGGCTCCTCTCACATCCACGCTCCAGGCAGACACCAAAGGGCTTTCCTGACAAATAAAGCACGGCTGCACGCAGGCCTGCAGCGCCTCTGGCTTTCCTGGAAGAAGGGGATGCTCCCTCCTTGTTGCACTGCCCAGGCTATTTTTAGACCTCCATAGCAACCGGTGGATGGGGAGACACGGTGTCCCCCAGCCGCTCTCTCACCTGCTGGCTGCTGGCCTTGGGCAGGGGCTGGGGATGAATGCGGGCTCCTGGCTGGGCTGGAGGATAGGGGCTCCATCTGATGACCCCCCCAGCACCACCCCAAAAAGTCTCCCAGGAGGCAGAGAGCTGCTCCAAGACCCGCTTGCTCTCCCCGCTCCGGAAGGTGCTGCCAAGGAAATCTGGAGACCAGCAAGGTCAGAGCCCAGCACCTGCTTTCCTCTTTCTCCCTTTAGAAAAAAAACACACCCAAAATCCAGAGCAAACAATTAAAATGTTCCAGCTGCTGGCTCAGAGCAGCAATCCCAGATAAAACCCCAAGGATCTGCCAGCTAAAAATAGCCTGAGCCCCATAAATTAAACAAAAGCTTTTTGCCGGGCTCTTGGAAAGCCAGTTCCAGTGCAGTTTTCTCTATGTAAGGTATAACTCTAACGGTATTTGTTATTATTAGCCCTACCTCCCCCATGTCACCGACCTTCCCAGCACCATTGTTTAGGAACAGGAATTTTACAGAGCCAGACTTCTTCCTCCTGGCAGCTCCTCTGCTGGAGTGGGATCCCACCTCAGCCACTTTCCTGCCTTTTTATATTAGTTTAAACCTGTTTTTTCCCTTTTGGACAACTGGTTATATGATACTAAGAAATCCTATGTTTTGTAGGGCCACCCTCATTTAAGGTCTGTCTCAGACATCTGCCTAATTTTTATCCCTATCAGCTGTCCTGGGACTGTTGACCCTTAAATAAATTCCTGCTTGGAATGCGAAGGTATTGGGCAGCTCTTTGTGGGTACTGTGCAATCCAACATGCATGTAGGGGCTTGTCTCACCTCCTTTCTGTCATCAAGCCTCTTAACAACATTTTCTCATATTATATTTTATATCTATATGATGTTAGACAGCCAATAACTTACAGCTTTCTGGGAATTTTCTCCTCCAACCCTTTAAAGAGCTTCCAGCATCCCACTGCCTCAAGCACACGTGGCCAGCTCATGAGGATGAGTTCTCTCCAATTCCCCCCAATGCTTTTTCCCAGCACTCCATGCCAGTGTGAGAAGCCACCACATCCAACACCTGCTTTCCCATCCCAGATATTTAGGCTTTGTTACTTTTTCTATGGGCTTTTTGCAAAAGCATTTCACTTACTGCACCCGGAGCAGCTGCATCCCAAAGCCACTGAGCTCCCTTTACTCCATCCTGCTCTGGGCTTCAATTTTTTTTTTTTTTTGCTGCACTTGCCAGTAGTTCTGTGGCTGAGTAATCCAGCCCACATCTCCAAAAGGTGTGAGCAGGGCTGGAAGCTCAGAAAATCCACACCGCCTTTTCCAAGTGAGAGCACCATCTCCTTGCCGAGTTTTTCTCAGCTTTCCATCTCTGCTGACTCCCAGCAGCAGGGCTGGCTCTTCTGAAACCGCCCAGCAAAGCTTCTCCTCGCTGAGCTGAGTGTGAGCGAGTTTCCACAGGTGCCACCCACTCATCTTGTCCCATGTCATCATGGGCCCCAGGTTTTTTGGCTGCCTGCAGTGGTTTTTAGGTTGATAGACCTTTCTGGTCAGGGTGTGAGGAAGAGGACACCTTGCCTGGTTCCTCCCCAAGGGCTGGAGACAGCCTGAGTGCTCTGCTCCCACATCCACTCCACCCTCAGGACCATTCAAGGGTGTGCAGGAGGAAGGGTGAGGTTCCCATCCCACCATGTCCTTGGGTTTGTAACTGTGTTTGTAAACATGCCTCTACCTGCCCCCTCAGCAGGGCACAAAAAACCGTCAACATGCTATTTCAAGTGAACTAAAAAAAAAAAAAAAAAAAAAAAAAAAAAAAAAAAAAAAAAGTCAACTCTGAGGCTGTCATGTCTATATTTAGTTGGAACTTTTCTGTCCAGGATTCAGACTCTATTTGGAAACCCTGTGCCTTGGCATGCAGCCAAGCATCTCCGTTTTATACAGTAATCCCTCAGCATATGGCAAACGTTCCTCCTCTCCCAGTGACTGCAGCAGCAGCAGCCTGGCATGGAGGGCTTTAAGCTGAACCCAAGATAAGCTGTCTGGCTGAGGATTCACACCGTGGACCCAGAAAGTCTTTTAATAGCAACATCTTCTTGGCGTAGCTTTGGAAAAAAATTCCCTCAGGGTGCCCCCCTACCCCAGGCTCCAGGGCCAGGAGGGTATTTTTGGGGTGCAGGCCTTGGGGCATTTCTGCTGGCTGCTGGTCTGGGGTGATGGGGATGAAAATGTGGGACATGCCAAGTCATGTCCCCAGGTCTCCCTAACTGCTTCAGCTCTCAAGGTGAGAAACAGCCTCTGGCTTATTTTGCCTCTCTCTCCACTGAAAATGTAATAAAAACTCCCATTATTCATAATTCCCACTGTACTATAAAAAAATCCATTATTCTAAGATTTCACATGCCAGGAGTTCTGGGATTGACACAAATGTTGCCCAGTGCACAGTGTAGTTCCCAGTATTTGTTTTGTCCCAGATGGTGTTTCAGTGTCAACAATTTTGTCCTGCCAGTTTGCAGGTGTCTGACTGATGTTTGGGGAAGCAGCATCCTCATGAACACTGGTGTTGCTCCTCTCCTCTCCTCTCCTCTCCTCTCCTCTCCTCTCCTCTCCTCTCCTCTCCTCTCCTCTCCTCTCCTCTCCTCTCCTCTCCTCTCCTCTCCTCTCCTCTCCTCTCCTCTCCTCTCCTCTCCTCTCCTCTCCTCTCCTCTCCTCTCCTCTCTTTCAGATGGAACAAGTCTTGTGACAGCCTCTCTCATGAAAACTCGAGAAACCTCTCATGAAATGACCGAGAGTAAACTTGCAGGTTCCCAAGTGCCACGCACATTTTCCCACTCCGTGGCAGCTGTGGGATAGGGAGAGGCAGAAGCCAGATGAGAAAAGGTGATCACACAGTTATTTATACAGCCCTTCCAAATATTTGAGGCTCGTGACACGCATGATGATGTATAACAAAAATATCTCCTTCAGAAACCTTCCAAGTTAAATCCCACATCCGTATTTTAATTCAGGAGTTCAAGGGATTTAAGGAAGTGTATACTTAGAGTGATTCTTATCACAGTGAGGAGCTCTTCAGCCAGCCCTCACAGACAGTGGGGCAGGGCTGGGGACAGACCTGCAACCCAAAAACACATTTGCAAACCTGCAATGCAAAAATGCATGCTGGGGAAGAGGGGACAACAGGCTGGACCACCTGTGGGAATGACACAAAGGACAAAGGTCTGTGGGGATGCACAGGATCAGGATTTGATTAGGAGACCCCCCCCTATCCCCAGAGAGGGGAGATTCACTGTCCCCTGCAGCCTGGGGCTCCAGACTGCTCAACATAATAGGGTTTCTAATGAAGTTAGTTTCATTTTGCTCACTCAAGAGAGGCCAAATCATCTGAGGGAGCACTGCAAGCTCTGCAGGGCCCAGGAGCTGGGGGTGGCACCCAACCTTCCCTGGGCAGGGCTGTCATGGCAAAGCTCAGTTCACACCAACACCTCACTTCATGCCATGCTGGCACCACATGCTCCATCCCAAGGCACCCATTTACAGGTCCCTTCCCCTGCTGTGGGGTGGCAGCATGCAGGGGACCCTCATGGACACTGGGGTGTTTGCTTCCCCTTGATCCCCCAAGGTATCCCCAGCTCTGGTGGGAAAATCCTCAGGAGAGGCAGCAGAGCACGTTCCTGCACGCCCAAATGTCTGCCGCAGCTGAGCCGAGCTTTACAGAGCATTTCCAACACCCACCAGCGTGTTCCCTACAGCCCTGTGATTCATCGATGGCCACTTGACTCAGCTCTACCCTTTCATCATCCCCAAATGTGGCATTTCCTAAATCACATGGGCTTTCTCTGCTGCTAGCCCACACCTACAGCCCAGCTGCTCCCTCCCAGGCTCGCTCTGTGTGTGCCCTCCTGCGCCAAGAGAGCCCGGTGACACGTGCTGCCCTGAGGTGACACAGGGGTTTGGCACAGCAGATTTTATCCCCACAGTGTCCCCACGAATCCTTCTTCCCACAGACAGGGATTTCCTTCTCACTGAGTTATTGTCTCACTCAGCTGCCTGTGTCCCTTGGGGTGCAACATTGCAGGACAAGAAAGATGGAGATTTGGATAAAGGTCTGGTGCCTCTTCGTGGTTGAAAGGCTGCTGGAAAACCTGTTCAACTTTTTGATTTAGGATGTAGGATCCATGTGCACATTCCCAGGTAAGATGGGTGTCTGTGGGAACCAGGTACACCTCCAGAAGTGACCCACAGCTGGATCAACACATCCCAAAAGATGCAATGGGTTTCCCAGGAGCTCTGTGCTGCAGTGAGGATTTTTGTTGCAATCTTGATTTTCTCACTCTAACCCTGAGATGTTTGAGCTCATGGTGCCAAATGCTGCCCCAGCGTGTTTCTTAGTGCTGATTGTAAAAGCTTGGCAGTAGTATTCACAGTCAGGTCTGCAGAAATCCGGCTGGATCCGCTGTCTTCCAGACAGATGGACCTTATTAAGAGGTGTCACACCACTAACAGCATCTGACAGCTCCTGCACTCCCTTCCCTGCTCTTCTCCTCACAATCTGTGAGCGAGGCAGCAGCCAGAGATGGAGACAGGAGACAGGATCCCTCTGTTCCCATGCCTGCCCCGAGGGCACAGAGCTGGGGTTCTGCCTTGGCATGGAATCCTGCACCCCAAATTTGCTCCATGCTCTTCCCTTGCCCTCCTCCTCCCACCTCCCTTGTTCATGATGGAGGCACACAGCTGCACTTATGGCTGTGCAGTGAGGTGTCACCCCCAGCACCGGATGCTTGAGGTTGCAGATGATACATCAGTATCACTGTACAAGAGGGGGGTTTCCATATACTTTGTTACATTTGGGTTTTTTTTCCACTAGGCTAAAATAACCTGATGCTCTCAGCCAATGGGTTCTGATGTGATGTTGTGGCACGAGCATGTTCTGAGCTGTTGCATTGTCACCGTGGCCATCTCAAGTCTAGAAGAGGCCAGAAAGTTGGTTGGAGGGATGGAATCCCTCTTCTATAAGGAAATGCTGATGATTGTTCAGTGTGAGGAAGAGAAGGCTCCAGGGAGACCTTTTTTTTGGCTTTTCAGTACATAAAGGGTCTCCAAGAGAGATGGAAAGGAACTTTGGACAAAAACAAGTCTAGGTGAGAGGACAAGACAGAATGGCTTTACACTGACAGAGGGCAGGGTTAGACTGGATTTGGGGAAGTAATTCTTCCCCATGAGGAGGGTGAGGCCCTGGCACAGGTTGCCAAGAGAAGATACGGATCCCCTCTCCCTAGAAATGTTTCAGGCCAGTTAAGGTGGGGCTTGGAACAAGCTGGTCTAGTGGAAGGTGACTCCACCTGTGGGGACAAGATGTTGGAACTGGATGACTTTGAAGGTCTCTTCAAACCCAAACCATTCAGCCATTCTAGAATTCTATGATCACCTTCTACTGGCTTAGGGTCACTCGAGGGGAAATAGGGCAGGGGAGAAATTTAAAGTACCCACAGGTGCTCTGACTCCCCCCGTAACACCACTCTCAGTCTCCCAGCTCCCTCCCCCCTGGGTTTCCCCAGCCTATACTGGGTTCCTGGGCTCAGAGGCAGCCATGGCTCACAAGGCTCCATGTTCTCAGTGTGGAGTCCTCCTCCAGCCTCGGGAAGATGCCGAAATCCCTGACTCACACCATCTTTCCATGACAGCAGGCTGGCTCTGTGATTGGAGCCAGGCTTGGGCAAGAGCCACACAGCCCTGGAGAGCTGCTGCTGGCACTGCTATGGATGTTCCCTCTGACTGTGCTGCTGCAACTCTCAGTCGCTTCCTGTCAGCCCCATGGTTCCTCAAATCACAATTATTTCACCCTCCAGAAATCCATCCTGCCTGGAAGCCATGCCCTGCAGGAGAGCCATGGAGGCTGTTCTCCAGGTGCAGAGGCAGGGATGGAGTCAGCTGGCAGCCAGCAGCCAGGCTGTTGTTTCCTCTGTGATGCTCAGCACCCCAAGGCTTGGGGAAAATCCTGCTGGAGTGACACCAAGTTCTTTGGGGAAATCCACAATAGTGAAAGAGCAAGTGACTGCCCTGCCCTGCCACTGGCTGACCTCACTGCATGCAGGAGCCCCAGCACAATGCCTAGAGACACTCATATCACCATGACTGGCAGCAGGGAAGGGGCCACTTTGGCCACATTGGTATCTCCTGGCTCTTCAGTCAGGTCCTCTCAGGGGACATCCCATCCCTGCAGTGTTTTCTAATTTCCAACCTAATCTACCTCTCTCCAGGCTCACTGAGACTTAATATAACTCTGGCAACCACCCATGAGCTCATCCTTTTCCCAGGGAGCAGAACTGTGCTGAGCAGAATGGTACAAAACATCATCCTGGAAATTTCTTCTGGTTTTACAGGGTTTTTATCACCTTTCCTGTGGTCACTGAGAAATAACTGGGCTGTGAAGGGCTTCCCAAGCAGATGTTTGTCTTTGGAGCAAGAGCTGGGGCCAGGGGAGCCTGGGCTCATTTTAATCTTGACTGCAGTGCTCATTGCTCTGCAGTTCTCATTTGTAATCACACGTTCAGTCAAATAATCAAGTTATAATTGCTTGGGATTCCTTCTCTCCTACGTCACAGAGCCCAGGAGGGGAAGCAGTGCTACAACTGAGTCAGCAGCCAGCCTTGGCGTTGCCTTGGGCCAACATTTCAAGAGAAAATTAACCAGAGTTAAACCAAGAAGAAAGCTGATAAAAATCTCCCAATTCTGCCCAGGTGATGAAAAGACATTTTTAGCCTCTCTTTTTCTTGTCATACTGATAAAAGCATCTTTTTCCCTTTGGATGGCCCCAAAATAAAGCTGGATCAGTGCCCATCCTTTGCAGGGCAATCAGCTCTGTGGGAATCTGTGTGTCCAGGGTGGGCAGGGAAGGTTCAGCTCCTCCTCTGCTGATCCCTAAAGGGTTTGGGCTCTGCCGGGGCAACCAGTGAAAAATAAAGAAATCACTGAGCGTCAGAACAAGGAGTCATAAGTGACTCAGGTTTAAGAAGAACAATTTTTGCCAGGCAAAATGTAATGGCTTTTTTGGACAGGGATAGAAAACAGGGCTGCAGCTCTCATTAACCCATCCCTTGCCTTAATCTGGAGAGAGAGGCTTGGATAGACCTGGCCTTGAGGCACAGGTGTTGTGCCAAGGGGCACCTGCAGACACACCTGTGAGGTGTTTGTGTGGTGGGTCATGCCAAGGAGCCATTGCCAGAGCAGGGAGAACATTGGGAAACTGGCAGGGACCAGGGAGGCATTACAAATCTCCAGGGTGGAATCCCCATTCTGGCCCCTTGTCCTTCCTGCTTCTCCAAGCTGGGCTTTTCCTCCTGCATGTGCAGAGGCAGCACTCAGAGGCTTCACAGCTCCTGCCAGACCCCTGGCCCACGGTCCAAGGGATCCTGCTCCTCCCTCAGGTATGGAGCATCATGGATTGCATGGTCAGGGCTTTCTGACTCAGATATCAGTGTGAAGTATCTCTCCTCCTCCCAAAGCTGACCCCAGTGTGCTACCAAAGGAATCAATCTGTGGGGTGAATCTGCTGCTTCAGCCCTTTTAGGGACTGGGAGTGTGTCAGGACACAGCACACAGATCTGCAAGAGAGACACATCATCAGCAGGGCTTGTGCCTAACCATAATCATTTGGTCTTTCTACCCTTTTAATTTACTAATTAATCCCTGGAAGAGACACTTACTCAGATGTGGCAAAAG
This sequence comes from Zosterops lateralis, assembly GCF_965231275.1. NCBI lineage: Eukaryota > Metazoa > Chordata > Aves > Passeriformes > Zosteropidae > Zosterops > Zosterops lateralis. Next base: position 21,899,739 of record NC_139770.1, read on the forward strand.
AATTAAACTCTCTCATCTGGGAGTGCTGAGAATTTCACCAATTCTGCCCTGGCAGAGCATTAGCAAAGTCAAGGCAGAGTGGAGGAGTCCAGCATCTCACTGGGCCAGCAGCTTCTCATGACTGAGAGCTGGCCACTCTGCATGGAAAAAATATTCGTGCCCCACTCCTGCAGGGCCATTCCAATGGCTGGAAAACCTGTGAGAGCTCCTGGCCATCTGGAAAGCCCTGGGAGACTGCTGCTGCCTGGAAATTATGGCAGGAGATAATAATGCATCCTGAGTGTATTGCTCCTGTGAGGGCTGGGAGCAGCCCTGAGCTGGGAAAGGCATCATCTGGTGTGAGTTTTCTTTTGGGAAAAGGGCTCTGTGTCTACCAGCTGAGCCCTTGCAGGAGGAATTTCACCAGCCCTGGCCAGGTTTCTTCCTGGCCAGCCCAGAGAGCCTGTGCCCTGGCACCCTGGATGCAGACAGCAGGTGTCCAGCCAGGAGACTTCTTCATCCTCATCCTCCTCCTCCTCTCACCCATGTGTCTGACAAACTGTCACCTCCATGCAATAGTTGACAATGATAAAAGTCATTTATTATGAATTTCCTGCCCTGCCTTCCCGTGGCCGGGCTTTCCCTACATCCCACCAGCCCTACACTGTGCCCTGGGGCCCCACTTCTCCATCCTCATCCTGGTCCCCAGCACAATCCCCATCCCTGGGATGGAGAAATAAGCCAGACAGGATGAGGACAGGGCTGGGACACTCAGAGGAGGGGAGGTGTCACCTGCTTTGGCTCAGGGCTGACTCAGGTTACAGCTGCTGAGGGAGATGGTTGGCATGGGTGGGACCAGGGAGCTCAGGGTCCTTTCCACTGCTCTGGAATGTGAGACTTGTCTGTGCTTCAGCACAGCCCATCATCAGAGACCAGTTGGTTCTTTGAAGGGTTGTTCCTCTTTCCCAGGCACAGATGACAAATGCTGCCATCAAAAGTTAATGGTTGGATTCACTCTTGGAGGTCTTTTCCCACCTAAATCATTCAGTGATTCTGTCTCCCCTAAAACTGGTGTGGCTCTGGGGATTCCATCATCCTCAGCACCCCGGCCAAGAGTCCCAACCCATCCCTCTGGGGTCCCAGCCAGAAGAGAAGGGAGGAGAAGTGGGTCTGGGACTGGAGACATCCCCCACGTAGAGCAGGAATGTCATCTAGGACTGGTGCTCAGTGTACAGCCCTGGCTGTGGAACCTGCTCCTGTTTTACTCAAGAAAGTTCAGTCCCAGCTGTCAGTCTCCTTCTGCTTTTTTTTTTTTTTTTTTTTTTTTGAAGTTGGAGAACTACGTGCATGGATCACGTCTCTAATTAATATAAATATAGCAAAACATAAATAATAGACATGCCTGAAATAGTGTCACTCCCAAGCAGGCAGGCAGACGCGTCATGGAAAGAAAATAAAAATGCTTTTTATCTGTTTTGGCATTTTTTGTTTGTTTGTTTTCAGCGGTTTGTTCTGTTCCTGAGGAAAGAGCAACCTTTGCCATGGGTGAAACTGTTTGAAAGTGAGAGACCGAGGTGCAGGGGAGGGAAGGCCCGAGGAGGAGTGAAATGGGGACGGGGACAGGGACGGAGACTGAGACACGGATGGGATGAAGATATGGATGGGGACAGGGATGGCGACAGGGATGAGGACGGGAAAGGCGACTGGGACAGGAACGAGAATGAAGACGGGGACGTGGGAGGGGATGGGGCAAGGGTGGGGTCAGGGCTCGGGATGGAGATAGCCACGGGGACAATGACGGGGAGCGTCGGGGCTGCGGGGCATGTGCTCGGTCATCGCCAAGCGGGGAAAACCCTGCCGCCGTGGGGAGGTGGGAATTCATCATAAATGAGTTTTATCGTGGAAACACGTCTCCCGCCGCCCCCGCAGCCGGCTGCTCCCGCCCCGGCGCTGCCCCGGGCCCGGGGAGGGGCGGAGGCGCGGCCGGGGCCGCCGGGCTCTTCCCTCCAACTCCTCCTTCTCCTCCTCTTCCTCGTCCTCCTCCCCCTCCCGCGCCGGCCGCCCGGTGCCGGCGGAGGCGGGCGGAGCAGAGCGGAGCGGCGGGGCGGGCCGGGCCCGTCCGCATCCCCATCCCCATCCCCGCCCCGCCGCCGGAGCGCCGAGCCGCCGGGCTGAGCAGCGCTCCGGGGACCCGAGCAGCGCTCCCGGGAACCGCCGGGCTGAGCAGGAGCCGCCGGGCTGAGCAGCGCTCCGGGGACCCGAGCAGCGCTCCCGGAGCCGCCGGCGGAGCGCCCCGGCCGGTCCCGCCGATGGCCCCGCGCTGCCGCCGCCAAGTAAGGGGACAGCGGCGGGGGGACGCGGGGGTGGCCGGGGAGGCGGGTCCGCCTGTGGGCTCACCCCTTCCAGTCGTGGGGAACCCCCCCGATCCACGCGGGAATCCCCCGCCCCACGCGGGACCGGCTGGGCGGCGCACGGCCATCCCCGTCTGCTGCCCTCGGACCCGCCACCTCTCCCGGGCCGGCCCCCATCCCGTTCCCGCTCCCGGGCGGTTCAGGGAGCGCTGCAGGCGCTGGAGGAGCCGGGGCAGCGCTGGGGTTGGGGGATCGGGGGTTCCCAGCCGTGTGGCTGCTCCTGGGAAGAGCTTCCCGAAGGGTGGAGAAAGGAGAGGGCAGCGTACCCTTGTCCCCAGGGTGAGGAGGATGGCAGCCAGCCCCTAAAGCAGCGCGGGGGGCTACACCACCCTACACCACCCTACACCACCCTACACCACCCTACACCACCTTCACTGGTGTCTCAGCCGGCGTTGGTTCTCAGCCTGGCTATAAAACCACCCTTTGGCCACCCGTCCTTTGGCCGGGCAGAAGAACAGCCCAATCCAGCTGTTCCTGTGTGTTGCCAAGCCGGAAAAGCTCGTTAGTGTCATTCTTGTTTAGTAAAAATTTGCCGGGGCCATTGGCTTTGGAAGGCAGGAGGGCTGAGGCAGTGCTCGGTGGGGCTGGCCTGTGGAGGGGGGCTGGATGTGACTTGTTCTGCAGGTTGTGTTGGGGGATGAAAGGGAAGAATGTATTTCAAAGCTATTGGGAATCAGCATTATCCCACACAAGGTGTGGTTATAACCCACGGGACTGGTGGAGAGAGAGCCAGGGTTTCCATCTGACAGGTTTGCAGGTGTCCTGAAGTCCTGGGCTTATAGGTGCAAGGTGATGGAGGTGGGATCCTGGGAAGGATCCAGTCCTTGGGCTGCAGGGCCAGCATTTGCTTCTCTGTCTGGTGTAGGAAAGGGCTTTTCTGTGAGACAAGGTTCTGGTTTGACTGGGACCTGCAGGGGTGATGGCAAAGGGAAAGGTCTTGCTCTGAAGGTATCCTAACTCAGATCCAGTCTGCTCTGAACTCAACCAGCAAAATTATTCTCTAAAATCCCAACAGCAGTAAGTCAGGAAGTTGTTGGTGTCTCTGGGGTATGAGCTGAGCTGTCCTGGCCCTGGTGAGTTCCAAGGGAGGCTGTGCTGGGTCCCCACTGTCACAAGGTTGAGCCAAGCTCTCCCAGCACCCAGCTGGGGGTTGGTACAGCCACAGCCCAACCCTGGGGCTGCAGGGCTCCCTCTGTCACTGTGGGGGGGAGGACAGATGCTCTGGACACCCCTGCCAGCACCTTTTATCACCCTGGTGCCACGAGGGTGCTCAGCATCCAAAACAAAGCTGGTGTGAGGTACCTGGACAGCAATGCCTTGCTCTGTGTGGGCAGCTGCTCAAAGGGCCAGGGGAATGTGTAGACAGCAACAGGTTTGGAGAATGGAAAAAGCCAATCCTGGGTGTCCTCTTGGGCTGGCAAAATGCAGAAAAGTGCCTTCCCGTGCCGCTGCAGAAAATAGTTTGAGTGTGACTTGGTTGGGGTTTGTTTGCTGCAGTGGGACAGGAGGGATTTATATTCCACCCACTGCCTTAGGGGCCTCTCCCCATCCAACACAAAAATAGGCTGATCTTTCCAAAAGATGGTGGGGGAGGCCTGGAAAATGCCATTCCTGCAGGGACCTGCCACGCTTCTGCCCCAGGAGATGTGGCACGTCACTGTGGCTTCTGCAAGCCCGGGCAGGGATGTGGGGAAGAGCCCAGGATTGTGCCTGTGCTGGATCCCTGTGCTGCCAGGGAGCCACAGCAGCCTCTGCACGTGTGTGCCTGCTCAGCAGGAGCCTTGCCTCCTCGTGCCACCTCCTGCAGCTCAAGGAGCCCATGATTTTCCTTCCCAAAGGGCATCTGAAGCAGAAATCTCCTGCGGGGCATCTGCTGCAGCCCCATCCACACGCTCCTGTGAAGCTGATCAGAGGCTGGAGGCTCTGCCAGCACCTGGGAGCTGCCAGCCCATGGCCTCTGGTTCTCTGCCCCAGTGGGAACAGTCAGGTCCCCAGCAGTAGCTGTGGTCCTGGAGTTCTGGGTGGGTGGCAGTGGAACAAACCCTCCCAATCCCACGGTGACCCCCAGAGCACTGTGCTGGGGGAAGGAGGAGCTGGGTCCTGACAGGGATGTCTGGCTGGAAAAATTGGAGCTTCCAGGAGTCCCCCATGCCTGAGTGCTGGAGGTGCCCACGGACAGCCCTTCTTTAGGGATACTGACGTGTTCCACCGCCCGTGGCTCAGTCCTGCCACATGTCCAAGCTCCAGTTACCATTGTGAGCTGGCCCATGGCAAACTCCCGCCTGGCCTTTCCTTTGTTGATGTATTTCAGCCCCTCCATGGCTGGGCCCTGCCTCCCACGGAGCTGCACCCACCGATGCTCCCGGCAGCAGCACCTCTTTCATCACCACGGCTGGCAGCGGGTGCAGCTTCCCCAGAGCTCCAGCGCTGCTTGTTCCCCCAGGAAGGTTTGGGAAGCTCCAAGGTCCCCCTGTCCGTCCTCCCCGGCCTCCTCAGCCTCCCTGAGTCACACCCGCCGGGGAGGGGAGAGGGGCCGTGTCCCGGTGAGCGCCTTCAGGCAGGGTAATCCGCTGTTATTTGTAACACTAGTAGGCAGCTATTTTTAGCGAGAGGCAAATTTGATTTAATAGAACATAATTTGCCGCTGACAATTCAGAGGGCGGCCAAACGAGGAGCAGCTGGATTCCTGAGGAGGCTTTTTCCTGCCCTTCCTGAAATCCAAGGCTGACGTGCCAGAAGTGGCATTTGTTATTCCAGCAATTGCTGGGGGAAAGCCCCTTGGGATGGCCCAATTAGCCGTGCTTTGCTTTCCTTCTGGTGCTTTGTGCTGCCCTGTCACCCGGCCCCGTCACCCGCCGTTAAAAGGAGCCAGGGATATTTTTGCTGCTCTCTGTTGTGGGAGGGCTCAGTGCCCCCGAACTCCTCTGAGGAGCTGGAGCCAGCCCGGTCTCCCCCTTTGCCTTTTCTTCTAGCTAGTTCTGCACTCTCAGCCTCTCTGTGGATAAGTTTAGAAAAAGAAAAAAAAAAAGAGAAAAAAAAAGAAAGAAAAAAAAAGAAAAAAAAAAAGAAAAAAAAAGGTTCTGATCAAATCAAATAGCTTGTTTGCCAGGAAACACGAAGTCTGTGTGCATTTCTGAGCATTTTTACAGACTGAGTTCTTCTGGACTGGCCTCGGAGGTGCTTTGGGACAAACCCATCATCCAGGATAGGAGCAAACACTATGTTCTTGCTTGTGCTTTTATCAAGATGAAGATTCCCCACAAAACCAATGCCAGTGTGCGAAAACATTGGGTGGTTCTTCCCTAACCACACCACTGTTGCATCCAGCCCGTCCCCAGCTGGTGGCATGGGGACAAAGAGCTGCCAGGGATAGTCACAGGCTGGAGGCAAGTTTCCATGAGGCTGCAGGGCCCCAGTGAGGGTGGGAAGGTGAGAATTTCCCCAGAATTGTGTATTATCCCACCACGAGTGCCCCAGGGCAGAGCAGTGAGGGCACTGCTCCCTGTCCTGGGACAACCATTTCTCAACCCCTGGGCAGGAACAGCATCTTGTGGGGTCCCCAAGCCCCACAGCCCTCCAGGCAGCCTCAGGAGCAGCCAAGAAATCCCAGGCCATGGAGGGGTGGAACAGGACCCCGGTGACTTTGTCCTCCTGGGAGGAAAGGACTGAACAAGACTGAGGAGAGTTGTGACGTTCAGCTCTAGCAAATGTGGTGGGCTCCTCTCTGGGTGTGCAGTCACTCCTTGCAGCTGGAAAACCCCTTGGCAGCCATCCAGGCAGATGCTCAGCCCTGTGCTGTTCCCTCAGGAGTCACCATCCTCCCCACAGCCCCAAAGAGGGTTTGCTCCTTCCTCTGCCAACACCAGGCTTTGCCCCTGGGGCTGTATCTTACCCTGGAGCATTTTCAGCAGCCGAATATAAAACCAAAATAGCATTAGTACAGAAATGTGAGCAAAGCCCTGAGGGGTTAAGTGACTGCTCCTGGTGCTCCCCCATATGTGAATGTCCCTGGGGGCTCTGTGTGGGGTTGATGTGGCATGTGGGACCCGAAGGCTCCCCAAAATTACTTGTTCATCCTAATCAAAGATGTTTTTCTGTGAATAGAAAGGTGCAGCCAGCTGGGGGATGTGGGTGCTCCCCAAGCATCATCCCAAGCCCTGTGATCTTTCCCAGCTCATCCTTGTTCTGCTTTCTCCAGTCCATCAGCTCAGGCTGATGGAAACTGGGAGCAACATTTAGCAGTGAAACACCCCTAAAATGGAGCTCAAACTCCTTGGAGAGCAACCACCTCCTCCAAAAGCTGCCCTTTGCCTGATGACCAGTTTGGTTAAATTAAAAAAAACCTAATAAATTTTGAAGCCTATAAATGGGTGGGCTGGAGAGAGCCCTTTGGTTAGGGTGTTTCTGTGGCACAGGTTTTTCCCTTGCATCCAGTTTTGGCTGTAGATTTTCATTTACAATGATTCTCTGGAAGTAAACACCACTTCAAAGGTGCAGGAGTAAGCTGGAAGTTTCTGCTGTCTTGTATCCCCTGTCTTCAGTTTTTGCATCTTCTTTAAATAATTGTGCCCTTCTTTCTGCTCCCGGCATGGAGTTCCCCTGGGAAATGCTGGGGGTGACAAGTTCCTTTTCCCATCCAAGGTGTTTGCTTGACCTCTGTCAGCCACATCCTGTGGCCAGTGAGAGCTGTGGCTGTCGTGGGTGGCCCCAGGCTGTCCCCATGGCAGAGGAGCTTCCCCAGGGACACCAAGCCCTGAGAATGCTCACAGTGAGGTGCCCTGTGCTCCTCCTTTCTTCTTTGTTCTTTGTCTTTGTTCTTTGGGTATCTTATTTGAAACCTGTTGCAGATAAAATCTGGTTTATCAGATTTTTTTTTCCCCGAAGAAAACCCATTACAGATTTCCTTGCAGGTTTTCAGGGTAGAAAGCCCTGTAAAAAGAAGGAGCACCCATTGAAGACTGGGGCGTTGCTGCCCCTCCTGTGTAGGTGGTGTCTGGGGTAGCCTTGGGCACGTGGGAATGTGCTCACCCCAGTTTCACTGCAGCCCACACACTCTGCTCCCTGTTCCCTGGAGTACAGATCCCCCACATCTGCAGTGGGGGGTCCTTCCCAGCTGGGAAAGCACACTGGCACCCCATTTCCAAGCTGCCCCACAGACCCCCACTACTGAAGGTGACTGTCTCTGGGGAGCTGTGGCAGCAGGACCCAGTCTCTGCCTAGTGCTGACCCCCTCCTCTCTTTCTGTGCCCTGCAGGGAGGAAGGTGCTGACCAGGTGTCCTGAAGCTCTTGGGACTGGCTTCCCACAGGCTCAGCAGGATGATGCCAGCAGTCCAAGAGCCCCCTGTGCCCCTGGCCGTGCCAATGTGACCCAGCTGTGTGGCACCTGTGGCACTGAGCCTGGCACAGACCCAGCAGCTGGTGGCCCCTGCCGTGTCCCTGCTGCCCAAAGATGAGTGATGGCATGTGGATCTCGCTCAGCCCCACCGAGTTCGCCCAGCTCCAGCAGTACACGGACTGTGAGTACCCTGTGTGTCCCCGTGGGAGGAGGAGAGCGGGTTGAAAAGTCCTGTCAATCCTTTCCTTAGTGTCCTCCTGGAAAGCCAGGTGATCCCTCAGATTTTGGCTGCCCCCTACCCCTGGCAGTTTGGGGTGCCCATGCCTGCCTGCCCAGGAGGACTTGGCTGAGCTCTGGGGACACGTGAGCTGGGCTCAGTCCGTCTGAAGGCGGCCAGCTCCCACGTTCCTCGGCAGAGTGAAATGCCAACCAGGAAAGCAGACTGGCTTTTCCCAAACACACGGAGCTGCTCCACAGCGTGCTTTGGGCTGCCAGCCCTCTGCGGTAATTTTCCTCACTGCTTTTGCAGAGCAACTGCAAAAACTGCTCTGCTGCAGCTCCTGCCGAGAAAAGGAGATTTGCAGCAGTGCCCAAGGGGGTCCTGTGGCTGGGAGGTGGAGAGAGAGTCTGGGCAAAGCCCAGGGGTCCAAAACCAGGTCCTTGAGGTGCTGCCTGGCAGAGAGCTGGAGCGTAGGCGTGTTTTTTGCAGCAGTTGATGGAGAAGCGGTACAGCCTGTGGAGGTGCTGAGAGCAGGGCAGGGTGGGGCAGGAAAGCCACAGGGTGAAGGGAGGAGGGGTGTAAAATCACAAGTGTTGCTCTGCAGACCCTGGGGTGAGCAGGCTGGATGGGGGACAGCTGAGAGGCAAAGGGGACATTGTGAGCTCTCTGGGGCTGTCCTTGGGGACACTGTACATCAAAAGGGTGAGGCTGGAGACAAGTTCCTCGTGTTCCCCAGTAGGGCCATGCTCCTGCCCACCAGCCAGAAACCTCAGGCAGGGCTGCAGGCAGAGGTGTGTGTGCAGTATCCCTGTCTGCATCTCTTTCTGCCTCTCTGCAGGATGATGGACTTTGCTTTCCTGAATCCCAGACCATCAAACACCACCTGTAACATCAGAACACTGAGGGCATCTTTGTTTTGTTACTCCAAGTGTGGCCAGCAAGGCTGCAGCACAGGCAGCTGCCTCCTCCCCTGTAGGATGGCTCAGCATCAGGCTGGGGAACAGGATTTGGGGGTTCTCCAAGTAGGGCCAGGATCCCTCTCCTTGAGTGCCCCAGGCATCCCAGACAGTTGTGCTCCAATGCCAAGTTCTGTCCCCAGCAGAGGGCTGGGGACATCAGAACCAGCACAGCCCCCACGTGGAGAGAGGATTTCACAGTAATTAACAAGGCTGATGTGTCTGAGAACCTTTTAAATACACATGCCCATGTGTGTGAAGGTGAGGGCTGGATGTTCACTCACCTTGATCTTTTTTTCCACTTTTCCCTTTATTCTCTATTTTGGAAGGATGAATGTCCCTCCAGACACTCCAGCCCTAAGGACACTCAGCCAGGCAAAGTCTTTACTATTTGTATGGAAGTTTGCATGGACCAATCTGAACCTAGGGGAGGAAAATTCCTTCCCCAAAAGTGTAGTCAGGGTCTGAAACAGGCTGTCCGGGGCAGTGGTGAAATCACCATCCCTGGAGGTATTTAAAAGCCATGGAGATGTGGGACATTTCTATCTTGGTGGTGAACACAATTGTGCTGGTTAATGGTTGGACTTGATAATCTTAGAGTGTTTTTCCAACCTAATTGATTCCATGATTCTATGAGTACAGTTCTATTTCTCCCTCCTGGCACATCCTGGAGGTACCTCTGGGATGACTGGCCCTGCCAAGGAGTGCCAGCAGCCACCTGCACTGGGGCAGGGACATCCAGGGCTGTGCTTAGCACACCAGAGCAGCTGGGACAGGAGTGTGGGCCACGCCTTCCTTGCTTTGCTCTGGGTCTGAGTTTATTTTCATACTGGTAGGAGGAAGTTCTCTATATATGTAAAGCTGCCAGGACAGCTTTCCATATCTGCCCTGCCCTCTGAAGGTGGAAGGAGAAGCAGGGCATGGGTGGCCTCTTCCAGGAACAGAAGGATCCAGAAACTGCATATCCAGCAGATAAACCACTCTGCACCATCCTGCTGGTGGATGAGGAAAGCAGCCCAGTGGGGCCATGCTCAGTACAGTCCCTTTGTCTCCCCAGACTCCACCAAGAAGCTCAAGGATGTTCTGGAGGAGTTCAATGGGGATGGAGTCCTCTCGAGATACAACCCCGAACAGGTACAGCCCTGTGCCCCCCTGGGTGGGTGTCCCCTGTGCTGCTGGCAGCCCCCAGCCCCCTGCAGGCTCCCCCAGCCCAGCTCCCCCAGCTGCAAGCAGCCAGGAGAAGGCAGGGCTGGCTGCCTGGCTGGCCCCCATCTCTCCCTGTGGTTTTGCTCCCAGGACTTGATTCCTCAGCCATGCCCACTGCATGGCCATCCCACTCCACCCTCCTGAGAGCTTTTTGGGGCATTGCCTTGCCAGGCAGAACCCAGGAGGGATTTAATGCCCCCCTAAAAGCGAATTACTTGGCCAGCATGGTGATGGGACAGCTCTGTTCCTTCTTGCTCTCCTCCAAAGAATGCTGGGATTGTTTTTTTCCAAGCAGTGCTTTCAGAGGGATCTATTAATGTCCCAGCAGGACAGAGCCTTCCATGGGGGTAAAAATGTTACACCTAGAACCACGGTAAAATGAGAAAAATCAGTGGGCTGAACATGGCAAGGAGGGACACAAAGGTGCCCTGTTATTCCAGAGCCACCACTCCAGCTGGGGCCACAAAAGCCATTGAGGAGTCATCCTCCTCACACAATGGCAATGCCAGCAGGGAAGGAGGAGGCACAAAGTCCTCAGGAGGAGTAAAGTCCCCATGGGGCTGGGCTGGAAGGTCTCACTGCTCTGCCCTTTCCTGCCATTCCCTCAGCCCTGGCTGCTGTTCCTGCTCCCAGCACTGCTGGCCTGCCTCAGCCACACTGGCACTTGGCATTTCTGGCCCTGCAGCCTCTGGGTCCCTGTAGGTTATCTCCAATCACTGGGGTTTGGGAAGCCAGCCGTTTAGGGGAGGGCTCTGCAGCTGATGTGCCCAGTGAGGGGGACCCAGAGCGTGGAGCCCCACGCCCACTCTGCACCCTCATGGTGTCCTGGGGCTCCTCCATCCTCCTCCTCTTCTGTCCACTCCCCAGCCCATTGACTACGAGGGCTTCTGCCTCTTCATGAAGACCTACCTGGAGGCTGATGTGCCCGAGGAGCTCTGCCAGCACCTCTTCACTTCCTTCAAGCGTAAGATCTGCCAAGCCTCCCCCGAGAGCCAGCAGCAGAGCCCGAGTGTGGCACAGCCCAGCCCCCTCGGTGAGCCAGCCCTGCCACCCTGCTGGGCACACCAGGGCACACTGGGCTTGCTCCCACACTGCTCACAGGAGTGAGGGTTGGGGGTGGCACCTGACGGGGGTGGCACCTGACGGGGGTGGCACCTGAAGGGGGTGGCATCGGGGCCAGCTCACAGCCCCATCTGTCAGATGGGTTCCCCTGGCCCTGTGCTGCTCTAGGGAGGGATTTCCCCAGGATGCAATGGCACATTCCCTTTTCTCTGCACATTCAGAGCCCAAGTCACTCTAAGTCAGCATCTCCATGCAGGCTGAGGTGGCCTGTGCCTCTGTCACTGGTGCAGGCAGCCACCCTGCACTCAGCTGCACCCAGAGCAGGCTGTGTGTGCCAGGCACCCAACTCTGCCTCCCCCAGCCCTTCCCGGGTGGATTCATGGCTGGTGGAGACATCTGCTGAAAGGACTATAAATTGCAAAGGGAAAAGGAGAACCTCCCGCAGCTCTGGCTGGTGATGGAGGATTGTATCCTCCCTGTGTGGTGCTGAGCCAGGAGGGTGAGGGGCCACCTCAGTGCCCCTCAGAGAGCCCTGGGGCTGGGATAGAGGGCAGAGGGGCATGGGGCTAGCAGAGGGCACCCAGGGCCAGCACCCAGCAGCAGTTCCTGGAGGAAAGGACATAGACACCGTGGTGTCACACTGCCCTTGGGCATGTCTGCATTGCAGGGATCAATGGGAAAACCCCTCGAAATGCTCTGGGACGACACACTCCTGAGCCCAAGAGCTGCCACAGCAACACAGCTGAGCCACAGCCAGCCTCCCTCACCCTGGCATCGATCCCCAATGCCTCCCCTAGCTGGTCCAGGTCCTCCTCCCAGAAATCCACCACCGGCACCACTTCTGCTCACAACTCCTCGGGCTCTTCCAAGATCTCCTCCGTGTCTCTGCTCAGCCCTCAGTCACCAGGTGAGCTTGGCTGGGTCTCCACAGGGAAACACCGTCAGTGACAAACCCTCCCCAGCTTCTGGCCAAGTCCCCAGGGTGGTGGCAGTGACCTCCCAAACTCACTGGGCTCCTGGCATCTTGCTTGGCAAACTTAAGCTACATATCCCATCCCACAGAGCCCCCATCAGTCAGTGTATTAATTACCTGGCAGCATCTTGTAGGGAGGGGGAAATGGAACAGTGAGTCACAGCTGCCCCTTGCCCCAGCCCCTGCCAGCCCCTGAGGAAGGGCCCCTCTGCCAGGAGCATCCCTCCTGCTCTTGGCACAGTCAGCAGTGAGGGTGGGCTGTCCTGGCACCCTGGCAACCTGCCTTGCTGCCCACTGAGCTTCTCCCTCCTTCTAGGTGGGTGCTTGTTCCCAGCAGAACACCTTTCCATGGGCTCCAACTGCTCATCCTGCCCATAGCTGCAGTGATGGGGGTGTGGGGGTCTGCACCCCAAGGACTGAGTGACACTGCCCATGCCTGTGATGGCACCAGCCCCAAGTGCCCTTTTTATGCCCATTGCTGTGTCCCCTCTGTCCCAGCCCTGGCCCTGTGGTGTCACTCAGTCCCAAACCAAATGGGTCCCTGCCCCAGAGTTCCCATGTCCCACCTGGTGACAATTCCTGGTCCAATGTCCTCACTGTGTGTGGCCTCTCTCTCTGCCCACAGGCACAAAGAGCACGGAGAAGAGGTTACCCTTCAGCCTGAGGAAAGGCTCCAGCTCCCTGAAAGCCACCCCACCTCCTCCTCCCACCCCCTTGGCCCAGGTGGTCCACCTGAAGGACATTGTGTGCTACCTGTCCCTGCTGGAGAGGGGACGAGCAGAAGACAAGCTGGAGTGTAAGTGTGACCCTGGGCTCATGCTGTGTGGAGGGGAAGCAGTGGTTTAGGGTGTCACCTGCAGGACAAGTGCAGGACTGGATGCTCCTTCCACTTGGGAAAACCACTGGGCATCCCCTTCTGCTCCTGCCTGTGTCTGGCCAAGGGGCCTTGATACTCCACAGCTCTTTGGTCACATCTCACCCTGGCTGAGCCAGCACAGTGCTGCTCCCATCCTGAAGCTCCAGCAGCCTGGAACAGGGTGCCTTGGCACCCCAGGGTGCCCTGGGGCTGGGCTCTAATTATCAGCAGCTTCTCTCTTCCCTCCAGTTATGTTTCGCCTCTACGATACCGATGGAAATGGCCTTCTGGACAGCTCGGTGAGCCTTCCCTTGGGACAGAAAACTGGGGCTGCTCAGAGGGCTGGAAACATGCAGGACACTGTTGGGGTGCTCACTGCCCTGGTGAGGTGCTCCAAAAAGGGGCAGGGATATGGGAAGGGAGGAGAAAAGCAGCAGCTGGACTGCAGAGCTGGGGATCACATGCCAGCTCTGCTGCATTTCTAGCAGGAGCTAGAAAAAAAATCCACCCACCAAGAACTGTAGCTCTACATCAGGTCATGGTATTTCAGGGAAGAAAAAAATCATGCACAGCTCCTTCTCCTATGATGTTTTCTCTTTGTTCTTTGGGTATCTCCCTTGAAACCTGTTGCAAATAAAATCTGGTTTATCAGAATAGTTTTTCCCAAAGAAAACCCATTACAGATTTCCTTGCAGGTTTTCAGGGTAGAAAGCCCTGTAAAAAGAAGGAACAGCCATTGAGGACTGGGGTGTTGCTGCCCCTCCTGTATAGATGGGGACTGGGGTAGCCTTGGGCATGTGGGAATGTAGACCTTGGGAGCTTGGGGCTGGACACTGCTCACACCTGGAGCCATTCCTAACACTGGGCACTGCTCTCTCTCTCTGTGCTCAGGAGCTGGATCGGATCATCAACCAGATGGTGCACGTGGCCGAGTACCTGGAGTGGGACTCCACCGAGCTGAAGCCTGTGAGTGCTGGGGCTGCAGGGGCAGCTGCAGGGGCTCTCAGCCAGAACTTGGGATGGCACCACTGTGTCCCCACCTTCTGTGCCTCCTGCAGATCCTGAAGGCCATGATGGAGGAGATTGATTACAACCACGACGGGACAGTGACGCTGGAGGAGTGGATCCGGGGTGGGATGACCACCATCCCCCTGCTGGTGCTCCTGGGCATGGAGACGGTGAGAGTCCCTCAGGACACTTGCTTCAGCTGCTCCAGCCTGCCCCCAGCACTCAGACAGCACCACACAGCCCCACACTGGCCCCCAGCCCCTGCTGACACCCCCACCCTGCCCCAAATCTTCATCCCCCAAATCTTTCCAGGCTCATTTTCGGGCTGCAGTCACTGCCAGCTGCTGTGCCCAAGCAGGCTGGGCTCACTTCTTGTTATCACAGTGCACTCCAGTTCGATGAACATTAAATCAAAACCTAAGATGGGTACCTGAAATGGCATCTCTTCTTGTGGAGTGAGGTTTAAAGAGCAGAGGAGGGGTTGTTGAGACCCCCTTTATTTCTCTTTTGTCTTAATTTCTTTTAAATGTATCCCTGGCCACCAGTCAATAATTTGCAGGGAAATATGGTTTTGCTGATGGTGCCCATGGTTCCCATGGAGAGGTGGGGTGGGGGACAGGTTTTCTGGCAGAAAAAATAAAGGAAGCAGGGAGTTTCCACTGGCTCCTGCAAAGCACTCGTGCCTGGCTCGAGATGAAGAGGTTTGTGTTTTTGTCACCCCATGGTGGCAGTGGTGGCTTGGCCCCAGATGTGAAGTCACCTCCCTGTCAGCCATCAGAATCCTCTCTGTGGCTGGGCTGTGCCAGGGGTCCGTGGGAGCTGGAGCTGAACATGCCCAGAGGGATGGGGTGGCCAGGATGCTCTGGGGAACACTGAAAGAAGGGGAATAGGGGAGAGCCCATGATCCTGCTGGGAGCAAACTCCCAGAAACACCATGGGGTTTTTAGGGGATGAAAAGTTGATAAAAATGATGGGCTGAGGGCGCTGGGATTCTTGGCAGCAGGGGAGTGCCCCCCTCACCCTCCACTCTCCTGCCCTACAGAACGTGAAGGATGATGGGCAGCATGCCTGGAGGCTGAAGCACTTCAAGAAACCTGCCTACTGCAACTTCTGCCGCACCATGCTACTGGGGGTGCGCAAGCAGGGCCTCTGCTGCTCCTGTGAGTCCTGCACCCCTGACACAATGTTTCACTCCCTGACTGGTGGCTCCTGCCACATCCAGTGGTGCCCTGGGCAGGGAGGTCTGGTCCCTGTTAGTGCTGAGCCCCGTGGGTGCTGCAGGCTGAGTGGGGAGGGGGCAGCTCCCATGCTGGGGAGTGATGCTGACCACCTCCTTGGGTTAGTGGTGCCCTGGTAGTGTTGGGGTAACAGTTGGACTCGAGGGTGTTATAGGGCTTTTCAAACCTGAATGATTCTGTGGTTCTGTGATTTTTCTCTCTCACCAGTCTGCAAGTACACAGTCCACGAGAGGTGTGTGTCCAAAGACATTGCTGCCTGCATCAGCACCTACGTTAAATCCAAGAGAAACACAACTGTGAGTAGGCAACTGGTGCATTGCTGAGCCCGTGGGTGTCCTGGCCCCTTGGTCTCCTGCTCTGCTTCCCCACGACTTCTTCCCCTGGGTTTTGCCCCTCATATCTTGGGCAGCAGCTCATGGGCATTCCTAGCATCCAAAGCCTTGCAGGATGCATCCCCATCCCCAGTCCCCAGGCACCCACATGACCCCCAGCTCCAAGATTTGCCATGGCTGTGCACAGGGGCTGTGCAAGGGGCTGGATTGGATCAGCAGCATCCCTGCAGGAGAAGCTTCCAAAATCCTGATGGACACCCTTAGCAGGAGGGAGATGCCTGCAGGTCAGTGGCTGCTGTGCCACACTGTCCCCGTGCCTTGCAGGTGATGCAGCACACCTGGATTGAGGGCAATTCACCTGCCAAGTGTGACAGATGTCACAAGAGCATCAAGTGCTACCAGGGCATCACTGGCCTGCACTGTGTCTGGTGCCAAATCACGGTGAGTACGCAGGCTGGGGAACATCCACAGTGCCTGCATGGCCAGCTCTGGGCTCCTGATCAGGACAGGGCAGCTGTCCTCTGTTCCACATCCCTTCCTCCTGCCCCTCCAGCTCCACAACAAGTGTGCCTCCCACGTGAAGCCAGAGTGTGATGGGGGCCCACTGAGGGACCACATCTTGCTCCCATCCTACATCTGCCCAGTTGTCCTGGTAAGTGTCCCCCTTGTCCTGGTAAGTGCCCCCCTCCTTGCTGCCAGTGACAGGGACCCAGCAGGGCATTGCTGAGGCTGATCTGCCTCCCCTGGCTGCTGGCACTGCCTCTTGGGCATCCATGCCTTGTTCCCCAAAGGACAGGCAGTCCCACTGCCGACGGTCAGAGAGTGACTCCCCTGCCAGCACCAGCCCCGAGGACAGCCAGGGCTTCAAGTTCAACTCCACCACAGTGGATGGGCAAGGGCTGCAGGTAGGATCCTGCACCAGGCTGCAGGTGAGCTCTGCCAGTGATCTCAGCAGCAAGCAGGAATTTACAACTGTGTTTCCTGCCCTCCAGATCAGCCCTCAGCCTGGGACACACCCACTCCTCGTGTTTGTGAACCCCAAGAGTGGAGGAAGGCAAGGGGAGAGGTAGGTGGGGTCCTGCCTGGGAACAGCTTTCCCCCTGGGGCTGGGGGCTGCTGGGCCCTCAGGCATCACTCCTGGTGTGGGAATCACCTTCATGGCATTCCTCAGGTCTGTCTCTTCCCAGGGTCCTCCGGAAGTTTCACTACCTGCTCAACCCACGCCAAGTGTACAACCTGGACCGTGGTGGGCCCACACCAGGGTACGGAGCTGCTGCAGGTGACCCTCTGCCCCCTCCCACAGGGCCCTGCTCTCCCACATCACCCCTTGTCTCTCCTGCCTTTCTCCAGGCTCAACTTCTTTCGGGACACTCCAGATTTCCGTGTGCTGGCCTGTGGAGGAGACGGCACAGTGGGTTGGATCCTGGACTGCATAGGTGAGCAGGGGACAGCTGTGTTCCTGAACAGCATCATCCACCTGCATCCTGGATGATCTGCCACAGATTCTTGACATTCCCCCAGTGGAAGTGGGGTGGTGATCCTGCCAGCAGCATCATTCCAGGCTACTGTCTGAAGAGGGACATGGAGAGGAGCAGGGAATGAGCTCTGTCAGCCCCAAACCTCTCTTCTCCCTTGTATGCAGATAAGGCAAACCTGGTGAAGCACCCCCCGGTGGCCGTCCTGCCCCTGGGAACGGGCAATGACCTCGCACGGTGCCTGCGCTGGGGAGGAGGTGAGCACAGGCCAGTGTCACCCAGGGGGTGGCTGGCCCTTGGGAACCCTTCAGTGTGGCCATCCCCAAGGGAGGGAGGACTCCTGGGGTGCAGTTCAGAGCTGCATCTGAGCCTGGTGTTTCTAACTCCTTCCACAAAGAGCAGCTGCTGCTTTCTGAACCCTCCACAGCTGGGTCCTGCCCAAACCTTTCCATTTGGAGAGCCCTGCCAAAATCTCTGCCATAGCAAAAATCTCTGCCACTGCTGCAAGAATGTGCCACAGCAGCAGCCCCCAAGTGCTTTGGTGCCTGGCTGTGACATGGCTGTGCTCCCCTTCATCGTCCTTCATCCTCTTTCCCTTCCAGGCTATGAAGGAGGCAACCTGATGAAGGTGCTGAAGGACATTGAGCACAGCACAGAGGTGATGCTGGACCGCTGGCACATCGATGTCATTCCTACTGACAGGGAGGCCAACGGAGACCCTGTCCCATCCACCATCATCAACAACTACTTCTCCATTGGGGTGGTGAGTTCCATGGGGCAGGAGTTGGTTTCTCCCCTCCTATTCCTCCTGGCTCACACTCCCAACCTCCCTCCATCTCCTGGGTTTTTTGTTTTTTTTTTTTCTGGTTTTATTGTCATTTGTAAAGGCAGCAGCAAGATACATAAGCAGGTGTGGGATCTCTATTTTCCCAGCAGAAATGTTGCAAGAGTGAGTGTGAAAGGAGCTTAAAGAGGATTCAGGGAAGTTTGGGGTCTCAAAGACAAGGACACCCCACCTGCCAAGACATCAGCAAAGCCCTGCTTTGGTGTTTGGAACCATGTTCCCCCATGTTTTCCTGACCTAGAGAGGTCAGGATGACAGCCCTGTGCCATGGAGGTTTCCCCCAGTGCTGGGGATCAGTCCTGAGAGCAGGAGTGTTTTGGGGAAAGTCCTTCTCTTCCCAGGGGCTTGCAGCATTTTTGTCCTGTGCCAGGGGTGCCACCATGGCATGGGTCACTCAGCTGCAGCACTGCAGGATGCTTCTGGGTTCACATCAGCTCCTGCTAATGCAGGTGGCATTTGGTGACAGCTTCTGAGTTGGGCTTAAACACCCCCACTCTGCATGAGGAGAGGTTGTGATGAATTTCAGGAGAGCTGCCATCCTGCCAGGGGAGCTGTCAGGGTGCAGTTTTTTGTACACTTGCCCCACTGCTCCATTGGTTTCTTCCCCTCTCATTATCCCCTCCATGCAGCGCCCCTGTGATGAGGGAAGGAGGCCAAGTGCACTAATTATGTCTCACCCAACAAGCTTTGGGAAGAGCTTGGCTGAGGGTCCCTCCATCACCTTGGACCATCACTGTCATCATCAATGACACCATGTCATTGTGCACAGGGACCAGTGGCAAGCAGGAAGAGCTGAGCACCCCTAACCTGGCGTGTGACAAGGTGGGAATTCTGTTTCTCTGCTGTGCCACTGATGTCCCTGTGCTCTCCACAGGATGCCTCCATCGCCCACCGCTTCCATATCATGAGAGAAAAACACCCTGAGAAATTCAACAGCAGGTAAGGGCTTCCCAAGGGCCCCCTGAGAGCTGGGTGTGGGGCACTCCCTGCCACTGCCATGCACCACACCCAGAGCATTTGGTGTTTGGCCAACCTTAGGGGACAGGCAGGGCATGTACCAGTTGTGGTGAGGGTCCAGGGCCAGGCATGGTGGGGGTTTGAGATGCTTCTTCAAGACCTGTGCAGTGTACCAGGCTGCTCAAACTTGGCCACACACCCAGTTACGTTCATTCATGCTTTATAATTAGTGTGGAATTCCAGGACGGGCAGGAGCAGGCCAGGCAGGGAGGGCAGGGCAGGTAGCAGGTCACAGCTCGTTCCGACTGTGCTCAGGGTGCATGGAAATGGGGCCATGGCAGCAGGAGCCATGCCTTGTGACCCCCATCCCCAGGTTTAGAAAAACCTGCCAGAAAAATCGCTCCTCTTACAGCCTCTCACAAGTTGCAGCTCCCCCTCAAAGCCTGGCTCAGCAGCTGATGCAGGGAATGAGCCATGGTCAGGGGCTCCCGGGGTGCTGAGAGGCTGCTGAGGTGTGAGACATCCCCTCCATAGGGTGCCCTGTCTCTTGACAGCACATTCCATGCCTAGGGAGAATCCAGGACCCCCATCCTCCCCCTCTGATGGGTGTCAGAGCCAGGTCTGCTCGAGCCACCCTCTGACAGACCCCCAATCCCCAGACACCCCGTCCCATCACACAACTCCCTGGGCCAGGATGCCAGTGGTCCCTCTCCACAATGGCTTCTGTCCTCATCCATGGCTCATGTCCCCATCCAGCAGCTCCAGACAGTCTCTGGCAGCTCATCCTGCTTCTGGCTGGGGCAAGACTTTGTGTCCAAGCAGGATACTGACATGTCTTTGTGCCCCAGGATGAAGAACAAACTGTGGTACTTCGAATTCGGGACATCAGAGACCTTTGCAGCCACCTGCAAGAAGCTCCATGACCATGTTGAGGTTGAGGTGGGTTTCCTGGGATGGTCCCTGGCTCTATCCATGGCACAAAGGTTTTTTGGAACCAATGCTCATGGATCCCTCAGCTGTTTGGTGCCACCTTGCCTTTGACCCCTCACTGTGGCAGAAGGATGTGGTGGCTGGCAGGACCCCTTCTTCCACCACACAGGGCTTGCTACAAAAGCCAGCCAGCTGTGGGCAGAAGAATGATCCTATATTCCCCACTTCCAGCTGTATTTGAGAGTATGCCTGGAACATTCTCCTTGTAAATTCCGCGCTGCTCCCAGCCCTCATTGGATGACATGGAAACAGCCTTTAATTAGAGCTGGGAGGAGGGCCCGTGGTTGCTAAGGGAGCTGTCACTTCCCTGTGCTGGCGCTGGGGATTTGGGCTGTAAACTTCCTTCTCTCCCTATTCTGTATAATCCACCCTTTTATAACTTGGGCTGGAGGGTGAGGGGAGAAAATAGCACTTTGCTGCAAGAGGTGGTGGGAGTCAGAGCAGGTGGTGGGTACAGGGTGCTGGTGGTGGGCAGAGAGCAGAGCTGGCCCTGCAGACATGTGGCCATGAGGGATTTTGATACCTGTTTCTATATGGGGAGTTTCTCCCCTTCCCAAAGCCTGGGGTGAGCAGCTGCACATTCTTGGAAACCTGTGGGAAAGGGCAGGACCAGCATCACAATCATCTCACCCCCTTCCCCATCCATGCAGCAATGTCCCAGGGTGGATAAAAGTCCATGTTAATGGAGTTGAATGCTGCTGGAGATGGGCAGGAGGTGCCCCCCTATTCCTTCTCAGGGTGCTCCCCACCAAGTGTGTGCTCCCCCCCAGCTGAGCCCACTGCCAGGAAAGAGTTAATCCCACAGCATTTGAAGTTGAAAGCAGCCGCCTGTCCTCCCTCCAGCTCCCAGGCAACTGTCAGCCTTGCAGAGAAATAGCAGTTTTGTTTTGGAAATTGGCACTCATTCCCCCTACAACTCCTGGAAATGAATTTGCTTTTTCCCCCAGCTGCAAATTTCTCCTTCCAGCCTCGCTGCCAGCGCACCATCAGCTGCCCCTGCTCAAAGGGCCCATTGTGGCTGCCTGGCATGGGCTGGGGAGGGCTCTGCAGGGAGAAGGGCTCCTGCCTGAGGCTGTGGGCAGCGTGGGCGGCTGTGGACAGGAACAGGCTCCTGCAGCATCCCAGCATCCTGCACTCCTGGCAGCCAGCTCACTCCCATCCCACCGTGGCTGTGCTGGCACTCACTGCTTCACTGGCAGGTGGGAAAGGTGCCTGTGGATGGAGATGGTGCTCGAGGTGTGTTGTCCATCCCACCAGAAATCAGAGCCCTCTCCCTTGGTAGCCGCTGCTCAGAGCATGAAGGTCTTTTGTCTCCCTGCAAATCACAACATCATTAAGATGTATTGAGAACGAAAGGATTAACATCCTTTCCAAGCCTTGGAGAGACAGCTCTTCCCTCCCAAACCAGAAGATTCCTGCCTTTTTTTGCTTTCAGTGTGAGGCTAAAAATAAGATCCCGCAGCACCAGGGGAGGCAGGAAGGATCTGACACACCGAGGTGTTCGCTCGTGTGAGCGCTCACACAGGGTTGGTGTCCTCAGCACGGGCAGAGGGGCTGGTAAAAACAAGCTCTAGACCTTTGTTAGAGGAAAACAACCAAAACTGGAGCAGCAGAGGGGACTTATTACCCCATTTCATTCCTCTCAGCACAAGGAGTGAGGGGAGAGATGCCTTTGCATCACCAAAATGCAAGGAAAAAGCTGTGCTGGGATTTGCTGAGGCACAGAGTGGCAGGTAAATAGCAGATGCCTCAAGGAAAATAGGAATGCTTTATAGAAATTCAAGTTGGATGGAAAAGTGGCTGCTTTCACCAGAGGTATTTAGGAAGGGGATCCATGTCTGGGTAGCGTGAGAAGATCTGAAATTAAGAAATGCTTTTCTGTGGCTGTTGCTTTCAATCCTGTGGGGAAGTTGCAGGCAATGGATATTTTAACTTTTACAGGCAATTTTTAGCTGAGGCAGTCCTGCTGCACGACAGCAAAGCCTGGGATGCCAGTTCTGTGTGCTGTGCTGTGGTTTGCTCTCCAAAACCTGACATTTTTCCCTCCGACACCTTCCCCTAATTTCCTTCCAGCCTTATTTCTAGTTTCCAAATGGCACTTGAAGACAAACTGGTTCGAGCTACTTTTTGGGCAGCCAAACATTCCAGTCCTTTGATGTCAGTTTGGATAAGGAGAGGGGGAAAAGCAGGTGCTGTAGCTCCTTGAGCGGAAGTCACTTTAGGGTCAAGGTGGTGTTGCCTCCCATTTTGGGTCACAGCACCGAGTCTAGCCAAGGTTTTATGTGGTCCCCAGGAATTTGCTTTTTTTTTTAACTGTCATTTTGGACCTGTAGTAAAACTGTGGAAACAGAGGGGAGGCAGCACAAGGAGCATCAAGGAGTTGACATCAACTCTAGGAAAGCAAAGTGGGAGGGCTGTTTGCATCCGCAGCCACTCTGGGGCTGCCTGTGTCCCCAGAGACCATTCGGTGACTCTCTGTGCTCGGGGACTGGTGCTTCCGTGGTGGGGAGAGGAGGGGGCTCATGTGGTGGGCACAGCTCCCCCAGCTCCCCTGACACCACCTCTCTGCCTGGCAGTGTGACGGGACCCTGCTAGACCTGAGCAACACCTCCCTGGAGGGCATTGCCGTGCTCAACATCCCCAGCATGTACGGGGGCTCCAACCTGTGGGGCGAGACCAAGAAGCAGCGCGGCTACAACCGCCTGGGCAAGAAGGCGCCGGAGAGGCAGCCCGGCACTGTGGTCACCGACGCCAAGGAGCTCAAGTTCTGTGTGCAGGGTGAGTGCTGGGCAACAGGGGAGTGCAGGGGTGGCACAGGGGCACTGGGCACCCACCACCTCTGGAGAAACAGCTCTGGAGGGGTTGTTATCAGCTCTGTGTCTTTTGGGGTGAGCCCACAGTACGGCAGAGGAAGAGCTGGAATCCAGCTGCAGAGCTGGCACCAAGGGCTTTTGTGAGCATCTTTCTAGGCTCCAGCACAGTGCTGCCAGCCTGGATGTGGGGTTTGGGAGCAGCAGGACCCACGCTGAGCCCAGCTGGCACCTCACAGCCACTGCTGAGGCCACCAGAGCCACCCCCGTGGGCAGGGACAGCCCAAAGTGCTGGCAGTGTTCCGCAGTGGGGAGCAGTGGGGATGAAAGCAGCCAGCAGAATACACAAGGTGCCTGCCTTTTCCACCCACCACCTCCCAGCCTGGGTCTGGGGTGGGAGTCAGTCCCCCTGTGATGTGGCTGCCAGAACAGCAGTGTCACATCCCAGATGTCCCTGTCTGTCCCTTGCTGCATGGGCCAGTGGCAACAGGCAGCAGGGAGAGGTCAGAGCACAAGCCAGTCCCAAAGGTACTGCAGGCACAGCTGGGTTGGTCCCCTGGGGACATCCCCACTCGTGGGTGGGTAAGAGCACATGGGAGGCTCCCAGGATTTCTCAGGGGTAATAGAGGGTGTACGTGAAAGAGGACCCTGGAGCAGAGAGCTGTGCCATTGTCAGGTGTCCTTGCTGGTGGCCCACAGGAGCAGGATGAGCTGTGAAGAGAGGGGACACCCTGGGATTTGACCAGATGTTCTGCCATGTGTGCTGGCTTCTGGGGAGCTGCAGCAGCCCAGGGCATCCAGACAAGGGGTGTCATCATTTCATACACTGCAAGCAAACAGTGCAGGGGCTGGTGGGGATCTGGGCTGGCACCAGGCAGACATGCAGGGACTGTTTCAGACCAGGAGTATTTTGCTCCAAAGATTTTGGGTAGCACTGGAAACACCCAGTTTGGTGGTCTGGGGACCCAGAGGACATCAGGATAAATCCCCTCGGTGCCACCAGGACAGCCAACAGCCCCAGTGTACTGGCCCTGAGGTTTTGAATGAGGGCAGAAGGCTGCGGATACCTGGGGATGGGGGGACCAGTTCAGATCCCTCTCTCTTGCAGACCTCAGCGACCACCTCCTGGAGGTGGTGGGGCTGGAAGGCGCCATGGAAATGGGGCAGATCTACACGGGGCTGAAGAGTGCCGGGAAGAGACTGGCCCAGTGCTCCTCCGTCATCATCAGGTATTTACCCCCTCCACTGCTGAGTGCTCGGCCAACACTGAAACCCGACACTAGGGACACCTGTGTCACTGCCCTTTCCTCTCTGTGCCTTGCAGGACGTCCAAGCTGCTGCCCATGCAGGTGGATGGGGAGCCCTGGATGCAGCCGTCCTGCACCGTGAGTGCCTAGGGAGGGGGCAGGAAGTCGGGATGGGCAGGAGGGCTGGCAGGATGATGGGATGGGGCAGGAGGGCTGGCAGGATGTCAGGGTGGAGCAGGAGGGCTGGCAGGATGTCAGGATGGGGCAGGAGGGGCTGGCAGGATGATGGGATGGGGCAGGAGGGCTGGCAGGATGATGGGATGGGGCAGCAAGGGTTAGCAGCACAGCAGGATGGCCCAGCCTTGGCTCCTGGTGGCAAAGCCGCTGGATTTGGAGGGAGGCTGTCACCCTTGCTGGTCACACACAGCCAGACCAGCTGTGACTTTGCCCATGAGGGCCCTGGACTCATGACACACCCATTTCACGATGGATGGGCACAGGAGCATTCCTCCCTGGGGGAGCTGCAGGAGGGTCTCCTGCCATTTCTCCTCTTGCACAGAGGAGAAATCCTCTTCCCATCCCAGCACCACCTGGACATGATTCCAGAGCTCTTCACCCCAGTGCTGAGCTGCTCCCAGTTTCATGGGGTCACTCCTGAGGGTCCTGGGGCTGGAAGGTGCCAGGGAGGGCTCAGGACCCTGATACTGAGCTGGGTTTTTCTACATCTTTTTAGGTCAAAATTACACATAAAAGCCAGGTGCCCATGCTGCTGGGGCCCCCCCAGAAGAGCAGCTTCTTTTTCCTGAAGAGGAGAAACCGAACTCGGGATTAAAGCATCATACAACGATCCACAGCCTGGAGGCACTCAGCATTCCAGCCACCTGCCTGATGCAGGGGTCCCCAAATCCCCATCCTGCAGTGGGGACAGAAACTCCCTCTCCAAGCCCAGTGGGGATTATTTATCCTGGGAAGGTCTTGTAGGCTCTTTCCTGATCACCAGAAGCATCCTCTCAAGTTGGGATGGAGGAAGGGGAGAAGGCAGGCTGGCATGCAGTGAGCACATTTGCTGGAGCAGCACTAGGACTGGGATTTTTTCCCCCTTTATTTAAATGTCCTCCAGCCAAGCTGCCAGTGAATGTGCTTCTGAGGCAGCACTAAGCTCCACTATTTATTTATCATCCTCCTGAAGACTACTTGATGTCTCACTGCACTGGCCTTCTGTCCCCCAGTCCTTGCAATGGGAGGAATTATTTATTTCCTTAGCCTAGAGGAGCCATCTCAGCCTCTCACCTCTGTGCTCTGGGGTTTAAGAGAGACACAAAGAGCCATTGCTGATGGCCCAGGGAGCCTCGAGGTGTGGTACAAGCTGGGGACAGACAGTGCACAGGGACAAGCATGGGGTGAATGGGAGGAGACTGTGTTTTTACAGGGAAATGGCAGAAAAAGGGGATTTGGGCGGGAGCAGCCCCAGCTCTGGGCTTTGTGTTCATATTTATGTATTTATTTAGCAAACTTTGGACAAAAAAGGGACTCTGAGGGTCAACTTTTTAGGAGCCCAGATTTGACTCAGACATCACCTCCCTTCTCTGCTGGCTGTCCTCTGTGGCACCTCCTTCCTCTGGACATGGACTTTTCCTCTCTCCTAAAACCTGTCAGCCTGCACTGGGGACTGGATACCCTAGGGACAGACATCCAGAAGTTCTTCTCACTTGAAAGTGTCCCCAGCAGCTTTGACACATCTCCCAATGTGCTCTGCCAGGCTGGTGCTCTCCCTGTGTGACAGGTGCTGCCTCTGATGGGCTCTCCTGGGCTGCAGGGGGTGGGGCAGAGTGATTGCACCTCGGTTTCTGTATGGCCAGCTCTCCCCAGCCCTCTCCAAAACCAAGAAGCCTCACAGGTGCTGCTGCCTTCGTGATTGCTGGGGCCCACTGGACTGCACAGGCAGGTTTTGGTGGCATCACCCATGGATGGACAGATTGGGGGAGGCAGCTTCTCTCCAGGGTGCACAGGGACCAGAAAAGAGATGAATGCATGGAGCTTGTGGTGGTCTGAATGTACTCCCAGGAGCCAGGAGTTGGCAAGACTGGCTCATGGGAAGGGCTGCTGGTTGCTTTTGCAGTCACCCAGTGCCTCCAGCAGTGGGCCTGCATGCAGGATACAACCACATCCTGAATCAGCCCTGCTCCCAGGCAGCTCCCTCGGGGCTGGTGGAGGCTCCTGTGCTGCTGGGAGTGGTGTGTGCCCCGTGGATGTCACTGCAGGCAGGAAAACTGTTGCTTGTCCCCACTGTGTCCCTGCCACAGGGATGGGACAAGTCACCCTTTCCTCCCCAGTTTCCCAGTGCCCCCTCAGTGCTCCATTCAATAGCATTCCCCTGGCAGAGGGTGCTGTTTCAGAGTGAACTGTTTGTGACCTGCATACACAGGCACGTGTCACCCACAGTGCAGAAATCCACCCTCCTCCTCCTTCTCCTCCTTGTCCCCCAAGGCAGCTGTTTATGAGTAGCCAGGTGAAAGCAGATGGAGCAAGGCCAAACAAAGCCCAGGTCCCTCGAACCAACTGCCTCCATTTCCCCAGTGCATTGCCAAGGGCAGCAATGCCTCAGCCCCACACTCGGGGAGGGTGAGAAAACCACCTCCACCATCTCCAGAGCTTTGCCAGTGGGAGGGTGACAGGTTTGTTCCGTGGGATGGCAGCACACAAGGTCAACAGGTTTGGTTCCATTTCCCTGCCCACTCAGCCTCAACCCAGGGCTTTATCCCAGAGCCTGCATGGAACCAGCAGTAGTTTTCCTGCTCCTTGCCCCCTGTCACAGTTTGCTGGGCTCTGGGCAAAGGGCAGCACTGGGGTCTCTGCTGTGGTTTGCTGTGGGTGGTGGCAGAGCCAGGGAAGCAGGAGGACATTGTGCCTGTGCCTGCAGCCTTGGGTCTGGCAGTGTCAGGGGTGAGCAGCTGAGGCCCAGGGGTGACCACTCAGCCTCGTCCTGCAGGGCACAGGGAGCCCAGGGCCACCACTCTGGGCCAGTGGGACAGTGATACACCAGCACCACTCTGCCAGGCTCCAACCCAGACATCCCCTCTGATGGCCAGGGAGATGATCCCTGCCACCTGCACCAGGGGACCCAGCTCCACTCTGCTCCCACACTGCCAAAAGCATGGCTCAATGGGCCTGCCAGCTCCCAACCTCCTGATGATGCCAAGGTCCTGAGCCCAGGAGGGACCACAGAGCCTGGGGCTTCAGCCCAGCTGTCCCAGCTCCAGGGAGGAATAAGCCATGCAGCTGAGGAGCACTTGAGGCCTTGATCCTCCCCGTTCCCCAGTGTCTCCCAGTTCAGCCCAGTTCCCAAGTGTGTGGGATGGAACCAAGCCCCCAAACAAGCCCTCAGGCACTGGTGCCAGTGTTGCACTGGGGGACCCCTGAGGGCTGGGGAGCCCCATTGGCACGGGAGCCTGAGCCCAGCCCTCCCTCTGTGTGTGTAGCCGTGGTTGCCTGCATGGAATGGTGTCCGTAGCGTAGCGTGTTGCCGTGTACACCTGGACTGCTGTGGGCTTGCCTCAATAAAGATGGAAATGAACTCCTCAGCTGCTCCCGGGGGTGATTCCTGGCCAGGAGTGGCATCCCCCCCTCTAGGGATTAAAAGAGAGGGTGCCCACTCCAGGATGAAGCCGGGGCTGAAGGGGTGCTGGCGGCAGCAGCAGCACCATGGAGTGGTGTTCAGTGGGAGCTGCATCCGGCTAAATTTAGAGCCTGCGAATTTTATTTTTTTTTCATCAGTGGGGTCTAAATTTAGCAGGCACCGGTCATCATCCCCCCCTCCCAGCCCTGGGTCTCCAGGGGTCTCGACTTTTCCTGTGATCTCCCATCCACCTGTCCCATGGATGTGCTCGGCCTCATCACCTCCCCGTGTCCCAGGGGTGCTGAGCAGCCCCCAGACGGTGCAGATCTGCTGGCCTGGGCTGCCTGTTGTGCCCCCCAGCTCTGCAGAGACCCCGCTCATCCCCGCTGCCCGCTGTGCTCCCCGGGCCGGGTTTTGCCACCCTCCCGCCCGTGTGTCATGTGCTAATTTTACCTGCAGTGATTTAATGCCGCTCGCCTTTGTGCAGAGGGGAAGTGAGAGCACGAGTCTGCAGGGCCCCCCGGGAGGGCTCCAGCAGCAAGGACACCCCGTGCCCTCTGTGCCCCAGCAGCGCCCCCATCATTCCACCTGGGACACGGTGCCAAGATGAGCTACCTGCCAGGACCACCCTGGGGGTGGCTCTGGAGGACTCTGGGAGCTCATTAGTAACCCAGCATCGACAGAGGAGTTCCTACCAGCAGCCCAAAGACATGCTGGGCAGCTCGCCCAGGACATTGACAAGCCCATGACCTGAGGATTTCAAGCTGGCCAGGACATCTCTGTACCGACAGATCTAATATTCCTAATATCTGGGCAACTTCCCAGGATCAGAGCAGAAGGTTCCTCTCCTTCCTGAGCCGAGATGTGCAGTATGTAACCAAACACCTTGTTTTTGCCTTCTCCAGCAATAACTTCCTACTCTCCCTCCACAACGATGTTAGGCCTCCACGCAGCTCATTTGTCTTGTGGTCTTGTGCAAACTGCTGTGTCCTCCCTGAGCAGCCACTGCCAGGTCCCCATGGCAGGTCTCACCCCCTTGTTACAGGCAGGGAAACTGAGGCACTTCGCAGGGAAATGCCGGGTGGGGGGGCTGGCAGGCGTCCAGCAGCACCAATCTGTCCTAAATTAATTCCCAAACCTCTGGGACGTTTGTGGTCTGTGTGTCCGTGGGGCTCCGTGGCCCCAAAGCCCTTGCAGGTGGGAACTATTTTTTCCATGCCCCTTTTTAAAGGCAACCCCGGCTCCAGGATGCCTGCGGGGAAAGTCTGCCGAAATCAGTGCCCAGGCATGGGTTAGCCCTGGGGTCCCGTGTGACGCTGCCTTGCTCGTGTGAAACCACCTCCCGAGAGAGCGGAGGGGACCCCGCGGCCTGTGAGGCCCGAGGTCCGCACCGTCTGCATGCCTTGCTGTGTGGCAGGTTCCTGGGCACGTCGCGCACGGACTCGGTCCTTCCTCGCCGCCCTGGACTCACACCCGAGGGTTGTCCCCCCGCCAACTCTCCGACCCCCAAAGGCCGCCCGTTAAACCCCCATCCCCGCTCCTGCAAAGGGCCGCGGCCCCTTTAAATCCTGCGCAGCCCCGGCCCCACCCGTCAGTCTTTTCCCCCCTTCTATTTTTTTATGAATGAAAAACGTTCCGGGCGGAGCCAGGCAAATCCCGCCGCGCCCATTGGTCGCCTCCGCCCCCGCCCACTCAGCCGGTCTCAATGGTGCTCGGCGGAGCGGCGCGCGGGCGGGCGCGGAGCGAGCCCGCAGCCAATCAGAGGGTGCAGGCGGCGGAGCGGCGACTCCCCATTGGCCAGCGCGGAGGGTAAACAAGCGGCGCGGGGCGGGGCGCGGCGGAGGCCGCTGGTTCGGGGGCTGCGGGCCGGCGCAGAGCGGCAGCGCGGTGCCCGGGCTGCGAGAGGCGCCGCTCCCTCCCGGCCCCGCTCCCGCCGAGCCCCGCCGCCGCTGAGGCTGCGGCGCCCCGGCCGGGTACGTGGGGGCCTGGCGGCGGGGCGCGGCGCGGCCGGGGCCCGGGCCTGGGGCGGGGGCGGTGTTTATGAATGGCGCGGGCCGCGCGGTGTGAATGGCGGGGGGCGCGCGCGAGCGGGCGCTCGAGTGCGCGCTCGGGGAGAAGCGGGCGGGGGGGGGGCGGAGTTTATGAATGGGGCGCGCGGGGCGGCGTGGGAACGAGCGCGGCTGCGGCGCGGCCCCGCAGAGCCCAGCGCGGAGAGGGCGGGGGGAGGGAAGGGAAGGGAGGACGAGGCGAAGGGAAGAGAAGAGAAGCGCGGCCCGCCCCGCTGCCTCCTCCCGCTGCCTCCTCCCGCTCCCACGGCGCGTGATGTCACGGCCGTTTCTATAGAAATTCGGTGACATCACGAGCCGGGGGGCTGCGACCCGCCGCGGCAGGAGCGGGCCGGCTCCCCGGGGAGGCGTGGCGGCCGCGCACCCGCACCCAGCCAGCCCCGGGGGCGGCGGGGGCCAGGGTCTGACCCCTCCCCCTCGCCGTCCCCTCCACCCCCCAGCCGCGCACCTGCCGGAGCCCGGGCCGGACCCCCCTTCCCGGGCCCGCGTCGATGCTGAGCGGGCCGGGGGCACTGCCCGCGTCGCCCGCACCATGGACGGCTTCTACGACCAGCAGGTTCCCTTCATGGGCCCCGGGGTAAGTTTGCCCACCCTGATCCCTGTCGACGCCTTCCTCCCCGAGCTTGGGGGCACCTCTTACCCACCCCCGGGAGAGCCCCTCTTGTCCCTGGGGGCGCCCCCGGCCTCGTGGGCAGCTGTCACCCTTTCCTTACAGAAGTCCTGCACAGAGGAGGGCCGAGGCCGGCCGGGGGCCGATAGGAAAAGGAAATTTTTGGAGACCGACCTGGCCCATGACTCGGAAGGTAGGCAGGGCTGGCCCGGGCAGCCTCACGGCCCCGTGAGGCCACTTGCCTTGCATCTGTTGTTCTAGAAATAATCCTGCAAATAATGGCAGTTTTATTTATTCTTCTGCGGAGTACATAAGTCTTTCACTCTGTTCCAGAGCTCTTCCAGGATCTCAGCCAGCTCCAAGAGGCCTGGCTAGCTGAAGGCAAGTCTTCACCTCCGCCTTTTGCCCTGTAAAATCTCTCAGCGAGCATCTTTTTGGGAACTGAAAACGCCATAAACCCACTTCTTTTTGTTTGTGTTTTTTTAGCTCAGGTCCCCGATGACGAACAATTTGTCCCAGATTTCCAGTCTGACAATTGTAAGTGATTGTTCCGGGTTTTTGTTCTCCGGGGGTAGATGTTTGGGTGCCTGTGCAAACATTTGCACTGGGTTTGGAGTTGCTTCCTTGGGAAAGCAGTTGTTTCCTGGGGCTGAAACATGAAATCGTGGGCTTTTGAGAGAAAGCACGAGCGGTTTGGGTTCATCGAGATGAAATGTGCGATGTCCTGTCTTTTGTTAGTGGGGAAAATTATGGCCAAATGCATGGAAATATCTCTGAACCGCTCGCTGGGCTCCTCTGGGACGTGACGCTTGCTCGTAGTGAGGTGGATTCGCTTCTAAATACTCCTTTTCCTTTTCAAGTGGAAGAGATAACCCATGCTGGGCTGCTTGGTTAGCCACAATCTCTGCAGTTTCTAGAGCTCTTTAGAGTCCTGGCCCAGTGCTGTTGGCAAGAGCGAGCCTGAGCGGTGAAACTTGAGCCGCTTTAAGCAGCATTAATCACTGGCAAAGCGAGCGTCTTTAAAAGGAGGCCAGTGAAAATGCAGTCCCTGGTGAATTGCATAAGAGCAGGAGTTGGTTCTGAGCCGTGCTGTGCTGCCAGGGAGGGTTGGTGGCCAGGGCAGGGGCCGGGGAACGGCGCGTGGGGCTCACACAGCTCCGGGCGTCGAAGGGTCGGCTCGGAGGAGGACGGGGGCGGAATTCAGGATGTTTTGAGTTGTTACCTGGCAAACACAAGTAGCAGCTTGGTGTCAGTGGCTGGATTTTGCTGCCGAGCCAGGCAGCTATGGAACTCGGAAGGGAATCAAGTTTAGCCTGCAGTCGAACAGATTTTTCATTCCGGCTCTGTCACAGCATGCAGCGGGGTATCTCCTCCGACAGCAAACGCATGTTAATTATTGCTCTGCGCCTGCTTCCGAGTGGGAAACTTGCCATTGAGCCCGTCCAGACAGCCCAAGTTTCAGATGTGTTTTTTTTCCCCTGTCTCCCCTGAGATAAAAGGCCAGCCTGGAGTCAGAAACACAACGGTCTGTTGACATCCCCAGCACAGCCCAGCAGCTCTTGCTCGGAGCAGTAGAAACTGCAGTGTGCGTGGGAGGGTGGCTCTTGAAGCTGAAGCTGTTTCCAGTGCCTTTTGGCAGTCTCTTTTTCCTTGTAACCTGAAGAGCTCAGAGAGGAGAGACAAACTTTTCTGGGTGATGCAGGAAAAAGACGAGAAGAAAAAGGCATTTATTTGGTCAGGACTCCTAAAATGTTCTGATCTGCTCAGCCCGTGGACCTGGTGTTGAAAAGACT
Organism: Zosterops lateralis; assembly: GCF_965231275.1. Classification (NCBI taxonomy): domain Eukaryota; kingdom Metazoa; phylum Chordata; class Aves; order Passeriformes; family Zosteropidae; genus Zosterops; species Zosterops lateralis. The sequence goes on from NC_139770.1 coordinate 21,931,724, forward strand.
TTGTCACTTGAAAGATCTCCCTGCATGACTGCCTCCAGCAACAGCCTTCCTTAACTTTCCTGGGGGGAGAAAGCAAAGGTTTCTTTTGCTGCTGCAGTGCTGATTGTGAGGGGACTCAGGCTGAGGCGGAGGGGAATGGGAAGCCCAGTTCTTGCATCCCTGCACTGGAGAGAGTTTACAGAGGAGAGAAACTCCAGTTTTGATCCATGTGCCACGTAGAAAGGGAGAGAAGGAAGGCTCTGGTGCAGCTGTGGTCTGCGCCCAGCTTTCACTAGCAGGGACATGCTGCCTTCCTGGGCTGGCAGTCACACTGGAGTTCAGCATCCGTTGGCTTCTGGGGAAAGGTAAATTCCCTCCTTAGTCCCTACGGATGTTTGTTGGACTCTGTTTCTGCAGTTGTGTGGCTCCACGCCTTTTCCCTGAGGAAACTGCTGCTCTCTTGTCCTGAGCAAACATCAATCTTGTGCCTCATCCTGCATTCCCAGGGCCAAGCTTCCTTGGCACAGCAGCAAAAAGGGGCAAACCAGGCTCAGTTTGGACCCCACTGCAATGGGGAACATTGTTGCATGTGCCACTTGGAGTCTTGGAGATGCTCAGAACTGCAACATCTTAATAAAACCCCCTCATAGCTGCCTGCATCTCTGCTACTGCCCACTCCCTGTTCCAAATTCCATAGCCAAAATCCCTTGCAGACAGGTACTTAAAGTCGGGGCTTGGTAACAAAATAATCTGGAGGGCAGTGTGTCGCTGTGCTGGGAAAAAAATCCCACGGTAAGGAAAACAGGGCTACCCCAGGTGAGAGATGTATTGTTCTGAGTGCCCTGGACAAGTGGCAAGAGGCCAGATTCAGTTCTTATAAGTTGCCCAGGGAAGTGGTGGATCCTTCCAGGAGAGCAGGGAGGCTGTGGTGACTCCACAGAGCTCACACCATGCTGGCTCTCCTGCTGCACCCCTGGCTGGGCATGGGTGTGAGTCCTGCGGCCAAGGGTGTACATACAGTGTTATGCCTCCACTGATTGTTTAAGCACCTAGGATCATGCTGAGGAGATCAAGCACCACAAGTGATATTTTTCCCAGGGTACCCATGGCCTCCCTGCACAGGCAGCACGTGGCAACAGCCACAGGCAGGGCACGGAGTTTCTTAGGCACCAAAATGAAAGAGGGAGGTTTGTTTGTGAGGAAGAGTTGTTTAAACAAAGGGAAGTAGGATCTGGCTTCTATTTCTGACTCCTCTCCTGGAGTGACCTTGGGTGCGTCCTGTAGTGCCGGGGATGGGGGGGCAGGCACAGAGCTCAGCTCCCAGGTGACAGCTGGAGTGGGTGCCACTGTCCCTGGGATGGAACGCTGGTTTGGTTGCCTTCCCCTTGGCTCATTCGGTGCTCTCCAAGCTTAGTCTCATGGAGGTCCAATGATGCTGATGGGTGGGAATAACCTGTCCTGTCCTCCACCAACTGGGAATTCAAGGTCTCGAGTGTCTTTGTGATGTCACCCTTTTCCATGGGAAATGTCTGATGGCATTAGGGACATTTCCAGTTCAAGTGCTTGTGTGGCCTTGGGAGGGTTTACCTGAGCCTCCCCTCCTGGCTGGGCACAGCAGTGGCACATCTGGCTGCTCCCTTGCCTGGCCTCCCCAGGGCCTTTCCATCTGGTGGCTAAAGGAGCCCAGGAGGGCTGCCAGGCACCCATGGGTGTCCTCAGTGCTGCTGTGGCTCAGCCCTGGTGTGGATCTGCTGATGCATCTTCTCCAGCCCCGTCTATAGTTGAGCTGCTCCCTCTGAGTATTTCTGTGTATTTTTTTAGCTTTTAATTACAGTGCCGAGGGCAGGACCGGAAAGGGTAAAAGCGCTTGTGCACCCGGCGCTCCTTTGAGGTGTTGGGCGCTGGGGCAGGGCAGCTCCTCCCATCTGGCTGCTCACTGCTGGGACCCAAACCCAGCTCCTTCCCCCCAGAAAGCTGCACCACTGGCCTCGGTGCCCCCTGGACTCCTCCAGGCTCGCTGGCCGTGAGCTTGGCTGGGGAGCCCGTGGTGCTGAGCAGCGCCCGCCGGCCCCGCCGTGTTTGTGTAAGGAATCCAAACGTTGCACTCAGTCCGGGCTGGGACAGCTGGTCTCTGTTAGGATCTTAAGGCTCATTTCCCTTTTTTTTTGAATGGCAGTGCTAAGCTCTGGGGAAATTTTTCCTTTCTTTTTTTTTCCCTCCCTCAGCCACATGAATGGAGCACTACGAAGTGTTTGTGAATGGAGGGTGGTGCCTGCGCAGGGACTGGAGGCTTTTTTTTTTTTTTTTTTTTTTTTCAATGAATAACCAGACCCCATTGTACGACTGGCGGAAAAACAACTCGCTCCAACAACACGGAGCCTGTTCGGGAGAGCCATGCCCGCGATAGGCAGCTGGAGCCCTTCCAAAGCCAGTTCCCCTTTGCTTTCCCATGGCTCGTGGGGTGCCTGTGCTCTGCCACTGCCACGCTCGGCCCCCTTTTAAGGCTGGAAATGCTGAGAGTGGCAGAACCTCGCTGGGGAGGGGGGAAGGAGGAGTGGGATAAATCCGGCTTGGAGCGGGTGAAGGCGTGTGGGGGGCTGTGCTGGCTCAGCGCTGGGCTTTGTGTTTCAAATCCTTCTCGGGGAGGGGGGGTTTATGCCCTTGGTACCAGCTGTACTGAGGCCTTTCCAGGGGGGGATGGGTAGAAAGGGGAGTCAGCAGCTCTTTAAAGGTTTTGACAAATTAGGGGAGCAGCTAATTACCTGGCAAGCTGTGAACAGTTGTCCTGGAGCTATTTGCTCCTCTCCAGTGTAGCTGGGCTGTGTTTAGGCTTCGCACGAAGCTAATACTCCACTTCCGATTAGTCTTGGCTCTCCTCTGAGGCACTATTTAGGTACCGATCTCTGAGGCGCTTTCCCTTTCCTAGGGCGCCTGCTTTTAGAAATTAATTAGCTTAAGCATATATTACTCAGTTTATAATTATATATAGCAAGCGAGCTTGGGAGTGGGTGGAGAGGATTTGGATTTAATGGGATGTTTGTCACTTGAGCCCGTACAATTGTGGGACCCCAGGACTGGATCCCATTGGACCACCTCAGCTGCGGGAAGGTGGATCCCGCTTAAAGTCTCTGCAAGTGCCCTGTGAGGGCGAGTGGGTTGCTGTATATGAGGTCTTGGCTCTCCAGTCGGTTGAGCCCCCTCACCCCTTGCTCTGTGTCTCAGGGAGGCAGGCACTGCCTGTGGTGTCTGGGCTCTGCTCCACTCACTGAGGGGCTGGTGGGCAGCACATGTCTCATCTAAGGCTGTTGTCGAGCTGCCTGTGCCCCTCTCACAGCCCAGATTCCCCTTCTGAGAACAATGTCCTGGGCCGCTGTGACTGTCCCAACTCTGCCCTCCCCTGCCCCCTTGGCTCACTCCTCCAGCAGTGTTGGGGTCTGTCAGGGCACTGTATCACCCTGGTTCAGTTGCTGAGTGCTCCCAGGGCATCACTCAGCACCTTCTTCCCAATGGAAGAGCTGATGCTTGCAGGGGTGATGTTCCCATCTCCCTGTCCCCCGTGGGTGAGCCTGTATCCTCCTGGCTGTCCTTGCAGTGGTCCTGCACGCCCCACCTCCGGCCAAGATCAAGCGGGAGCTGCCCAGCCCGTCCTCGGAGCTGTCATCCTGCAGCCACGAGCAGGCTCTCTGTGCCGGCTATGGGGACAAGTGCCTCTACAACTGCTGGTAGGTAGCACGGGCACACGGCTGCCTGCGGAGCCCTCGGGGGCTCTGCACCACGCGGTGCTGTCCCAGTCGGTGTCACCATCAGCCCCTCTCCCTCCTCTCCCTCGGCAGTGCCTACGACAGGAAACCCCCCGCCGGGTTCAAGCCATTAACGCCGCCCGCCACGCCGGTGTCCCCTGCACTCCCCGGGGCGGCCCTGCCCCCGCCGGCCCCGGCCGTGCCAGCAGGGGCTGCCCACGGAGCTGCCCACGGGGCGGCCCCGGCCCCGCACGCCCTGCAGGAGCCGCGGCAGCAGCAGCAGCAGCCGCCCTTCGCCGTGCCGCGCCCGCCCATGCACATGCCAAAGATGATGTCTGAGAACCAATACCCAGCAGAGCACAGGTAAGGCGGCCCCTTGGCCTGCCCAGGGAACACAAGAGCCCTCCGGGGCTTTATGGGCACTCTTGGGGTGGGGGAGAAGGAGAAAGGCTCCTGCCTTTGTCCCCGTGCTGCTGCCATTGCAATTGGTGGGACAAATGTTGTTGCCTGTGGTGCCATGTGGCAAAACTTGCCACTTCCTACTGGGATCTTAAGGCTCTTTCTCCTGCTAACTGGACTGCTCCTTCCAGTCCCTGAACATTGGGCAGAGCCTTTGCCTCCCTCCTGGGAAAGGCAAGGGAGGCAGAGGCTGACTGCTGCATCCAACAGGTTGCCCCTGTTCCAACAGGTGATGGTCCTGAGTCATTCCCACCCACTGTAGCTCTGCCTCCCAAGCCAAGCCCCACTGGTTTGTGAAGTTGTGACCATCTCTGTCCTGCCCATGTGCACCCTGGGCTGGGGGTGATCCAGAGCTCCCCCATGCAATACATGGCATCACCATGTGGCTGTGCTGGCAGACCCCTGTTCCCTCCTTCCTCTCCAAGCTGTGGCTCCATTCCCCATCATTCCCATATCCTTGGAGGCTCTACCAGTCCCTTCCCTCACCCTGAGTTTGCTCCTATGGGTGCTCTCAGTAGGTGCTCTGCTTGTGGCCTCTGGATATCCTTTGCTGTGACAGCCACCGTGTCACCCTTTGTGGGCACAGGACAAGATGTGGCAGCCTGGCAAAGGCCATGCAGTGAGGCCAAGGAAGCCCTTGGAATGTGCCCACAGCAGGCAAGCATCCCTCCCCAGCAAAGCGGGGTCCGTGTGACCTTCAGGCTGTGCAGGGGGCTGGCTGCGACCCCTGGGGAAGCACTGTGCCAGCACAGGGCTTGGGTTTCATTCAGGAAGGGCAGAGGGACATGGCTCGGAAATGGAGTAATCCCAGCCCGGCAGCTGGGAGAGCTCGGGTTACAAAGCCAAATGGTGCAAGGCCGGCTGAGAGGAGCCGGCACGGAGATCCAAGATCACCTTTCAAGGTGCCGGAGGACAAGGGGATGTGGCAGCACCCCCTCGAGATGGTCCCTCATCCATGGCCACCAGCAGAAGCTCTGGGAGCAGTGGTGGCAGCACCACGGAGCCGAAAATAGTGCTCCCTGCTGTCGGGTTCAAGGTTTAATCCCAGCTGCGCAGGCGGATTAGCAGCCGGCTGGAGCTGCGGAGTGGATTTGGCTTTGCGTAAGCGCCCACCCATGCACAGCATCCCTGGCCCCTGCCCCCCACGCTGGGGACAGATTTTACTGCTTTACAGAGATAGGACTGTTGGGGAGTGTTTTTTTGTTCCTTTTCTCAGTCCTCTACAGACACCTGAAGGCCAGAGTGCTTTAGTATGGCCTGTGTGTTATCCTGCTGTCCCATCTTGGGGTCCTCAGTGCTTAGAAGGGCACAGGGCTTCTCAGCACCCCGCTGGGTCCCCGTGGGATGAGCCCCTGTGGTGGCTGTGCTTCTGAGGAACCCTCCCAGCCTGCTGTGGGTACAGCCCAGGCTGAAGGCTGTCAGGCAGTTCTGGTTTGGGGTGGGAGCTGGCAGCAGGGCTGACCCCCACTCCTCAGTAACACCACGACCTTCTCCCCAGGTTTCAGAGGCAGCTGTCTGAGCCCTGCCACCCCTTCCCGCCGCAGGCCGGGGTCCCGGGGGACAGCCGCCCCCTCTACCACCGGCAGCTGTCGGAGCCCCTGGGCCCTGCTGCCCCCCGCCCCCCTCAGGGATTCAAGCAGGAGTACCACGACCCTCTCTACGAGCACGGCGGCCCTGGCCTGCCCGGTCCCCCCGGCCACAGCTTCCAGCCCCCCATGGGCATCAAGCAGGAGCCCCGGGACTACTGCATTGACTCAGGTGGGTGTGAGTCAGGGGACAGCCAGTCTCTACACCAGTGGCACTCCAAGGAGCAGAGAGTATCTCTGCCATCAGCATGGCAGCAGAGGCAGAGTTGAGCCTCACGCAGTGGATGCTGTGTCACCCTGGAGCTCTCATGGTGCTGGGAGGCTGCTTTGCCTTTTTCTTTCCTCCTTTTCCAAAGCCAGAGGATAGAGCAGGTATTCACCTGATGCCAGTGGTGTGGTCAGTGCCATAACCACAGGCTGGGGTGCCCCACAGCCCCTGGTGGGTCCCCCCTTTGCTCTGGCCTAGGGCCAGCTGTGATTGCTGGCTGCTGGACCCTACCAGCATCACGGAAAAATCCTCTAATCGCCTTAGGACCTAAAAATACCCCAACCTCGGGATGGAGGGTGGCACAGGCAAGCAGATGGTAGGGGAGGCGCAGCAGTGCCTCCCTTCATGTGGGGCCTGTGAAAACTCGAGCTGACTTAGCCCATGCTCCAGTCTAAATTCCAGTGCCACCCCAAATCATTGTGTTTTTTTTTTTTTTTTCCAATGTTGAGGGTGGATGTAGTGGGCCAGGGAGCCTGGGGAAGGGAGGAAGCTTCCCAGACTTCACTGCAGGATGTGCTCAGGGTAAAGAATATGCTGCCAAATCCATGGTGGCGCCCACAGGGTTTATGACCTTAATGTAATTTCCTTTCCCCCTCAGAAGTGCCTAACTGCCAGTCCTCGTACCTACAGGGGAATGTCTTCCCCAACAGCCATGACGGTGAGTGACTCCCCCACTCTCCCCCTGTCCTGGCCCCATCCTACTCCTCACTTGTGGTGGGCAGCACTCCCTGGGCACCCAGAAAACACCCACGAGAGCACCATGGGGCCCGTGAGAGCTGCATGCAGCCCCGGCACCAGTCCCAAAAGCAGCCAGCAGCCCCTGTGGGTGTGCTGTGAGGGCACAGCAGCACTGTGTAATCTGGGATAATGTGCCTGACAGAGCTGCTAACAGGGTTTGGGAGCAGTGAGGGGCGCTCAGCCACTGAAATAGCTGGGAATTGGTCTGCTCCCAGAGCTGTGACTCTACCTGTGGTGGATTCAGCCAAGCCAGGGTTTTTTTGGGGTCCAGCCAGGGTAGTGGAGGGGCCCTATGCTCACAAAGGGTCTCTTCCCCGCAGGATTTTCATATGAAAAGGACACACGATTGTATTTTGATGACACATGCGTGGTACCCGAGAGGCTGGAGGGTAAGAATCTGGCCCCAGAGGAGGCCTGCAGGGGAACTGGGGCTTATGGAGGATGTGGGAATGCTGAGATCTGCTTATAAAGCTGAGCAGTGCTGGCACAGTGCTCTTGAGAGCTGCTGAGCATCATCCCACGTAGCAACTTGGCATCACTGCCATGCTCCATCTCTGTCCCTGACACCTCCCTGCCTGCAGCACCATCCCCAGTACCTCTCCCCTCTCCCACCCCATAGCCTGATCCTGCTCAGGTGTCTCGGCACAGGGATGACCCACGTTGTTGTACATGTTTGCTGCTGGTGACACAGCCTGGGAGAGGGGCAGAACCAGGATATTTACCCAGGTGTCTTTTGTGTGAGCAGGTAAAGTGAAGCAGGAGCCCACCCTGTACCGTGAGGGTCCTCCCTACCAGCGACGTGGGTCCCTGCAGCTCTGGCAGTTCCTGGTCACCCTCCTGGATGACCCTGCCAATGCCCACTTCATCGCCTGGACCGGCCGGGGCATGGAGTTCAAGCTGATCGAGCCTGAGGAGGTATGAGAGGCCCTGCCCTGGAGCTGGGGGGTGCCTGTGGGGATGATGACTGGGCTGAACCTCCCCACTCATGCTTGAGGCAAAACACTTATCTCTACTTTCCAGTCAGCTGTAAAGATTTGCCTTTAGGATCTTCTACTGCCTCTTGGTGTGGCACATGCCAGCTCCTGAGGCTGGCAGTGGTCACCAGCCATGGTGGTGTTGTCTCTGTGCTGTGCCTTGCTGAGTTCTGCTGCTCTGCCATGGCTCCCTCCTGCCCAAGCTGCTCCCATCCTGGGTTTGCAGCAGCAGCTGGCACGCTGCCGTGCCGGAACCACGCGGCTCCAGGGGAGGGTGACACAGAGGAAGGAGCTGTTTGGGGAGTAATTGGGAGCAGCTGTGGCCAGCACCGAGCTGCGCATTGTGGGTAATTACCCATAATATCTCTTGCGCCATGCATGGAAATTGTGGTGTTTTGAAGGAGCTCTTTTGGCAGGCTCTCCCTAATGAAATGACTTTTGATTTGACCCCTGATCTGGCGGTGGCTGTGTGGTTGCAGCCGGAGCATTTATCATGGCAGGCAGGGAACTGCTCCCAGACCACAGTGACACCTTCACTCCAGCTGCCCCAGCCCCCTCAGACGAGCCTCTAGCCTGCATTTCAGTTGTGATTTCCTTTGAGGATGCCTGTTGGAGCCCTGGCTGGAGCCCTGATGGCTGCCACCTCTCTCCCTGTAGGTAGCACGGCGCTGGGGCATCCAGAAGAACCGACCAGCCATGAACTACGACAAGCTCAGCCGCTCCCTGCGCTACTACTATGAGAAGGGCATCATGCAGAAGGTGAGTGAGTGACCCCACAGCAGGGTGTGACTGTCCCCTGCCATCCCAGGGTGTGGCAGGAGAGGGATGTGAGGTGTGTGGTGCTTCCCCAGGGTGGGGATGATGTTCAGGGCACCTCTCACACCAGTGTCCTCCCGCAGGTTGCTGGCGAGCGGTACGTCTATAAATTCGTCTGCGACCCCGACGCCCTGTTCTCCATGGCCTATCCCGACAACCAGCGCCCTTTCCTGAAGACGGAGCCGGACTGCCCGGTGCCAGAGGAGGAGACGGTGCCACTGACACACTTTGAGGACAGCCCGGCGTTCCTCCTGGAGAGGGATCCCTGCGGCAGCCTTCCCTACGCGGAGGGCTTTGCCTACTGACTCGGCCGGCTGGCAGAGCCATTGGCACTAGCGCATCCACCTGGGGCAAACACGCTTTTCTAAAATGAATGTTTTTGGCTGTCCGTAAGGAGAGAAAAAAAAACAAAACAAAACAAGCCCAACGACAAACAGCATGGGTGCACACGCAAATTCGAGGAATTTAAAACGCCCCACGTGTGTTGCTGCCGAATTCCCACCCTTCCTTTCCAAGGGCTAGTGCACAGGACTGCCCGTGGCTGGCACCTCCTGCCATGCATCAGTGTGATGATGTCTTGGGGCGCCGGGAGCCTGAAGCTGCAGGCTCTCCCCCAGGGCTGGGCTGCGTGGCTCCCGAGCCAATTGTCACGACAATCTGCTTTGCATCGAGCACAATCCGCGTAGCTGCCTTGTGTGGTGGAAAGGGCTTTGATTTGCACAGAGAGGAGGGATGCGGGGGGGCCGCCTGGGCCAGCACCCCGGGGCTGATGTGCGCAGCATCCTACCCCAACCCCGAGGAGCCTTCTGCCTTCTTCCCCAGCCCCCTCCCCCATATAACCTGTTGTTCCCATAGAACCTCCTCCTGCATCCTCTCCGTGCCCTCAATCCTCCCCAGCTCTGGCTCTGGGCCATGGGTTGCATTTTGGGGGAGGAGACCCTGACACTAACTCCCTCTTGGGTTGTTTTGGTTTTTTTTGTTTTTTTTCGGGATGTTTTAGGAAAATACTAAAGGTTTCTAAACTGATTTTTGTAGATTTTTTGTATTTTAAGGCAAAGCTATTTTTTGCAGCTCGGCTGCTGTCCCTGGGGACACCCCCATGGCTTTCCTGGTGGCAGGGGGAGCCCTCGATGCCTGTGGCTTCCTGGGATGGCTGCCGAAGGATCTGGTCCACTCCATTTCACTGCTCCAGTCCTCTTTCCCAGGGGAGCCAGGGCTGAATCCCGATACTGGCTCAGCTGTGCTCCCCTTGCTTGGCATGGCCTCGGAGCTGGGCTGTAAGGCTGAGGTGGGCAGGGATGGGGGTCCCTTCCTCAATACCCCACTTCCCTCCAGCTCCTCCCACCCCTTGCTGCACCTCCTAACACTCCTCCACCACTCATATATCCATACCTGCCTCCCCTGCACCAGGCTACATGTTTTGTTGTAAATGCTGTATAGGAATTTTTTCTCTTCTTTAGTTAGCTTCGGTTGGAATTTTTGTTTGGGTTTTTTTTTTGGTTTTGCTTGTTTTTTTTGGTTGGTTTCTTTCTTTTGTCTGATTTTTTTTGTTAGTTTTTTTTTTTTGGGAAGTATGAAGATTAACTCTACAATGACTTGGTTGCTCTCCCCATGGTAGCTGCAGTGGTCGTCTGTACCCATGGGGAGCATTTGGTTTTGGGAACCCCACCTTGGGGACAGGTTTTTAACCATTTGCTTGGTGTGGCAAGTCTGCAGTGCAGAAGGAGTTAATCTGAGGACTGATTTGAAATATCTTTATTCAAGCAGGGCTATGTATCTCCTGCAAAGCTGCATTACATTCTGTACTGTGTACAATAAAGAATCTTGCTTCCTGTTCCTCCCTGACTGCCTGGGCTCCTGCTTTGCCTGTGCCATGGGAGGAGCCCCTGGATGTGGTTGTGGGGGCTGTAGTGGTCCAGGGTACAGCCCATCATCTGGGGCATGCAGCATGGTGTGTCTGGAGCTGGGACCAAGCCACCAAGGCTGCCCTCTCCCCAGTTCTGATTTGTTGCTCCTGGGTGTGGATACTGCCATGGCTTTCACAAAGCCACATCCCATGAGAGGATCTATTTGGAATGGAGGTGCCTTCTGCCCAGTAGGTGCAATTTAATATTGCTTCTTCCCAGGGTTTCTCAGTGGGTCCTCCACTCCCCTGGAAACTCAAGCATCTGCCATCAAGCAGGGCTAAAGTTGGTGTGGACCTCTCAGGAAAGACCTCTCCACAAGCTCCTGGCAGTGGTCCCCCACTATCTCCATTTCTAGGCTGGGAAAAATTCAGGGTGTGCAAAAAGATGGAGGTGGATGGAGGGCAAGGGCTATTCTGTGAGGATTTGATTCAGCTGAAGGGTCTGTGTTTCTCCTGCTAGGCTGGAGAAAACTCAAACACCCCAGAACTGCCCGCTCCCATTGGCCTCAATTTTAGCTGAGCCAGGGTGTCCATGAGCTCCGAGACCATCCCATGCAGAGGCTTGGTGTGATGGTGCTGGAGATACTCTGACACCTCTGCTCTTCCAGCTTATTTTCCCTGCCCGGCCAAACCCCATCCCTGGATGTGGCAGTGGAGAGAGGAGAGATCCTTACATGCCATAATGCTTTTTACACACCCACCCCACCTCACCTGGATCCACTCCTGGCTGCCAGCCACATTGCTAATGGGTCCTTATTCTGCTCTTCCATCATGCCTGAAGTATTAAGCTGCATGGAGAAGTGTGGCTGTGTCACAGCCCAGGCAGGGCAAAGCAGGCTCTAAAGCATCCAGCAAAACCAATTCATCTGGCACAAAGCCTTCAAGGAGATAAATCAGATGCTCAGCCTCAGGAGCCATCCCGTTTTTATTTTCCACAAAGCTCTGCCCAAGACTGCAAACCCCAGGTGATCTGAGCTCCAGACAGTGCCTGGTAATCCCACCTCGCTGGGGATTTCAGCAGACTGAGTGAGTCCTGGTGCTGAGGATGGAGCAAGGGGAAAACGGGGCCACCGGCAGCGCGGCCGGCGGGCAGATGGCCAAGCGTGGTGGGATCTCAGCCCGGGGCAGAGATGTGGGACCAATCATGGATGGTGAGGATGAGGATGAGCAGATAAGGCAAAGCCTTTCAAAGCCTTCATCAAGTATCTTGTCACACCACAACCCTGACCCTGGCCCTGCAAATCTGACTGTGGGCAGGGCTGGGGCTCTGAGGGCATTTCTCATGCTGCTCTTACCAAAGGGAGAGGTTAGGCAGAGGTGTTTTTCTATTCCAGTTTGTCAGTGTAGGACAAAAGGGCTCAGGCCCCAAAGGGTTTGATACTACACTGGCTTTTAGTACTTAGGACACCAAGAATTTGCTCCTCATTTGATCCTGCTGTGCATCACCCCTCCCTCTCCTCATGCTCCATGCAGAGGGGATGGAGCTGCCTTGGGTGCCTGGTCCCACTTGTCCCCACCCCAAGGGGTGAGGGACAAGCCACAGCTGTTCAGTGTCCTACCTGCAGCCTCCCAGGGATGGGGCCAAGAGCTCCCAGGCAGAGCAGGGGCTGGACTAGCATTTGCCAGGAGTTGGGGCGACAGAGAGGAAGCAGGTGGGGAATCATGAGTGCTCCCTTCTCACCTCCTGCCCCATCAGATGCTGCTTCCAGGCATGGGGATTTGCCCTCTTAGTACATGCTCCAGCCTGCCATGAGATGGGGACCCTAGCTGGGGAGCACTGCTGCAACTGCCACCACTGTCCCCAGGAGCAGGAATGGCCCAGGACTGACCACCTTGGTCCCCTCCTCCCATATTCCCACACCATTTGCCTCCTGCCTTCCTCCCACTCCTCCCAGCCAGTGGGGAGGATGAAGAGGAGCGAGCAGAGGGGATGGTGAATGATGAAGTACCATTTTGGGGAGGATTCAGCTATCCAGACTGGAAAAAACCTTGGTGCTAGTGTCCAACCCCGTCTCCAATCCTCCAGCTCACAGCTTCCACCTCTGTGTGGTGGTTGTGGAAAAGAGCCCATCAGCAGTTTGGGGTGAACAACAATCTGTGACACTGGGTAAGCAGACAATAAAATGGCAGCTGGTATTGAATGGGGACAAATGTGGTTTTTCCTATTCTCTTCTTTTCACAGTTTTTAAAATGTGCCCCAAGTTACCCCGTCCCTGGAATGAGAGTTTGGAGTTACCAGATGGTCCAAGAGCCACAGGTTAAAAATCATTTGGAAAAGAGGAGCCTACAAAGGGGAGAGCATCATTACAACCCTTTCCACATCCATAATTCATGGAGTACATTTCTGCTCTCCCTGTCTCGGAAGCATATAGCAGGACTGGAAAATGTTCAAAAAGCAACGAAGACAGCCAAGGGTCTGCTATGGCTCTTACATGGGAGTGTATAAATAGTCTGGCACTTCCGACTGGGGTAGGATTTGTGGCTCAGGGGCTTCATATTTAATAGCCCATGACAGAGTTTTCCACTGCTGCCTGGAAGAGCATTTTGGGGAAGAATTACTGCCCACGCAGCTTGTTCTTCTGGCAGGACTGACAAGCTCAGCACTTGAGAGTAGAGGTGCTGCATGGCCCACCAAGGGCAGTGAGACACAGCTCCCACCTGGCCCACATCCCACTGCCCATCGTGGTGGTCTCATGCCTGTGCTGGGCAGCTGGTTCCACCAGGGAGGTAGGTCACATCACAGCAGCTCCTCTCTTCCCCAGCTCTTCAAACACTCAATGTTTTCAATAAGTGGGTTGATCTGGCTCTTAAACACCTGGAGCAACATGAGTGGCTCCGTGTGTAGAGCCAACTTCAGTGAGTCAGCTCCAGGAAAAAAATCCCCCAAAAAATTCCGAAAAACAACCACACCAAAACAAAACAACAACAACAACAACAACAAAGATCTGGGCGGGTGTGTAAGGAAAAGTGAGTAACTTCCACCCGGGGGTGTGCAGGACACCCAGCTCCCTTCACATTGGTCTGGCACCACCTCGTGGATGTCATTCTGCTGCTTCTGGGGTTTTGTGGTAGCACATCTGCAGAGGTCTTTGGTATCCAAATGTGGCTTGTATCTGCGGGCTGGACACTTTGTGGCAGGGAGGACTCCAGCCACAGCTTGTTTCCCAGGATTTCTCTCTGCTTTGTGCTGACTTTCCTGGGAGATGTGGGTCTGTATTACTGACTCCAAGCCTCCCACTCCAGGGCATGGAGACCACTGACCCCACCTCCTCCTGTGCTCCATTGAGAAGACAGCCAAGGCTCCACTAACACCCCAGAGCCTCAGAGCCCTCCAACACTGAGCTCCCAGCCTCTCACAAGGCACTAACACTGGAATAAGCCTCTAAGTAGCTTCTGAAACCATGAGCCAATTGCTGAATTAAAGGCTCTCAGAGCTACAGGGGAGGCTCTGTCATCCTCTTATCATTAACTATGGCAGGAACTGTCTGTGTCATTCCTGTGTTCTGTAGGTGCCCATGGACTATTCCCAACCATGGGTCACCTACAAAGGTTGTTCTGTCTGGAAAACCTGAGGAACCTGCAATCCTGTGGCAGGAATCCTACCTAGAGGAAGGTGTCCCTGCCTGTGGCAGGAGGGAGGAACTAGATGGTCTCTAAGGTCTCTTCCAACCGAAATCATTCCAGCATTCTATGATTTCTTGGGCCACTTTCAGAGGCAAGCAATAGGACCACAGAGGCTCAGATTTTGGAAGGACGGTGCCCCCACTTGGTTGCAGAAGCAGGAGATCCCTCCTGCATTGAAGGGCTGAGTGCTCACCTGGCTGGTGCCCAGCCCTGTGGCCAGGAGGGGGTCCTGGGCAGGGGTCAGACAATGCATGGGTAAGACAAAGCAAAAGATGCAATATGAGGTCTTGTTTCAGCTGGCAGTGGAGCCAAGGTGAGGGGCCAGAGCTGGACACTTGTCTGCAGTACCAGGCATCAGCTGTAGTGTCTTGCTTAGAAGGCTTTTTAGTTTAATATAAATCAAACCATCCTGGACAGAACATGCAGCAAATGAGGCAAGAAACTCTGAGCTCCCACAATACTGAGTCAGCACAGCTCTACCCCTGCACTTCAAGCTGATCATCCATTGTCCTACCATAAATTTTGCTGAGATTCTTGAAGGGACCTGATAACAGGCCTCCAAATGGTACAGTCAGGACAGCCCTGAACCAGCCTGGGCAGCACCCTTGGGTCTGGTACCCTCTGAGTGCTGTTCCTTGCACGGATGAAAGAGGATCTGCCAAGGGTGACGTGAACCCAGGCTTGCAGGAATCTCTTTAAAAAAAAAAAAATCATCTCGTGATTTCTTGGCCATCTTGGACCCAGGAGAGGGCAGCAGCAGCCCAGGCTGCAGCCTCAGCTACCCTTTCAAAGCTCCTGTTCATCCCCTAGGCTGCTCAGAGACAGCTGAGAAAGAAAAGCAGTGTATGGAGGGAGCAGTGAAGAGCAAAAACCCAATGGGTGGACTAGTGGTACTCTCCTGGGCTTCAAAATAGTTTGCTTTCAAGATGGAAGAGGAGAGAAAACAATCTTTCTTTGAAAACATACTGGAGTGCCAGGGCTTTCCATGGTAGCCTTTCATTCTTTTGGTACCAGTGATCCCTATGGATGCTTGTCATGGCACCAAAAAGTGATACTGGGAATGCTCCCAGAGAAGGTAGAAGGAAAGTACATGCAGTGTGTGCCCATCACACTGCTGCAGAGATGCTAAAAGCTCACAAGAGTCCCACTGTGGAGCTCTTATGGCTTCACTCAGAGCACTCCAGGGGAATAAAACAAGATCATCAGTGCTGCACAGACATGCTGGCTGCCTTGCCCTCGCTGATTTTGTTGTGCCTGAAGGAACAGGAAAGGGAAGGCTGGAAATAGGGAAATTTTCCACTTGTCCACCTTGGCACCCCACACAAGGGTTCCCCCCAGCTCGATGCACTGCTGAACACTGTGAAACTCAGGCTCCCCATTCCCCCCGGCAGCATCACAGGGGTAGGTCAGCACCTCCCGGGGGCAGCTGTGGCATTTCCACCCCGCCAGGCTGGCAGCATCCTCCTGCCCTTCCTGGATGAGCTCACCGGGATGAGTCACAGAGCAGGTGAGTGGGAGGAGGACATCCTTACACCGAATTCCTACAGTGCATTCCCAGCCACCTGCTTTAACAACAGCCAGCCTGGGTTTTGCTGAGGCAGTTCCATTTCTGCCTGGGCTGGGCTGCCCTGAGGCAGTGTGCCCCACTCCTGGCACAGAGCACACAGCTGAACCCTCAGCCTCTGTTCTCAGTAGGGCTCAGCTCATGGGGGTTTTTTGTGGTGGTGTTGGTTTTTTGTTTTGTTGTTTTTTTTTTAGTTCACACCCTATGAAATCACAGAAGTGCAAAATTATTGCTTACCAAAGCTGTTCTCCTGAAATGAGTCATGAAACAAGGAGCTTTGTCACTCTGCCAGACACAGCCCGGCTGCTTCTCTGAATTGAATGGCACCAGAGAACAGCTTGCTCCTCCTTTTGGGCTTCAACCCACCTGCACCCGGTGTTACCAGCCTCCACCAGAGCCTGCAGAGAGAATTACTCCCACCTGCATTATTCTCCTGCATTATTCTCACCTCTTCAGACCACTTTGTACCCAATTTTTGGGTGAAGCTCTGCATAGTGTGATAACATTTTGATGATGCCATGCTTTGTACCAAGCTAGCAGTTTGTTTGGGGAGCTACATCTCCTGCAAAATAGATCTCTTATTCAAAAAAACTATTTAGCCAGTCAGTGTAGCCTTTTCCTTCCATCCATCCATCCATCCATCCATCCATCCATCCATCCATCCATCCCTGGTGGCACCAGGGCAGAGGCTGTGGAAGGAGCAGCAGCACCATCTCCACATCCAATGCTGTGTCCACACCAGCTACCGAGAGACATAAAAAATTCAAAGCCAATGTTTGAACCTACAAGAGCCACCAGATTTATGCACTACAGAGAGCCCACCTTCCTTTTCCCCTCTCAGATGATGTTTCATGCCCTAAGCCAAATAAAATGGTGTATTCTTGGTGCCTGAGAAAAGCCAGCCTACACTATCAGTTATCTTAATGCAATTTGGAATTTAGTCTCTTACTGTGAAGTTTTGGACTTCTCCCCAATATGAAGGGTGGTACTCTTTTGAAATCCCTGCCAGAGAAAGGAGGCAGACATGGGTCTACTGGAAATGTCCCTTGTGTCTAGTGAGGGACCAAGAGTACCTGTTAAGGCAGAGCTACTTTCCATGGGTGCTCTTAGCTCCTTCTGTGGTCTGGGGCTGACATAGCCCCAAAAATAATTGCTAAGGTGCCTCTTGTTCACCTTCAGCCAGATGTAGACAGCTCAAAGAAAGCTGCAGAGCACAGACCCCTGAATTTTCTTTCTTCATCCTTGTTTCTCCTCTGCAGAGACTTCCCAGACAAACCTTGGGATGCAGCCCCTGGCCTGGATTTTGTGCACCTGGCTCTCAACTTTCCCTACAATGAAGCCTGAAAGAAGTGCACATCTCTCACATGGGGCAGCCCATGCTGAACTTCTCCCAGGTCCAGAGATGTGTTTGCAGCAGCTGTTGGATGAAGCAGGTCTGCCTCCAGTGAGATTTGTTGGCTTCTTTTTTTTTTTTTTTTTTTTAAGCAATAAAGTAAATGGATTCCATCCATCAAGTGAGATGATTTGACAAGACCTGACCTGATTATTTCATTTTTCTTTAAAATTGCTGGTCGTTAGCAGCCCTGTTGAAACATGCCCGAGGCAGCACACCTGCAGGCAGTCTGAAAGCAGTGCCTGTGGAGCTGAGCTTGTCAGAATGAACTCAGAGCTTTGCCATGGAAGAGACATCAGTGGACAGGATCAGCACAGTGATCATGATTTGAAGCCTGGGGCAAGGTATGGTGAAAAATATTGTAGGTGAAAACAGTCTGGGAAAAGCAGAAGAGGTGTGGGAAGGCGGCTGAGCAGCAGAGCTCTGTAGGCACCACAGATATTTTACAGCTCCAAAGCTGCCAGAATGGCATCACCTCCACCAGCAGTGGCACCATCACCGGGAATTCCATTGTCACCACTGAAAATGTCACCAGGACTTTCTTAGTGCTGAAACCAGGAGCCCAGCATTGACCTTGGCTATTGCTGTAGCAAACAGGGTCCATGCCAGCCTTCAGCAGCGCAGTGGTCACTGAACTGGAATCCTCCGGGGCTGTTACATGGATCAGGCTGTGGAGGAGATGTCCAGCATTCCCACTGAGTGCTGCTCCTTGTGACAGAGGTGTCAGTCTGCAGTGGGTTTATCTTTAGCCTGGTTTCTGCAGGAAACAAAACTCCACCAACCTTGCTTGGTGTGTCAAACCCCAACACCCTGCAGCTTTTGAACAGTGACTGCTTTGAAAGACCCTTTTCTCTTGTGAGGGAGATACAGCTCCAAAATATAAACACGTCTTAGCATCAGGGAAACAGGCAGCTGGGTAGAGGTGGGAATCCATCTCCTCACAAAGCCATGGAGATGCTGCCATCTGACCTGCCACTACCATCTTCAAGTACCCATTTTTTGTGTTGAAAAATCCTTGTGGATGTTTAACCCCACGTTGGGCTTGGGACAGCAGCATCAGAGCTCGTGGGTGGGAGATAGGCTCCTCACTACAGGAATCGTACACTGCTCCTTTCCTCTCCTGGGACAATTATGTGGCCATGGTTAGGAGGAGACATCCTTTGTGTGCTGGCAAACACAGACAGAAGGAGGAATGTGGGTATTTGCCCCCACAATCAGCCTGGGAGCCTGCAGCAGCTTCAGACACCTGACTTCCTTCCTAAAAGATTGTCTTTGCTGTACTCTCCCTCACCTTGTTCCATAAACTGCTTGCTGAGGCATTCTGTGCCAGACCTGAACTCTCAGCCTTTGGGAGACACTGTTTTGTGCAGATTATTATACCTTAGTTCACATAAGAAACACATTCTTTCCACTTTTCAGCTCAGAATATTTCAGTAATGGATAATTTCTCCCAGTTTGCCATGTGGCAGCACCTGTAAAAGACCCTTGGTGTAGCTTTTGGGTCTGTTGCACTTTTATTCCATTGGAGTATGATGGAAAAGTTAAGAGGAATGAGATAATGAGCAAACCTATTCTTGAATTAGCCAATAATAATATGGATGCAGTAGTAGGGTAAGCCCAGGCCAGGAGGATATGGAGGTATCCAACCCCCACCAGTGCAGCCAGACCCATCAGCACATCCAAGCTTCACCCTCTACAGAAGAGCTGTGCAGATCCAGCAGTACTGTAGAACTATAATGCCAATTTTATTTACATGCAACATTTTCCAGCCATGATCTGGGTGACCAAACACACAGCTGATAAGGGCTTGGTGGGTAGGGAGTGGTGTATTTGACCCAAAAGCTTTTAGTTTTGAGGGAAAAGGAAGAAATCTATTGCCTCCAGCAAGCAACAGAAGAAGGCCAGCCTTGATGCTGTGGAGTATTTCAGGCATGGATACCAACAACCACACCTGGCTGCAAGCACTAGCCGTGCCCAAAAGGGGACTTTCTTCTATGCATTTTATGTCTCCCAGCATAGAAATGTTATTCTCCTGCTGTCTAAAGCATTGGAGCATCCAGACATGAAGATACACTTCTTTTAATCCTACATTCATTATCTAAGCACTGTGAACAATTATGTGTTTGAATAAAAGAACATTTCCCCTGAGACAAGACCAGGCGAAGCCCTGTGGGATTTTAGCAGCACTACAGTGGTTTTTGTAGCTTGATTGGATGCATTCAGCCAGACACCAGCAAGGCAATGCACCTGAAGTGTACATTCATCCACTTCTAACCTGCCACCAGCAGTGCCCACAGAGCAGCCAGTGCCCTCCTGACATGGGTGCAGTGGTGAAAGCAGTGCCATAGGAGGAGCAGAAGTGCTGGAAAATTACTGGATTTCTCTAAAATACCCATCCCTCTATCTTGGCTGTGGGCTAAACACACCTGGCAATAACAGCATCGTGTCCAAAGCCCCACATTTCCAGGACCTTTGCTCAGAACAATTTGGCTCAGTAGATCTCTGGCCACAATAAATCATAATCCCACTCGTGAGAGAAACAAGGAGAGTCTGCACTCCTGGTTGGTATTTCCAGAAGTAGTTTGGAAACAAAAAAATTACTCAGTGTGCAGCAGGAATTAAAATTAAATATAGGCTGGAATATTTCTTTGTCTCCTAAACTAGGAGGATCTCCCTCTGTCTGGAAGTAGCACCTTAAATGAGGGTAAGGATTTAATATTACTGCAAGTGAAACTTTAAGATCCAGCTGACACCAAGGTTTAGGTCTAATTACATGCCTTCATGAGGAAATATTGCATAGCATTCTTGCTTATTTTCTCTGTAACAGTCTTCAGAAGATATTTCATGGATTACAGGATGGAAAAGGATCATTTAGAGAGTGGGTTTAGATTTGATATTAGCAGGGTGGTGGGGCTCTGGCACAGGTTGTCCAGAGAAGCTGTGGCTGCCCCACCCCTGTAAGTGTTCAAAGTCAGGTTGGATGAGGCTTGGAGCAACCTGGGATGGTGGCTGCTACCATTGTAACACCACTGCCAGCATCCCAACATCCCAACATCCCAACATCCCAATTTCCCAAAACCCCAATATCCCAACACCCCAATATCCCAACATCCCACATCCCAACATCCCAGCATTCCAATATCCCAACATTCCAGCATCCCAACATCCCAGCATCCCAATATCCCAACATCCAACATCCCAACCCCCCAAATCTGCTTCCTTCTAAAATGCCTTTTTTTTCTTGTTTGTTTAGTTTTTCAGGAATTGCAACAGTGCCTCCTTTGTTTAATGGCTTCATTTTTAGTACTTTATAGGCCACACATCATCAGGGAGCCAGAGCTCTTAATTACAAACATTTCAGCAGAAAACGGACCATCTCACTGGGTCTTCTCAGCATCGTGCTGCTGCCTTGGAGGTCTTCCTGCCTATGGGCATTAGAGCTGGCTGGGAGAGGCTGGAGCTACAGGGATAAAGGTAATGTTTAGGTTCCCAGACTGTTTTTGAGCCAAATAATGTATTTTCAGCAGTTTGAACTGTTACTAAAGGAGGAGAAGAAGGTGTCAGGTTTTTTTTTTCCAAACCCACTCCTTATGTTTTCCCAGGAGTGCCTGGAGAGCAGTCACATTTGCAAATTTTTTTCCCCTTTTAGAGATGGTTTTTCTTAGGCCTCTGTGCACTCCTGACACTCCTGCTCCTGGAAAGTGAGGCCAGGAAGCTGGTGCCTGTAAATCTCATTTGTCTGTGCTGTGTATGCACACCTCTGTCTGGGACCCTTGAGATGGCGACGTGCATGAGAGCTCTGCAGGGACACAGCCCTGGGATTTTCCCTACCTCCTCAAGCTCCAGACTGTGGGAATCAGCACTGGAGACAGCCCACATCATCCCCAGGAGAGGCTATTGCTCTCCATCACACCAGGCTCTCACAGCAGCCAAAGGCCTGCCCCCTTATCCTGCAAATTTTTAGGGGCCAGGTTAACCCTGCTCTGCTCTCTCTTTTCAGAAGCTGTCAGCCATGCAAACAGGATTAATCATAGAATCCTGGAATGATTAAGGTTGGAAAAGCCCTCTGAGATGATTGAGTCCAACTGACAGCCCAGCACTGCCAAGGCCACCACTCACCCATGTCTCCAAGTGCTGTATCTACTCTTTTTTCAGATCTCTCCAGGAACGGTGGATCACTGTCCTGGGCAGCCTGTTTCAACAACACCAGTGAAGAAATTTTTCCTCATATCCAACCTAAACATCTCCCTCCCATTGAGGAAGAAGAGGCTGTTTGGTCTCAGCCCACCCAATATGAGTCTGGTTGGTTAACCTGCATAGGTCACCATTCCTAAAGTGCCCATCTGACCTCAAAGAGCCCAGTTTGCCAAGGCAAACCCAGCCCCTGGTGCTGGGCAGCAGTGAGACAGAAGAACTGATCTGTCACCATCACCTGGATGTTTAAGACAGCCATGTCCCTGCAGTATGTCCCACCCTCTGTGAGCTCCACACCTCCTCTGCACAGCAAGAGGTGGTGGAGAAAGCAGCTCCTCAAAACACCCAGGGGAGATTGTTTTCTGTAGAAGGCAAGGATGATAAATCAGCATGGAAGAACCAACACATTTTTACACCAATTTACAGAATCACAGGATCACGGATTTGTTAGAATGGACCTTGAAGTCCACCTCACCCCACTGCCCCCGCCCCCGCCACAGGCAGGGTCTCCTTCCTCTAGACCAGGTTGCTCCAAACCACATTCAACCTGGCCTTTACACCCAGGATTAATCAGAGAGGCCATTTTGTGCTTTGGTTTTTGTGCAGAATTGCTGCAACCACACACAGTGATGCTCCCCTGCACTTAAGGACTCGTGTGCTTGACTTCCCTAAGCAGCTCTGTGTCTGCCACTGACTCACTTCAGCCCCAGCTTCATCTAATTTTCATCACACAGCACAGCCATGGGGTTTTGGACTGCCTCTGGCTGAGCTGTCTTTTGCTGAGTTGTCTTGCAGTGCCACCAGTGAGTGCCAGCATCTTCTCATTCTCCTCTGAGCAGCTTCAACACAGGCTTGGCTCAACCCCCAGGTCTGAGGCTCCTGGCCACTCAAGTGACATGCAAACTCAGATGGACACATCCAGTCTGCCACTGAGAGACTGGGCTGAATATTCACGATTTTTTCCCAAGCACTGAAAACCAGAATTGTGTTCCATAAGTTAAACTTCAAGTCTGCTAAGGTGGGCAGAGACAGAAAGCAACTAGTTTATGCTTAGAGGCTGTGGTCCCACTTTGGTGCTGGCAGTGCTACCGCAGCACCTCAGGATCCTGCCTGCCTTCCTGTAGAGCTGGCACTGTCAGGAGTCCCTGTCCCAATGCCAGCCTGTCCCAAAGCCACCACTGTGAGCACCAAGCCTCTGGGGAAGGAAGAGCCTCCCTCTGCAGAGCCAGCCTGAGAGTGACACACCCTGCAAAGGCAGAGACCAATTGTGCTGTCCTGTTTTATCCCCAGAGGCTGGGTCTAGGATGTCGAATCAACCTGTTCAGTCCCTTGGTTGCTCCACTCTTCCTTCTTCTCTTGGTTTCTGGTCATGGGATGGGATTGTTCAGCTCTACACATAGTAACAGGGCAGGGAGAGCCATGCACATGTCTTGCTTCAGACAAGTCACCCAGTGTTTCAGTCCCTCACAGCCCGAGGACAACACTTTGAGAAGTTTCTGGAGTAAATTGGAGGCACTTTGCTAAATCTTTCAAGTGAAAGATAGCAGGATTAAATTCCACTTTTGATATAATCCTTAACTCTCTCTTCAAGGGAAGTGCAGCTTTGCCTCCAGCCCTGGCTGGTGCCTCCATGCTGAATCACTCTGATCCCAAAGTAAATAAAGCTCTTTGAAAAAGGGCAAATGTTTTCTCAGCTGCTCTTCTTCCCTTCAAACGCAGGGCTGAGTGAAGTTTTTATGTCTGCAGACAGAAATACATGCAGTCAACAAATGCTTCTTGCTAGGAAGCTGTCTCCACAAGATAACTGGGTTTTGGAAAGTACACTGAGAATCCATGGGATACTCCTGGACCACACTGCTCTCCTTACAGCTTTCCTTTCTCCTTTCCTTAAGTGCTTTACATTTTACAAACTCCTAAATGAGCTGATTTAAGCCACTGCACAATAATCCTGGCATGTAGACAGTTCAGGCTCCTGGTGTCCTCAAGGCTTTGTTTCTGCTCAGCCCTGGAGCTGTGTTTGCTGTGGGAGACAGCAAATGGAAACAGTCCTTTGTCATAAGAAGCAGCAGTGATCTGAAGGGACAGAGCCCTGATGTGGGGGCCAGGCTGCCTTTTTCCATCTGCTGTCTCCTCATCCATCCCTGCATGTCTGTGTGCTCCTTCTCCTCCAGCTCCAATTCTGAAACCAGAGCTGAAGCCTAAAACTGCCAGGGAAACCTTTCTGCCAGCTCTGATGACAGAACATCCCACTCAGCTGCCCCACGCATTCTTGCTCTATCCAGTCTTCTTCCCCACAGAAACCCTCCCAAGGCTGTGAATTCAATGTCAACACAAGCCATTCCACTAACTTTTTATTAAACTGCTTAAATTTAAGCGAAACTGCTGTGCAATTTTTCCAATCTTCCCCATGATATGCTGCAGGGTTTGGGAAGGGTGCCTCATAATTTAGCTCAAGCTAGTTCCAACCTCCAGTAGGTTTATTGCTTGTAACTATCCACAGCCTGGGCTTGACTCTGTGAATTCATCACTCCCCCTCAGAGACAAAACACTAGCTTGAACACGTAAGTATTTTTAGTAGTGCTGTTCTCCTCCTCCAGTTAAGCCATAAAACCCAAGGGCACAGATATTCCAAGCACCTTTTCCCAGCTTTAAGTAATCTACCATTAGCCACAGATTACAGGCTCACAGCACGCACCAGCCACTGAGTGCCAGTGGTACCCAAACCTTGAAGGCAGCAGGAGAGGCTTTGAACACAATCCTTGGAGTTTGCTCCCTTCCAAAAGCCAGCTGTACTCTCTCTTTTTCCTGTAGAAACACCATGTGCCAGTCCTAACAAAAGGGAGAACACACCAGGCAATGGGGTACAATGCCATTGACGGGAGCACCCAGCTCTGCTGCATCCCCCAGATGGTTTGGACAGGGTTGCTTTGTCTGGGGGAGGAAACAACCTGCTGGGTCAGGTGGCCTTGGGGATCAGACACCTTCACCCAGGACTGATGCCAGCGAGCTGAGAAGCAAAGCTGACAGCATAAGGCAAGGGAGTTAGCTGGCAGAAACATGCCAGGCTTAAAAAGGGCAGTCTGGCCACTTCTGGCTGAGGAACTGAGAGCAAAGTATGTTCTAGCAGCTTAGCGGTGATTGAATTGTTCTTTTGAAGTGACAAGGAGATCAAAATAAAAGGCTATTTCGGAGGTTTTTTCAAATCCCCTTCTTAGATTACCAGAAAATCCTAGCTCAGCTCTGGTGGAAAACAGGTACAAACTGTACCCAGTGGCCACTGCACACCTCCCAACTCACACCTCCAAAAAAGGAGTAAAATGGCAACACCACAATGTTGAGAGGGCTTCCAGATCAACTTTCAGGTGGTTTTATGTTCCTTGGACAGTGTCACAGAGCACTGGGAGAATGGATCTTCACAGCAAGGACCAGTGCAGGATCCCTAGCTCCTGCCTAAGGAGAGTTAGGTGAGGCACTGTGAGGGCTGGTCCTACAAGGTAGCCCATCCTCTCAGTTCCCATCAGAGCAGTGATGCTGAAGGTCCTGGGTTCTGCCCATTGTCCTCCAAAGTCCAAACCAGTTGCCCTTGAGGTGGCTGAAAGGGACTCGAGGAAACCCAGGGCAAGTCAGACGCCAGCAGGGAATGGGGAATAAAAGTTTATCTTGCTTAAACACAGAGCAGAACAAAAGCAAGAGAGAAGGTCATGAGATAGGGACAGAATTGGAAATTTGAAACAACAGAGGATTGTATTTGACACCAGTAGGTAAGTACAAGCAAGTCTTCCTGCAGTGATGGAGAAGACTCCAATGCTGTCTGCTGGTCTATGAGAGGATGTTTCTCCTCCCTTAAAGCTCTGAAATAAAGGAAGCTCGAAATTCCCTTCCCAACTCCTTATTTTCTTCCTTCTGTGAGAGGGGAAGCTTTTTTTTCATCTGACCTTGCCTGAACATGGTCTGCATGTCGTGTGATTGACCCAAGGGTACTCCATTTCCCACAGACTCTGCCTGAACATGCAATGCATTTTCCAGGTCCTGGTGACAGTGTAAAGTTCAATTGAGGATTGCTCTGTTTAGCTGTGCTGGGGGCTCATAATCCCAGTGGGTCAAAATGTTTAGAGTTAAAGAGGTTACAGGCTTTTCTGAGGGAGTATTTAAACTCCAGCTGTCAAACCATTTGCATAGAAGAAATTTGTAGACTCAGCCAGCAGTACATTAAACTGCTCTTTTCTTGTCATTAATCTAGTAGCATGCATTGTTTTCCCATTTCCATAAGAGAATAATTAATCTGTGGCAAATTTATGCTTATAAAATTATAAATAGTAGGCTTTAAAAAAATGAGAGCGAAGAAATTCAAGGGGACATATATTGATGAGAGCCTCATGAAGAAGGCTCTTGGCAAAGCCCTTGGAATGCCTTCAGGGCCTGATCTTTTCAGAAATACATTTAAAGGACTTGCAATCTGCTTCATATTCAGTTTAATTGTGCACAAAAAGAAAAAAAAAACACTTGCAGACCTTGCACATTAAAAGAAGAATAAAAAAAAAAAATAGAGCTTTATCTCGAGGTCTATAAAACAAGTCTGAAAATGAGGAAGTTTGGTGCTGCAATTTCCTGAGAAACCTCAATCTCACTCCCTGTCACTATTGTTCTGTACTTTGGTCTATAATACAGATGCAAGTCTGATAAATTATGGGCTTCACAGACTGTTTTCTTTCCATTTGCAGGAGAAAAAGCAGTGCAGGAACAAAAGGGACACCTGCTGCAAGACTGAGATCACTTTCTCTAGTTGCTTTGAAGCAGGTGAACCTGCTGCAGGTGTTGGATATAGGAGAAGTATAAGTCAGGCTGTGGTGGGGGCAAGGCCATGTCAAGGACACGATAAGCACTTCTCAAATGCTTATCACTGAAACTCCCAAGCCGAGAGGGCTTTTCTGCTTCCCTCCTTTGTGATAAAGATATTTCTGTTGACTGAATGTAGGTTCACTACATAGAAACAGAGAATGAGGTAGGTGTTGTAGGGGGAGGATGGTGGATAATCCTTAATGGAGCAAGTTCTTCTGTGAACAAAGGCAGGATGAGGCTCAGGTTCCTCCAGGCTCTACTGTGCTGTTACCACAGGCAAAACTCTCCTCTGCAAAGCATTCCACAGCCACAAAAATACTTCAGGTGCTGTTCTCCCACCTCCATTCAACTCCTTCTTCCTCCTACTGCTTTTCCCTACTCCTCCCATGCCACCACCTGACCTTTCCTCAGCTTTTCCCTGAGCCGCCAGTTTTTCTGGTGGGACAGAAAGGCAGGAGACAGCTGAAGCTTGGCTGGATTCTCCAAGTACATAACAGGGTGAGCAGTAGCCAAGTCCCCCTGTGCTGAGAGGAGGTTTGTCCCCTGACAGGGTGACTGCTGCCCTTCAGCAAAAGGGGATGAAACTGGGCAGTGGACTGAAAGGTCACTATGGACAGAGAACAGCCCCCCAAGACAGCTTGTAAGGCTCACTTAGAACAGTCAGTGTGTGGAAAACAGCTTAAAAAAATGAAGGCAGCTTTTACTACAAGCAGATTTCTCAAGCAGATAGTTGGGAACACTGTGGGGAAAGAATGAGGTGGTTCGTTTGGGGGTTTTCAGTTTTTGATGCTGGAAGAGGAACAACTGACAGGCTTTTGGTATGGAAGAGCACAATAGTACTAACCTTAGCACTTGTTTTTTTCTTAGTTTTCTTTAACAACTAAATGAATTAGATCTACTCCTAGGACCTTCACCAATCACTTAAAAGGAAAATGTTTATTATGGTGATAAACAACCAACCCTGATGTCTCTCATCAGGTAGGACTGGTGAAAACAGAAGAGGGAATAGAAAAATCACAGAGCCCCAGAAGAGTTGAGATTGTAAAGGACCCCTGGAAGTACTCCAGAATTACTAAATAGGACTGAACACAACATAAACACTTGTCTGTATCATTCCTAAATGCGCTGTGGTGTGTGCATTTCTCGTTGCTTTGTTGTTTATTTTGGTAATGAGGTTGGTGGTGATGTGATTATTACAGGAGCGAGAAGGGTTGAAGGACCCTCCTTTAACAGCAAGTGCAAGGTGAGCAGCACACTGTACAGCTCTGGTATGTATTTTGCAGGAACTAGCAAATGCAAGAATACAGACAGAAGCCAGAGAAGTCTGAAAACTACTCGAGGGGAACTCCACCATCTCTTCATTATCAGCAGTTTCCAGGCTGAGCCTTTGTCTGCCTCTTGTAACCCCTTTCCCACCCACACACATTCCTTTCCAGCAATGCTGCTTTATTTGGCTTGTCATTATCTTCTTGTTAAATCCACTTAATTGGTGCATTTAACTCTTCGTGCTCCTTAATAGATCCTCTGATATCACTTGTTTACTGAAAAAAACACACCCATAGCCTTAAGTATTACATTTCAAAACAGCATCTAAATTGAGGCAGGTCTTGCCAGTCCTAGTGTTGAACTGTTCTGCTCCAGGAACTCCCATTCACTCCATGAGACACCAGGCAAGCTGGACTTGATGAGCTGTGAGGCTGTCCAAGTCAGACTCTGCACACAGACAGGGTATTTCCAGAAATCCAAAGTCTCCTTCTCCACAAGCTCCTTTAGGACAACAAATCGGCATGCCCCTGCTATGGACTATAAAGCTTTTAGTGCCTCTGTTGCAGACTGGAAGGGATCCTCTCTCTCTGCTGCTCAAAGGTGATTAATGTAGTTCCCCATGTTCTGTACCTGCTCTAAATTTCCATAACCAGATCTACCAAGAATCTAAGGAAGAAAATCCTAACTGTAAGTGATGCCAGGAAAACCCCCATGCCAATATGACAGGAAATTAAAAAAAAAAAAAAAAAAAAAAAAAAAAAAAAAAAAAAAAAAAAAAAAAATGTTTCTCTGGAAATCTGGTTTTATCTGGGGAACTGCTGCAAGCTTTACACACATAAAAATGCCCCAACTTCGTAGCACCATCAGCTGCATCTACATTGGCAACTTCATCAGTATAACCCACCCCAAAGTCTCTGAAGCCACTGTCCAAGGCAGCACACAGCTCTGATGTGAAATGAGAGGCTCTCCCCTTCTCAGTGAGTGTTTCTGTTGTAAGACTGGGGAGGGAGGAGCCGCCTTGAAGGGCTTTGATCCACAAGAATTGCTTTACTACTAAAAATGTACTCATAGACCAAGCTGGCATAGCACTCTTCACTGGGGTAAAGCTGGGCCTGGCACCTACATGACAAGGCATCAGCCAAAGTGCAAAGGGCTAGAGCAGGAAAAGCAGGAGTGTGCAAGGATCTAACTCCTACACATCCTCTCCTAGGGTTTCTGCTGGTCAGAGCACAGCACTGCTAACTGTGAGTACAGACCTGGCCCACAGATAGTACCCAAGAGTAAAGGTTTTGCTTTATTCTCAGACCCCTTTGTAACTCCTGGAGGAAGAGTAAAGCTCCTCTAAATGTTTGTGAGGAAAATCAGGGGGAAAACCAGCAAAACCCCCTATAGTGCCACATGTTCTTAATCCATATTTTTTTTCTGTGCCTTGTGCCACACTTTTGGGAGGAGGGCACTGAGCAGGAGTCTCCAGAAGGCTTTGGCAGAGAAGAGGCTCCATGGCCTTTCCCTGCTGACGTCAGGGAGGCCCTGCATCTGTTGCTGGACACAGCATGTTTCTGACATGGCAGCAACATGGGTTAAATGAACCAGGCAAGCTGTAGTTTTAACATGTTAACATGCTCTACCAGGGGAAAAGCTGAAGTATTTTTAGCATGGCTGGAGTGTTTGTCTCTGTACTGTTCTGGCCTTTTTTGGAATTGTTAACTCTGGTCTGGAAACAAATACAATAGCTTTTGCAGCAGTGAAATACCACTTATTTTCTTTTATTGTTTGCCACAAAGAAGACTAGGAGTCGTACTTCAAAGAGATTAAAGGAGAAACATACATCAGCTACTTTCAGCACAGCTCACTGCTTTTACAATGCCAGCCAGCCCACTTGCTGCTTCCCTATTTCTGCCCATGCCCCTCAGACTTTCCTACTTACATGCTTAGCTCTGACAGAATCTCAGCAGAGAAAACATTTTTCTTCATGATGAAATTCCATCCCAAGTTGTTGTTTGAAGGCATTGTCCCTCACTCTCCTGTTTGACTGGGGTGAGTGCAGTCAGAGGGGCCAACAAAACACACATTGCCCTCTCATCCTGCCCCTCACACAGCTGCTCAGACCAGTCCCCAAGATGTGCCAGGGAGAAGCATCAGTTGACAGATATTTAGTTTTATCTTGTTAAAAACCCACCATTCTGTGCTGGGGCAGTGCCCAGCAAGTGAGTTAGGGATGAAGGAAGAGATGAAGTTTAAGCACAAATGTAACAACAAAAATCAACACAAGGCAAGTCTGAGGACTGAAAGGGAAATCACACGGAGTGAAGGAGGGACTCTCCCCCTCTCCTATTTTCTTATCCCATTTCAAATAACATTCCCTTCCTCCTCCCCTCTGCCTGGTGCTAGCATAAGCATGCAACACAGCTGTAAGGAGCAGCCATCTGACAGTCCCACACTGCTGCCATCAGCGTGCCCAGGGACCAGCTACACCCAGGCCACACATGCAAGTTACCCAGGGAAACAAGATTCTTGGAAGGATTAATGTTTAGAGAGGCTTGTGTGGCTGCAAATAGGAGACTGTGGTTGTCCCAGTTCTTCTCTTCCTTCTCTTCAGAGATTGCCATTACCAGTCTGGAATTACTTCTCCAGTTACTTCTTGTTGCTTCTGGAGTGGGAGAGAAGATGGGGCAAAGGGGGTTGTGCTTGGCAACTCAGATTCATCTCTCAGGCAGCAAGACGAAGAAGATGGCCTTGAGGAAGTGACCAAAACTGCAAACAGCAGCCACGAGCCAGTGGGAGCGAAGGCTGGGGTCAGTGTTCACCACACATTTTGTGATGTCTGCCTAATGAGGAGGGAAGAGAGATGGTCAGAGAGAGATGCTCAGGTCAGCCACTTCTGCAGGCTGTCCCAGCCCCACAACCCACAGCATCACACCACTGCTGCCGCAGCACCAGCTGTTGGCTCTGCCACTTCCACACACTGAAAGTTATTAAATCAGGCTCAAAAGTTACTAAATCAGGCTCAAGAGCCCTGCAAAATACATTTTCCTAATTCCCCACCAATGAGGCAAAGTGTCCCCCTCTTCAGCCACCCCTAGGGAAAGAAATGCTACAAGAAGATTATCCAGCACTTTCCATTTTGGATAGCTAAATACAGTTTTCTTTCCCTGTTTAAAAGGTCTAGGAAGCCTTAGTAGTATCAGCATTCCCATCCTTTTCTGTAAAGCTAGATGCTTCCCAGAGGTTGTCCTGTTTAATATCAGCTCAAGTTGCTTGTACATTTTCTCTTGCCTTAATGCTTTCTTTGGAAGACATTCAAGCAAGCCACCCCCCAATTTAAATCTAAAGCAATGCAAGCTTTGTAGCTTTGTTTGTGAAAATACATATGCCAGCAGAGATGCCTCCCAGATGTGTGGGCCAGATTTAAAGATTGCATGGGCAGCTAGTTTCAAGTATTAACAAGAAGAGACGCTGGCCTGCAATGATTAAAAAAATAATCAAAAAACAAAAAAATCCCTGTTAACTTGACAGAAATAGGCTCTCAGCTGGCATGGGAAGCAGAAAATGGAAAATATCAAGAAGGTGAAGTGAACAAGACAGAGGTAGAGAGAAGAATGCATTTTCTGGTGCAGAAATCAAAATTAAAAGCTTTTGCCTGTGATATAACTGATTTCTGGTTAAACTCCAGCCTAGCACAAGATGTGGACTGTGGTTGTGTAACAGGGGGAGCACTGTTAGCACATCAACCCCATGTGGTTTGCAGAAACAACTTTTGGGTGGCAAATGGGAACAATAATCACAGAATCACAGAATGTGTAGGTTGGAAGAGACCTTCAAGATCATCAAGTCCAACCCAGCCCTAACACCTCAACTGGATCATGGCATCAAGTGCCACATCCAGTCTTCTTTTAAACACATCCAGGGATGGTGACTCTACCACCTCTCCAAGCAGACTATTCCAGTATTTAATCACTCTTTCCATGAAAAACTTCTTCCTAATATCCAACCTGTATTTCTCTTGGTGCAGCCTGAGACTGTGTCCTCTTGTGCTGCCTGGAGAAAGAGACCAATCTCCAGCTGTCTACAACCTCCCCTTCAGGAAGTTGTAGAGACTGATAAGGTCACTTCCGAGTCTCCTTTTCTCCAGGCTAAACAATCACAGCCCCCTCAGTTGTTCCTCATATGGTTTGTTTTCCAAACCTTTCCCCAGCTTTGTTGCCTCCTCTGGATGTGTTCAAGCATCTCAACATCCTTCCTAAACTGAGGGGCCCAGAACTGGACACAGCACTCAAGGTGTGGCATCACATCACAAGGATGGCAAATGTTCACAGCCTCAAAAGTTTTTTCTTTACAAGCTTAGCTCAGCAGTCTTCCAAAATTATCTTCTGACATAAGTCTCTCATTTGCCAAGCACAGACAAGTGAGACACTTCAACTCTGAGGCGTTCCTCCCCAAAACAGGACACGAGAGATGATGAATGCTCCAATCATCTTCCCTATTCCTTCTGCCTGTGCTCAAGACATGCATGAGCCTTGCCTGACCAACCTTGGTCATCATTAAGAAAAGAAGAAAGAAAAGAAAAGAAGAAGAGAAGAAAAGAAAAGAGTCTGGTTAGTGAGTATAGCCACACTAACCAACCCCATCATCACCTACAGACCAAAGCTCTGCTGCCAGCAGCCTCCCACACGTTCCAGCAGTTCCTTGTTCACCGTGTCTGGAAGGCTGGCACAGTGCACCTCACCACATTGCTGATCTCCTGGGAGCATCAGGAGAAGCTGAGCTCATGAATAATTGACAAGCAGAGACTGCAGAAGGAAGGAATACAGAGCATGCAGCGATGGGAAGGAACAGGATGACAGGAGAGAGCTGAGTCAGCACCAAGGTGTGGAAATACTGCTGCCTACAGCTAAAAAACACAATCAAACACAGCAAGCAGAGCCAAGAGTGTTACCAGAAGATGCTGCAATGTGGTACAAGTGGTTACAGGTACTTGATCTGTATTGTGGAGGCAAGTAAGATAGGTCTCCCTGAATACTTCCCTTGATGGCTTAGCACACTCACCCTATTTGCATTTGAAAACAGCCTGAACTGATTCAACCCGTCGGATTCTAGCGACCTGCACGGGGGTCATGTTTAAAACACAGCTGTGTCAAACTGTCCCTTTTGTTGAGAGAAGTCATGACATGCAGGTACCTGTCTGAACACACATGTTAAGGTACCTGATCCTAGAGGAACATGAGCTCTAATGGGCTTTAGTGCCTCGTTTGAGCCAGTAAAAGGCCTATACACACTGGGTTGATTACAGCTGTTAAGGGTTAACTGCCAGATGAGAAAAGGTGAACTACTTAAAGCCCAGCTATGTTTTCCCAAAGGCAATGACCTCACTGCTCTAACCAAGAGGAACTGCACTTAGGAGCACTTATATATTTGTATGGGGCTTGCCTAGATAAGCAGAATTGCTCAGCTGTTTAACAATTGCCTCAGCGGTTGTTATCCAAATCAAGCCTACCTGATAAGGCAGTGGAATTGAAAACTTCAAAGCTGCTTAGGGCTTTCTGCCTTGTCAAGGAAGGCAAACTGATAAACTCTTGCAATGGCAGTTTGAAGTTCTATGTTAATTATTCAAACAAATTCAAGTCACATATACTGCTTTGTAGCAAATACTGCTAAAAAAATTTAAATCTTTTTATTCTACTGCAAAGCCACTAATGAGGCTGCAAACTCTTCCCAGGGAGAAATGATGTCTCAAAGGTTCTTTCTTGCTCTTCCTATGAGGTTTGCATTGGATTCTGCAGTCTTCTCTACCTGCTGCTGAAAGGAGAATTTAAAATGCCTTTCCAAAGTCTCCACGGTGTCTTTCCTGGACCAGCTCAGGACATAGGGGTGACTCTTGGCGGCCTCAGCCTAGGCTGATGCACAAGAGATGGGGGCCACGTGAGCAACGATGGCATGCCAGGACAAACCAACACAAGCTGGGCCTGGCACTGGGTGAGAGAGCTCCACCAAAGAGCTGCTTGGTCTGGCCTGTGAGTGAACAAGGCTGGGAAATTCCTTGCTGCAGTGCCCAGGTAAAGAGGAAGAACATTCAGGGAGACACAGTACAAGATGGGATTAGCAGCCTTTCCCCAGTTTCAGGAGGGAAAGCATTTCCTTTTCACAGCCCAGGGTTGCTGATAAGAGTGTTGGAAATGGGCTGTATCAGAACAACCCAGCAGACTTCACAGTCTTCTGCTTAATGGGGGGCAGCGAAGATGCCCTCCCTTCCTTAAGGCCAGACCCCAAGAGCAATCAGCATGGATTCAGCAACTCCGATAGGAATGTGCTTTGGCCCATCTAAAGAGGGATGACTGGCAGAAGGAGGCAGTGGTGGACTTATCCCCTCAGCTGCACAGAACCAGTGCTGGTCTGGAGATGTGTTGTGCAGCTTGTTTGCTATGCAACAAATTTTCCAAAAATACCCTTTTGGAACTAACACACTGTTTTGAACTCCAATGAAGCAACACAAAAATTAAAACAAGATGCTAACTTATCAGAGCATGCAAGTATTACCAAAACAAGGGAAAAAATAGTTGGAAACTAGAAAGAGATGCATTCCTACACAACATTTCTGCTTTAATGAAACTAGATCTTAGAAAAAAAATGTTTCAGAGAATACATTTCAAGCAGCTCTGCAGACATGTAGTTAAAGTAAACTTCAAATGATACTGAGGCAGGGACTGGCATTCACAGGCAGGAACAGTGTTACTGAATCCCAGGATATCCTCTTCACCTGCCTCGGCACAATTAATTTTTGGAACACAAAATTAAACAGATCAGGGCATTCAAATCAAAGGTTCCTTTTAGCCCTACCAAACAGTTCCCTGAGTCAGCTGGCCTCAAGGTGACACGGTTTTAGAGAGGGCAGGGATGATTTAAGGTAGGATTAGTACTTAGTAAGTGCACGGGATCCAAAATCCGAACAATGACACTTTCCCAATTCTTCCTCACAGTCCTGAAGAAATCAGGCAACTGAACCAGCTACTGACACATTTGGGAAGTCTCAGCACAAAGGAGCAATACTCACTTTGGAAAAAGACACCCCTCTCTCTCCAGATTTGTATGGGTAAGGAGTCTGACCATTCCCTGATGGCTTAAGAATGAATTTCACCTCTTTGAAAAGAGGGAATTCGCTGCTGTGGCTCAGTCTGGAAAGAGTGCATGCCTCGGGAACAAGATGTCCTGTGAACTGAGTGGCATCATAGGGCAATACTTTGTCCCAAGTAGCATCTGCCCAGCAGCAACCAGAGGATCCAAGGGCTGTCTGTGTCCCTGCTAGACAGGCCCATGGAACCTGGTACATACAGATATCACCCAGCTGCCAGCCCTAACACAGTCTCTCCAGCCAGTCTCTCCGGTCAGCTGGGGAGGTCACTGGAAAGCTATCTAGCTATGCCACAGCACCAAAATAAAGTTATTACTGTGAATGATCCTGCACAGGAAGCAATGGTCACACTGGGTATAGAGAGACCAAAGAAATCTAGTACTTAGAGGTGATATGAGAATTAAGCTGCCAGGCCTCATTTTTTGCCAGTTTCCAGAAAACAGCTGGCCAAGAGTATCACAGAATCAAAGAATGGTTTGGGTTAGAAGAGACCTTAAAGATCGTCCAGTCCCACTCCCTGCTGTGGACAGGGACACCTTCCTCTAAAATCAGCCTGCTCCAAGCCCCATTCAGCTTGGCCTGGAACACTTTCAGGGATGGGGCAACCACAGCTGCTCTGAGCAACCTGCACCAGGATCTCACAGGAATGACTCCTACAGTGTTCCACTGTAACTGGCTGTTAGCTCTGGAGAAGATCAGCGACACAACAGGTGCTGGTGGGTCAGGATTGAATTATTATGTCTCAGCTATGCAGGAAGCTGAGGACAAGAATAATTGATATTTTTGAGGATGGGACCACGAGGCAGTTAACAGAGTTATGTAAGTCTAGCACAGGTGTAGGTAGGACAGAGGTGGCCACAGCATTGTGAATCTCACACAGCCTTTTTCTGCATAAAGCTGCAGAGAGCACACTCTTATGATATAGGTTAACACGTGGCCAGAGTCTTATCAACCACGTGTAAATGTATCAGTCTCTGAGGGTCCAGCCCTTGCTGATTGGCTTAACACCTCTGCTCTTCAGAGGTGTTTTGTAAAGCAAAAGTTTAATAAGTAAAAAATATCAAAATAACAAACGTTACAGAAAACAAAAAACAAGCTGTGCATAGGTGCCTTAGAAAACCTCTGACACCCTGCTAGAAACACTCCAAAAAGCCTCTTACTTCCTTTGGGCTCCTTCCTAAATACTGAATGTTTTAGGAGGGACAATTTGGCTCGTGGCCCAAGGAGATGAACAACAGGCTTTGAGTTACACTCTTGGAGCCCTATCCATGCTCCTGTGCTGGCACTGAGCCAATTACAATGAGAAAATCACAGAACTTTCTAGTTAAACTTCCTAAAATGTCTAAAGGTAAACTGAAACTCTCCCTATTTGGAAACACCCGGTGGATATTGCCCTGATTTTCAGCTTTCTGATCATTGTTTACATAATTCTACTGGAGTTTCTTACACATTTAACATAAACAGAAGTAGATTGTTTTCAATCTTCTCTGTGATAGACTGCTGGTTTGACCACTGGGGTCAGAGGGGTGCTCCTCTCATCTCCCAATCTTTGATCAAATTCCAAATCCTATATAAACCCCAAATCATAATATACTTCCTCTTTCTCTGCTCACCTCTCAACCTCATGTAAGTGTCGTTCTTTTGTGTTGCGTAGTGAGACAGCTGGGGGCGTGGGGTGCATCACTACACTCTTACTTTCATTAACTGGGCTATTTTCTGGTGTGGACATACAGAAACAAGATCAATGAGACAGCATTTCTTACCCAGCCCCCTCTCCTCTTCAGCCAGGTGACCAAGGTCTTGCGGACAAACTCCCCCAGGCAGTCGACGATGGTGTGGACCATGGCCGGCTGCGCGTGCCGCACGCAGTCCACAGCCAGCCCGGCTGCCACCGCGTACAGCGACACCACCTTGCCCCACGTGATGCCTGTGCAGAGAAAAAAGGCTGTTGGAGAGGGTGGAAGTTTAACAAGAAAGTTTTACAGAAATTAGTGCTTAGCAGAAGGCTCTTTAGAAATGAAAGCTAGTTTTGATATAGTAGAATAAATGAAGTTTCAAGCTAGAAACTTGTGAAGCAACAGTTACTGGATAACCCGAGAAAGCAAAGGTTAAGTCAGACTGAAAGGAGGTTTTTCAGCTAGAGCAAAGGTATGTTTGACCACAAACAAAGAAAGATGTTTTTACCAAGTAAAGACAATTCCCAAGAAAAACAGGAGATACCATAGGTAAACAGATATGCTGATGTAGCAAGTAGAGAAAAGATCTAGCAATTTTCCACTGCAAGAAAACAGAAAAACAACTTTAAGCTTAAACTGTAACATACTGACTTTTGTAATTGGATAGTACTAACCATAGTATGGTAATGATAGTAGTTGTGATAGGCTATAGGTCAATGGTAAAGGCATTGTGTATGATGCTGATTGGTTGTATGCACTAAGATGCTCTGTAAAGAAATATACATAATGCATTGTAAGGAGAACTAAAGTGGCTTCAGGTGTCACCTATAAGCTGATGCTGACAGCTTTACGCTTGGGTCTGGCACCCACGACCCAGGACTGCTGCTACACCATCTATGCAATAAACAGCATTTGAAAGAGCTGCCTGATATCCCACATCTTCCTGAGACTCCAGCTTCGTCCTCTACAAAAGGCTGTTCATATTTACACACACACACTCAGTTCAATCTTGAATAATCAAAGGAAACCACTCTGCTTCATTACATGTGCCCAGGTTGCCTGTGTACAGGCAAAGTTCTGTGTGCCCTCCACATGGGGGAAAAGAAATAGAAGAGGACCAGAATTAGGGAAAACTCCCCACATAGAGAAGCAGAATGAAATAATCTGACCTTGGTATGGTTTGATTGTCTCTTAGCACTGGCTGCACAGCTTGGGAAAAAAGGCAGCCCAAAGGCACCACAGGGATGGGGGAGAGGTGCACCACTATGTTTTGTATTGCCACTGGCTCTCAGCCATGTATGTGCTGCATAGGAGGTGATAGAATTCAAACAGTTTGAACAACAGTTTTGTCTTCAGTGTAAAGCTTAAACACCCTTAGAAAAAGCATTCCTGTTTTTTTCTAATCACTGTTCTAATGTGACACTCAAAGCATACAAGATAAGCATCTTCAGTTCTGTAATGGCACAAAAGCAACAAAAGGAGGCAAAGTTACAGGGTCAGGATGGTTCACAGCTGGAATAGAGGAGTCATAGAATCCTAAGCTGGATGGACCCACAAGGCTCACTGAGATCAGCTCCTGGCCCTGTACAGGAACACCCCAACAATTCCACTCTGTGCCTGAGAGCATTGTCCAAATGCTCCTGGAGCTCTGGCAGCTCTGGGGCCATGACATTCCCGGGGATCCTGTTCAGTGTCTGACTACTGTCTGGGGAAGAATCTTTTCCCAATATCCAATGCAACCCCCATGACACAGCTTCATGCCATTCCCTCGAGTCCTGTTGCTGCTTACCAGAGAGCAGAGTGCCCACCCCTCCACTTGCACTCATGAGGATTGGTGTCCTCTTCAATGCAAGACTAGGCCTCAGTCTCCACCTGAAAAACAGGATTTGGCCACTGCCTACTTAACATTGCCTGTGCTACCCCACTGAAGAGAGTGCAGGGGTGGAGAGTCAGTTATCTAATCTCCCAGAAGACAGCCTTCCTGCCAGGCTGTGCTGCATGGAGGTTGTCCCAGCAGTAGTCATCTTCCTGTTGGTGTTAGTGATAAGCACAGGAGCTCAGCTCTAGGCACCAGCCAACCTCCCGGGGCTCCCCTGCACCTTACCAACACCACTGGGCATAAATCCTTCATGCACAAACATTGTAGTCATAAATCCTTCATGCTCAAACACTGCAGTCATAAATCCTTCATGCTCAAACATTGCAGTCAGCTGCCCCTCATCAGGCTTTTCTCAGGACCAGTGACCTGGAAACACAACCCTTTCACTCCCATGCAGAACTACTGCTGCACAGTGGCATATCCCCCCTGTACTTTATCATCTCTAACAGCCATATTTATCAAGCATACTGTGAAGCACTTTACAGTGTTGGATCTCTGTGGAATCTGTCCAAAGTCTCTCCCAAACACAGTCAGAAGCCTGGTGAAGTTCTAATATTTAAAAACGACACAGAACTGTTCTTGCAGGGTTGCAGTAAGAAAGAAAAGAGGTGAAAGGATGGAAAGGTGTGAAATGACTAGACCTATGGAGCAGGAGGTGTTAAACACACCATTAGAAAGCGGGACGTGCTCAGCAGGCAAAAATACAATTTAAATGGGGTAAAGAGTCTCCCTCCTTCCTTCATTGCACTCTCAGATCCTCAGGTAGCCTGAACTAGCTCTGGGATGGAGCTCCAGCCTCTTCACAGCAGTTCTCATTGCAGCAGAATGCCCTATATTTCTTTAGAAAACACGCAGATTTCAGATCATTTCCACAATTCTTACACTTGGTGCCTCAAAAGGGTCATTCACGCTAACACTTTTCTTGCTTTTCTTTTCCTTAAATAAAAAAAAAGAACTAAACTTTAGAGGAACTCTTCAAATGTCAGCCACAGGAATCCGTTGTTAGACTGAAGAAAATCTATTCAGTGTTACAAAAAACCCACATTTTTCATGACTAATGTAAGATAAAAATCTACAGATGAACCTTTTGTGAGGCTCTGCAGCAACAGTAACAGCAATAGCTCAAATCCTCTGTGATACTCTGCCCTTCCCCAAAACTATCCCCAAGATCTGAGGAAGTTATT
Organism: Zosterops lateralis; assembly: GCF_965231275.1. Lineage (NCBI taxonomy): Eukaryota > Metazoa > Chordata > Aves > Passeriformes > Zosteropidae > Zosterops > Zosterops lateralis. Next base: position 21,970,935 of record NC_139770.1, read on the forward strand.
AATGCAGCTAAAGTGACTGTTGCTCTTTCAGTTTTATTTGCTGAGCAGACCCTGTGGAGTCCATGACACCAGCGCTGTCACTCAGGAAGTTCACTGCCTGTTTGGCATTCACACTATTTATCTGCCTTTCTCACATTGTGTATCACCATGACAGCCAGCAGAATGAGCCAGGAAGAGGCTATGAAACCACAGAAGACTAGACAGAGGGGTTCTCCCTGCACGGAAGAGGCTGTCCAAGTGCAGGTCAATACAGCTCTACCTAATGAAAGAGGCTTTAAGGGGTTACACTCCCTGTTGATGATATGTCCAGGACCAGAGCCTCAGCTAGCTTATATTTAGCTTTAGTATAAAAGTCAGTTTTACAGTTTTCCATCCCTGCAGAAATGTGATTCCTTGCATCTTGAGTTACATAACAAAAGTTACCCAAAATTCCAGGGAAGAGTTCACTGGCTTATTCCCAAGATTTTGCTGACAGCACTCTTTAAATATCTGAAGCAAGTCCATTAGCTGTGAGATATTTACATGGCAGTAACAAAGACTGACAGGACTGAAGTCACTCTGGTACAGAAAGACAGCTCCAGTCCTGGTTCACTTTGTTTTGAACCCAAGTTTTGCTTTCCAATAAAAGAAAAGTGTATCCATAACCTGTAAAAGATAGAGGCTCAAGAGATCCATGACCTCCCCAGCTCACAGGAAAGCAGTTTGCTATAAGGCATGCCAATCCAGAGAGGATGGAGAGGAAGCCCTTCAGCTCCAGCTTCCCTGCCAAAATTGTTCCATAGTGGTACCTGCTGCAGGACTTGCATGAGGTGAGTGCTTCCCTGGCACATGGAGAGAAGCCCTCTCCCTTTCACAGCAAAAAGAGAATGAGTTCTTGGTTAATTCTTATAATGGTGATGGATGTGGAGGGCTCAGGGGTCACATCCTCTTTCCAGAGCATGCCCATAAGGGTCAAACCAATCCTTCAGTCTGCCTTTCCTGTTACTAGCAGAGTCGGTCCATGGGGGCAGGAGAGGAGGAAATCTCTTCCTGATTTTGATTTGTCTGAAATCCTCTTGCCACTGCTGGAGGCAGAAGATGGAGACAGCAGGCTGAGCTTCTCACTCCCAACAGCAGGGCAGAGTTTATGCTCTTCTTCTCACTAGATATTGTAGGAAGCAAGGGAAGAGTAGGCCCCTGCAACACCTGGGCCATGCTTGTGGGCTGGGCCCCTGCCCAGGGGGGCTCCAGCAATCATCTACCCCAGGGAGGAGAGGGCAGGAGGACATAGCCCAGCAGCTCTCCTCTGCACACCAGCTCCATTAACTTTTCTCTCTCAAAGACTCCCTTGGCAGAGGAGGACAATTACTGAGAGGGCAGTGCCTCTGCTGTCCATGGTGTCCAGGCCAGGTTCAAAGTGACACCAGTGTGATGCACCTCAGCATAAGCTGGAACTACATCTGGCCAGCGCACATGAGAAGTGAAGATTGGCTTGCTCCAAATTCCTCAAAAGGCCTGGCTGTCATCCACACTGGGTAAATCAGGCACTCATCACCAAGCAAGACAATCTATTCACAGCTTCCCACTGCGTGGATTAACATGCACAGGAGCTAACAACAACAGGGAATGGAATGCTGGTCCAAAATGGAACGGTCAAAAGAGAGAAAGCTCTGCTCACTGACTTGGAACAAAAGGATGTGGAAAAAGTGAAGGGCTGTTTAGAAGGCATAATAAAAAATAAGAAATACAAGTTGTACACTCCAGCCACGGAGCTGAAGGTATGTAAACACTGCTGAGCCCAGGGTAAAATGAATTAGCAGGAGAGGAATGCTCTTGAAAGCGTTTCTGCTCATATGAGCTTGTCTGCCCCAGGGGAGAGATGAAGAAGCCATGAGACACGACTCTGCAGTCCAGGGCACCACAATACCTGAGGTTATTCAAATAAACTTCTCTCTGCTCCACTCAGCATCAAAGTCCTGCCACAAATCAGACCTTAAAGAAACATGATCCACTGCTACATTTCAGCAGCTGGGAGAATACGGCCAGACACAACAGGCTTAGGTGGAGGGAAAAGCTGAGAGGGGTGTGCACAAGGCAGGAAGCTCAAGTCATAAGACCTAAATGATGATGGAGCAGCAGGATGCATTTCTAATAGCATTTCAGAGAAACCCAGAATCATCTGGGTTGGAAGGGAACCCAAAGCTCATCTCACTCCAATCCCCTGTCATGGGCAGTGTTACAGCCCAGTCACTTAATTTTAGGGTTAAAACCAAGATTCTATTGCTCTGGATAGATGCAAAGGAGAAAATCCCAACCAGATATTCTCAAGAGGTAAAAAACACGTGAAAGTTTGCTGGTGAACTACAGAAAATTAAGGAAGATTGGGAAAAGAGTAAGTGCAACATAATATCACTTACCATTGCATAGACTTAGCCCATTAAACATAGAAAACCTTTAAACCCATTCAGTGTCACATTCCATGAGAAGAGAGAAGAAGGGGAGAAAAACAGAAAGACAGGAAAGATGTAGAAAAACAGACAAATAGCTACCAACTCCTCGGTTCCAGTGATGTAAAACTCAAAATGAGGGTAGGGTTAAAGGACAACATGCTTGCCTCGTGGTCAGGCTTCTTCTTGGCCTTCCTCCCAGGTGGGACTTGTGGTTTCTTGGACACTCAGGGGCTGGGTCAGGCAACACTGGGGGCTGCCTTCAGTGTGCCATGGCTGCAGACACTGCAGGGTTGGGGGGTACAGGGGGCAGGGCACCACCTCACACACATTCCAAGCATCCTAAGATGTCTCAAAACAGATTACTTTTTCCAGTCTCTGACAGGCAGGGACACCTTCCACTATCCCAGGTTGCTCTAAGCCCCATCCAACTTGGCCTTGAACACTTCCAGGCATGGGGCAGCCACAGCTTCTCTGGTCAACCTGTGCCAGTACCTCACCTTCCTAGGGAAAAAAATTTCTTCCCAATATCTAACCTAAACCTACTACCTGTTAGTATGAAGCCATTCCTTCCTGTCCTGTCATTCGAGGCCCTCGTAAATTGTCTCTCTCCAACTTCCTTGTTGGCTCCTTCAGGGACTTGAAGGCCACAGTTAGGCCACCATGAGCTTCTCTTCTCCAGGCTGAACAATCCCAACATCCCATCTTTTCCTCCCAGCAGAGCTGCTCCATCCCTCTGATCACCCTGGTGCCTCCTCTGGACTCTTCCCAGCAGCTCCAGCTCCTTCCTGTGCTGGGCCCCTCAGGCTGGAGACAGGTCTGAGTGGGCCAGAGGGGCAGAATCTCCCCTCCCCTGCTGCCCACGCTGGGGGATCAGCCCAGCACATGAGTGGTTTCTGGGTCCCAGGACACAGGGCCTGGGCATGTCCAGCTCTCACCCACCAGCACCCCCAAGTCCTTCTCCCAGGGTTGTTCTTGATCTATTCATCCCCAGCCTGGATTGATCCTGGTGGTTGCCTCAACACATGCAGCATTAGGACTTGGTCTTGTACAACCTCATGAGATTTGAATGGGTCACTTCTCAAGCTTGTCCAGATCCCTCTGGATGTCATCCCATCCTTCAAGTGTGTCAACAGTACCAGTCAGCTTGGTGTCATCTACATCCATTTGCCCCTGCAGGGAAAGTGCTTTCTCCTCAGAAAGCATTAACCCTACATTCCTGTCACATGGGGCTCACTTCAGCCCAGGCACTCTTGATTAAAAGCCAAACCCAGTGAAAACCAGGCTGAAAGCTTTTATAAAGCCCTCATGCCTAGCAGCTCTTACCAACAGGACAGAACTGCTTCCTTAGGAAAGGAAAATGCCTCTCCCTTTTCTATCTCTGTTTTTCCACCAAGTGACATCTTCCTTCTGGTATTTCTTTTAAAACCTAAGGTAAATGTTAGCTCAGCCAGGCCCCAAACTAAAGCTTATTCATGTCAGGGGAAAGTCTCCTGCTACCTGCAGAGCAGCTCTGGACCACACACAAGAACTAGTGGTAACATCATAGAGATGATGCTGTTGCAGATTCTTTACCATCAAAAGCAGATCAGGGCCCTGCAGTGCTTGTCTCCACACAGATGGGCTCTCCTCACCCTGAATGAGTTGTTTGGAAACAGGAGAACAAAATACAGTTTGAGCCTAAAGTCTCTTCTCCCAGATGACACACCATGAGACAAGAGGAAATGGCCACCAATTGCACCAGGTGATGTTTAGATTGGGTATTAATAAAAATTTCTTCACTGAAAGAGGAGGCATTGGAACAGGCTGCTAAGGGCAGTTTTGGGCTTAGTCAAGACTTGTAGACAGGATGGACAGGAAGTGAGCACAGACAGAGGGAGCTACAGTGTGAAGACTCAAAACGAGAGAAGAATGGGGAAGACAGACATGTAAAAGATTAAGGAGAAAACCTCTGCAGCAAAAAAGGGTTAAAATCCCCTGCTTCCTTGCTGGAAAGGCATTGTAAGTGATTAGTGCGGCTCCCCAAGCTGTCTAAGCACTGTGGTGTCAGACTGTAGCTGTTTTCTTAATAAAGTTGGTAATTGGCATGAAAACTCAGACTGAACTTGAGTGTCTGGTTTCCTTTGCTCAGTAAGAGCCTCTTTCCTCTGAACTATGACAAAAAAAAAAAAAAAGTCTGGCTGCTACAGCCAACTCCAATTTGCTGGATTTATTGTTGAATGCTGAGTTTTGAGACTGCAGTGGGATCCAGGAATGTTAAAAAACAGCAAACTCCTACCCCTCTGCCACTCAGCAACCTTCTTCTACCCAGGAGAAATTACAATAACAGGTTTATAAAAGCAATTAAATACACAACTCCCAGCAGAGATGAGAAAGAATTAAGGGCAGAGCATGGAGAGCTCTGGGAAGGTTTGAATCAGCCCCTGTGCAACCAGCACAGCACCAGCCATTTCTCCAGCAGGGTGGCTCAGGAGGAGGGGCAGCACTGCCAACAGAGCTGGAGTCCAAAGTCTCCAGCATTGTCAACCTCAGAGGGCTGAGTCCAGATTCTATTCTTAATCCCCTGAAAACCCAGGTTTAGAACTATGAGATATGACATCTACTTTAATTTTAAACTACCCACACACTTGGCTCCTGAGCTGAGAAGTTGAAGAACACAAAAAAAAAAAAAAAAAGCAGCTCTCCATGAATTTGTCAGTGAGAGCAGAACTCCCAAGAGGCAGCAGGCTTTCTCCCCAGCGTCATGGTTATGCAGCATCACAGCACACACAGTCTGCTCCACCTGCAGCATTCCTGGCTTAGCTCTCTGTGTCACTTCAGCTCTGGAGGTGGGCCAGTCCCAAAGCTGCTGTAGTCATCTAAGATCACCTACCCACCTCCAATGCAAATTGCACCTGAGCCTGCCAGCCTGACCCTTGTTTTCCTGTTTGCCTTGACACCAGTGAGGCTCAGTACTAAGTGACAAGACAGGCCACCTGCACTTTGTACACAGACACACTGAGACATTCCTGCCATACTTTCCCAGCTCCTGTTTTCTGAGCTCACAAGCCCTCTCAAGCCAGCCCAGTGCAAAGGGAAGCTGCAGCCCAGGCATGCTCTGAAAGGCTGTTGAGGGCTGCAGTACCAGCCACACAGTCCAATTCCATCCTCTTCCAATGACACAGCATCAATTTCTCTAACCCAGGGAGTAAAATCTGCCCTGCTCAAACTACCAGAAGCCTTGCTTGGGTAGTCCCTCTCAGAGATCTATTTTGCCATCTGTTATGATTCTGTGGAGGATCTGTGCTTTCCACCACAGCTCTTCAGACCTTCTGCATGTCAGGGCTTCTCCAGAATGCCAGTGATTCCAGACAAAGAAGCACAGTTGTTTGTGAGGATTAAAAGGTTTTGAGTGAGGTAGCCTATTTGAAAGTACAGCTGAAACCTGGACTTCTACCCTGTAGCAACTATTGCCAAAGTGACAAGAGTCCCTGCATCCTGTGTCACTTCCCAAGCTATTGTCACTGGTTCCAGTGGTTTCATACTGCTATGCTGCTAGCAAGTTGCTTTCTTTGGTTTTGGGCTTTTTTTTTCTTTCTTTCTTTTTTCTTTTTTCTTTTTTATTGTTTTGTGTCCAATCTTTAACATCTACTGTCCCTTCCACAGACAACACAACAAGACATTGCAGAAAACCCATAACCATGTCAGAACCTGCCTGACATAAATCCCTCTAAAAGGTTTCTCTTCCCTCACTTCCCACAGGCTGCTTTTCCAGTTGTGGGCAGGGATTGTTTCCAGGAAAAGCTGAACACAGCATAGGGCATATTTTTGCTTTTGACCATCATCTCTGGAACCAGTCTAACAGCAGCAGCAGAACACTCACATCTAAGCAGGGAGAAAGCTCAAAGCACCTGCTCATCTGGAACAGCCTTAAGGACCAAGACTTCCCCAACATGAGAAAGGAGAAACAGCAGGTCCCATTGCAATTCTGGGTGTTGCTGTGGAAAAGGAAGCCAGGATGAGAGGAGCTCTCTTGTGATGAGTTGATTCTGGCTCCCAGCATCAGCAGCATGAGCTGGAACAAGGGAGACTCCCAAGCAATGAATCTTCTGCAGTTGCCAATGGTGAGCAAATAAGCTTGGAATGAGTGACCTCCCTGTGCAATGAGGTAACAACCACCTCCTAATGAGGAAGGGCAGGAGGTGCCTTCTAGAATGAGACAACCTACTGGGAGGATATTACAACCCAGGACATTTCCCTGCCAGAAGACAGCAGAGAGGAGCTGTCATTAAATCATTACAGCAGGGCACACTGCCAAACTGCCCACAGCCTTTTCAGAAAGCCAGGCCACACCTTACAGGCTATCCCAGAAACATGGCTTTTCCAAGAGGGGTGGCTCCATCCTGCTCCTTTCCACCCAGGCCTGTCTGGGCACCGTACCTGCAGTGAAAATCTGTGCAGCCACAGCCAGGAAGGCGTCGGACACGACGGTCTCGGAGTGCAGGGAGATGTTCAGCTGCCGCGCGATGTTCCGGTAGACGTTGGGGCGAATGTACTCCAGTTCGTCCCCTGCAAACAAACAAACAGCCAGGGGTCAGCACCCACAGCACCAAGCCCTGCTCTCACCACACAGGAGTTACAGCTGGGGGCACTCCAGGGATGCCTTCAGCCAAAGAGTCTGAGCCCCAGCGCCTCCTGAGTTCAGGCAGGCAGCAGAGTGCTTAGGGTCGTTCAGATGCAATTCCGTACCACAGGCACCCTGGGACCTCTAAAGGGAGCAGAGGCAGGCAGTGGACCTGTACCAGTGGTGGGGCTGCAGTAATCCCTGACATAAATGCTGTTGCCAGACTGGCTGCCTGCCTTTCCTCCAACACAGGAGACAGGCCTCAGATAAGCAAAGCTGTGTCATTTTATTCCAGAAGTGAGAAGGAAGCATATCCATCCATGTAAGCTTTTGAGAGATACGCCCTTCCTCAGCACCCCATCAGGCTTGTACAAAAACGCCTGAAGTGCAAGAGAGCAACTCAAGAATGCTGAAGGCTGATGAAAGCCAAGGATCCACCCAGAGCTGCACAACATTAATTAAACAAAGAGACTCTCAGCTATTTTATGCTCACACAGGCACTTGAGAGTCAATCTGGATTTCTTTCTCTCTTCCAAATGGTTAAAAAGATGTTCATTTGCATGGCTGACTGCTCAGCAGCAGGGTATCTGAATGCTTTCTGCCCAGCTGGGAAATGGCAGGAGGTGTTAGGCCAGCTTGAAATCTAGACAAAAATACCAAGGACAAGTAGAGAACCTTCTCCCAAAGGACTGAGCAATGGAGCTTGGGAAACAACAGTAAAGCTTTTCCTTTGTAGCAAAACAAACCATTTTTTGAGTAGTAGAATTAATAAAGCCCAGTTTCCAAGGGATTTCTCTCTCTCTAGAGGTTCATGGATATTTAATGAAGGTTGCACAGCTGCTGTAGGAGCATGACACATTGCAAACACAGCATGGGACCAAGGCCCTTTGTGCATGGAGAGCCCTTTTTGGCTTAGATTTAGGACACACTATGCTCTTCTGCACAAGAGTGCCCTGGGAAGAGGAAGAGCTATTCCAACAGCTTTGTATCCCACTGTAAGACCCAGGCAACTTGGCCCAGCCAGAGGGCAACTGATCTTCCTTAAAATTTCATTTATATGAGAGGTAAAAAGGAAGACATCACTGCAATCAGGATTGTGTTATGGAGCCATTAACTACTGATCCTTAATTGATTTATCTGGCACTCAGCACAGGCAAAACCCAGATCTACAGAATTCCACAGCTGAGCTCTCCCAGCCCTTTCTGAGTATGGGATTGTCCCTGTTTGACAGCAAGAGGAAACCTGCCAACACATGGTCAGCCCTGATAAGAGGAAACCTTACTCGGACTACTCAGCAGCCGTTTTCTCCTCACAGGCAGCACAGCCCTCCTGGTAAATGTAAGGAAATGGGGATAGCCCTGGTTATAGCTGAGAAGGAGGCACAGGAGGATGGGATCAGCACTTGGTAGCCTGCCACTGCTACAACTTCTAACAAGCAGTGCCTGGAGGCCCCAAATGAGATCAGGGTTTGGGTTGGAGGCACACATGTCCTGTTCTGCAGCAAGGCATAGGAGCATCTGGGGAAGGAAAGCACAGGAAAGCATTCCCATGCTTGGAGAGCCTCCCTGCCCCAGCAGCCCCAGGACCTCCCCTGTGGCATGATACACTGGTGCTGGTCTCCAGTGTCCTTGTTCTGATGCCCAACTATGCAACATTCAGAGCAATTTGGGGCTTCTCCTCCTTTCTCCAGGGGTTATGGAGGAACTAGCAGGGCAGCAGTGACAGTTTCCATGTGCAGAATCTTCTTGCAGTGGCCAAAGGGTGCCTGCCTGGGCCTTGGCCAGAGGAAATACAAGTTCAGATGAACCATACCTATGACAGATGCAGCCAGTTGGTCTGGGGTGCCTCATTTGGCTATACCATTAGGTTTTACCATGTCTGAGTCATTAATTGCCCTAGTTAGCTGCTAAGCCTCACTGAGCTGATGAAGTCTCCCTCCCTGTGACCTCCAACAGCGTTGGCTGTGCCCAGGACTTCTGCTGGCCCACCAGGCAGTTCATCAGAGTCTCTGTGTGCAGGTGGGCTAGGAAATACTCCAACTTCCCATCTCCACAGGCTTCTCAGTACTATCATGAAGGAAAAAACCTGGTCTTGTTTGTTGCAGTGCTTTAAAGTGGCTAAGGATTACTATTCCTGGCAGGTGCCTGCATACCAGCTGGCCTTGTGCTGGTGAGAGCAACAAAAGGGAAAAAATGGATGGGCCATGTGACAAGTGGAGATTCTAAAGAAATAGGACAGAAACTGTTCTTCGTCTTAAAGAGGAGAACTGCTCGCCTTTCTGGTTGCAGGGGTACCACATGGTGCTCTCCAAACAGATTTGCTCAGAGAAGGCACCAAGTTCCTGGGACTATCAGCCAAATCTTTCCATCTGGACAATCCAGGAGACGCCTTCAGATCCAGTGTGCCACCTGCTTGCCCTTTTCCATGTTCCTGGCCACCCACAAAAGATTGGGTTGAAAGCACATAAATCTCAACCCTCAACGCAGGCAGAGAAGAAAGGGAGTACAAACAGACAGTGAGATTGACAGAAGAAAAAAAAAAAAAAAATCCCCCAAAGACCAAACAATCACTGGAAACAAAAGCAGATGTAAAATCAGCATAGAAGAAAAAAAAAAACAAACACAAAAAAGAATGAATTTTAAAGAAAAAAAAGTCAGGTAAAAGAAACATAGCTATGCCTTAGAAAGAAACTTGGGATAATATCAAACTGGTAGAAAGGAGAGAAACTGGGGAACACCAGCCCTGGTCCTGACTTTGTTAGGCCCAACTAATGCTTACTTCACCAGACTGTTTGAACTCCGATGTAATTAACTCAGATGCAAATGCTGGTGGTAGTTTCCACGCCAGACATGAACTAATATACCAGCCTGCAGGCAGAGGGATGTTGGAAACAACTTCCAAGAATAAAAGTGTTTGGTTCCCAAATGACGAACAGCTAGACTTGAGCACACAGGATGCTACACAACCCAAAACAAAAGGTCAGGCAACTGTTAAAATTTAGAGGGTGCTTCTGGTACAAGCTCTAAAGTGTATTTTCATGTCACAGCTTTCAGGCATGACCTTCAAATTGCTCTCCCTGAAGTCCCCACAGTTGCTGTGCTGTGAGGGTGGCTCTGAATGGCAGTGTACACCAGACAACATCCACTCTTTGCTCCAGCAAAAAGCAAGAAAACGCAGGTCTTGCTGAATAACTAAGACAGACAAAGGAAAATTAAACACACTGTCTTTAAAAAGCAGCTTTTATAAAATCTTCAACAACACATTTTCTAAGCAACTACTGTCAAATTAAAGCTAGGTGAGCTACTGCTGGAGCCCAAGTCCAGCAGTAGCAGTGCCCTAGAAGATGCCAGATGCATTGTGGCAATCAAATCACCCCGGAGAAAATATTGCAAGACCAGTTAAAATGCCCAGCTGAGAAAGACTGCCCTAAGTACTGTGAGAACTGCTACACACCTGGAGACCTGTGCACACAGAATCAATTTGCTGCTGGCCTTTCTTAGGCTGCTTTGTGATTTTGAGCTGTCACAAGTCCTCAGAAAAAGGCAACTTTGCAGAAACCATGTGCTGAGCGGTGCTCCAAGAGACTGAGGAAACTCAAGCAAAGGAGCTGTTCAGTGAAGATCCCCAAAACCAAAATAAATGCCAAAGGCAGAGAAGAGAAACCTCTGTATCATCACATAAAAAGCCTCTTCCAGAAGTCTGGTCTGAATGTCTCCTCCAATCTGAGTTCCCCCAGCCCAGCAGGACTCACCCAGTCGTAGCAGTATGGTGGAGACCTCGGCCAGCTTACCCCCAGGCACTGGGGCGTTGTACTCGGGTTTGCTCCAGCTGACACCCGCCTGAATCAGCCTGGAGTTTATGTAGTCCCTGCAGAGAGCCTTGGCTTGGGACACAAGCTCTTTGTCAGTGGGAGACCTGTCAAAAACCTCCATCACCTCTGCAGCAAAGACTGAGGAACGACGTAGCACCTCCATCCTGGACTGCTGAACGCACGGCTCTGCATGCACTGACCGCAAGGCTGAGCCACAGCCTTCGATGAGAATCTGCAGGAGTTGTCCAGTGATCCTCTGTCCTCGAGGTCTGTCAGAGCTCCCAGCAGCTCCTCTCCACAGGCCAGTTTTTCATTTTAGCTGGTAAATAAAAGCATCTGTAAATCCTCTAGCATTACAAAGATGTAAATCAGAAGCTCAAGAATACAGTTATGCTGAAGTATCACATTTGCAAAACATTTGTCTCGGTCCATCTTACAGACAGAGGCAAAGTCTTGCCTCTTTCAGCCACTGACTATCTCTGGCAGCATGATCCACAGAAGGGCTGCAGTTTTGAACTCTCGAGGTGTTTCCTCTTTTCCCATTCAGATTTGGCAGTTCTAGAATTACCCATCAGAGAGACTAAACAATCAGAGCATGGAAACACTTCATAGAATGTGCAGACAATCTCAGCTTGTTTCAATTAAACTGAAAAAAAAGAAGAACCCCAAATACCAGTTACAGTAACCTCAACCAGATGTCAACAGACATTCATTCCAGCTCAGTAGGTCATGGATCTTTCTGAAGAAATTACACTATTGCAAGAACATGGGTATGGGAGCATTTGAAATTACTTGATGGAGACAGTTTTTTGAGACATATTCTCAGTTTAGGTTTTGGTTGTGCCACGCTTTTCCCCCAAAACAACGTGCATACTACTACATGAAAACATCTAGCAATAGCAGAGAAAGCAAAACAGAAAAGTAGATTTTTGAAAAGGTTTAAGCTGTGAATGCCTAAAGAGAAAGGTCAAAACTTCTTCTGAGGCACCTGAATTCATCAGCTGATCTGAGCTTTTAACCCAGCGCTGTTTTTGAAGTCAGTCAGACCAGTCTTTATTCAAATGTTAATAAATGCATTTTTCAGTCTGCAGTTTCAGACACCTACTTACAATGACGATTTTCAAATAAAATACAGCCAGTTATTTCAGTTTGCCCAAGGAAAAATATAATTACCTCTCATGTTGCACTTTTTCCCCCTCAGTGATTTCTTTTTGGGTTTGGTTTCACGTTTCTTTAGAAGATCTGCATCACTGGACACCTGGTTTAGGATTCATAGGGTACTGTCATACTCCTCTGGAGAGCAGCAGCCTCCTCTGCTGTGCTTTGCACGGGGCTCATGCCAGCGCCTCCTTCCCTGTCTCTGTCAGCCCCACATGCCGCCCGCACTCCACCGGGAGCCTTGGGGTTTGCTCTCCGGCTTTTAAGGGACCCAGGCGCGGAGGAAAGCTTCTGGCTTTAGCCTTGTAAGGAAGATGAAATAACCGGGAGGTGGGGTTGCTATGCCCAGAGAGAGACGCTTTCTCCTCCCCTTTCCTCCCTCTTAAGGAGGCTCTCTGCTGTTCCTCGCTGAGCTTCGTTCAAGGACTCGACTTCGGGGTGAAGATGGGAGCATCATTTCTGCACCAGGTCACCCCACGTAACAGACAGTGATGAACGCAAAGTACATGAAACAGGAATAATGCCTGCTGGATTCCCAGAGCAGCTTTTGCAGAGTTGACGTTTTCACACGGTAGCCAAGTGGGGGAATTCTTCACTGTCATATTCAGCCGTGGGTCAGTCCTACCAATCCAATCACCTCCATCATTTTGGACCGTGTCCCTGCCCATGCAGGGGGCTGGAAATAGATGATCTGTAAGGTCCCTTCCAACCCAAACCATTCTGTCATTCTGTGATGATTTTATGATTAACACAGAGAGCCATAGCTCAGGGTAAGGCAAGTAGTGCTCGCAACTCCCCCCAAACTATGAGTAGTCTAGTTAAAAAAATGAAGTGGCTTTGTCGATAGGAAATTGTTTATCCAGAATGAAGTGTATTGCAGGAACTTGCCTACTTTATCTCAGTGTGTTATGAAAACCATTTCAATGAGTTCCAATATATTTATAAATAAATTTCAACATCAACTTCTTGTTGCAACATTATCACAATGTTCAGCTTTCTTCCATGTCCATTTCATCTCAATAAACCACATACAAATGTTGGCTTTCTGTGTTATGATTTGAAACAAAAGAAGTTTTAATAATAGAAGTTTCCTGCAGCCAAGAAATTCTATCAGACCAAACACAAATTCTCCCCAATAATAGTTTGTATATTAGCAACTGGGTATTTGGTACGTTTGAAACACAATCTTTCTGAAAGGAGGTCAGAAATGAGACCTAACTGTTGTCATCTTGTTGCCTTCAAGAAAAGAGAAGCAAGTACACCTCTCCAGGGTGTTGAACACATAAATCCCTCCAGTACAACATGCACCAATGCTGGTCTCCAAATCAAGGGATAAAAAGGAACAAATGAACTGCATGAAAAAAAATCTTCTTATTATGTGACGGATTGAAGATTCTGGCCAGCACCCAACACACAACTCAAGCACAGATTAACACAAAGCAGGTTGGCTGCTGTTAACTGGATTGCTGGAGCCTGCTTGGCTGTCTTGGAAAAGGGCTGAGGTACCTCCTACCCTTCAGCAACAGATCTTTCTGAGCTGGCTTTTTCAGGGAAAGGAGCAGGGTTAAGGAGAGGTACATGCATACAGTGATTCCATCTGGGACCCCAGCTCAGCTCAGTGTGATCAGGGTAACATGGCAATAGTGACTGTGCATCTCCAGCACCAGGTTTGCTCCAAGATTCCCTCAGAAATTTGTTTTTATCCACTAGCCTCACTCAAACTTAAATATAGACAGAGGGCTGTCCTACAGAAATCAAGAAATCAAGACTCCAGGGGTTCTGTGCTACTGCCTACCCTTAACCCACCTATTACCTGCAGAGTGGGCCTGATAATGTCTTAGAAAATTGTATTTTTGCCTTTGCCACATTGATGGCTGAAAAATCATTAAAAATTATGCCTTAGCATCCTGCAGCAGCTGGCAGCTTCACACAGGGACCCTATTTAAACTGTTCCTATTCAGTAGGGCTATGAAACGAAGAGGAATGCTTAAATATCAGCATTGCTTAACTAATGATAATTTTTCCCAGAGATCTGGCAAGTATGCAAGAGCCACTGTGCTTCCCAGCTCCCCGTGAGTGCCAATCTCATCCCACATGTGTTCCCTGCCCAACTGTCACAGCATGCAGCACCCCCTCAACTTCAACCCTGCAGCAAAGACACAAAACCTAGAAGCATGAGGGGGTTGTGAATAAAAAAGCAAACCTTCTATTACAAAACCTCCACCCAATAGTACATGGTATTCTACCTATATTATTTATGTATTTGTATTAAAAACACAGTTTCACACTGAATGATGCCTCCATAAGTAAAAACAGTTGAAACCACAGCATTTAGTGCTCAGCTGACCAGAAAAGAAGAGGGTGTGACAATCCAAGGTGCTGTCAGTGTAACCAGAGCCTTTTTTCTCATAGAATGTTTATGCTTAGGGACTTGATCTATAATGGGAAAACTCCTGTAGCAAAGGAATGACTGGCAACAGTGCAAAAGCAGTTTTTATCACCACAAAACACTGTGTCCAGTGTAGCTGTTCCTGGCATGACAGTGTTCTGCTGAAGCAGGCTCCACATCACAGCTCCTGTCTCAGGTGGGGTGACCACAACAGCTTAGAGCACTCCTTTATTAAAACCAGGGGACCACATAGAAATAGATGTATTTTAGAAGCATGTCAAGTGGGAACAAAACCCGGAGAAGCCACATCAGCAAGAACACAGAGACAGTTTAATTGTGAACAGCTTCTGCTCAATATTAAACAGTTCAACTGGTAGAGAAGGAAGTCTCTGGGAAGGCCTCTAAGCAGTTGTAGCTGGAGCAAAATAGCCAGTGAATTGTGAGCACACTGCAGAGGGTCTGCATGACACAGATGCCTGCAAGAGCATGAGAATAGCCCCAAAGGCCCAAGGAGGTCATTTAACATAATGTTCCCACAGCCTGGCTCTGACTGGAGCTATTGTTGTGCCTCACCTTGCTGAACCTATCCCAGCCACTTCACCAGCCTACAATTCCAGCAGAAACTACACACAGAGATCCCATGTTACAAACACCTGCAGAGCAAGGAATTTGAGAAGCAGACCAAAGATTGCCAAAGATATCCAGTTAATCTTCAGACACTCTGGGAACCAACTCTGCCAGCCTCTACCTGCTCTAAGAAGTGTCCCTTCAGAGACAAGATGCTCTGGCAAAACTCTGGCACTGTAGCTAGACCAACTCCTTCTACCAAACCAAGCCTGAACCACCTTCTGCCTTGTCTCACTCACTTTCAATGTACAATCTTATGTGACTTTTGCAGCAATACTTGGAGTCTGTGTTTGTAAAGTTATCACCTCTGCAAACACACTTACAATGTCGGGCTTTGTGCTGCAAAGCTGTACAGGAAGGCAGGAAGGTTGGCCATGTGCTCCAAAGCTGTACAGGAGGGCAGGAAGGCTGGACAAAATACTTCTTTTTACTTAGAAATATTTTGCCAGCTGCAATAGGAAAACAATACATGGAAGCAGCAGCTTAATGGGACTCAAATAAAACATGGAGGATTTTTGAACCTTTTTTTTGTTTCTGAAGTCCTTAATTCAAAACCCCCTCAAAGCCACACAGTGAGTTGCATTACTTGCTTCATGGGATCACCTTGGAGTGTCACATACCAGACCAAAGAGGCTGTGTCACAGTCAACTTATTTTCCACAGCCTTTAGACAATTCTCCTTCACGAGGATGCAGGGCTAGTGACTTAAACACATCAAGTTTAACGACCAATCCATTACTTTGGTTTCTGATGTAGTCTAGCACTGATACCCAATGCTTTAATCTCTTAACCCACTGTCACTGCAGACACAATTTCTCTATTTTCCATATATTTTGACAAAGACAGAACAGAGATATGGTGTACTCCAGAACTGATGTACAAGCTGGCAAAGGGGAAACTGTAGCAGGAATTTAACACTGTTTTGTTTGTCTCCTCTCTCATAATTTGCTTTAAAGTGACACATTTTACTGAATGGATCAATCATCTCATTGCCAAGAAGGCACCAGACACAAAGAAATAAAAAGTTTGAGGTTGTTCAACAACTATAGCTTTGTTTTGAAACATAAATATTTACCACCAAAAGGGAAAAGGCAGAAAACAGTTAATGAGGTCACTGTCCCCAAGGGATGAGAGTTCTCTTCCCTTTCAAGCTCCAATCAACAAAGGCAGAGCGTAAACCTTTGTCTCATTCTACCAATTGACCACCACCAAGGTTTGGGACTCAGCTCACACTCACACATGGGATACATGTATGTGGACAGGTGAAGACAGGCAGGTGCCTCTGCCTGCAGTGATCCCGAAATCAGAGAGCCTGACGTGGGTACAGGCACTTCTGCACTGGTTCAGCAGCATTTATGAGCTCTGACGCATTTATCTGCAGCTGCAAGACGTGTGCTGGCACACAGACGTGTCCTACATAGGCAAAGGGATTGCTGGATCTGATAACACTGGGCAGGACTCTACCCTGTACACATCTTCATGCCCTGAACATGCTCCAAGGGATTTAGACTCAAGTATTGCATATGCAGAATGTAACCCTACTTGTAATTAAACCCTTTGTGACTTTTGGAAAGCCTCTTCAGGCTCTTCAGTCTTAGCCTCTTCTGCTGGGCAGGGCAGCAGCTATGGCCTTAAAAAAACCTGTCTTTTCAAGGTCTGAGACAAGGAGGTAAGGCTGATGTATCAAGTCTGCACAGACCAAACTTGGAGTGCATGGTTGCTTCATGCACAGCATTATATCTTACAGCACCTCCATTAGGATGCAGTTCCACTCTGAGTGCAGCAAAACATTTTTAAACACTTGATGCACCTCTAGACTCTGTGGAGCTCCACACTGGTAAAAGTTTTCTTCAAGGCTGCACTGGTTAATGAGTGACCCCTCTTGCTCTGTGGAGCAGTATAGGGCTGTTTTCCTCAGCAGCAGGGTCAGCTACAGCAACCTTCATGTCCAGCTGCTCAAACCAATTCCTAAATCATCCTTCCAAATTGCACTGTGATAATTTAGGGATTTCTGGCACTGTGGACTGGTTCAGGGAGCTGGTTGGTTATTTTTCATCTGGATGTGATAAACCTTCCATTCAGAGCACATCTGCAGAGATGTATCAGTACAAGCAAAAGGAAACAAATTCAGCTTTTCCATCAAGAAAAATGCCCAGGAAGCAATTGCACTAGTTTTGATTGTCCACATAAAAATGCAGCTGTGGTGATCCGGAGCTTCCTAGTCCACTGTAGAAGACAGAGAAATGCTAAGAGAAGGTAATCAACAGATCTCTCGTGAGCTCAGCATGTCTGAGGTTTCCTGCATTTATAAGATGAGAGCTTTTGTGGCTTCTGATGGAAGAGATCTTAACCAGAAGGAGGGGGGAGGAAAAATTTTTAAAAAAAGAGATGGCAACATTCTGTTACCTGACATTAAGGTACCCAAATCTGGCACAATAGCTGGGACAAAAGTAATTCCCTCCTTCAGGCTGAAACATGAGCTTGGTCAAGTAGGTGCCCAAAGCAGGGTTAACTTGAATTGGTTGACCATGAATTTCATTGTCTCCCTTACTTCACTCCACTTTGGGCTGGAGTGTTTCCATGCCACTGAAAGGCAGCTGGGTGCAGTAGCTGCTCTAAGTGTTTGGGATCTGCTGATCCACATGCCCACTCATGCTCAGGGAAGAAGGAAAACCTCACCATCATCAGTCATCCCTTCTCAGGCTCCCTCGTGCATTCAGTTGGAAAAGAATTGCTACGGGTCTTGGAGCATCAGTTGCTTCTTGCTCTGCCTGCACATCACCAGTGTGTCACTTTGCACTGGTAAGACAACAGCAAACACCTGGCTAGATGTTTAAAAAAAAATACTGCCAAAGGTGCTCAGGGTGGACCCACTTTAGTCAAAGTGATTCAAATCAATCTTAATCGTATTTAGGAATCAGCAAGCAGGAAATCTTGTTTTGAAATCACCAATTTTATCTATTTCTAAGAGAAGGAGAGCCAGGCTCGCCTGTTTACTTTGTATCTGAACACAGCTCATTGCTATGGTTTCTCTCCCAGCAAAAAAGGAGAAAAGTTATGTGTATTTAAGCAATTTTACAGCTGATACCAATCAGAAATCTGAGTGTGTCCAGGGTGTTTTCTACTTATGCCGTTTTAACTTCCTGTTGCTAGTGTATGCACCCTTGAACATTTAAAAAAATGCAATTTAAAATGCAAGGATAATAGAAATAAAAAAATGTCTTCAAGTTGTAAATTAAACTATCAAACATGAAGTTGAAAAGGGTTTTGGGATGTGGAAAAGCACTCAAGACAAAAAAAAATCATAATACAACTGTTCTTATACAAGTACTGAACTGAGTCAACAGTTGAAATGAATAAGCAGTTGGAGACCAAAAGCCTCCTCTAGGGACAAATTCAAGACTTCTGAGATGTTGGAAGTTCAGAGAAGTATTTCTTACTGGGCTAATTCAGTTTTTCCTTTGACTATGAGGAGCCAGAGAGGTAGAGGGGGAAAAAAAATCTGCTACATATTAGGCAAGATTAATTATTTTTCACAAAAAGTCTGAAGAACCACCTCAACATAAGCAATGCAGGTTGCTTATATTTTAAAAGTCACTCAGATTTTATGCCATGCTTTCCATCACTTCAGAATTTCAACAAATCCTCACAGCTCTGATATTTTTCTTTTACAGCAAATAAAGGGCTTTAAATTGGACTTGATGATCCTAAGTGTCTTTTCCAACCTAAATGATTCCATGAAATATTTACTTACCTACATGAATAAACTCTAAGTGAAAATTTGCAATAAAAGGTCCCTTTAGCATTCCACAAATTTCACCTCAGCAATGAACTCATTGCCTGAACTGGCAATGAGTGCAGTATCCCACAGGTGATTTTGGGGAGA
This sequence comes from Zosterops lateralis, assembly GCF_965231275.1. NCBI lineage: Eukaryota > Metazoa > Chordata > Aves > Passeriformes > Zosteropidae > Zosterops > Zosterops lateralis. Next base: position 21,989,834 of record NC_139770.1, read on the forward strand.
AACCAGCAATAATCTAGCCAGGTTAAATCTGAAATCTTTCAACAGCAGGGAGGAGGTTAATAAGTAAAATAGAATTAAGGGAAGGGTTTTCAAAGAATGAAGCAGAAACTCATAAAACTACTGTTGGAGAGGATGGAAGTTTAACCGGAAAGTTTTACAGAAATGAATGCTTAGCAGAAGGTTCCTTAGAAATGAAAGTTAGTATTGATACAGAAGAATAAAAGAAGTTTCAAGCTAGGAACTGGTGAAGCAACAGTTACTGGATTACCCAAGAAAGCAAAGGTTAAGTCAGACTGAAAGGAGGTTTTTCAGCTAGAGCAAAGGTATGTTTGACCACAAACAAAGAAAGATGTTTTTACCAAGTAAAGACAATTCCCAAGAAAAACAGGAGATACCATAGGTAAACAGATATGCTGATGTAGCAAGTAGAGAAACTATTCAGGAATTTTCCACTACAAGAAAACAGAAAAACAACTTTAAGCTTAAACTGTAACATACTGACTTCTGTAATTGGATAGTACTAACCATAGTATGGTAATGATAGTAGTTGTGATAGGCTATAGGTCAATGATAAAGGCATTGTGTATGATGCTGATTGGTTGTATGTATTAACATACTCTGTAAAGAAAAATATATAATGCATTGTAAGGAGAACTAAAGTGGCTTCAGGTGTAGCCTATAAGCTGATGCTGACAGCTTTAGGTTTGGCTCTGGCACCCACGACCCAGGACTGCTGTGACTTCAATCTATGAAATAAACAGCACCTTTAAAAAGCTGCCTGGAGTCTCTCACATTCAGGCTCTTACAACTACAGTTCTGGGGAAGAGAAGCATCTCATTCCAGTGACCAGCCTCAGCTGAAGTGTGGAGTTACTTCAGTATTTGCAAGTGAAGTGTTAGTGGTTCAAGGAGGAGTGAGTGCTGTTCAGCATGATTACATGTGGCAAAACCAGAAATAATACACAACCAAATCCCACATTTAAGGACTCCTGCATTGGATAGGAGCAAGCCATGAGAGAAACACTCCCAGGTATCTTTCCACTGCCACCAAGACCCTAGAAGCAGCCAAACACATCTCCTTCTTCATGAGGAAGACAAGCAGCCACTGAGCTGTCTTGTACACTTCCTGCCATATGTTTGCTGTTTAAATTAAAGTGGTGCCCCTAGCAGAAGCGTCAAAGTGGGGCAGACGTACAGCATGAGTATTTTAATAGACAGTCTTGATATAAAGGAAGTAGATGCTGGTCATCGTGAGTTATGAGCACAAAACCAGCTTCACGCAGACCTGCACAGGGTGTGTGTCTCTCACCAACTCCCAAAGCCCATCTTCACCCAAGGTTCAATTTCTCATATCCTGGAAACCACAGACCACTTTCTCTGGGTAGAAGCCAAGGCAGGATACAATTTTGTGCTGGCATTAACATACACACAGTATTTTGTTAGGGGAAATATAATCTCTGTGACTTCAGTCACAGAAGCAGCTGTGAGTTCATCAGTCTCACACTGCAGTGGCCTGGAGCAATTTACATAAATTATGAGTGAACCTTGCAGAACCTCAGGGGATAAAGCTGTTAATGGTGGCTTTGGCCCAGACAGCAGAGGCCAAGGAAGTGTTCATTAATGAACACAAGCTTGATGCTGGCATTAAGTCCCTCAACACAAAGAGGCCTAAAAGAGCAGGTAGCTTTGCAGCTCCTTGCTTTACAAGAAGACAGAAAGAAAGCTCTTCAGAATCCTAATTCAAGCAACTATTAACTCAACCAGGTTACTGCATCTTCCTGTTTCAAAATGTTTCTGGTTGAAGATGTCCCTGCTCTTGCAGGAGGGTTGAACTAGATGACCTTTAAAAGGTCTTGTCTAACTCAAACTATTCTATGAAATAAGAGTCTTCCATTAATTTTCAGTTTTCCCTTCCCCAAGGTGTGTTGGGATTTAATGGGAGCATGGACCCAATTCAGTTTATTTCAGTTCTTTCCTCTGAAGTACATGAATCTGAATAATTGGTTTTATTTAGCTTTATATTTTAGTTTAATAGCTTGAAAACCATGTTTTGGTAAGAAAAAAATGCTGTCAGAAAGGGGAATATCAGCTGTCAAGCCCTCTCTGGGTTTTTCTTCATGAAACCTTGCGTGCTGAACTCAGACCCAGGGATCAGCACTACACTGGGTTTACTTCACCGTGGTTCTCTACACCCAATATAAACCCTGAGTTTCTTTTCCAGGAGTCTCCAAATGTCTCACACATTTTGGTGCTGGCCTCACAAAGCACCAGTTAAAGCAGTAGAAGTAGAGAAAACACTGTGCAATTTTCACAGGGAAAAGCTGGAACACAGAGGGGTCAGAAGCACCTTAGAATGAGTTAGGTGATCATTCTGAATTGCAGAGATCTTTGTAAACACACGTGTGACCACACTGTGGTTTTACCAGAATTACAGCTGAGTATTCCTGTTCCTAACTGGGACAGGAGTCAAAAAGTAGGTGTTTGGCCAATCTGCACAGGCAATAGACATGCAACCAAAACAAGCTTATTTTCTCCAGCAGTTCTGGACAGTACTATCTTTCTCCTTATTTTTCTGGGTGGATAACTCAGAAGTGAGTCAACTGCATTTAGCAGCTCCAGTTTACAAGCAAGTCTGACCCACTGAGGCACAATGCCACCCTATCAGTTCCAGCAGAGCATTTTTTCTTCTGTTGCAAGGAGCCTTTACAACAATTTTCATAAGTATTATGAGGTACCAGACAGGAGTCACCCCTGAAGTACTCAGTGAGTGCCAAGTCTGTGGCCCAGGTAAAGTATATGCCAGCAACTATCCCTTACAGCTCTATTAAACAGGGGTCTCCCCACTCAGCTGTATACAACCTCCAGGACAGCCAGAAGAAACCAGCAGGAAAGCAAAAATCTCTCCAGAATTACATGAGTCACATTCATTCCTGCCTCTGCATAGCACAGAGACCTGCAAGAATTCAGCTCAACACTCTTGAACTGCCTGCTACCACTACCCAGAAACACTACTTGGAAAAACAAGCATTCCATGCTCTTGGCTTGGAGGAACCATCATTTAATTTAGGGATTAGTCACTGTGGGAAGCAAAGGGCTGCTGAGCCAACGGGAGTGTCAGCCTCACTCAGAGCTTTACAGCTGCAAGCATCACTCTCGCTTGCTCCACTCTGCCAGCAAGATTGAGAGATAAAGGCTCTTTTCTTTGCTCGACACTCAAGACAGCCTTAAGAGCAACACTATCAGCAGAAAGTCAGCCCTGTGCAGCCAATATTGCAATATTTGTAGTGATACAGCCTGAAGGCAGGATGGAGACTGATGCAGATTCTGTGGATACTTTAATAGTCTGCAACAGTCTCCATACAAGCACAGATCTGAAGAGCCATCATCAGAGCCCGTGGATTCCACAGTATCAGTTCAGACTGATCTATCTTGTAGGGGTATCTTTGAATCTTCCCTGGCTTTCCCAAAATGAGCCCTGTTTAAGGCCTGCAGCAGGACAGGTACTTCCAAAACAAAGCAATCCCTTTATTCTCATCAATAGCTGTCATGCACCTAAATAGAGCATAGGTACTGCTGCACTTCAAAAAATTTCACCAAAAAGTAAGGTGACTAGGAAGAACATCCTCATTTAAAACTCTGAATGTAACTTGTAAGCTCAGGCAGAGACTGCTTTGGCATGAGCTTGAGTTGCACCTGCTATACAGAAGATCAGGGGCCAGGTCCAGATAAAAACTATAAACCATAGCAAAGAGTAAAGCTGCCAATGAGCCCAGCTCTTGCTTCTTTCTGTACAAGTGCATTTCTTCCTAGGGCTTGAAAGCTCTGCTTTGCACTGGGCAAAACCATATGCCCTGGGAACATGACATATTCAAAAGGATCCTCTTGTCATGAAGATAACTTGCCTTCTGTTCCTACAGTGGTACTGCTGAACTGCATAATGCAGCAACAGTGTTCTTCCACATCACTGCTCTCCACAATACCACTCCAGCCACAAACCACTCCAGCCTCTCAGTATCCAAAAGGAGCCAGAAATAGCTCCTCTCCAAACAAACAGCACCAAGAGAGTTGTTCCTGTAGCACATTTTACAGGAAAGTTTGACCCCCATCTATCCTGCTAAGTAATTCTACCTTTAGGGAGAGCACTTAACACCCAGCTCTCAGGCTAACCACTCTGCTCCACAGCTCTGTTTATGCTAGGAAAGTGCTACCACTTCTCAGGGCTCTCAAGGTGCCTAAGCTGCTGCTGCAAACAATCGTAGAATCATAGAATGGTTTGGGTTGGAAGGGACCTTAAAAGCCATCTCGTTCCAACCCCCCCTGCCATGTCCCTCAGTGACTCCAAAGCTAAGGTACCACACCTAATATCACCCAGTCACCTGGTGGCTGTACCCGTCTCCCTGCACAGTTATTTCACCCTCCATGATCCACTCCACTCCCTGTTGGTTTACCCTCACCATGCCTGAGTGTTTAACGTGGTACCCAGGGTAGATGGAAGAAACTGAACCAGATTTTGCACCACTCACACCGCAGGAAAGCTCAGAGTCCCAGGACAGAGCTCCAGGCACACGCCACCGGCTCCCCCGCCTGCTGCTCCCTCATTTGGAAAGGAGGCGTCTGCTTCAAGGCTGAGTGAACAGCTTTGAGTTCCTGGCTTTGAGCGCCGCTTCGTGCACCGGCACGAAGGGCTGTATGACCCACGCAGGAAAGGGATGAGCAGTAACAGAGCAGCGGGGATTTGGCAGGAGCAGCGCAGCCGCTTGTCGCAAGGGATCGAGTGGGGCTGCCGGCGCTGCGAGGAGCCGGGGCTGCAAAGCGCTGTTGCCACCTGCTGGCACCAACACAGAGCAGACCGGGTTGGCTTCTAAAACCCCTTCCCTGCGCCAGAGCCACCGGAGATCCCTGACATCACGGTCAGCATTGCCAAGGCGCTAGGAGGGCTCTCCAGATCGGCCGCACGTGTGGGGAAGGGGGGAACAGGGCGGAAAGGCCCGAGCTGCTGGAGGCTGAGCTGCCCCAGCACTCAGCACCAGGCTCATGTCCCCATCTCAAACACAGAGCAGCTGCCCCCTGCCCCGAGGACATTTCACAGCAGGCCACACCACACTGCTCTGCCCAGCTCTCCCAGGGGTGCCTGCACAGCCTCTCCAACAGCAGCGGCACGAAAAGTTTCTCAAGAGAGAACAATGTAAATCCGGGTATTTTGAGTGATTCATACAGAAAAATCCATCAGTGCTTGAACCAACCATGAAGATTTCACATTTCAGATCAGGTTGGATGTTGAGCAGTAGCTCTTGAGGTCCTTTTCTCATGATTTGTTTTGGCCATAAATATCTGGAGCAAGCCTGCAGTGGTACTAGACACTGTCTACTGACCAGCATTCTTTGCCTTTATCACTACATTGGACCCCAGACTAACCTTCCCTGAGAGCAGCATGTACAAAGGGGGGCAGTGGAGCTGGGGAAGGGTCTGGAGCACAAGTCTGATGAGGAGCAGCTGAGGGAGCTGGTGGGAGCTCAGCCTGCAAGGAGCAGGACCTTCTCCCTCTTTACAACTGCTTGACAGGAGGATGGAGCCAGGTGGGGATCGGGCTCTGCTCCCAGGGAACAAGGGACAGGACAAGAGAAAACAGCCTCAGGTCGTGCCAGGGGAGGTTTAGATTGGATATTTAGGAAAAAATTTCTTCCCAAAAGAGTGGTCAGGCTGTGGCACTTGGGGACATAGGTTGGTGCTGGGAGAACAGTTGGACTTGATGGTCTGAGAGGGTTTTTCCAGCCTATAGGATTCCATGATTCTCTGTCTTACCACACATTTTCATACCTGCCCACCCCTCACCCCTTTTCTGTCTGACCCAAGCAGGTATGCAATAGATGGAAATACAGTAATACAACTGCAGCATTTTACCTGCAAGTAGGAAGGCAGCTGTGAGATATCTTGCTGAAAAGTTCCTTGTTCTCAAAAGCATAGATAGAGGGTAGGGAGCAAAGGAGAAAAGACTACAGGTCCTCTGGTGATTTATTACACAGCAAAAAGGAAAAGCCGAGTGACTTTAGTGGGACATTTAAGAACACGTCAGTCAAAGCTTCTTGTAACTCTTCACACTCTTCTCTGGACTTCACCAAAAAAAAACAAAACAACCAACCAATCAACCAACCAACCAAAGGGAAAAAAAAAAAAAAAAAAAAAAAAAAAAAAAAAAAAAAAAAAAAAAAAAAAAAAAAAAAAAAACAAACTATCATGCTAGGAATACAGCACTGACTGAAAACCAGGGAGCAAGACTTTGGCTCCAGTTGATACATTCTGAAAATCAAATAGAAGTGATGATGGATACATGCCACAGACAACCATGGAGAAGTCACAGACATTTGCTCTCCCAGGATTTGTTTCTGCATTCTTCTGAGCACATTAATAATCCTGTCCCCTATAAAACAGAAATAGCTGCCTGACAACAGAGCAATCATCTCTAGGCCCTGTACCCCCAGCTTGTCCCAACCAAAGTGTCCAAAGTGACCAGCTACTCGTCCATAAATCATTTCTTCCATGTAGCGGCCAGACCAAAATCCCTCACACAGTCTCTCCTGCCCCATCTATGGAGCAACAGGCTACAAAGCAGACGAGGAAAAACACCAGCCCACATTTGAACTCCTCTGTCTCCTGTTCTCCTGAGCCAACTCTAACAATTTCAGAAGGAATTGACATGCTAACTCCACATTACTATCACCGTTATGAAAAACTTACCCTGAAGTGACAAATTAATTGCTGCTCCTGTATGTTCAGACTTGGCACATTAATTAACATGCACTTTTTTTTGGTGACACTTCTGCCCTTCATGCCAACAATTGCTAAATTAATGACTGTCCATGTGACAAGAGGTGGAGAGCTGAGGCGCTGGAGTAAAACGATTATTAACAGACACAGGGACTCAGAGAGAGAAGAGTTCAACTCTTGGTCCTTGCTACAATGCAGCCAGAGCAGAACTCATTCCTTTCCTGCTTCACATGAAGCTTTGATTTCTCTGTCTGTTCACAGATCTCCTAAGTAAAGGTGTCATGCTGAAATAGGGTTGTTTATGAGACAAGGTGGTCTGATTTTGTGGGGCTAGAAGGCTGCAGGTATAAACTCAAAGCTCCAGCATCCCAAGGATCCTACAGGCAAGAGCTTTGTGAAGACCTTTCAGCGAGGCACAGCTGATTTAAATACAAACATAGAATCTCATTGCAAGAGATTTTATACCTGTACTCTATCTATTTGATGTTTTCACTCAAGAACCTCAAAGTGCTGGTGGATTTAATCAGGGGCAGGGAAGCAGAGGGAAGGGAGATGGATGGGGGAGGCAATGGAGGAGGGAATAAGGAATGTGGGGGAACTACTGGCTGCTGCCCAGACCCATCTGTTCGTGCAGCGACAGTTCCCAGGGTGGCTCCTCTCGCTACAGCTCCCCTGTGCCCCAGGGCAGCACCAGCTCACCATTAGGAGCACCATGTGTGACAAAGGCGTCGTGTGCCAGCGCCCGGGGAAAGCTCTGCCTGGCTCGTTCGGTGCAGGGAAGAAATGCAGCGTTAAAACTGCCTGGCAAGGGGCTGAGAAAATTGTTTTGTTTCCTTCCTTTGAAAAACGGGAATCAGTCACTGACATTATGGCACCCAACCCGCGGATGCAGCGCTGACAAGGAGGCCGTGAGGGAGCTTCCGTCCCCTCGCTGCTCCTCCTCGGGCTCTCCCGAGGGCCCGGCGCCCCGCGGTGCGGTGGGGCAACGGCAGGCCCGGGCGGCGGGGAGGAGACAGCCCCTCACCCTCAGGAGGAGCAGCGGGCAGGAGAATTGCTGAGGGCGGGCCTGCCTGCCGTCACCCGGGGAACTCCCGGGCACAGTCCCGTAAGGGCTGTTGGGAGGAAAGCCCCGTGAGGCCGGGCTGGGAGGACAAAAGCGACTGTCCCGCCGTTTCCTCCCCTGTCAGTGCGCGAGGGCCGAGGGGCCGCTGGGCCGGGCAGCGCCCGCCCCCCGCACCTCAGGACTACCCGCCCCAGCCACCCCCGCGCCGCCGCCCCGCCCTACGCCTCCGCCCCGCCGCTGCGTGCGCGGCATTCTGGGTATTGCAGTCCAGCAACTCGGTCCCACGGCCTGTTGGCGCGGCGCGGAAACTACACCTCCCGGCGTGCCGCGCGGCGCGGCCACCCCCACCGCCGCGCCGTGTTGTTGCGCCCGGCCCGGCGCTCCCCCGCCGCGCCTGGTGTCGCGGGGCAGCCCGGGGCGGCGGCGGCTCCGTGCGCCAGGGCCCGGCATGGCGCTCCCCGCGGCGGCGCCGCGCTGCCCCTAGGTGCGGCCGCGCTCACGGGCGGGCGGGCCGGCGATGCGCCACACAGGGACTCTGAGGGGGCCGGGCGGGGCGGGAAGGCGGGGGGGTGCGCTGGGTAGCCCGTGATGGCGAGGGGAAGGCGGGAGGGGGGAGATCTCTGAGGGGTGAGGTGGGACCGGTGGGGGTAGAGGGCGGCGGTGGGGCCGCACCGGGACGGGGGATGCCGGGCTCGGGGGCCGGGGGAGGGCTGGGCCGAGGGGGCCGGGCTGGGCTGGGGCTCAGCTGTTGCTGGGGCGGAGGGAAGGGCCGCTGAGGAGAGCAGAGCCGGGGAGAGCCGAGAGGGAGCGGCCGGGGTGGTGCAGGGCTGGGGCTCCCTGAAGAGGAAGAAGGTGTGTGCTGAGCTTTGCCGGTGACTGTACCGGGGACAGGGGGAGCGGAGGAGTGCTCTCAGTGAGAGGATTGCTGAGGAGGAGCTGGGGAAAAGGAGTGTCTGAGGACGATGCTGGGAGTGGTGGTGAGGCAATAGAACTGGGGGGTTAGCTGTAATACTGGGGAGCGTGCCGAGGTGATGGCAGGGAAAATGGAGCCTGGGACTTGGTCAGTGTATTACATTAGAGTTGGGTTCCTTGGCACATCTGGAAGGCGTTTCTGTAAAGAATTCAGAAATGTGGTGTGCAGGGAGGGCCTGGCATACTTAGAACGTGTTGGCAGGTTCAAGGAGCACTTCAGATCAAGGAGCGGAAAAAGATGCAGGTAACTCTTCAGGGAAATGAGCCAGCTTCCAAGAACCTCATTTGAGAGCTGTGTATTCTTGCTTGTCACAGTTGACCAGTGGAGAAATCATCACTTTCCCGCTGTGCTGCAACATCCTAATCCTTCCTGATTTTGCAAAAAAACCCATCGTGTAGGCATGGCTCACCTGAGAGAATTTGCTAGCCAGGTAAGTGGTGATTAAAAATTTGTTTTAAAACCCTCTTCAAGGGTTTACATAATGGTGTTTACTCTTGATATAAGGGTTTCAAACAAAGAACCAGAAAATCATTTTTTGCCACTCTTTATCTCTCTTGCACAGGTCTCAGCTTACTCCTCTTAGCTGATTGACCTGTGTCTCACTCTGTGCCTGGTGTTGGGCTGATAGTGTTGTGTTTCCAGCCATGCAAAAGTGAATTCTTCACCCACTATGGAGCTTTTCTCTGGGATTAACTGTGTTCTTTTTAGGGAGATGGGAGTCATTGGCTTTCTGAGTATTTTTGGAAGGGGAAGTCTAGAAATGGGAACAGAAAAACTGTGTATGCTGGCTCTGCCAGGCATACCTTCCCAAAGTGTTCATGACATTAGTCTCAGAAAAATGGTCCTTGTAACATTGTTGAATAAGAGGCAGTGATATTTGATACTGGGTCATAACTCTTCCAAGAGATCTCAGCCTCCATGGATGTGGTTAAATGCTGCTGTTGTAATGACATTTTCATAAGAGGAGTGTGGAAGGATGATGCCAGGATTTGGGATTAAAAGCTAAACCACATTAATAGTATTGATTTGTATCTTCTTCCCTCTGAATTTGGTTGTGTGGTGTGTTTGATTATTGGCAGATGTCAATACTGAGCACAGGTCCTGTTAAACCATGTTTTGTGAGTTTGGGGGCATTATTCTGTTCTGCTCTTAGGTGTAGGATTACTAAAAGCTTTAGTGGTTTGAGCTAATGCTTTCTCTGAACCTTTACTGATTTAAAATTGATTTGCAATCCACCTTTGCATGCTGTCTTTCACATCAACTGTTTCCTCAAAGTGTGTATGGAATTAAATGTAAATATAATGCCTGTGTGAGTCACTGCACAGGGAGGGAAAGGGAAGGATACTGTCTGGTTAGGGCAGAAAACTGAGTTCTGTAGCTGCAGAGGAGGTTGCTCTGAATCTTTTTTTGTACACAGCACTCACTCATGAAGCTTATCAGCATTCTAGTGGTTTCAGCTCTGAATTTATTATGGAAATGTCAGACATTCTCAGACCCTGACATCCCAGGACTCTCTGTCTTCTCTTGGAATGGGAAATAATCTGTGTTGTCCATTCCTCCAGTCTTTTCAGGAATCCCTGGTGGAATCTGTGTAACTGAGGCTTGCAGGGAGGGCAGTAGGAACTGGCCTGAAGTTTTCTTCACTGGGATTTAGGGAGCAGTGGGAGGTGCTGTGAAAATCAAGAGAGAGACTTGCATTGAGATGTCAGAGGCTTGACTTGTCTTTGAGTCTCAGTTCTGGTGTGATGGGCAGAGTTACCTTAGGCCACTGCCCTGACTGCTCTGCCTCTGGGCTTCCATTTCCCTGCCTCACCTGGTTGTCTCCTCTCTTTGCTTGGCTCCCTTGTGCTGTGAGCACACAGCACTGCAGGCCTTGGCTCTTGGTGTGGAGCTCTATCTGCCAGGTGATGTATTTGTGTTAGTTACTATGTTTAAAGCTCTGATCTGAGCTCTGTTTCTAGATTTGCTGTTCCGTACCTGACCTTGGAGAAGCCATTTAGGGTTTTTTTGGCTAAGTAATGCTTCACCTCCTGAAGCAAAAGTCTGTGAAGAAAGCTGGGAGGGTCAGACAAATATGTGTGTTGATCACAAACTTCCCTCTTTTCCATACTCCAGAAATTCAGAACTGTCCCAGTTTTTGGCAGTGGCATAGAGCTGTGCACACATTTCATACAGACAGGGAAGCTTTCAGGAACAAAGCTGATTTCACCAAAGAGATTGTTGGTATCCCAGAGTGTTCAATGTCCTGGGTGGGAAGTTGGGGAGCAGATGAGTTCTATTAAAACAAACTTCCTTCTTCCACTCTGTTTGGTAGAGCAAAATTATGTTTGTTTGTTTGGCTGGTTGGAAAGTGCTCCAGTCAGAAATAAGACTGAATGTGGCTGTAGTTCCACATAAACCCTTTGAAGTTGCCACATTCCTGGTCAACTTCAGCTCATAAAGTATTGTGGTCTTGGCAATCTTATGATACAGACCTTTCCCATGTAGAACAGTGATTCCAATTCCAGCCTGCCCCAGATTAAGGAGGTCTCATTTCCAAAAGGGTTTAAGCTTCCCTCAGTGTTTTCTGCAACAAATGCAGCCATGATTCTTGCTCTTGAATATTTGGAGAGTAAGATCCAGCTGGACACAGCCCAGAGAGAAGATCTTCAGCTTTAAATGGTGTTTGCTTCTGTTCCCAATATGCAGCTTATCTTTCCAGGCAGTAGCTTTGAAATGAGGGCAGATACTTACCCTTCTTCTCTAGTACTTATCCACATCTTCTCCAAGACTGTGGATATCATGTCTCTGCAGCTGGAGGTGGCAGAGCTGCCAAAACCATTCTTTCCTCATGAAGCAGCTGGTGTTCCTGCCAGGGTTGTCTCATAACACACTGCAATTCCTAATTGCTGATGGCTGCAGTGAGTTGGTCTGTTTTAAACCATGGTATCATCAGTCAGGATGGCAAACACTCCCACACCTGTCAGGACAGAGCATCCTTCTTTCCTGTGCTGTGAGATCGGATCCCGGAGGGCAGAAGTGGAGCACGTTACGAGGAAATTGTCATCATCCCTCGCATTCTTATTCCCTTCCTGCACTTCCAACTGAGGTAGTGCATTGTGTGCTCTCCCTCCAAAGCCTGCCCAGGCCTGCCTGAGCCATCCCTAGTGCCAGACTGGCTGCTCTCAGTGGTGAGGAGCAGCTGGAGGCTTTTTGCTTCAGAAGTGCTGTGTAACAAGCGTTCAGTCAAGCAAAAAGTTACAATGTAGTGACCATCCCTTAAGGGCTTTACATGCAGTAGTAGAACAAGGAGCTGCTGCTGCTGACATGGAGCTCCATTTTTCAGCTCTCATGGGTTCTGTGAATGTGGAAGAAAAATGGGGAGAACCCAAGCTGGTGAGCAGTTGCAAAGGTGACAGGTCCTAATAAGCTGCTTTGGGTTATCTGTGCACATTTAAGCAGCTGTAAAGCATTTCATCTGGATTCTGTTGCTTCTTACTAATGAGGTTTTCCAGGTGTGTTTGTAGCAGTGCAATTCCAGAAGATGGATTTCCAGCCAGGGTGGTTCTCTAACAAGATGACTGGTACTGAGATAATTCATATTTGGGGGAGGCAGGTATGGTGCTTGTTACACCTCTTACCATGGTGCTGTGCAGGTGCACTGGGAAGGGGACAGTCAGGCTCATGGAGTGCATCCTTCTCTCTCCTGAGAGAGCAGTGCAGTTCTATAGCTCTCCATTCTTGGTGGAACTGCATTTGTGCTGCTCTCTGGTGGGTGCTGAGGCTTTTATGCCCACAGATCTGAACATTTTTGTTTGTCAGCACAGGTCACCATGTGGTGTCTCAAACTGGATTTTTTTTAAATGGACAAGGGCTTTTGAACAATGTCCTGCAGACAGGACATCTTAGTTTGTTGTGGAAATTCAGAGTTGCTGAAAATATCACCTGGCAGTTTGTTCTGTGGTGTCCACAGTGGTAGTTCACAAGGTGTTCTCTTGAGCAGACATTGACCTGCTTGAATTAGGGATGGGCCTGTTTCCTCCTCCCTGTTTACAGAAAGGGAAGAAATTCATCAGCAAACTGTGCTCCTCCAGCAGTCTCCAGAGACTGTAACTGTGGCTGGAATGACTCTGCACTGTACTGGCTCCTTGGGTTCTTTCTGTTGCTGAGTCTGATTTCTGGAGTTTTGGCCAGTGCATCAAGGGATGTTCATCTTCAGACCCTTCACAGAGTCAGACTCTTGCCCTGTCACCTGCGAGCTCTAAAGCATTTCCAGGTCAGTACTGGGCAGGTAAATCACTACCTACAAAGGAAGTGTCCCAATGTTTCCACCCTAATGGGGGTGGGCCTGTCTCATCTGCGCATCAGTGACATTGTTTTCCTGAGTCCCTTGGGCAAAATTTCTATCTGCTTGTCAGGAGGCTTTATCTCCTTCACCTCACCTACCTGAACTTCTTTGTTTTATGGAAAACAGGATAAACCAACATCCAAGTCTGGAAGCTTGTTTACAAAGCTGTCCGTGATTACAGAGCCTGCCACATAAAGTGGTAGTAGTCCCAAAAGCTGCCTGCCATGGCTGGTGCTCTTATGTTTGATGTCTTGATGTGGAGAAATCAGTCCTGATTCTCTGATGTGACCTACCAAGCTGAGGGGAGAGCAGTGACTTCCACTTCCTGTTTCTTACCTCATGGAAAAGTGACATGGGAGGAGAGGAATGTTTTCTTGAAGGTTTGCTTCCCTGCAGTGTTCATGTGGGTAATGTTTCTTTTCTGAGCTGAGCAGGTGCTTCTAGGAGATGATCCTCTTTCTCTCCCTTCTCCCTGGTGTGTGGGAGTGGCTGATGTGTTGATAGGCATTTTTAGGGTGCAGTAGGGCACTGTGCACAGTAATGTGTGGGGCACTTTCTTTCCCCTTCCTCCAAGTCAGTCAAGAGGTGGAAACTGCTGGTCTGTAGTGAGCCTGGACTGGTCAGACTGTTCTCCCTGCCTGCAGTCATCATTCTCATGTCGTCCCCTAATATTTCTCTAGCTCAAATCCTTTTCCCCCCACCTCCCTCTCTCCAGTCTCTGCTCTGTATCTCCAGTTCTTTTTATCTCTGCACATCCCTTCTGGTCTGTTACCAGTGCATTTGTTCAAAGTACAGCCTCTTTGGGTGTTGCTATGGATGCAAAAGGATATTTGCTTGTCCTTCTGTATCTTGGGCTAGAGTTTGTGTGGAAATCCTGTTGAGTGAGCTGCCTGTAAAGCTCACCTAAGCCTGGCTTATAGCAGTGCACAGAAGGCAAACAACCTGTGATGACAGACTGGCTTAATCATTAAGCAACACCTTGGGCAGTGATGGCCTGCTGCTAGAACCTGGTGTGAGATGGAAAAATGCAGCTTCTGTGTTCTCTGATAAAACCTGCCAACTCAAGGCCCTTGTGAGAGAGCACTCTCACTGGGTGATGTGTTGGAGGTGAGACTGAGAAGTTCTGGGTGTGGAAAATTCCTTCTAATGGCTTGGCTGCTTCCTAAGGTCAGGCCATATTTTCCAGGGTTGTTTTTTTTTTTTTTTTCAAACTATCAAAAAAAAAAAAAAAAAAAAAAAAAAAAAGGCATAAAAACTAATCACAAAGAGTATTTTAGTAGCATGAAGGACCTCCTGGTGTGCAGGAATTAAATAGCATGAGAAAGTGACTGTGATTTGTTCCCTTTCTTACCCATATTCACTTTAATAAAGAATTAACTGTGCAGCTGCTGTTAAAAGGTCAGTATTTCTGTTAGTAACTGCCTAGTTTATGTGCTTTTCTAGTGAAAGAGATGCTGTTTGCCTTTGCATCTGGGTGTGCCAGCCAGAGAAGAGGCTGGTACAGTAAAGCAGGTCAGGTAGATGGAGTGTCCATTCTGCTCTCCTGCCTCCTCCTTGCTGCTGATCTTCCAAAAGATGTGAGGTTCCATCTGCAGATGTCTGAGAAGAGCTGGGCTGAGTGCTGCCTGGAAATCAGACTGCAGCAAAGAAGACAGTAAATGTGAATTCATATTACTGTAATATTTCATGCTCCAGACAAATAGGGAAGAGTGCAGATCTTTCTGATCATTTCAGTCTGAGTGCAGGAAGGCTAACGAGGGAAACATTTTCATGGCCTCTTGCTTGTGCCCATTTTCTCATCCAAATCTCCAAGGAAGAGCTGGTTCAGGTACCCCTTGCTGCTCTGTAGTGAAGTGTGAACAGATGCTTGTTCGTGGAGCTGCTTTGGCACCAGTTGGTGCCTGCAGCTGAGCAGCCCTGTCCCAATGGAGCTGGCACTTTCCATAGCAATATTTGCTGACATTCTCATGCTGGGCTTCCCTCCTTTTCCTCCTCCACTGTGGTCTGTAGGGTTGGAAAGCCTGTGGAAAAGGTTTCTTCAGTTCTAATCTGGGGTCTATTCTGTGCTAAGTTTCCAAGACTGTTTAGGATACATGACTTTCAGGTGCCTTTATCAACACAGTAGGTGCACATATATGGAGATGAGCTGTATGGGTATGTGTGGTGCTCTGCAGCCTGGGAACCTAATGGAATTTTCCCATCTCTGCTTTGTGTTTTAGCACTCCAGGGTGGATCCTGAGGAGCTGTTCACCAAGCTGGAGCGCATCGGCAAAGGGTCCTTTGGGGAGGTGTACAAAGGGATTGACAACCGCACCAAGGAGGTGGTGGCCATCAAGATCATTGACCTGGAGGAGGCTGAGGATGAGATCGAGGACATCCAGCAGGAGATCACAGTGCTCAGCCAGTGTGACAGTCCCTACATTACCCGGTACTATGGCTCCTACTTGAAGGTAGGACACACCATGGGGATTGCTTGCCAGCAGTTTGGGAATGGGGAGGGCTCCTCTGGGGGTGCTGCAGGGGATGGTGGCACATGGCACTGCAAAGGGATGTGTGAGTGGCAGCAGGAGCAGTGGTGGCTCTGCTCTCTGCATTGATGTGCGCTTAACAGCAGACTGGGCTTTAAGGCACTTGCTGGGCACATGGAAATGAGGTGCACTGTACTTTCTGGTACCAAGAGCAGGGCACTTCACTGGAGCGCAAAGTATTTGTTGAAGACTGAACTTTCCCTGCTCTGACAGTTCTGGAAAGGAAGTTGATGGAATACTTCTCTAGAATAGCACAGTCTTAAGGCAGTACCACTGAGGGATTTATGCCTCTGAAAAAAAGGAGGTTGAAACTACTTTGTCAGAAATGGTGAAAAGAATATGAACTGAGTCTGTGGAGGAGTATTAATAGTGCTTCCACTAAAACAGGTTCAGGAATCCCTAATGGAAGTAGTGTTGATCAGAAGTGGCCTGTGCATGCTGGCTGCTGGAGATGAATGTAACAGTGGGACTGCAGCAAACAGTTCCTGTGCTCTTTGGGTCCTGAATATTCCTCCCTTATTTTTCAAAGGCCAGAATGTACTTTCTCAGCCTTCTGCTGTAGATTCATGGACCTGCTGTTTATCTTCTGTTGGAACCCTGTGAGCCTCAGCATGGAATCTCTTCTTGGAGGAGTTTGAGTGTTTTGCTGATTGTACCCTTCAAGCTGGCAGCCCTGTTAATGAGATCAAAGGCTGCTCCCCTGCCAGTGCCAAGAAGGATCTATCCTGGATGAGGTGTTGGAGAGATGTTAAAGGGCTCCAACCTGGGAATAGCTTATCTGTGGACTGGGCAATCTGGTGCCTGTAGGGGCATTTGCCCAGGTAAAATTGCAGACTGAGAGTTAGAAATGTGCTGGAGTCAGGTCCACCTCTGTAATACTGTTTCAGCAGAAGAGAGGAAGCTTGGGGCTCCTTCCTTAAGCTCTTGAGAGCTGCAGTGTGCAGCATCTCTTCGATTGTGTACAGGACTACTCTTGTGTCTTGCAGCCTTATGAATGTTTGACTTTTCTGTCTGCCTTTATAACTATCTTTACTCTTGATTTGTGCTCTTGTTTGCAGGGCACTAAGCTGTGGATAATCATGGAGTACCTGGGAGGAGGTTCAGCCCTGGATTTGGTGAGTAAGTGGCAAGTTCTGGACTATGAAAAACACTGACTGAAGACTTGGTTTGTGAAATGTCTATGAGTCAGACACTCACTTGGTACATACTATCTTTTTCTGCCCAAGGGGTAAACAGTGCAGGATAGACATGTTGGTTATGCTTATCCCAGGATAGAGAGAATGTTTGCATGTAGCTCAGCTGTTCCAGCACTGTTGTCCAGCATGCTGTGCTGCTGTATGATGGAAAGAGCCAGTGAACTGACAAGTGAGCACAGACAGTGGTTTTTGAGCAGTGCCAATCTGTGCTTCACCTAGTCAGGATCATGGTATTGCTCAGTGCTCTCAAAGCTCAGTAAAGATGTGGTCTGTGATTAAGTTACCCCAAATTTGGAGAGAATACAAATGCAGAATTTACCCATAGGCAAAGGTCTGCTGCCCTGTATTCTGTCACAGCATTTTTCTCTTCTTCTTAGCACACTAACCCCCATGTTTCCAGAGCAGTAACTAATGATGTAGCGAAAACTGCTGAGCCTACAGTGACTTGGAGGAAGCTGTAGTGGGGGCTGTCATCAGCAGAGATTATCTGAGTGTCAGAACCTCAGTTACTGCACTGAGAAGGCAGGACTTGGTTAGAGGAGAACTGATAGAAAGAAGAAGAGCTTTGATACAGTGCTCCAGAGCCTGAGAATTGATGTCTCAGTGGCTGAAATCCAGTACTTGCATGCTGGCAGAGATACCTGTACAAGAGAAACTGTTAAATTGTTCTGTTGGCCAATGTATTTCCAGGCCAAAGAGAGAGATGAACTGCTGTTTGTTTGAGAAGCCTTTAAGAGAGATAGACTAGCAGAAAACTCAAATTTTTTTCCATTGAATACTGCCAGGTGCAAACATCAGCATTCTGCTTGTAGCACATGCATCAGGTGTGCAAGAAGGTGCTTCCTGCTGAGTACAACCTGCTTGGCCAAGGTTTCCATGTAACAAACTGAGAGCCTGGAAAATCCAAGGCATCAGTCACCCTCTTTTAAGTCATCTTTCTGCCTTTTATCAGCTGAAGCCAGGACCACTGGAGGAGACTTACATAGCTACTATCCTGAGAGAAATCCTAAAGGGTTTGGATTATTTACATTCGGAGAGGAAGATCCACAGAGACATCAAAGGTAAGATTGGAGAGCTCAGCTCCCTTTCTTGTAAGGCATGTTATTAACCTAATTCTCAGAGGTATTATATTCGCCATAATTTGCAAGGTTTCAAAGACTGTTTCTCAGTTCTGCTTTTCTTGTTGGGTGGCTGTTTTCTAAATATGATGCTTGTCACTGTATCACAACTCATGCTTTTCTTACCTTTAGGGTTTAGAGTAACAGTAAGGATCTGTAGCTCTCCTCTGGCACTTGGAGTTTGGGCAGCCAGGGAGCTAAAGCAAAGGAGTTGATGAAGGGCATGCTCAGATATTAGCTGACTTGTGTCTGGACACTTGCTTTACTGCTGGACCCCAAGGGTGTGTGTGCTGGTTGCTGTGGTTGCAGCTCACAGCAGAAGTGAGCTGTCCTCATGCAGGGTTCACAGCCCTAGAAAATCAGGGCAGCTTGTGTCAGCTTATCCTGCTGCTGTTTTTTATGTCACTGGCCACGTGCAGTGTAGAGAGAGCTGGCATTTGCCTCTCAGAGGGCAGTGTCCCAGCAAGCCCAGAGCATCAAAGTACTGCAGGAGGGTGGAGGGACAGTGCTGTGGAGCTGTGACACAGCTCTGGATGCTCACTGCTCTGGCCCATGGCAGGAGGAGGTGTGAGCAGGCGGGGCATAGGATGAGCAGGCAGGGCACAGAAACCTCAGGGGGATGGGGAGAAAAGATTTGGTTGTGTATGCAGAGAGTGCACATTTCAAGCACTGCAAGATGTGTAGGAGTGTTAGCTGCCAGTGGTGGGGAAATGCTGAAAGTTGTAGGTTGAAATGTAGTTGAAATGCTGAAAAGTAGGGTCTCAGAATGAAAAGTGCAGCAGAAACCCCCCATTCCCACACCTGCACAGTGTTACAGTCTTATGAGTGAATGGGAACTAGTACAAGAGTGGAACTTGAGCTCTTTAGGAGGGTCTGCTATTTACCCTGTGCTGAATGCTACTCTGGAAAAAAAAAATAAAAATCAAGAGCATTAGAGACTGTGTTGCCCTCCCTTCTTTGTGTGGCCAGGAGTCACATCTAATTGATGCTGTGGCCCTTCACATCTATTCCTTGCTTCTACCTTAGCAATGTTCCCCCTCTGATCCAGCAAAGTGCATGGGCTTGTTCCTTGTTACCCAGTGGAGTTCAAAGCTCCATGAGAATGGGCCTGAGGCTGGCAATCCAGGCTGAGGGTTACCACTAGGTGAAGGAGGATGGCATGGGAGGGCTCAGCTTAGTATTCACTTCTGTGTGGGCTGGAGGTGATTCCAAGGCCAGCAGACTGAATTGCTTATTTGTGTGTACAGCTGCCAACGTGCTGCTCTCAGAACAAGGAGATGTGAAACTGGCTGACTTTGGGGTGGCTGGACAGTTGACAGACACCCAAATCAAGAGAAACACCTTTGTGGGGACCCCATTCTGGATGGCACCAGAGGTCATCAAACAGTCTGCTTATGACTTCAAGGTGAGCTGGGAGCAGGAGGAGTGCTGTTTGGGGCTACTGTACGTGAGGTGGTGCTAGGACAGAAACAGGGTTTGGAAGTGCTGCTTACTGCAGGAATTATTCTCTTCTGTTATGATGCAGAGTCTGCTGGAGAAGTTTGTGTATTAGACATGAAATGCCCCATATGATTTATGTGATTAGCTGTCCTAAAACTGTGCTTTCATGTTGTAGAGTTGCTTATTGCTGTTCTGTGTTCTTCCTCTCTTTTCCAGGCAGACATCTGGTCCCTTGGGATCACAGCCATTGAACTCGCAAAGGGAGAGCCTCCAAATTCTGACTTGCATCCTATGAGGGTTCTCTTCTTGATCCCCAAAAACAACCCTCCAACACTTGAAGGTCACCACAGCAAGCCCTTCAAGGAGTTTGTGGAAGCCTGCCTCAACAAGGATCCTAGATTTGTGAGTATTGCTGCCCACCTGTGAATGGGGGTAAAGGTCAGCAGAGGTCAAAAATTCCTTCAAAAAGAAGGTTCCTCAATCCTAAAGAGAGAGAATTGCTGAGCTTACAGGATGGACACGTGAGCCTGACAGGACCTTCCTCATGAAGGGCTATGGAAGGATCAGCACTGATCACTTCTCTCTGATGACCAGCAATGGGGCCTAAGGGAATGGCATGAGGCTGTATCAGGGGAGGTTTAGGTTGGATATTAGGAAAAGACTTTTCCCCCAGAGGGTGGTCAGTCACTGGAACAAGCTCCTAAGGGCAGTGGTTGTGACCCCAAGGCTACCAAGAGTTCAAGGAGTATTTGCATAACACTCTCAGGCACTTTGTTGGGGATTGGCAGTGTTGTTGGGGGCTGTCCTGTGCAGGGCCAGGAGTTGGGTTTGATGATGATTGTGCCTCCCTTCCAGCTCAGGATATTCTGTGATTCCAGCTGAAGTCAGTGAGTTGTGTGTTCAGTGTGCAGAGATGGTTAGATGTGATGTGCTCTCCTTATCTGCTCCAGAGGCCAACAGCTAAAGAATTGCTAAAGCACAAGTTCATCACGCGCTACACCAAGAAAACCTCATTCCTCATGGAGCTGATCGACCGATTCAAGCGCTGGAAGTCAGAGGGCCATGGAGAGGATTCCAGCTCTGGGGATTCCGATATGTACGTGCATGTTTTCCATGGAGGGATGCCCCTGCTTGCCTCAGGGTAGCCTGCTGCAAACAGCTCAGCTTCTTTTCCCCCTGAGATCTTTTTACCTTTGAGCTTTCGGTTGTGGGAGCAAGTGAGTGCTGCCTGAAGGCCAGACTGTTACCTCCTGTTCAGTGGGACTCAGTTCTCTGTTCTGGTCTTAATCTGTGAGGCCTCTTTGCTGAGTGTAAGGAATCAGAGTACTGACACAGAACATTTAGTCTGTGTGTAACCAGTAGAACAGGCCTGTATTTCATGCACCTCTCATTAACTACAAGAGCTCCAGGCTCTAGTAACTGTGGCAAGAGCTGTGTTGGTGTGTATGTGTACTCAGGTAAATCTTTGCACTGCCATGCAGGACAGTCAAGTTACAGGCCTTGGGTGTGGGAAGGGCACTTCATTGCTGGAATGGAGTCACAGAGCTGCTCTTCACCTGTAGTGGCAGCACTCAAATCACCAAAAACTCAGAGAGACTGGCTTCTAACATCTAAGTCTGGCCCCTCATGTTGTGAGCTTGGGTTGTCTTGAAATTCTCCTAAATTTAACTAGCACCACAAATTTCTTCAAGCTGGCTGGATCAGAGGTAAATGTGGTGATTTCGAAACACGGTGTAGTACTTTGCTCAGATCTCCTTGGTGCTGGATCTGTGCTGTAGAGATGAAGTGGTTTCTCTTCAGAATTTTTTCTGGGATAGGGAAAAGCCTGAAGGCCTGCAGCAACATGGCAGTCAGGTGGGGAGAACTTGTTCTGGGAAAGTATGGGCAAACCTACAGTGTATGGAGGTGAGGCTTTGTCTTGACTTTCCCCTTTTCATTTGCAGTGATGGAGATGCAGAGGATGGAGACCAGGGTCCAATCTGGACATTCCCACCAACCATTCGCCCCAATTCCTTGAGCAAGCTGCACAAAGGAATGGCTCTTCATGGTTCCCAGAAGGTCTGTGTGCTGTCTGGTCTTTCTGAAGTGGACTGAACTAACATGAGCTTTTGGGTGTCTTGGGGAAGCCACCAGGCACTCATCTTCTGTCTGAAATTTACTTCAGTCTGGCACCAAGGGCTGATGCTCCAGAGTTGCCTCTTCCACATCATCAGGGTACTGTAACTTGTGGCTTTCCCAAGATCTGATGGTGGGATTGCTGTGGAGGAGCTGTGAATTCACCAAAGGCTTAGTACTTCATGTGCCTGGTGGCTTTTGCTGGTGCTTGTAACTTCTTTTGTTGTTGCTTTCCAGCCTACTGAGCCTATCAAGAGGCAGCCACGGTCACAGTGCCTCTCCACACTTGTTCACCCAGTTTTTGGGGAGGTGAGTAGAACCTTCTTGATGTCTCTGCTGGTTGGAGATGAAGAGATACCTGACATAGACAAGTAAATAGGAAGGATTTGGAGAAGGGAGGTGGTGGTGAGGTGTCTGCTAGGGTTAAGAGACTCTGAAGCATTTGTGCCAGTTCAGAGGGCTAAACCATATGTGGGGAAAGTAAATGTGTCCCTGGCGTGTCCTCCTGAAAGCACTTGTGTTTGGAAGAAAGGCATTTCTCTTCTGGTAATCTGTGTTCTGGTGAGGATCTGATAGAGAAGTATCTGTCTCTTACCTGCACCTTAGGCTTGTTGGTGCCTGGGCAGCTCCAGACTCTGATGTCTGTAGCTGGAGTGCAGCTCTTGTTAGAGCAGACAGGTACTTGAGCCTGTCACTGTGCACGTCCACAGCAGAATTACTGAGGGGAAGGCACGTGGGTTAGAGCAGGAATTGGCTTTGCTGGTTACTAGACCATTTCTTGATCTCTACAGAAGACTGCTATTGGTAGAATGCCAAGACTAAGGAGTTCCCTGCCTCCTAGCTTCAGGAAGGCAGGAGAGAAAATGTGTTTACTCATTTTTCCTGCCTTGTGGTGTGGATAGGGCTGTGGAGTTAAAGAGCTGTCATTAATGATGGGATGGTGTCTGTAGCAGCAGGGAGGTGACAGCTCTCTTTTCCAGCTGAGTAATGTTGTCAGGGAAGAGGAGGATAAACATAAGGAGGCTGGTAGCTCTGAGTTCTGGTTGCTCTTTCCAGCAGAGGGGCTTTGGAAGAAATCAATTAGATGCTGCCTGTCAGGGTTCTGTTGTTGAGATGCTGGTGACAGACACCCTTTCTCTGGTCCTGGGAGTTACTCTTCTGGATCCTGATGGCATGTCCCAGCAGAGAGCTGTGCTTTCTCCAAGGATTTCACTCTTTTCTCAGGTCTACTGCTGTGTGGAAAGAGGGTTTGCTGCATGGCAGGATCCAGAGGTCATTCTGAAAAGCAGGCTCTTGAGACTGCTCTGCTTTGGAAATTGGGAGTTTGTCTAACTGGCCCCTTCTGTGCTCCACGGGGCTTGACTCTCAGAGGTCAGAGCATGAGGCCAGTGACCTGGGTCTCTTAGGCCTAGGGCTATGAGATGAAACCACATTAAAACCATTTGTGATGCAGTTTGTTTGTGCAGCACAGTCACTGATGTCTGGGTCTGTGTTCAGTTTAGAAGCCTCCTGGGGCAGAGTGCTCAGGGCTGTGACTGTAAATGCATTTTTGTGCTATTCCTTACTCACCTTGCTGCACCAGTTCCAGGCAGGAAGTGGCTTCTGGGACACTTCATTTCTGCTACTTTGACTCCCTTGCCCCAGTTTGTTGATCCCCCTTTCCTTTGATTAGACTTTTGCTGGCTCTTCAGATCTCACTGAAGGAAATTGGGAGCAGGAGGGGTTCTGGGCAGGCTCTGAAATAACCTGGCTTTTGTGTGCAGTAGAGGGGACTTGAAAGAAGACTTCTCCAGGTGAAATCTGCTTTGCTGCTGGTTGCATGTGTTATTCTTTGGTATTGGTAGGAAACTAGAACTGAAAACTTTGTCCTCCTCACTATTGTATGATTGCACCTTAAACCAGCTGGGCTTGATCCCCTCTTTCCTAAAGGGGCTGAAGCTGCGCTTTGTGAATAGAAATCTGACTTAGATGTTCTTTGTAATCTTCCATCTCCTTTCCCTGCATATTTGTTATTGGATGTTAATGTTGAAAACAGTCCATGAGGAGTTGTTAACAGCTGTGGGCAACTGCAAATCTGGAAACATTGTGGAGCAGGGAGGTAAAATGATGTTTGCGCCTGCTAAGGCTGGGGTCAGTGCAGTGCTCTAACTCCTGCAAGCCTCTAGAGAACTGCTCTGCAGTGGGAAGAGACAGCCCAGCACACACTGCTGCCATCACAGGCTGCTGGGCCAGCTGAAGGTCAGGGGCTTGGCAACAGAGGCTGATGATAAACTGACACCTCCAGGACAGACCCTGTGCTTATTCTGAGGTGGGAAGCCTTTGGTAGGTACACATCAAATCCTTGGCTTTAGCATCACAACTATTTTACTCCTAAGAAATCTGTACCCTTGATGTGTAACTGAGTTGCCCTTCATGCCCCTACCACTTTTGACTGAGTAGAGATGTGTGTGGGTTGATCCCACAGCTCTGTGGTAGAGACCACTGGGGAAGTGGCCCTTTTTGGCTGGGCCAAAAGTTCCCAGCAGGGGACTTGGTGCCCAGGAGTGGCTGCAGCTGGGGGTTAGCATTCACACTGTTCTGCTTTCCAAGAAAAGGTGAACTCCAGCAACAGGAAAGGCTGATCCTACAATTGAGGCAAAGGACTGTGAGGCTTATGTAAAGCCCTTTAATCAGCAGGGCCTAATGAGAGCTTAATTGAACTGGACAGTGGTAAGCTGGCAGATGTTGCTGGTTCAACAAGATGCTTGATTGTTGTTCAGCTCCTTGTGTGATGGTGCCTTCGGGAAGGGGCTGCCATATCAGCAGTCCCATATTGTGGAAGAAGGTAGGGAACTGCTGCTGGGGGTGGAAATGTAGGATTTCCAACAACAGACTCCTTCAGGCTCAGCACTAGTGACCTGTCAGGCTTCTCAACAGAGCTGTAGCTATTTCAAACTAACAACTGGAAACACGTGCAAGTGGAGGCCTAGTCAGAGTGCACTGACCATGAGGGATGTGAACTGAGGTGGGTGCTGTGTGTGGAGGTCTTGGTGTGTTGTGGACTTTATTCTTTGCCCTCCTGGGTAAAGCTGTCTTAGAGAGGAATGTTGGAGGCAAGGAGCTCAGGATCCCTAGTGTGGCAGTTGTCTTCCTTGGCCTCCCAGTCACTAGAAGCAACTCAAGACTCTTTTATGGTTATTGAAAGTAGTGGTGACTAACTCCTGGCATTGGATATATTCTGCCCTACCTGCCTGTGAGCCTGTGTGTGTGTCTGGGCTGTCATTAGCAGCAAAGGTGATTGTACTGATTCAGATACACCTGGAGTTCTTTGTGCAGTTACTGCTTACAAGTTTTCAGGGCTGTTGGTCCGTTTCTTATGAGATTTAGTTTGTTTAAGAGTACATCCTGTTAGGTAAGGGCTTTGATTGCCATTAGTACCTGGAGGCAGATTTCAACCCCAGACTTTGGACTTCTAGCTTCCTGACCTACAAATGAGCTTTTTTTGGTTCATTTAAGTGGAATGTGGGTGCCCTCCTACAGCCTGGTGGAGTCATAATAAGAGGGAAAGGGCCTTAAATGTCCGTGCTGCGCTTCTTGACCAGCAATTTCTGCATCAAAATGAGCACCTAATGCCCTGTTTCTGGGTTACAGCTCAAAGATAAGCACAAGCAGACTGGAGGCAACGTGGGAGCCATGGAGGAGCTGGAGAATGCCTTTAGCTTGGCTGAGGAGTCCTGCCCAGGCATCTCTGACAAACTGATAGCACACATGGTGGAGCGGGTCCAAAGGTGAGTGAGAGTCCTGACTGTGAGCTGGGTGGAGCTGGCTCTGAACTCCCGTGCTCCAGGGCTGAGCAAAGGTCACTGCCAAGCAGCCAAGACAGACAGAAGTCAATATTGATGGCAGCTGCCTTAATAGTTCCTGCGGCACTTCTTTGAACTGCTTTCAACAGTTTTTGCCTCAGAAGCCTTTCCTCACACTCACAGGTTTCTGTAGTGTAGATGTTGTAGGGCACAGAAAGATGCTGCTGTTCACCTCCATTTTGCACATATGGATATATACATATGATGTCCTGCTGGTCCCTTTACCCAGGCAGCAAGGACTATGCGAAATCTCATTGGCATCACTTCTGGGATAGGAAGTTTCTGTTAATAAATATCTGTTTCATTGCAAGGAATGTGCTTTAAAGCACAGCTACGTGCAGCTTGTCACTGCTTGCCCACCTTCAGGTATACACAAAAGTAAATTTGCCTGACAAGAATTATTTATTAAGCCAGTGAAGGAATGTAGTCTGGTAAAATTTAGTTCTTTGCTGGGTCAAATCTGGCTCCACTGCTGGCACCAAGTCAAGTCACATCCATGTATTGCAGGTACCAACACAGGTAACCTGGTCACAGATTTATCAGGCTTTATTTAACATGAATTTGGCTTTTCTTCCTTTCACAGCAGGCTGTCCTAAATCTCACCCTTTCCTTACCAAGAGAGAAACTTAACATTTGGCTCCTCTCTGGTTAGCAGGCTGGAAGTGTTTTACCATACCAGAAGAAGCTGTTCTGTGCTCTGGCTGCCGCTATAAACACAACCCAAACTATACAGTCTTTACACCCTTGAACTTAGGCTTACTAAGCATTTCTTTCTGGTGGGTTAAAGTTTGTTCCTTGTAACTCAAGTACTTATTGAGTAGAACAGAATTGTTAAGGTTGGAAAACATGTTCAGGATTGAATCCAGCCTTTGACTGATCACCACTGTGTCAGCTGGACCAAAGCACTGAGTGCCACATCCAGCTGTTTCTTGAATGTCTCAAGGGCTGATGATTCCACCATGTCCTGGACAGCCTGTTCCAATACTTTACAACCTTTTCCATGAAGAAATTGTTCCTCATTCCCAACCTCAACCTCCACTGGTGCAACTTGAGGTCGTTCCCTTTTGTCCTGCTCCCTGGGAGCAGAGCCTGACCCCACCTGGCTGCACCCTCCTGTCACCGAGTTGTGCAGAGCCACAAGGTTCCCCCTGAGCCTCCTTTTCTCCAGGCTGAGCCCCTTTCCCAGCTCCCTCAGGTGCTTCTGGTGCCCCAGCTCCATTCCCTTCCCCAGACACGGGGAAGTTCCAGCTCCTGGATGTCCTTCTTGTTGTGAGGGCCGAGAACTGGACACAGCCCTCGAGGGGCCTCACAGTGCCCAGCACAGGGGGATGGTTACTGCCCTGGTCCTGCTGCCACACTGTTGCTGACACAAGGCCAAGGGCTGGCCTTCCAGGCCACCTGCACTTATGCCAGCTCATGTTCAGCTGCTGTTGAGCAGCATCCCAAAGTCCTTTCCTACCAGGCAGCTTTCCAGCTGCTTTGCCCCAAACCTGTAACATTGCATGGAATTGTTGTGGCTGCAGTGCAGGACCTGCACTTGGCCTCGTTGAACCTCACACCATTGGTCTTGGCCCAGCCTGTCCAGATCCCTCTGCAGAGCCTTCATGCCCACCCAGCTTGGTGACATCTGTGAATGTACTTAAGGGGACCCCCAATCTCCTTGTCCAGATCACGGATAGAGACATTAAACTGGACTGATCCCAACACTGAGCCCTGGGGAACCCTAATAGTGACCAGTCCCAGCTGGATGTAACTTCATTCCCCACCACTCTCTGGAGTCAGCCAATACAGGCAGTTTTTAAGCCAGCAAAATGTGTACCTGTCCAAGCTGTGGGCTGCAGCCTCTCCAGGAGAATGCTGTCTGAGATAGGGGACTGCATGCAGAGCCCTTCCCTCATCCACTGTCAGGTCACCTGGTCACAGGAGATCAGATTGGTCATGCAGGACCCACCTTTCCTAAACCTGTGCTGTCTGGGCCTGACCCCGAGGTTGTCCTCTACATTCTGCTGTCAAGCAAAGAAGAGCTGTAGATATTAAGGATCACTTATAGTGGCCATCCTAGAGGGCTTCTCTTCCTCTTTCATAACTGGAGCTTCCAAGCCAATATACCGTGGCACTGTGTAAAGCCCTTATCTAATAATCACTTAAGGCCAGGAAGAGAACATTCATTCTTGTGGCTGACCCATTGAGGTCACAGAAGGTGTCCTGTGATACCTGAGCCTCTGCCTGACCAGGAGGTGCACACAGGTGTGTGTGGGTGGTTGCAGACAGGTGGTTGTTTCAGCATCATTCACTTCTGTCAGCCCAGAAATGACACTGCTGGACAGGGCAGAAGCACAAGATACCTTTTTATTGAGGGGCTTGCAAAACCTCAAAGGCCTGCTTGCTTTCTTACCATAAAACACTAGTGCTGAAAACTCCTGATTAGATTAAAACTGAATCTTGAAAGCCTGAAGAAGTGTCAAACCACCTTGGCTTTTTGTTAAAAGTGCTGGTTTTGTCTGTCAGGACTTTATAAAGCAAAAACTGGCAATGGGAGTGGGGACAGAGCCAGCCAGCCTGAGGCCATCCCCCACAACCCTGCTGGTGGGTGCCATTCCAGGTGGGAGTTTCAAACACTGAGCAGTTGTCCCTTGTTCGTTGTTCCCTGCAGGTTTTCACACAGTCGGAACCACCTGACCTCTGCCCGCTGACACTCACATTCCCTGTGCTGTTCTTGTCAGGGGGGAAGGATTTTTTCCAGCTTCATAAGAACTACATCTCTAATCCAGACCACCATCTGCCGTTGGATGTGACATTGTGATGGACCCCAGGACATTTCAGAGCCTTCATGTTAGCCGTGTTTCCATGATAACCCAAGGTGGGGTTTGCAATGCAAGTACAATTCAGACCTTTTGCAGAACCCGAGATGGGTGGTCTAATTGTTTTTACAATGTAATCAATGCAGTTTTTAATTGTTTTCCTACAATGGATGTGTCCATTTTGGCTTGGTTTGATTCACAGCTTGTTTCTGGTAAATGCCTGGCTGCTGGAAAAAGGGAGGTTCTCTTCCATTGATGTATGTTTCACAGGCGAGTCTGCTGGGTTTAGTCTCCTGCCCTTCCTAAAGAAGTGTGAGCAGTCATGTGAGTGCAGGGATATTGGGAATCTCTCTAGGCATTTAGGGCCTCTGGGAGAGTGAGACCAGCTCTCCAGTTGTTCTGGAGGATCACATCAAGCCCTTCACACACAAGTAACAAGGCTTTCCAGTGCTGCAGCTGATACATGGTTGCTCTTTCTCAGCCTGTCATTTCATAGAAGGATGGGTTTGCTGATTGTTCTTTTTTTGGCTCTGGGACATTTTGTATTAGGCCTCAGTTCATCTACTTCAGGCAACAGCAGAACTTGCCTTGGGTCTCCAGGGAGCAGAAGGCAAAGTGGGTGTGTTTGCTGTGGGAGCTGGTGGAGCTCCTGTGCCTGGTGCTCCTGGCAGCTGAAGCAGCTAGACAGGCAGGCTGAGCAGTGCTGCTCTGAGCTGTGCAAGCCCACGTGGGGCAGGAGGGTTGAAAAGGGGAATGGGAGGGACACAACAGCTGCAGACACCAGCAGGGCTTTGGTTCACAAGGCAGAGGGACACTACATAGCAGTTTTTGATGCAAGGACCTGTGCTCTACAGGAACACAAACTGGATGGCTCACAGCAGTGTGGAAGGGCTGGGGATTCCCAAAAGCTGTTCTAGGCCTCCCTCTCTTTCTCAGCCTTCCCTTTCTGGCTCCTCCTTCAGCCTGGGATCCAGACTCACTGCAGCCAGGGCTCTGCTCCAGTTGACAAGCTGGGGTGGTGTTTGGTAGCAGAGAAAATAAAGTATCTACTGCTGTGTTGGCTACTTAAGATATTCCAGCAGAGCCATCCCCAGGAGCTTTGCTTTCTGTATCATACTAGTTTATAAAGCAAATCTTTAATTCAGGTAAGCACACGAATCTTAAATCTACATTTTAAAGGTCTAGAAAAACAGACTTAGGAAGATAACCCCTGATAGTTTAGAGAGCTGTTCTCTAACTGGAAAGAGATTCCCATGAAGTCAGCAAGAACTCAGTTACCCAGATCTTTCTGTCTGGGTGTTTGTATGTGGATGATATGGCTCACCCCAGAGCCACTGAGAACAAAGGCTGGAGCTGTTCGGCATTTTTTTAATGACAGGCCACTTGGTTAGAAACAAGGCTTGATTTTTGGTACTTAGATTCAAACCTGCAGATTTTGAGTGCTGGGCTGCAAGTAGCTCAGGGGGACCACACATTCCCTGATCCTGGTGTATGGTGTTCTCTTTACCCTATGACTATCCTTTATTTATCCTGATGGATAAATCCAGGCTCAGCAACACTATGAACTTGCACAGTAGAGAAGAGGTGCTGCTGTTGGCTCTCTGATGTAGAGCAGTGTTCTGTGGTGAGAGCCAGCTCAGAGCTTGCAGTTAGGAAGACCAGAACAAACCCACTTTTCCTGCAGGAGGAGAAGTTCATGTAGAGACAGGACGCTTGGAGAGGGGGAAGGCAGAGGCTGCAGGCCAGCACAAGGGCCCTGCTGCTTTTCAAGGTGCTGTTCACAGCAGTAGCAAACAGTGTTGATAAGGTACCTGTGTCGTTACTCGCATGCTCTGCAGTGTAACGAGGAAACTTCCTAAAGGAAACAATCCCCACACCCCTCGTCCAGTATTCAAAGCAACAATGGGTTTAGTTTTCAAAAACATTGAAAGGGATCTGCCACTTTCAATAAAGTAACAAAACAAATGAGGCTGGTGTAACTGTGTTATTAGGGGGCAAAGGATTGGTTCCAGCTGTTTTTCTCTGCCTTCTTCTTGGTCTTCCCCCACATCTTCCTCATGCAGAGGACAGAGACTCTGGAGACAAGAGCCAAGTACTGTGTGTGCAAGGATAACACCTGCGGGCACATCAGTCTTTCCTGCTGGCACTCCAGGAAGCCCAAAGGTATAGCTGTGCACTGGAGTACACTGCACTGCAGTTTTTTGCTGGAGTTTGTTCATTATCTGCAGTCTTCAGACTCGGGCTTGACTGGCACCAGGGCATCTCTGTCTTCCTCTGTCTCCTTTTGCAGCTGGGAGGAGGCCCAAGTGGGGCAGGGGCTGCCCAGGGAGGTGGTGGAGTCTCCCTTTGGTGACAATCCCCTGCACAGATGTGTCTCTGCATGAGCAGGGGCTGAACCAGGCAATCCTCAGCCTGTGTGACCCCAGGGACAGGATGAGCCTTTGGAGATGCCACTTCAATTGTGTTTAAACCCTTGTGACTGTCCTTCCCTGGGCAGGAACAGAGGTGAAGGGCACAGCTGAGTGTGACCAACTCTGCAATGTTCCTCATCTATTTTTCCCTTGGAGCCAAGAAGCAGAACTGAGTAATGCACTTCTGACTGTGTTTTTGAGGGGGAATTTTGCTAAATGCCACGTGCTCGGCTCAGCTCAGCAGGCTGTTGCCAGGACAGTGGTGATGAGCTGGTTCAGTGCACAGGTGAGAATGCAGAGCTGGGTGAGTGCAGTGTGTGCCTGGAGTGGTGCCTGATGCCTTACACAAATGCCAGTCTGGCAGTTCCCAGTCAGGCACTAAGCCTGCCCAGCAGGGGCCTTGGCTCCTGGCACGTCAGCCCTTGTCCACTGGCACAGCTGTGGTGGGGCCAGCATGGAAGAGTTCACTGGTGTAACAGAACCACTTCTCTGACCAGGGAGGAGAAGGCAACAGGCACCAGAACAGCTCTGCTCTGTTACATTAAATGTAACAGGAGTCGGGAGTTACTGCACAAAATCTGGTTTCTTAAGCAGTGAAGCAGGACTGTGGTACCCTGGGTGAAGCTCAAGCATGAAAAGGTAAAATTCACAGTGTAGGGGTTGTTCAGCCTGGAGAACAGAAGACTCCAGGGTGACAAGGGAGGAATGGCTTCACACTGACAGGGCAGGGTTAGATTAGGTGTTAGGAAGAAATTCTTCCTGTTGAGGCTGGTGAGGCCCTGGCACAGGTTGCTCAGAGAAGTTGTGGCTGCCCCATCCCTGGAAGTGTCCAAGGCCAGGCTGGATGGGGCTTGGAGTAACCTGACATAGTGGAAGGTGTCCCTGATCAGGGTGGTGAGGGGAGGGGGTGGAAGTGGATGATCTTTGAAATAATCAGACCATGGCTATCAAGCTGTGCAGTCCCAGCTGTATCTCCTCCTTACATACACCTTAGCTCCATGGCAAGAAACTAATGTGCAAGGACCTGGTTTAATTCTGTTCTTGCCTAATGTTCCTGTTAAAGAAACTTCTAACGCCTTTAGTTAAGACAAAAGTACTAGTGGAGAGTTCTGGAAAAATAAAATATTTCACAGAACTGATAAACCACTGAAATCCTCACCCTTTAAAAGGTTCACTGAGGTAAGGCATCTGCAGTTTTGCTGGGAATAGCACTAGTTTTGGCTTTTCTAGCCTGAGCTCCTGCACTTTATATGCACAGACATTTGAGCTCAGCATTCTCAAACCAAGAAGGGACTTTTTCTGCCTGCTGTCCTTCCTTCCAGAGGCTCCTGCTCCCACCTCAGTAGCTGCATCCTCAAGAGAGATGTTGAGCTGTGGGTTCAGCACAGAAGCAACTTAAGGATCATTCACTCAGCAGCCCACAAGCCTTAAGGAAAGACTCTTGCTCACTGTGGGGCAAGTGGCACTCAAGCTCCACAAAGGCAGCTCTGCCATCTCCTCCACACTCTGGATGGAGAGCACTTGGTACAAGGTGAGCTGAGATCCAGAGTTGTGGAAAATTACTGAGTAACTTGAACCTGGGATAGTGGGCTCAGGAATGGGGATGGGGAGCTCAGGAATAAGAGGCTGAGAGAGTTTTATACCAAGATGCTATTTACTTTGAACAGTCATATTCAGCCACAGTATAACATATCTAATCAATCCACATGGATACACCTACAACAGGTAATTAAAAAAATAATAAATGAAGACACTAATAAATTAAGTACATTTAACTTAGATGGGACAATGGTCTTGGTGACAGCGGTGCAAAGGCTGGATCTGCAGTCACTCCTCTAGGATGCAAATGCCAAGCAAGAAAATCTCTCTGGATCCCCCTCCCTTCAGCCCTCATCCCACATATGCTTGAGACCATAACTGAACATTCATGCTGGCCTCTGTCCTTCCCATTGTCCCGTGGGACCTCCACATTCCTCCATCCTCACAGCATGCAACACTTTCCTTTTGCTTTCACTGCTTCACTGCACTGTTCCTTCTGTTAGTACACAAACATTTTTCTATCTAATATAAATCAGAGTCCCCACAGCCCATCAAAGCCACATTCAACAGCATCTTGTGGCACTTAGCATACGTCAGTCCATCTGTGGAGGCACCCAAAGGTGACAGTTTTACAAAAGAGAACAAGCTGCAAACATTTCAGATTTAATACAGAAATTTAATAGAGTCCACAGACACTAATGCTCCATCTGGAATCCAGTGACTTTTACACCTTCATGAGAAACAGAAGATGGCTCCCACCCCGAACTGAAATAGAAGATTAGGGATTTTCAGAAGTCTTTGCATGACAAAAGCACAAGCAACAGTGACTTTCAGAGGCTTGTTCTCCTACAGTGCTTAAATGCCTTGAAAACATCACCCACACCAGAGTGGAGAGTGTTTGCCATCCCATGCCTTACTTAACTCCTACTACAGGATAAAGAAACTGGAGCTGTGATATGAGAATAGTGATTGAGCTCAGAGGACAAACCATGCACCCCCCTGCACCGATCCACAACACACCAACACCTCGACAGCTCAGCAGAGCCTCAGTCTTCCTGCTTCCCTGGAAAACTGCTGCCTTGGCAGCTCCTGAAGAGTAGAGCTGTTCTGGGAGAGCTGCAGTGTCTGTTCAGAAGGAGCCCTGTGTGTTCCTGTTTGTCTGAGGCAGCTGTGCCAGCAGGCTGATGGTTACAGCAGCAGGACAGGTTGTGCTGCCAGCCCCACGGAGCACCTGGGACAGGGGAGTCTGGGAGCCCTGGCACCCGCTGCTGCCAGCCAGCTGCACCACTGGAAGCTGCTGTTTTTCTCCCATGTGCACTGATCATCCAGTCAAAATGTAAAAAGAAGGTGGTGCCTGCCTTCAAGGCAGGTGAAGGTGTCACTGTACAGGTGCCATGGAACAAGAACCCTGCCACGGTGTGTGCACTGCAGCACTGCTGTTGTTGGGTTCTCTCTAGGTAGGTTCAGCTGGAACAGACTTGACCCTCTTCCACACCATCAGGAATGGATGTGATCCCTGTCTGCAGCCCCCTTGCTCCCACTTTCCCTCCTGGGGGGAATGAGCCTCCTGGGTCTTTGCTTTGTCAACTCCAGAGACTCCTCTTCCCACCTGCTTCTTTTGTTGGTGTTGCCAGCAGAGATCCAGCTCTGCCCCACATCAGTCTGTGTGAGTGTCCTTCTCCTTGGGAAGCAGCAGGCTCGACCTGGCTGGAGAGCTAGTGGCTCTTTTGATCACCTCCATCCACCTGCCAAGAAAAGACACGAGAAAAGCTTAACCCTCACTCACAGGTAATGTTGTCCTTTGTTAGGAGCTGTACCCCTTTCCCAAACCTCCAAAAACAGACATTTTCTTTCTTTTACAAGTCTTCTGGAAAATTATCTCTTCAAAGGGACAGTTTGAGATGTGGTAAATACTCTGCAGAATACCCTGTGGTTGCCTGTTCAAATAAAAGGTCTACAGTGCTCTGAAACTATGTTCTCTCACTGTGTTCACTCCTCAATGTTATCAAGGATGACAAGCTGACAATAATTATTGCTTTTCTTAACAACAAATTAGGAAATAGGTAACAGCTCTGCTCATGTGGAAGAAAGCAAAGCAACAGTGAAAAAAGCAAGACAAATCAACTGTGCATTGGACATTTTTCCCTTGAAATTCCCTACATGAGCCCAGTGCATTAAAGAGCACAACTTATGGCTCAGGTAGTTGATATCTCAGCTGTTCACAAGTGTGTGACATTCTCCCAAGGAGGGGGGACATGTGTCACCTCAGTAATACCACATTCCAAAACAACCAATATGACCCTGCACAGCAGGAGCCAGTGCAAAGGTTCTCAACACAGCAGCAAAGTTTTGCACGTGGTGCATTTCACACAGTTTGGACCCTCTCTGGAAGCCCCTAGGAGCAATTAACTGTAATTATAGAGGACAATAATAAAATGTCATTACAGAGAAACCAGACAAGTGAAAGGAGCCCTGCACTTGTTGCTGCTCTCAGCTTCATGTTATAACTTCTGCTCCCAGAGATAGAAGATAAAAACCAAAACACTCTTTACAGAACCTGGAAATCTGACTCCCAAAGAGCTGGTGGAGCTGAGCACCCCAAAGCCCTTCCTCTCCCACATTCCTCTCTGGCTCCAAGGAAGCCCCAGGCTCCTGGCACAAAGCTCAGCTCACAGCTCTAGGTGCACCCCAACTCTCCCACACACAGAGGAGTGTTCTGTCAGAGGAGGGATCTCCAAATATCATCAGTGGGAAGAAGAAGGGAATGTTATTCCTGAGAATGTGCTGGAAGATCACTCAGACTAGGAGGAAAGAGGATGGGATGACCAGCTACTGAGTTAAGGTTATAAACCAAGACAGAGAAAACAGAAAATTACCTCTCAAAGGTGTATTTGCTCTCAGCCCTGAAGAAATACACGTGGGACTTGAACTGCAGCTTGAAGACATAATCCTTCTGAATCCCATCTGCCTCTGCAGGGCAGCTGACCGTGTATCCAAGCAGGGGGAGGCTGGCCAGGGGATAATCATCCTGCAAGAGCCCAAGAGCCCAGCCCTGAATGCAAGCCACCCCTGCCATGCAGCCCATGTGCCACAGGTGAGGGCTGGGCACTCTTGTTCAGGAGACAACAGGAGAACTATTCTGCAAAGCCACCAACAGCTCATAATTAAACCTTCCCCCAACTCCTTTAATTTTTTTTTATAGTTACTTGCTTCTGCTCCTCTGCCCAATGCTGCCTCCTGGACTCCCTCCTCCTTCTCTGCACTCTTTCTATGGAACTCAAAGCAGGGATCTGACAAAAAACATAAAGCAACCCTCACAAAAAATGTGCCCTCAAAGCAAGAAGCCAGATTAACCCAATTACTGGGTTAATAAACACAGTTTATTTGGTTAATAAAATGAAAAGATTGGACTGCACTATGGTTCATTATCAAGCAGGTGCTGCAGGCACCAGGGGCAGAAAAATCCCTGGAGGCTGAGCTGAAACCCAGCACAGAGAGCAGAGGGCAAAGAAGGCCCAAAGGCTGCTGTGTACCTCACATCCTTTAGTCATTGCATGAGGAGACATTTCCCCCTCACCCACAGGTCATCAGTACCATCAGAACTGGGAATTCTGATTAGGTTCCACAAGAAGTGCCCACAGCCTTTCAGAGATCAGCTTCCTTCTGAAATGCTTCTTCTTCCCCTTGTCACTCTCCTTCAAACAGCAATGATTTGCCCCTGGAGCTTTCTGAAAGCCAAGGATCCCCAGGTCCCCCCACCACCCTGACCATCATCCTCTCCCCTACACCTGCCCACCTGGTGTGTCTTGTAGAAGAACAAGCAGAAGTTGGTGAAGACAACCCACAGTTTCTGCCAGCCATTGCTGTTCTTGAACTTCCTCAGCAGATACCCAGAGAGTTGGTTCTGGCACAGAAGGAAAAGAGGACTCCCATGAAATCACAGGCTGCCATCCTGCTGCCGATGAACAGCCTAACACTGCTCCTGCACTTGCTCCCTGCTGTCAAAGGCCCCCAGGTGACACGGTGACAGCCACCAGGGTCCATCCCTTTGAGCCACCCTTTCTTACATGCAGAAAACCCACATGGAACACACCGTGTGAGAAGTGGAATAAAGCAGGAGAGGAAACAGAGGACTGCAGAGCTGGGAGACAAACAACATGTGGCAGCTACAAGCAGCAAAGCTGGCATGGAAAGGGGCTGCAGGGAGGGAACAGCAGGAGTCAGCCAGCAGGACAGGGAAAAACCTATGGCATGCAATGACAGCACAGGAATTTTGTAATTTGAGAAAAAGACAGGCTGCATGGCAGATTTACAGAGAGAACCATTTTTTTGAGGCATAAACAGGAGGAAATCCTGTCTTAACAAGGCAGTGGTACACGCCTGCCTCCAAGGACCAGGATCCTCACGTGGGCAGTTAGGAAGCAGGACATTTTCTTGGGCATCCCATGGCTCCTCCCCACCAGCACAAAATGTGAGAGGCATCTTTACCTGGATCATGCACAAGTAATCAGACAGGGATAGGCTCTGGTTCCGGTACCAACAAACATGGGTGATTGTGTTGGGCCGTTGGGCCTGGCCCAGCAAATAGCGAGGAGGAAGCTCTGGAGAAACAGCAAGAGAGCAGAAAACTGAGCAGAGAAAGAGGGAGAGAAAGAGAAAAACAGAATGTTAGGGTGAGAGGAGTGATGCAAGAAAGGTGGCTGTCAAAGGAAAATGGATTGTGAAAAAAATGACGGTGTTAGAACATGGAACATATCAGAGTGAGAGGGAGTGCAGGAACTCACACATTCAATCCCAGAACCTGTAGCAGGGTAAGCTTGTTATCCATGCACAGAACTGTGAGCTGGTGTCTTTCCCAAGGTGCCAGCAGGGAAAGGCCTGTCCCCTCCAGACAGAAACAGCAACAGAAGCCAGCTCAAGTGCCCAGTGTCTGTACCTCAAGCCCAGGTCACATCTATAGCACTTCCCTTACCAAGCTGATCCACATGGTCTCTCTATCAGAAAAATGCAGGAGTTGCAGTGCCCAAACTTTTAACTCCAGTTAAACAAGTGCCTCAAGAGCAGAGCAGGACAGGTAGGCACATGCTGCAGCCTCCTACCCCATTGCTTTTGTCAGGTTAGTGACCTCTTTTTTCTCTCCATGTTTTTTAGGGTGCTTCCTATTTCTTGAAGTCTTCCAAGCACCTCCAGGAAGGTGTCCTTCCTACCCAGCCAAACTGCTGCCTAAAGTAAAACTGTAGAGCTGGTGCAAGCAGTGTAAGGAGTGCTGAGCTGATCAGTCTCAAAATCTGCAGGATTCAGTGCCCAAATGTGTCACCAGTGCTGCCTTGCAATGTGAGTAACAGCAGGACCACAGGTACCAGTGGCTCATAGAATCCCTGAAAGGTTTGGGTTGGAAGGGACCTTAGAGCTCATCTGGTTCCAACCCCTGCCATGGGAAGGGACACCTTCCACTAGACCAGGTTGCTCAGACTCCCATCCACCCTGGCCTTAGACACAGAATAAACATCTTTGCTCAGCATGAAATGATGTTGCCATGAAAGGACAGTTGGCTGCTTAGTCCTACCCGTGAGGGAAGGGCAGAGAATTCCAACTGAATTCCCTCTTCTTAATTCTGGGTGCAGTACAGCAGCTAACCAGAGCTCAGTACAGCACAGTCAGTCTCTAAAGGAAAATATAATGGATAGGGAACTCATAATCATAGAACCACTAAGTTGAAACACCTCCAAGATCATCAAATCCAACCTTTGACCAAATCCCACTGAACAATTGGGCAAAGTTCCACATCCACACATTCTTTGAACATTTCTGGGGACAGTGACCCCACTGCTGCCCTAGGCAGCCTGTTCCAATGCTTAACCACTCTTTCTGTGAAGAAATTCTTCCTGATTCCTAACCTGAGCCTCCACTGTGCAGTTTGAGGTCATTTCCTCTTGTCCTGCCCCTTGTTCCCTGGGAGCAGAGTGTGACCTCCACCTGGCTGTCCCCTCCTGTCAGGGAGTTGTGCAGAGCCAGAAGGTTCCCCCTGAGCCTCCTTTTCTCCAGGCTGAGTCCCCTCAGCTGTTCCTGGTGCTCCAAACCCTCCCCAGCTACATTGTCATTCTCTGGACACTCTCCACCTCCTCAATGTCCTTCTTGTCATGAGGGGTCCAAAACCAAAACTGACCCCAGGATTTGAGGGGCATCAGCAATGCCCAGCACAGAGAATGCTCAGTCCTCCAGTGAGCAGGATAAAACCCAAAGGAGAGGTCCAGCCCCAGGATACCCTGGGTTTCCTTTAAACCTTCCCTGCTTTGGTCCCTTGCCGAAGCGAAGCCCTGCTGCCCGGAGAGCGGAGCGTGAGCACGGACACACAGACAGGCACAGAGGGGGCAGCATGCAGTGGTGCTGGAGGGCCCAGGCCCTCCCTGCACACAGAACTGCTGCCAAGGCCGCGGGGGAGATGGAGGCCAAGGCAGCCCT
The DNA here is from genome assembly GCF_965231275.1 of Zosterops lateralis. Lineage (NCBI taxonomy): Eukaryota > Metazoa > Chordata > Aves > Passeriformes > Zosteropidae > Zosterops > Zosterops lateralis. Next base: position 22,028,413 of record NC_139770.1, read on the forward strand.
GGGTACCTCGACGGCCACACTGTGGTCGGTCATGGAGACGCTGGTGTTGCGGTACCAGCACACGTGCATGGTTGTGTTGGCACGGTGGTGGCTCTGCCTGTCCAAGGAGCTACGAGAGGAGTGAATGTCATCTTCGGACTCCTGTTCTACAGAGACCTCATCAGAGGATCCTGGGGGAGGAGAATTGGGTAGTGGTTTAAGAAAACCGTGCAATACAAAAAGCAAGAGGAGCTGGGATTCCTGAGCGAGGCGGTTTTCTCTTGCTGTGGTTCAGTTTCATGTCAGGCTGAACTGGTTACACAGCTCTTATTACCACTCTAAGCACATCAGCCTGGGTTTCATTACTCAGCTCTGCCTGGGGCAGCTGACTCACAGGATCAAAGGATGCTTTGGGTTGGAAGGGACCTTAAAGCTCATCTGGTGTCAACCCCCTGCCGTGGGCAGGGACACCTTCCACTAGAATAAAATCACGGAGTGGCTTGGGTCAGTGTCAAACAAAAATGACCACACTTCATCTTGAGTCAAGGAACAGAACAGAGGTCTCCAAGAAAAAATACTTCATGTTTCAGCACAGCCATAACACCCCTAGACAGGCACAGGAGTAGTGGGCTGTAAAAAAAGCTGACCTCCAGAGACACTACATTTCAGGCAAAAAAATTCACCACATGGTTAAATTGAGAAAAATCTACATAAAGGGTGTCTTAAGGGCCTTATAAAATAAATAACTCTGCAATGGGAGCCTCTCTGCTGCATTTAAAGCTACTTTGAACATCAGTCTAGGAAGGCAAGCATATCTCTTTTGATTAAAACCAAAGCCCAATTATTCCCCATTATCATGTGAGTTATAGAAACACATCATTTATGTCATCAAATCACAAAAGGAAAAGCAGAAAGAACAGGACAGTTGCTGCTTTTCAAGGAGGCAGAGAACACCACTTACTGTTGGAGCGGTTGCACACAGAGTTTTCCAGAAGCATCTCAGATTTCTCAGTAGATTTCTTGGCCATTTCAATTGCCACATTTAGATCTTCCATCCACTTGCCCATCTCCAGGCGGGTACTGCAAGGGAAGCAGTGGGAATGGGGATGTGCCAGCCCAGAGCTGTGCCTGTGTGCTGAAGGCACAGGTCACTGCCCAAAACAAGGGACAGCGTCCTTCCATTAGATAAATAAAACCAAAATTAGAATTCCTCCAAAGCAGGAGCTTTCCAGAGAGGAAAGTGACCTCATACAGCCTCCACCTCTATATTCAAGCCTTGAAACAAGACTAAACTAACAATTAAACACTTGGACTTTACAGCAAATAAAATGAACAGACAGCTGGCAGGGGTCAGGAGAGGAATTCTGGAGATGGAGGATATGAGCCATGATATTTTTGAAGGATAAATGGCAGCCTGAAGCACAGCCCATCTTTTAAAGGGCATGTGGGATGTACCTGACAGCTCAAGAAAGTAAAACCCAGAGGGCAGGAAGAGGAAATTTCCTTCCCCCTCCCAGGATCCACTAAAGGTGAGACCTTCCCAGCCCTTCAAGGTGTATCTGTATCCACAGGGATGCAACAGTGGCAGGTTTGGCTTTAGACACAGCCGTAACATTTCTTTGTTTTGGTAACCATCTCTTCTTTCTGAATGTTTTTAATTTAGACTGGAAATTCCATGCATGGTCTAAGCCTAGCAGCAATTTTTGGTTTTGACAGGTAACCTTTGCACTATTTTAAAGTCATGACAAGGTAAAAATTCTATTTGTTTTTCCAAATTTAAGAATCTTTTAAGCACCTTATGACTCACAGCCACTGAGGAATGGTTGATCTTAAAAAAACCTGCCTTCTCAGGTGTTGGGTTAGAATTAAAAAAAATACCACTGCATACCAAAAATATTGGCTCCTGTGCCATTACACACCTGCTTCATAAATATACTGTAGTGGTTATTTTTCAAGAACAGGTCATCAAGCAGTAAAACCCCTATGATTTAAGGTTGAGATTTAGTGCTTCCACCCTGCATCGTTGGCATTCCTGATTCCAGCTGCCTTTTCAGGGCAGACTTGCAGAAAGACAAAAACTCCTAAAGCTGATGCTGACACCAGGTGTAGGAGACATCCTAATTACAAAAAGGCACCAAACTCACTGCACAGGGATAATTTAGGCTGAAAAAGGATTGTTTTCATTTCTAAGTCAGCCTTTAACTTTTCCTCTCCCAGCTTCCTCCATGAGATTCTGCAGGAACTCTCCCCTCCTCACAGAAATTCGCATGTTCTGAATTTTAATTCTTTTGAGTCTCTAAAATATTTGAATGTTTAGATTTTATCTCCTGAAGTGATTTGAAGGATGACACTGGCAACTCCCAAATAAACAAACACAATGGCAACATTATTGCTGCTGTTTGTGTTTTGGGTCTGAAAGAAACACAGAATCACAAGTTGGTTTAGGTGGGAAGGGACCTTAAAGCTCATCTCATCCCACCCCATGAGGGCAGGGACACCTTCCACTGTCCCAGGTTGCTCCAAGCCCTGTCCAACCTGGCCTTGGACACTTCCACGGATGGGACAGCTGCAGCTTCTCTGGACAACCAATGCCAGGGCCTCACCACCCTCATAGGGAAGAATTCCTTCCCAATGTCCCATCTAACCCTGTCCTCCAGCAGTGGGAAGCCATTCTCCCTTGTCCTGTCCCTACAGGCCCCTGTTCAAAGTCTTTTTCCATCTTCCTTGTTGGCTCCTTCAGGTACTGGAAGGGCACAATTTGGTCATCACAGAGCTTCTCTTCTCCAGGCTGAACAATCACAATTCTCTCAGCCTTTCCTCACAGCAGAGCTGCTCCATCCCTCTGATCACCCTGGTGCCTCCTCTGGACTCTCCCCAGCAGCTCCAGCTCCTTCCTGTGCTGGGCCCCAGGGCTGGGGCAGCTCTGCAGGTGGGGTCTCACCAGAGTGGGGCAGAGGGGCAGAATCCCAATCTCTTTCCTACTGCTCACACTGGGGGATCAGCCCAGGATAAACTACTCTTTCCCAGAATTCAACACTAAAAAGGAGTTGTGAAGAGTCCTGGGCTTATTTTGAAGTCCAGAGGATGCATGAAACACCCCTCTGGCTCTGCACCACTTGAGCAGTAACTTTCTGCAGAAGGAATCCATCAAAGCCACAGGAAAACTAGGATTACCTGGCTGCCACCACTATGGTTTTCTGTGCAGAATAGATTGTGAAGCAGTGTGGGACAGACCATTCATTCTCACTCTCCTCCACCTGCAGGAAAAGAAAAGATTTTCCTCATCAGTGCTTAGTCACCAATCAACACTAAAACTCTCCTGTGCTGGCTGGGACTGGAGTCAAACAAGATTCCAACCTGGCTGCAGGAAATGCAGAACAGCAACTCTCTGGTGAATACCACCTACTTTCAAGACTATTTTGGCTCTATACAAAAATCTATGTTGTGTTTCTACTGCAGGGGCACAACACCACTTCCAACAGGGCAAGGACAGGAAGGGGCTGGAGCAGATTTGGCTCTTTACTTACCGGAGGGTCCAGCACTATCAGCTGCAAACCAAAGACAGAAAGAACAATCCTGTTAGAGAAGGTGTGGGGAGACAGGAGGATTGATTACATGCCAAGGTGTGTGCTGGGGGACAAAACACCAGGATAAATAAATCCCTGTTTCCAGATCAGCCTCTCACAGCAGTGTGAAAATGAATGGGCAACAGAGTGTACTTCAGCTGTTTTGCTAATGTGGAAGGAACAGACTCATCATCTGCAGATAAAAAAAGCTCTGTCTGACCAATTGCTGCTGAGACCAGCCTTGGAGCACTTTGTGGCTTTGGTCCTTGTGCCTTGAAGGAATTCCTCAACCTCCCTTAGGCAAAGCCATTTCCTTAACCCTGTGATGCAACATGGAACCACTTACCAACATGCCATGCAGAGAGAGGTGTCCATGGATTTTGAACTGATTTGTCCCTGTGACCCCTTTGCTTGTGTACAGTAACATATCTGAGAACTGGAAAGGCAGGAAGAGAACAATCAGTGTTCTGAAAGCAGCAGGCAGGGCCAAGGATTTTTTGACATCTCCTTTAAAAATCTGTTCTTTAAAGGCCACTGTAGATGCATGAAAAATGCCATTTCTCAGTCAGTTTGGCCAACTACCCTTCAAACTTCTCTTTTGTTTACTTATAAGAGAGGAAATTAAATTTTTAAATTCTGTTAAAACTCTGTGCCATTAAGGAACTGAGTTGACCAGAGAGTAGTGCCACAGTCACACCCTCTAAAAACATTGCTTAGAGTGAGTTTTCAGCCTCAGGTGCTGATTTTCAACACAAGCACATGAAAACACACTTCCCCAACAACTTCATCTTGAAGACTTTGGGTTTATAAATGTCAGAAGCAACACCCACCAGAAAGAACATCCGCTGCTGTAAGCCCTTCTTAGTGAGCTTGTACAAGCAACCTTCCCGGATAAACTCCTGCAGTGGAAAAGAAAAAGCCAGACAATGTTGGATCTTTCCTGACTCCAGGGAATTGTATTTTCATCCCAGAGTACACAGATGTTGATTGGTGCCCAGCAATGATCACTAACAGATTTCTTAGAGGCCCAATGACGCTTTCCTTCCTTTTTTGTGACATGAGTCAGCTCCTTGCTGCAGCCAGCATTTAAATCAGTGAAGGAAGAGAAAGGAAAGGAGCAGAATTCCTGTTGGACACCACAGTTCACCTATCACACTTACATCCCACTGCAGTGACTGCCATAGCATCCCCAAAGCACATGCGATGCTCCTGTATTTATGCCCAGTACATCTATCAAAAACAAAGAAACAAAACACCAGGCAGGAACTGCACAAACTCCTGTAATACAGAGGCACCCACACCAGTTTAGCCCAGTGCTGTGGCTCTCACCATCCCTCTGTTCTCTGAGTTTGCACCGGGCAGAGCTGGGAGTGGATTTCCAGTACAACACACCAGCTCCCACTCACACACAGAGCACCACAGTGTACCCAGTATCTGTCCTGGACACACAAAACTGCAGCCAGAGTTTCAGCAGAGGCATTTCTGATCCATTCCTCAGAATATCACCAAGGTGATGATCTCATCATCCATGGCATTCACTAAGAGATGAAGCCTTCACAGCTGTCCCACAGACCAGAGGGGCAGCAATGGCAAATCTGTGCTTCAAAACATTTTATTTCCACTCCGTTGGAAATAAAACCAATAAAGACTCTAAAAACCAAGCAGAGGCACTTACCCTGCCAGGTGCTGTGAGATTGTCTATCCCAATCAGGTCGTGCTGCAGCTCTGTAAGCTTCTGGAAATTTTCCAGGCGGATGAGGCTGTTCTGCAGCTGTGAGGTCATTTCTGTGACTTCCTTCAGTGCATCTGTGTGGAGAACAGCACCAATGGGACCAGAGCAGAGCAACCCAGGCCACCCATTTCACCCCTGAAAACTCAGTCTGCAATCTAGATCTGAACTTTAGAGCCAATTTTAGAACAGAATGGTTCATATGGAAGGGTCCTACAACAATCACCCAGTCCAACTGCTAGTTTCTTTAAGTGTATTTTAGAGGAGGGTACATGGAGCAAGTGACTTCACAGCATTTCCTGTGCTTCTGGAGATCATTGTGTATCTCAGATTTTGCTTAAACAAAAAGTATTTACCAAATAGCTGAAAGTAAATTAAAAAAAAAAATCAAACCAAACTATTTCTACCAAAGACTACTTTGTCATGAATGGAATTTACTTCACATGCTCCTAATGGTACAAAACAAGCATTTCTTGGTCACATTTTTTACATCTAAATGACAAAAAAGTTTGTAAAAAAAATCTTCTCTTTTTTTTTTTCCCTGCTAGAAGACAAGAAAAGGACTAATTTTCCAGCTTTGGTTGAAGCACTGGGATCCATCATAAGAAAACCACTTCCTGGAATGCCAGGAAAAAGCAGCACTTACATTGAATTTGTGGACATAATTAAACATGAGTGAACCTAAGTGTCCACGGCCAGGTTGGACAGGGCTCTGAGCATCCTGCTCTACTAAAAGTATCCCTGCCCATGGTGGAAGAGGGGAATGAGATGAGTTTTAAGGTCCCTTTCAACCCAAAGCACTCTGAGATTCTCTGAGTCTATAATTCCTGTCTTCCCAGGGCACAGGCAGAGTTTGGGATGCCCGTGGGAAGGGGCTGGCTGGGCGCTCACTCACTCCGGCAGTCGGCAAAGTCCCGGTGCTCTGCTGTGTAGTGCTTGCACAGCCTCCCCAGGATCAGCTTGTAGTGCATCAGTCTCTGGATGGGTTTGAGCAGAAAGGTGTTGAGGGGCAGGTAGCAAACCTTCTGCAGCTCAAACTCCTTATAAACCATCTCCAGCTTCTTGAGGCGTTTGGTTGCTTTCTCCAGTTCCGTCAGGACCTCGTCGTGCTTCTGCAGGTAACTGGTGAACTCCTGTGGAATTGCACAGAAAGTGACTTGGATGAAAGGAAAACAGGCTTTCACAAATAAAGGAAGTGGCAGGCAGCTCCCAGTCAGGGTCAAAATAGGTGTCTGTGTGGAATTGTGCCTGTGCCTGCTGGGAATACCAAATGCTGGTGGTGGAAATAGCAGTCTCATACTCCTGCACTCCCATTCAAGCCACTGGTTTTAATTAAATAAGTACTGCACTACTACAGCACTAATGTAACTGTCCCAGAGAGGCACTCTGCTCCAAATAAAGTTGACTTCATTTCAGAAGAAATTCTTCTGCCTTTAAAAATATGTATATTTTTTAATTAAATTACTTTGTGAATCAAGGTCTCAATAGCAGAGCTGAATAAATAATTTTCCTTTGTTTTCTGCTGAATAACCAACAAACACCTTTTCTCAAGGTAAATGTAGGTGGCTAAATAAGCAACAATGATACGAAACCTTCCTGCCATTATTTTACTGTTTTCTTTTAAAATTGTTTTTCAACAATAGCTTTTTGCAAGTTACTTCAAGATTGACTGAAAAAGAATAGGTTTGGGTGGGATAGTGGAAAGAAATTCTTCCCTGTGAGGGTGGTGTCAGACACTAGAATCTGATAGTTCATGGCTTAAACATTGTTAGGAACCTTTTGCCTGTTATGGTAAAACTATAAAGAAGCTACAACCGCAGTAGCCCAGCCCTCCCTGAAGATGCCTGACTGGAACTTTGGACTGTGAGTTAAGATGCCTTGATAAGATAAAAGGAACACTATTATTCAATAATCATGGGTCTAGGGAGAAGTAAACAAGGCAGAGGGAAAAGAATGCACGCCCAAGAAAGCCAAACCCAGCAGAAAATCATTCCTGGTTGGGCTGGGGAGGCCATAGCCCAAGAGGCCAGGTTTGCACAGAACTCCCCAAACAAAGGGGGCAGGAGGAGAGTTTTGGGTGCTGGTGAAACCTCTGGTCAGAGGCAGTGAACACTCATCCTCCCCCTTAGACAAACTGGATTAGTTGTAAAACCCCCCAACCCCAGGAAGGCCATATTCATGGGACATGCATGTGGGAGGCAGCTGAGGAGGGACCTTAATCCATCAAAGACGCCCCCAAAGTGCTCCCCAGACTTATTTCTGCAGTCCTGCACCACAGGACTGCACGTGATGCAAAGTGATTCAGTCTGCTGCAACAGGCTGTGTGAAACTTGCCCCCCATCCAGGGGAGGTACCTAGGCATTCTACTTGGTCTGAGCATATATTAATCCATTGCATTCTGTGCCTTTTGGGGGACCCTCACCAGCAAGAAGACCAGCTGGACAGGATCATCAGGATACTGGTGGGATGCGTAGAGTGGTGATATTTTCTTTAATCTGTCTCTGCCCCTCTCTTTCTGTCCCCCCACCTCTTTTCTATTTCTTTCTCTTCTTTCTTCTCTCTGCTATTCACTATTAAATAAAGCCCATACTGTTGACTTTGGCATATGATCTCATTTGCACCTTAATAAAAGCAGAGGCACTTGCAATAATTTTAAGAACCAGACTGTAACAGGTGGTGAGGCCCTGGCACAGGTGTGCAGAGAAGCTGTGGCTGCCCCTGGATCCCTGGCAGTGTCCAAGGCCAGGCTGGACAGGGCTTGGAGCATCCTGGTGTAGTGGACAATATCCCTGCCACGGCAGGTGGTAGGATGAGATGGGCTTTAAGGTCACTTCCAACCCAAACCCTCCTGGGATTCTGTGATTAATGGAAATATTAACCCTGAGCTCTGCTCCTTGAGAAAACAAAACAAAAACAAAGCACCTCAATAATCCCCAAACTCCACATCTTGAATCCTGTCCCTACCTTCAGAGTGCGCATGTTCCTGAGCATGACATCTCCAATGCGTTGGTAATCCCCCTTCACGTGAGCATTGCTTCTGCCTTCCCTGGAACACACAGGAGGAAAGAAGGAGGAAACATACATGGAGGATCAGGAAATTTCTGTTTTCTCCCTCCATTTTCCATGTCCTAATTCAGGACATAACCTTTAGCCATTTGACATTCCTATTTCACTCTTAAGATTGAAAATCTGGTACATTGAATATGGATGCTGCATAAAACAGCAAACAAAGACATGCTTAAAAAACTGAGAAAGGACTAGAAAGGAACTTGTGTGAAAGTCTGTTTGAGAGTTTTACATTTCAGAACTCCACATAAATGTCATAATGCAACCCCACCTGATTTTGCAAATTTATTTTTGTTCATACTTTATTAATGTTGACCACTGCCTTTTGAAAGGTAGTTACACTGTAATATATAACATGTCAGGTCAGGAGAAAATAATGCAAAGTTTAAAAGACTAAAAGCAATCTGTGAAATAAACTGCACTGCAAGAACCAAACCCCCACCTTAATCATAAAAACGTTTCCTTGATTTTCACCTGGAGATTCATTAACTGGAAGGTGTGGGAAAAGCACATGCCTCATCTTTATGATCTTGTGTTCCTTCTTTTTTCTAAGGCTTGAGAGCCTTATCAGATTATATCAACAATTAATGATCTTAAAGGTGTTTCCCAACCTAAATGATTGTCTGATTACAAAACCCCTGATCACAAGTCCTACAAGTACAGGGTGTTATACACAAGGCAAAGCTTGGAAAAGGGGCTTTGTGCAATGCAGTTTGTACTTTTTTACTAGCTTTAATGCCATAAAAGATTTCTCCTTGCTTCTATTGATGTGGAAATACTAATTGTAGTCTGGTTTTGATGTGAGGATGTAGAAAAAGTCCCCCCACTCACTTACCAGAGTGAGAGCCTTTGCTCAATCTCCTTCAGAAAGCCTCGATGGAACTCATAGATGGGGTCTATGTTGGAGAAGAGCAGAGTCATCAGCCCCTCTGGCATGGCATTCTCCTTGATCACGGCACTGCGGAACCACTGCCACAAAAACAGAAACTCTCATCAGTTTCTCTCTTTTAGAAATTCATTGCTAGTATGAAAATTCTTGCTCCTGCAGTGATGGGGGAGAGGAAAAAGTATGCACAGGGAAACAGCAGGAAGGAAGAAGAAATATTTAGGGAAGACATAATTTGTGAAAAATGAAAAGATGGGATTTTTTTTCCTTGCCAAGTATGAGGAAGATGAGGCCCATGGCTGGTTCTGGGCACAAGCTTGTTTCTGAATGCAATGATGGGATGGTTGGGGACAGCTGAGTGACAGTCAGTTACCCAGTGGCTGCCCCAGCTGCTGCCACTTCCATGCAGATAAAACTGCTCTCATAGACCTGGAGCCCTGTGCAAGTCACTCAGCTGAAGACATCTCGTTGCAGGTCACATTCCACATTTTATCGCCTTCTGGCAGGGACAGGGATATTACAAAAATCCTCTGAGATTTTTCTGAGGTATTCCCCCTTCTTTTAGGAGAAGTGCTGGGAAGCCTGTAGGAGGAATTGGAGTGAGATGGTGCTCAGTGAGCTTGCAGAGAACACTTCCACTGAGGCCACACAGAGGAAAGGGACTCAAGCTTTTCTTTGATGAAATTAAAACAACACCTTATAGAAAGGCAACAGTCACAGTGCTCAAACATGGAGCTCATAAATAAAAAAGCTCTTTTAGAAGCACATGAACTAGAAATTCATGCTGCCCTCCAAACCTGGACTCACTTGTCTATTCTGGGTAAAAGGGGGAGGAAGAAACAGAAGCAACAAAACAAGAAAAAACTTGAAACCCCCATGGGTTTGATGCCCTTTGCAACTGTCAGGTGCTCACAGATCCAAAGGCACAAGGCTAAAAGCTTCCCAAGGAAAACCATGGAGAAGGCAACCAGATTATAAGCAGAGCTGGCAGATATCACTCAATCTGAATGCAAAACATTTTTAGGCTTTCCTTGTTCACAGTTTTCAGACCAAAAGTTTGCCTAAGCCATCATGATGGCACAGGACTCCAGTAGCTGCTGGAGCAAATGATGGAAGTCCAGAGAAGGTATCTGCTCTCCCACAGAAGGAGCTATGGAACAAGGAAGGGGACAGCTGCTTGGCCCATGGATTATGCTACATCACAAGAAGAAATTCCAAGTTTTTCCAACCTAACAATCACAAATCTGTTAAAAAAAAAGGAGAAGAAAGAAAGTCAAAGCGACTTACCACTGTAATAACCTCCAGGTCTTTTAAATAGGTGCGTTCTGTGGCCAGGATCTCCTTTGCTATGAAGTATGCCTTGTCAGTGGGGTAGCGCTGAAAGGACACACGGACATCAGTGAGCACTGAACACACAAACCTCTGTTTTCTTCTGGGCATCAGATCAAACTTTACACCCACTTCCCCCTTGCTCTGTGCAAATGGAGCAGCTCATTACTAACAGGACATCACTTTATTCAGTATCACATTCCCACATACTGACTTGAATATAAAATATTCTTTATATTGCAAGAGTATTAAGAAATAATGGCAATTATGTGTCAATTGTCATAGACTCAGAGATGGTTTAGGTTAAAAGGGACCTTAAAGCTTATCTCATTCCAAACCTCTGCCACGGGCAGGGACACCTTCCACTATACTAGGGTGCTCCAAGCCCTGCCCAACCTAGCCTTGCACACTTCCATTACATGATCAAATCACGGGAACACTTTACAAAAATATGGAAACACTTAATCCGAGATTCCTAGATTTTAAACACTTCTCTAACCAAACACAGTCCAACAGATCTGCAAACAGTCCTTTTCCAAAACTGTTTATTTCCACTTACAGCTTTTACTCAGGCTACTCCTATGAAGAACATATTAATTAGTTAAGAAAAAAAGAAAATCAAACAGCAGCAGTTTTTAGCTGCATGATTGCTCTGGGCTGCTCTTTAGAGAGAAAGCAGAGTGGATATGGAAGAACAAAGGAATGAAATGATGCTAAGAGATGTTGTGCAGTTGCAACACAAAATCAGAGTTAGCCTGAAAACATATATTGCTAAAAATCATGTAATATCAAGGAATTAATCACTCTGCTTTGTCTCCTTAGCTCACTATGCTCTGCTGTAGTTGCATGCCAAATGCTGCTGAGTTATGTCAAATTTTGGTCTCCTCCATCTCTGCCTCTCCTGAGGGAAACACTGCTTTGAAAATTCTTTATTCTGTTTCCTTGTATGTTCTCAGTTAATGAAAAATTCTCTTTATAGAGTTACTTTGAGATGCCTCCAGTGCTATTAGCACAGCTACTGAGTGATTCCCAATCCTCCAGCTCCATGTTGCCCGTGGAAGAGACATTCTCAATAATTGCTCAATAACCTCTCTATTGAGTCCAGAGAATCCCTAGAGGTGTGTATCCTCAAATAATTGATTTTGAGACACTGTCTAGTCTCTTTTCAGGTTATTTTATGCTAGTTACTGTAGTTCCACATGTCGGCCCCCTCCCTGGAGGAACCAGAGGACACACTCCTACTCACTCCATGGCCATCCCCTTAACTTCAATCCACCTGTCTCAGGTACACAGAGCCAGGCAAAGTCCTACCTCATCTTGGCTTTTTCCTTGGGCTATTTACCTGCCTGCAGTCTCAGATGCTGAGGAACCTCAGTGGGCATCCTTCATAAGCAGCCTCTTCCCCAAGGAAACAACATCATTTTCCTGGCTTCCCTAGAGCCTATGGTGAGCAGTTTTACCATCTCACTTGCCAGCCTCAGCAGTTCCTCACATGACAGGAGAGTTTCTGCTGTCAGGGATGTTTTTACACAGCTCTGGGGACATCCCCTTCTGGACTATGTGCAGGACCTTATTGCACTCCTTTAAAATCTCACAGAGCATGAAGGTGTGTGAAAACACAGGAGCATGACTTCCACACAGGCAGGTAGTGATGGGGGAACTTTACTAAAAACTAAAAACACGCCATGGTCATAACCTGTCACTTCTCATAGCCTGCATGGATCATGTTTTTCTCCACCTCTGAACATTTAAGCAGGTTTCTGCTTCATTCTCCAGCTGAATGTGTGCTGACTGAGGGCACAAGAGGGCTTTTATTTTCCCCAGGCATCCTCTCTTCCTTTCTCCCTCACCAACACATCAGCCCTTCTTCCAGAAGTTCCTGCTCTTCCCAAATTGCTCCCTGGTGGAATTTAGTGCCCCTGGCTTGCTTTTTTTCAGTCTTGCACCAGTCCTAAGTGCATCCCTTGTGCTGAGTGCTGGCAGCAGCTGCTGGGCAGAGCCTGCACCAAAGGAGTGGAAAGGCTGTCAGTGCACAGGGGCCCTGCCAAACACCTCCTCAGGCTCTGCAAGGGGAAAAAACATCAGCTCATGCCTCAAAAGCCAAACACAAGAACTGTCTGAGGTGGCAGTCTCCTTCTAGAGTCCAAAGAAAATGTTTCTACAACCACAGCAGGCATCAAAGCAAATATGTCCACTTGGAAAAACTGGTGTTTCACCATATAATGTACAAACAATCTCACCTGGAAACCTTGAACACTCACCAGATGCAGCAGCCCCAGCTTGTAGAGAGTAAAGAGCTCTACTCTGCACTTGTAATGGCCCAAAATGTTTAACTTTTCACTTCAAATACCAGGCTTCAGAAGTGTTAAAAATAACTCTGGGTGGGGGAACTCCCTCAAAAAACCTGGCCTCAATGCCCTTTTTAAAATGTGTTGCTACAACCAACCTTCATTTGAAAAGGAAGGGAGAAATCTACCAGTAAGATGAAAGAAAAGCACAGTGATTCAAAGAGAAAAAACCCTCATCTTTCTCAAGTTATCAGTACTGGACCAGCAGCAGCATGGCAGCAAAGAGCAGACAGCACACATTGTGAGGGCTGGAGAGTTTGCAGAACATGCCCTGATTAACCAGGTGGAACTACTGCATTATCACCTTCAAATCAGAGCTCTAGTCAAGAGAGATATTGAAAGATTACATTTTTCTGGTACAACAAAGCTGTAAAGCTCCTGTGAAATGTAACCAATTTAACACTGGTTTCTTCCTGCATTTGTTTCACTTAAAACAATGTCTCTGAATAGACATCAAAGCCTTGGAATACTCAGGAGCTGGTCAAGCTTAAGATCAATACAATAAAAAGAAGTTCCCTTCTAAGGAGTCTCACTTTCATATATTAGTTTCAGCCTGAAGGAGAACACAGGCTGCCAAAACACCAGACCTTGCAGAATGTGGCAGAAAGGGTTGGGCTTCATATTTAAGTCAACTAACACTGTCTTTGCTCATTATTTCCAAGGATAAATGAGAGGTGTTATTTTTAAAATAACTATGGAAACTAATAGTAGAGTGATCAGCCAAAGCTATAAACTCCCTCAAAAAGCCTAAATGAGACAGGGAAGCTGCCAGTGGGGTGGGTTGTCTGCAGCTCAGCTGCCAGTTACTGGTTAAACCTCCCTCTCTCTGGCAAGCACTTGCACCACATCCACACCATGGATGTTTCTCAGTAGCATCACAGAAGTGCCTGGAGGTGCCTAAGAATGTGGTAAAGACACCAAAGAGCAGGGGCTTGTGACCTTGCCTGAGGATCCTGATCCTGACAGAGGGAAGACAACCAGAAGAGCAGAAGCAAAGACCACACAAAGTCGTTTCTTCTTTGTGGTTGTATGGAAAACTGCAGATCCCAATGTGGCCACTGACTCCATATGGAACTGAGTTTGGACAGTGGAACCTTCCTTGCACTGTAATGGGAGATCCTGGATCCTTCTCAAGCACCAGAGCCAACAAAACTCGCTAAGCAAGACAAGGAGAGCAGAGAGTCTTCCAGGAAAACGGTCATGGAACTCTACTGCTAGGTGGACTTCTTTATCCTACTGGAAGAAATGCAGCAAATCCTGAGCTTGACATGGGGGTGAGGAAAACCCCACATTATGTGGGGGATCCTGATTAAAGCAACCAGTGCTCACTGGTAGGCAGGAAGAAAGCAGCCCAGGCATGGAGCAGTACCTAGACATAAGTACATCCTGAAGACCCAAAGCTGTTCCTGGTTTGAGACTCACAGCACCTGCAAAAGTCAGGGACTTTTTTGTCCCCCTCTTTCCAGGAAGTGAGACTCAAGCTTCTGCAAGGCCGGAGGAGTGTCCACCTCCCTCCAGACAGAAGGGTCAGCCATGGGGAGGACAATTCAGCAACAGGGCCAGCTTTGCTGACCAAGGCCATGATGAAATGGATGTGAAAGAATTCCCACTGAGCTCAGGTCCTGCACAGTTCAAGGGGAACCCCTCAGGACCCCTCTAAAGGTCCTGTTATGATCAGAAAGCATGACCTGGAGGAACAACATATGGTGAGATGGACCAATGAGACCGTGACGAGACTGCACAGGAAGGAAGAAACCAGGAAACAAACACCTCACACCTTAACAAATAAGGATCTCTGAGGATCATTGTGTCCAGCTCCCCATTCCTAGCAGATCCACCTGAAAATAAACCATATGACTAGGGCCATCATCCAGATATTCCCTGATCTTTCTTAGGCTTGGTGTTGTGATCACTACCCTAGGGAACCTGTTCCAGGGATCAGCCTCGGGGGGTAAAGAACCTTTCCCTAATATCCAGCCTGAACTCACTTCCATTCTGAGGTACAAAAGGTGGATTTTGAACACAGTTCCCTGACACATTGCTCCTACTAAAACAAAGGGAGGTGGTCCCAGTGGCCATGCCAAGAAGACACAAGAAGATGCCAGGAGGGCAGTGGGGACTCTGCCACAACAGCACAACACATCCAACTTCAGCACTGGAGTTTTACCACGGCCACCACAGGATACAACACAATCAGCATTCGGCACCCAGCAAGCACAGCTCCTCACCTGGCAGCTGCACTGCCCAGCACAGCTCCCACATGGCACCAGCGTTCCCCAGCTCTGGGATCTTACCTTCCTCTTCATTTCATCATCCTCTTCTACCCTGGCCCCGCCGGCGTCGCTGAGGACGGGGCTCAGCAGAGGGGACGAGCCCTGGGGGGCTGCATTCAGGTTCACCTGAAAGGCTGGGGCCAAGCCCAGGGGACTCTTTAGCACAATGGAGGACAGCTGGGGATGGTCCACAGGCAGGCCTGGGTGGGAAGACAACAAGAAAATGGAGTGGAAAAGGAGAGAAAATTATTTCAAAGATACTGCAAATAAGGAGATTATCCACTGTCACAGCAAACCAGAATTGCAATCTCAAATTATTTTTAAAAAGGTAAAAGGAAAAGAGCAAAATGGCATGCAAATCCAAAGACTTCAGTGTGTATCTCAAAGTCAAGGGAGTGTTCCCTGCATCCTAGAGGTTATAGAGCAGTGCAGTAAGGACAGACACAGCAACAACCACAGTTAAGGGAAGGATAAAATGCTAATTGTCAAGGAAAAAGTGCTGTTGAGTAGCAGCACAGTTCACAACACAGGGTTATACTGCAGGGACAGGACTACGGCTTTTAATTTCTGCTTTTCAATATAAGAGTTACTTTTCAACACAGGGAAAAGCTAGGACAAATTATTCCATCACTTGCCATTCCAGATGACAAAGTATGTTAGAAATACACTCAGAAATTAGAGTATCTCCAAAATTGGCCCAAAGGGAAAGCCTATTGCTACGCAAAGAGAGAGCATGGAAAAAAATTCATTCCTGGCTTTTCTAAGTATACAAACAGAATAATCTCAAGGAAAACACTGAGCATTTTGTAGCACTGAGTATTTAACTACATGGACACAATCCACAGTTAAACCTGCTAGAAACAACAGGTACCACTTTACTTTAGATTATTAAACATTTTCTTTTAAAGTTGTTATTATCATTATTTTGTGGACCCTTTAGAGAATTCTGACACATCACAGTGAATTTAAGCCTCCCCTTTTCACATACAGAACCCCCCTCAGGAGTGAAAATGACCATTCAGGATCAGCTCTTTTGGACCACAGGAAGGTGACAGACACAATACACCCAAAGAATTCCTCCTAACTCACAAACTATTTTTCTGATCTTCCCCGTGACAAACAAATGAGTTTTCTCAGATCAGGCAACTAAACAGGTATCAGCACTTAAGCAACTCCAACTTAAACACCCTCCCAAGCCTCCCCAGCAGGATTTGTTGTGTCACAAGCACTGAACCGCCCGCCTCAAGACAAATGGGGAAATCAACAGCCAACCCCAAACTGCCAAATCATCATTTCCCAGACTGCTTAGAAATCATCACAAAAGGCTTTTAAAAAAAATCAGCCCTCACAGATATCCAGTTATCTCCTCACACCATCAGGAGTGCTCTGCAGGAGGAGTTGGGAGCTTTCGATTCCCAGCTGCTCAGGCTTGGGAAGCACACCCAGGGCGAGGCAGCCCCAGCCTGTAATTCCACATGGACAAACGCAGGAAGCTAAACAGAGCTGCACTCGGTCACCTGGAAGAGATTCAGATCATCCAGGCTGCTGAGTTAACTATTTGTACACTAGTCCAGCACCAATTCTGGAGCAGATTTTTGCTCCTCCCTGAGCATTTTGTCCATTCACATTGCTTTTAATGTCACTCCAGGAAAGCAATGCTGAAAAAAGCATTTGTTCCATCTATCCAGGAACAGGATTCAAGTTTGCTTTTACGTGGCAGGAATTCTGAAAAAACAGCTTCCAAACAAAGGAGTTTGTAGGAGTGAGGAGCTTCCTTAAGTTCTTGGAATTTAACACAAAGTAGCAACAAATTCCAGAATCTGCAACTTGAATTGCTTCCATAGAGCCTGAAAGCTCAGACACAGTGAGAGCAAATGGGATTTAACTTCCTATAAACCACCCTGCTTTTTCAGTCGGGTTGTTCTACCTTTTATATCCTCTTACAGAAGATGGCCAGTAAATTAATTGCAAACATGGAATTGGAAAGCAAAAACCCCTCCCCACAGGCAGAGTGCCTGATGGAAATGAGAGGCACATTCACAGAATCACAGAATGGTTTGGGTGGGAAGGGACCTTAAAGTCCATCCAGTCCCACCTCTGCCATGGGCAGGGACACCTTCCACTATCCCAGGTTACTCCAAGCCCTGTCCAGCCTGGCCTTGGACACTTCCAGGGATGGGGCAGCCACAGCTTCTCTGGGCACCCTGCGCCTGGGCCTCACCTTCCTCACAAGGAAGAATTTACTCCATCTAAAACTTCCCTTCTTCAGCTTAAGGCCATTCTCAGTGTCCTGTCACTTCCCTATTTTTTTTTTTTTTCCTAAAAGAGCCTATAAGAAGTCACAGAGAGCTCAACATTTGTTTAATTTAATATTTGATCTAAGCTCAGTGTGATGGTGTCTTGACAGATGATATTACAAGTGAGGATTGAAATTTTCATTCTCATAACCCAAATCTTCTCCACCAGAGCAGCACAGGAGGACTCCAGGCAAGCAGGTAGGATGGACAGCAATTCCTCATTCTCATGGAGAAGGACGGTAAAGGGAGAAGCAATTTCAACTGTTCAATGAAGAAAACTCCTAATTAGGTAGAAATATTGATGTGAAGATCAAAACGTGAATGATTCCCTTTGACATCAAACCTTGGTGCTCGGAGGTCTTCCCTTCCCCACAGGCAGCATTCTCCAGTTATATTAAAAGAGATTATTCTTTCAGAGGGATGTTCCTGTGTTTCAATGTTCTGCATGAGGTGGAAATTTGTTCTCTACAAGTAAGTCACACAAACATCCCAAACTGGTGTCTGTAAATGCTGTGAGCACAAACCAGGTCTCCATGCAATGACGTGGGAATTCAACATTGTAGCCCCGACATGGCTGCATCCTGTACACAACAATTTCTGCCTCCACATCACACACAAATCCACTTAAGGCAACATCCAAAACTGCATCAGCTCGGTGCAATATTCCACATACTCAAAGATCTTCAGGTACGCTAATACTTCTCAGTTATACTACATAGTTAGAAATGTATCCTTAAGCAAACAAACCCACGGTTTCATAAAGACCAGCATACACCTAACAGAAATAAAAAATAAAAGCAAATCAATAAAACATTGCAAAAGCTCTTTAGTAGGCAAGAGCATAGCTACAGAATCTGGTGAGAATGCTGAGGGTATCCTTCACAGCTACTGTGTAATATTGGTCATGTAGGAGCAGGCTCCATTTGATTTTCACTGAGACAACAAGCAGAATAATAAGATAACAAGCTTTTGGCATCACTTTCCAGTTATTTTTTTCAGCAGGTACTTCCATTATTCAATCTAAATTCAATTCCTACACAGAAAGCCAGATTTTAGTGTACAGGCTGGCCAAAACAAAAAATAAAGATTCTGTAAGCTTTATGCCTGGATGCTTAAAATAATTCAAAGACAGACAACTAAAATAGCACTACCCCAATAATACTGAGCATTATGGGATGGACAAAAGCTATGTGTGGGTCAAATGTCAGCAACAGCTATTTATCAAATGGAATGTCTCTTGCATGTCACAGAAAACCTTTAGAGATACAACTTTATTATTATATCATTGCTATTACTACTACTCCAAAAGCTGAGATTATTTTCAGGCTAAAGCCCTGCAGAAGCTGACCAGAGGACAATGGGAGCCTGGTCTGAGCCTCCCTTCCACCCAATGTCCTGCTGAACCCATCACATGCACAGACCAAGTGATTATTTCCAGAGTGAAAGTACACAGCATTACTTCTAGAGTGAAGTCATTAGCAAGCTGATGTACTAGATGTAAAATCCTGGATATTGTCCCTATCTCCCTTATCTCAAAACATCACAACTAGCAGATTTTCCCTCTGCAAACTTCCCTTTAAAAAGATGAGAAATATTTGGGAGATAAGAGAATCTGGAAAATTCTCTAAGATCCTAAAGAACCTATCCAAGAGACTTTAAATTCAAAGATATCTTTTTTTACCCTCAAACAGGTACAGGCCAAGTGAACCATTACAGCACATTTAGAGCACTTGGCCCAGTGTTATGTACCTGTGAGGTCACATCTACAGGTGGTACTACCAGGATCCTAAGGGTAGCCCTGGTTTTATGGTGACGCCCATAAAACCGCTGAAACAACCCCAAACAACCACCCTTCTTTTGCCACATTCCCACCTTGTAAAAGCCCTGTTTGCAGGGAAGAGGATTTACCTAAACACTGGCCACAGACACCTGAAGGAGAACCTGCCAGGCAGAAAACATGCAATCACCTTCACATGCTACGTTTGCAAAAAAGGACAATCTTCCAGCAAAAACAGATATACAGGAAAGAGAGTTCAAGGGATGTACCTAGTTTAAAAAAAAAGGTCTCCATAATAAATATAATTCCTACAAAGAAATCTGAGTTTCTAGTCCCATTTGTATCCCAAGCAAAAGATCTGCACAAACTAGGAATTTGAAACCCACACACCAGTGTTTGCCTACTGTGGTCTATTTTCAACAAAGTGCTACAGGGGGAAAACTGTGTGGAGAAAGCTGGGAATAAAACTATAAGATGCCTTGGCTAGGAGAACAAATATTTATTCTATTTCAAAGGTAAGGATAATGAAAATAAAGCTAAAAAGCCCATGTTGTCATTTATATCAAAGTTTTCCTTGTTTTATTGCATAAACAATTAAAATTATGAATTAGTACAAATCTGTAGGTTCATAATTGGCAATCTGAACAGACACAAAGATACTCAAAACCCCAACATATAATTCAATAAACATTTACCATATAAAAGATAAAGTTCAAGAGATCAATTAAAAAAATTCCAGCTCTCTTTGTTTGAATGTCATCTTTTCCTGGCAAGAGTAGCACCTATGGAACTGGGGAGTCCCTCTAACCAAGGCACACGTACCCCTGTATGTACCGATAATCAGGAATTTTGTGATTCCAGCAACTGTGGAACATTATGACTTCTGCAAATGTACAGGAAACCTTCCCACAGGCCAGGTTCCAATTATCACGTTCCAAATTTGAACTTCCAAAGCTCCAGCTCACCCACTGGAGTAATCCTGTGGGAGCCCATGGGCAGGTAATTAATTAAGAGGGTTTTATGATGCATTTGGAACTGTGAAGTCTCCCCATCTTCAGACAGAGAATGTATATGTACAGCCATACATATACACACAGCCCTTGTGACAGGTGAGGTGTAAGAGTCCCTAAAAATGACATGCAATGACAGCTAAAGGTCTACATTGAGACCTGTGATTACACTCATTCAGTATTGAGTAATTATGGCTTAGAACATTTTGCAAAATGACAATAATGGGAATGACTTACCGACAGGTTTGCACCAAAAATGCATAAAATTATAACAACTTTTATTAGTGTCTTCACAAAATCTTACCCTACCAAGACTTGTAACTAGACAAAATCTACCACCACCAAAAAACAAACAAAACAAAAAAACCAAGTAAAACCACTCAATATCAAACTATAACCAAGCCGCCAAAAAAACCCAAAATAAAAATCTCTTAAACAAAATCACCTATGACCACAATACAAATAAGCACAGGAAAAAGGAGATCAATACTTGGTATTATCCAGATTATTCAGCAACTCTGAAATTTACTGGAAATTGAAGTGAAAGTTGAGGGTAGATTGATATATTGCCCTAAGATAAAATATGGCAAGCCCTGGGAATATACAGCATGTATTACTTTACTAATGAATACTTCAAAATTACAAAGCCTATGCACAATAGATAACACAGGTTAGTAAACTTAATAAAGCTTAACCAGGTGGCGGACAGGTCAGAGAATATTCCACGACCCATGTTTTGTGCAAATTAAGTTTCATTAACTGTATAGATGATGAGGAAAAATGCTCTGATGTAGCACTTTAAATTTAATAAATGTGTTTAAGCACCAGAAGGGTTGTAAGAACACGAACAGAGAAGCACAGGTGGGGATTAAATTGCTCACTCAAAACACTCATTTTGCTTTCTTTCAGTTGCATTGCAGTGTTCAGCTGAGCACTGCAGAGAGCTAAGCCCAGCAGCCTGACCCAGTGGGAAAAGCCACTAACTGGCATGCATCCTACAGCTGCCTCTGTTTGCTAAACCAGAACAGAGAGATGTGGAAGGATGGAAAAGAGTCCTGCTTCACTGTGGAGCCCTGGCACACTCCCTTTGTTGAGCCAGCTGCAACAGCTGCGGGGTGCACTGTGTAGAGCAGAACACACCTGGAAACCCCTGTAGTTCTCCTACTGGAAAAACACAGCACTAAAACCTGTGCACTGGCTAGAAATGTTCACACCTGTGTGTGTCCCCAGCTCCCCACGGGGTGGGAGGGACAAAGCAAATGTGCAAGGATGTCCCTGCAGAGGTGTGTGCTGGGAGGAGTGGGAATGCAACCACTTGTTGGTCACAGACTCACCAAGTTTACACCTAGGTTTTATCTGCTGTACCACAGATCCTCAAATGCTGGTTTCTTACATGTGACACTCGATAAAGATCTTAATCTTGCCATTTTTCCTAAGTCATTTCCCCTGTTTTCCACGCTCTGTGGTTCCCACTGCAGAGGTCACTGCCCAGGGTCTGCAAGGCTCCTGGCTCTCACACTCACCTTCATGAAAGGAAACTTGTATTCTCAGGAAATAAACAGAAATCAGTACTAAGTTTTAGTATCAACACTGTGACAAGAAAATAAAACAAACCCCAGGGAACAATGCTGAAAGTTAAGCGGCACTGCCAGGACTCAGGACACACCACACTGCTCTCCAGCTCACCACTTCCCTCAGGATACACAAAAGTAAATGAAGGGGACAGAGCAGGGAAAGACATTCCTTGTCTCACCCTCTCCTACCACCTCAGGAGACAGTCAGGGGACAAGAGGACAGCTCCACTGCACTGCAATAACCCACACATGGTGCTCGAGCTCCCTGAGGTCTGAGCTGCCACATTCCCTTGAGGGCAACTGCTTTTCTCTCCACCTCTACCAGAAAGGGAATCTGAACTGAAGTCTCTGAAGGAAATGATGAAGAACCTTTGCTCACAGCTTTCTTGCTATAATAAAAACACTAACCAGGGGGTGTTATAATGAACCAAGTTTTCTGCTCTTTCGTGTCTGTCTGGGAAACACTGAACAAAACAACACAGCTAAGCAGGCAAAGATATCCTCAGAAGCCACTTGGCTTTGGAAATCAAGTGAAGCACAGAAGGAAACCATGACAGCTCTATGCTACCAGTCAGCCAAAGCACAAATAGAACTAACAGGAGCACAGCAGCAGCTCTGAACTCTCATTTTGTACCTAAACCCTTCATCTAAACAGGTTTTACCAGGGTCAAAGCTCCCCTCACTTCTTCCTCACCTATGGATCCCTAGCCACTCCCATTCCTTTGGAAAACAAAACGGGCACCACATTAAGAATCTTATTGCTTTCTTTGGGAAAAAAAAAAAAAAAAAAAAAAAAAAAAACCACCAAAAAAACCCACAACAAAACCACCCAACACTAACTATGGTGCAAGAAGGCAAACTGGCAATCCTGTACATTGAAAATACAGGCAGCTTTTTCCCAAGATCTTTTGAAAACTAAGAGTATTTAGTTGGATTTATTCACTACTCTAACACATTTAAAGGATTGCTTGTGATTGAGGCACAGGACATGAAACAGAGGCAGACACAGTTATATGTAATAGCTGAATCCTGATTATCTTTTTAAAAGATCAGAGACACGAACAGCCTTTCTCTATATCTTTATCTGTACACTTGTCCCTGATGCTACCACCTGTTACAGAGTTTGCAGACAGAATTCTGTCTTTTTGGTGATTTTCTTTTTCCTCCTTAGGTTACATGATGTTGTTCATTCTGGGAAGAAATCAGACAAATCACCTAAAAATGTACTTAAAGGCACCAGCTCTCTATACCACTGCAGACCTCCTCCAAGTCCTGTTACAAAAAGTCACACCACACACCCACAGTCCACATTATCTCCACAGGTCTGAATAAAGTCCCACAAAGAGCCAGAACACACATTCAACAGAAAAGAAATAAAATACAAGTGACATATAGCAAAAAAGGAGAGCACCCTGTAGTGCATTACTGGAGGTCTGAGCTAATACTTGGTTCTCAGTGTGCTTTGTCTTTCTGTGCTGCTGGCAAAGGGGACAGGTTTCTCACAGGACAACACACATTCCATTCAAGCACAAGATAAAAGCAAGCTCTGTGCAGAATAGTTACACCTGGGTAAAACTAACCTGGAAGAAATGAGTGACTAAAAGAGGTTTTACCTCCTTGAGTTCTGCCTCATGTTGAAAAATATTCCATCAAATTTTAGTCAGCAGAATTTTGAGATATAATAGTATTTTTTAAATGCTTGAGTAAACAATTAAGGTCTTCAATGATATATTAAGACCATATTTAAACTGGTAGCAATAATATTGATCATAAAGTTATGTTTGCAACTAAGCTGCTTATTTTGGAGGCATCAACTATATTAGTACTGTACTCTCTCTGCAAACTGAAAACTCTGAAAACTGGGCAGAAGGGAACCCCAAAACCAAGTGGCTGAATGAGATGATGCTTTCCATCACAAGATTTGGGTCTGGTGTTATGGATTTCCTATTCTTGCTTGTATATAATCTAAAAAATGCTCTTACAAGCTGAAGCTCAGAATTTCCCCCCCACAATCCGTGGAAGTTGGGAAGTACATTTCATAACTGTTCTTGTTTTGCCTTAATAAATGTTGCTAAATTAAATGTGACCAGTTAAGCAACAATTCAACTGTCTGTTCCGTTACACTTACAAACTTACAGCTCAAGTCTCTCATCAAAGTCACCTGTCTAAAAGAATTTACAAAAGCCCTGAAGCTCTAACTGTTGTCTATATTATTTACCTCTCCTAACATCTCCATTTCTCAGAAAAACTATAGTATTTTTCTGAATACAGTCTATATTTTAAAGAAAAAGTTAAAGCTAACACCAGGTTTACCACCAGCTGTCCTCCACAGATACAGAACATTTTTCTGAATTAAATTGTATTTTTATGCAGAGTGATTAATAACAAGAAAGAAGGGAAATGTGATGGGGATTAAGTGCTTTTATAGTCTCTGTATATCTCCAAACTGCTGCTGTTGGACTGCTGAAGACACTTGGAAGTCAGCAAATGAGCTTGTCTTCACAAGAAGTTTGGAAACTCTTATTTCCATTTGGTTGTATACACATCTCCTCTTCCAAACTACCTTCCAGAGGTAGGTATAGGCTATTTATTCTTCAGAGCATACCACAGATGTGTTGCATAGGTTGGTATTTTTACAGCTGTCCTTCAGAGATGATTTGAAGATTGTTTGGGTTTTTTTGATTATGGAAACGAAAACAAACCCAAAATGAGGATCTTGCTACTGCGCTGGAAAACAGGCAATTTAGTGGATGCAGCTGCTGGTTAACAAGCATGTGCAAAAGTGACTGCTTTATTTGGATTTTGGAGGAACAGCATATTATATGAGACTCTTACAGACATGTTTATAGCCGAAGAAATCCTTCAGGATACTGTAAATTGTGATGTCTGCGTGAGCCAGTTGCTACTTAAAATTCTCCGAAATCAGTGTTTTTTCCTAAATGTAGTGTTTTCCAACATTTTAGCCTATTATAACCAATTCTAGATGTAGTGTGATGCACAGGAACACAGCACCAAAACTTGGATGCTTTGAAGGACACTGAAGAGGCACACGAATTAAAAAAAAAAAAAAATTAAAAATCACCTACGTTATGTGATTTAAAATCCAGCCATTGGATTGCCTGATATCACCCCCTATTGACTTCAAAGCCTGGAAAGCATAGAGGGATCCATCACAAAAAAAAATCAAGACAATCAATTGATTTGCGACTTCTCCGTCCAGTCTTCTTGCGTGAGGTTTTTTAAATTATTCTGAAAGTCAAAGGCACAGTTGTCCCCCGCGGTCTGAGCAAAGGGGTTACTGAAGAAAAGATTCACATCCAGAGGTGCAGCCGACTCCGAGTCCCAGGAGTCGGTGTCGGTGCTGCTGGAGTCCTCGGTGGCGGTGGGTGGGCAGCTCAGCTGCTCCAGCTGGTCGATGATGTCCGTGAACTGGAAGGCGGAGCTGGACTCGGAGCGCACGGAGTAGGCAGGGAAGTTGAGCATGGAGCTGGCCTCGGAGTGGTTGGCAGAGCCGTAGGTGTGCAGGGAGGAGGTGCCATTCAGCGGCAGGTTGTTGAGGGAGCTGCTCTCGGAGCGGTTGTTGATGAGGGAGCTGGTCTCCGAGGGGCTCAGGAGGCTCTGCATTCTGCTGGCCTGGGCCTTCACCTCAAACAGCTCAGAGGTGTCCGACGGCCTCTCGTTGCCGTTGAAATCGCTCCCTTCCTCAAATTCAAACTCCTCTTCCATGTTCATGTCCACGGCCTCAGTTGAGTACCTGTCAGGGCTCGACTGAGCAGAGACCGTGTTCTGCTGGAGGGCATCTGCAGTTAAACCAGGTGACTCTGACAGACACTTAGAAAACTCAGAACCCTTTAATTCTAACCCACTGTACACATAGGAAAATGCCTCAGAGCCCCCAGCAAAAAAGGACATTTCTGCTGGGTCATCATCAATGAACT
The DNA here is from genome assembly GCF_965231275.1 of Zosterops lateralis. Classification (NCBI taxonomy): domain Eukaryota; kingdom Metazoa; phylum Chordata; class Aves; order Passeriformes; family Zosteropidae; genus Zosterops; species Zosterops lateralis. The sequence continues at coordinate 22,054,185 of NC_139770.1, forward strand.
CCTCTGACACCTGTAACTGGGAATTTGCCAGTGTGAAAAGAGGGACACCTCGGCTGCCATGCTGCTGCTCTTTTTCAGCAATGAATGCACCTGTGGTAAAGTCATCCTCATCATTGTCATTTTTACAACCAGCAACCCTGCTCTCCTTACTACTCCTCTCTACATCTACATCTACACCGCAAGCACTCTCAACAACAGGACAAGACGGGTCACAGTTTCCTGCAACACTACCAAACCCAACACCTTGGAGCACAGGAGATCCAGGCTGCTGCATCAGCTTCCTCCCCACTTCTTCCCCTGGTGCTGCACTGGTTTTGTCTGGAATCCTTGTGTACGGTGCCCGGGGGTCCAAGGAGGAAGGGCTGGATTCAGGAAACATGGGCTGGATCGAAGCGGGACTGGCCGAGGAGTGAACAGAGTGGAAGGGGGCAGCTGTTGAGGCAGGAGACCCTGGAGTTCTCAAGCCCTCAGTGAATGGGGCACTCTAAAAAGGGGGGAAAAAAAGCAGAAACATAACACATTAAAAGGTTTTTGGAATACATAAAAACAAATGTAACATCCAGTTACATCCGTATGCAGAAGGAATATACACTTTGCAGGAGCTCACTTTACAGCAGACACTGTACAGAACCTGATCCAGCAGCCCACGTAAAAGACAAGGTTTTTTTTCCTTAATTCTGATAACTGAATGGAAAGTTAAAAGCATATATTTTATAGCTGTACAAGCATCCACAAAAAATACCAACAAAATGAGAGTGAAATTCTGTGATGCCTCCTTAACCTCTCCCATGTAACACATGTTGCATTCAGTGAAATGATTGTTACTTGCTGTGTCCTGCAGAAGGCATCTTACAACAGCTTTGAGACTACCAGAGAGCAGTCAGAGAGTACCTGGAGATAAACTAATCCTCCGAAATAACATACTAGAAAGTGCAACACTTCCTTTTCAGTTCAGTGGAACTTGGAGTAAAATACTACTCACTTCACACTCAACTGGCTACAGCTATCGAATCAGTAACACCAACAAAAAGAACTGTGCAGCCAGACAAAGAGCAAACAGTGGCAGCAATTCTGGTGAGTTGACTCCTTCATTGTCACCTCAAAAAGCTGTTTGCCCCTGCCTACAAGATGGAGAGTGCTGCAGAACTGACCTGCTTTGGCACGCCTGCGTTCGAGGTGCGAGTGGATGCTCTGACCTTGCTGTGCCTCCTGTGGAACAGAGCAGCCTGTCAGCATCCCACACATGCATCAGCCTCATTCCTCCCCCCAGCACTTATGGCCAGGCCAGTAGCCAATAGAAACATCTCAAGCTCTATTTTATCGTGTTTTGTTAATAACTAGTTCAAGTTTTAAAATGTCAAAAGAGTTCTAAATTAAATGATGCAAGAGTAAGAAATGTACAAAAATGGAATAAAGATCCAGATCGTTCACAGAATCAGAGAATCATTAAGATTGGGAAAGGCCTCTAAAATCATCAAGTCCAACTGTCCCCCCTTGTCCCCAAGTGCTTCATCTCCACATTTTTTGAACACCTCCATGGATAGTGACTCCAACACTTCCCTGGGCAGCCTGTGCCAGTGCCTGACCAACCTTTCAGTGAAGAAATTTTTCCAAGTATCCAACCTAAACTTCTCATGGCACAACTTGAAGCCATTTCCTTTTGTCCTGTCATTTGTTACCTGGAAGAAGAGACTGACCCCCACCTGGCTGGTGGGGATCTCTTGGTACCACTGAAGGAGACTTCAAGAACAACTTGAGACTGAATACTAACTGAATGCTAAACAACACATTTTAGTTTAACTCCACCCTTTGTCATTATTATACAGAAGAATGGCTTCAGAACCAGAAGGAGCTAATCTGCAACAACTGTAGGAATTTTTACAAATTCAGTCAACCATATAAAATTTTGTATGTTAGACTCCAAGTATCCTGCATTATACTCATGGTTAGATTCATTCTATGTCAATAATTAAATAGAAAGTCAAGTTTTCAAATAGAAAAGGAGCTCAACAGAGTCTGAGACATTAACAGTATTTATTAATAGTAGATTAATCAAACTTTTTAAAATTCCTATTAAGTCCCTACAATCTTTTGGATTAGAAATAAGAGTTTCCCACACATAGTTTGGATTAGGATTTGGAGTTTCCCACATATAGTTTGGATTAGGATTTGGAGTAGGAAGAGTTTCCAACATGTAGAGTGGACAGCTTTAGAGTCAAATAAGGAAAAAAAAATTATAATGAAAACGCATATTCTTAATTAATATATTCTTAATTAATATATATTCTTAATTGTTTAGAAACAATTGAGTATTTAAGGTCACAGTTTCAAACTTGCCGATCCCAAGTTCCATTATGTGCTCTGCCACTGGCTGATTGCACACCTACAATGGCACAGACAGGTCCTCACTGACATCATGGGACCTTCAGTATGTGCTGAACTTTCAGACAGCTAAGCCACATGTTGTCCACAGACATCAAAACGTGGTACCAAAACTTTCCTAAGCTTCTTACATCACCACAAAACAATACATTTTTTACATTTTAGTTTAGCTACCTTAAATTTGATAACTGAGAATGAGCCTGCCTCCAAGCAGCATTAAAACACTGAAAATTAGGCAATAAGGGCACTGTGAAAGTCTCACCTATGTTTTACCTTACTAAGCTTTTTCATCTTACCTTTCATATGGGGTTCTCTTCATCCCACTGTCCTTAATATAATCCACTAGTTGCTTCTGTGTTCGTCCACTGTGAACCCACAGAAGTACAAAGGTTATCAAACACAGGGGATGAGCATTTAGAGATGCAATGTCTTTAGAATAGTTCTTCATTTTTATCTCATTTTCTAAGACATAATGAGAGTGTTCTGTTTCTCCCTACCTGTATCTGAAGGAGGACCCTCTGGTGAAGAACACTGCTTTAGCCTTTGGCTTTGGCTGGTCAAAGAGCCTAAAGAACGTGTGATACTCAACACAGATTTTCCAGAAGTTTTTACACTCATCCCTACTTCCCAAAAGAAACTCCAATGTATCTTGATATGGGCCCTGGGGAAAAACAGAGAAGTTCAGTAGCACCTGAAATGACAAAAAGAAGAAAAGGAAGGTACAAATGTGTTCCAACAAAAAAAGCTGAACTCCAGCGAGATGCAGGATTTTGCTAAGTCATTTCTCATCAGCCTTAAAGCAATGGGAGTGATTCTCAATGCAGTTAAAAGTTATTTAATAGCTGTCAAATATGTTTGCTTACCTTGAAACTGTAAAAGTATTTAAAAAGTGCTTGACTTTAGAAACATGCTCAATATAACCCATCTTCAGAATTTTCAAAGAAATTTAAATATTTAAGTGAAATAGTAGCTATTTTAAAATACTATTTCTTTTTTAGGAGTTCTGATGCTTGTCTCCTGGAAATTTAGACGAAACTGAAAAATACTGCACATCAGAGACATTATCATATGAAATTTCTGAGGGTGTGTTTGTGAGACACACTGCTACATGAGCAGACAGTGTGTCCTGTTTTGGGTATCCTTGATGTATGAAATGATATTATGTCCAAAGTAGTTTTTTTTCCTCTATTTTAATATAAATACTAAATGCAATCTAGTCATCCAGCATGGAAGCAATAATTTTGATGACATCTGCAATCACAAACACCTACTGTAAATCAGGTAATTATGAAAAATAACACTTGTGCTACAGAGATGTATAGAAAAGATGAAGCAAGAGTAATCACGCCATCCTTAAAATTAAGTCACAACAATATAGTTTCACCTATTCCCACCTGAGGTGTTATCAGATAATTCTCATTTGAATCAAGAAAGTGGATGCAGATTTTTCAAAGTAGAAGTACTGAGACAGGGAGCACCAAATACTTGGGTCTAGTAATTTTTTTCCGTCTTACATTTATAGACGCGTAAGCCTGTGTCAAGGACAAGCTGATATTGAAACACAAAACCTAAAGATCCTAAGTTGTGGGGTGGGAAAGGAAAGATTTACACTTGAATGATGCGGCCAAGCCTGCCTGCTGAGGCTGTTTTATAAAATCACAAACTCCAGAAACATTCATAATAAAATGAAGCTTTTTTTTTTTTTTTAAACACTGCCCAGTCTATATTACAGTTAAAGTTACACAGACCTCTGGGTGGAGCTTAATAAGGAATCTTTTCCTCTTGAAGCTCAGTTTACGGACCTTGGACCAGTTGAAGGTGTTGATTTTTGTGTTACCCTGAATTAAAATGAGAATGATCAAATGTTAGCAAAAGTTTCAGAAAAGCAGAGTACCAAACAAAATTCTGTTGTGGGTATACAGACGTGTGTGGACACATCCAGCTGGATTTCTAGTTCTGGTGACAATATTTCCTTAAACAAGAGAGGCCACTAAGCAGTCTGAGAGGAACTGCAGGACTGCAGTGACTGATGCACCTCCAAAAGAAGTTGCCCCACAGTAACCAAAGGACAGGTAATACACAGCTGAGCACCCAAACTGAAATATTTCAGTAAATCAGCTGCCTCTGTGTTTTGGGGAGAGGAAAACCCCATCATTGCATTCATAAACAGGACTCTGAGCACTGAGTTACTTCTTCAATACAACAAACACAGTAACACTGATTGGTCCAGACACTCCAATCAATCAGCATTCTTATAGATTAAGAGCAATAATATCCCAGCAAAAATCCATTGGAATATTAAAAGAAGAGAAACTAAACCAAAATTCCAGGATGACAGATCTGTCCCAGGGCTGTTTCAATAAATTGATCATTTTCTCTGATCACACACCTTACTTTGTTTTAAACAAAGCCCCTCTACTTTACTGTCACTTGGTATTGATGCTCTGCACTCTGCACAAGAACAAGCTGCACCAAACAGTATTTTGGGGGCTTAAATTACCCTCCTTGACCATAGAACATGTTACATTTTCAAGACACCAGATACACCTGATGTTAAAATGAGAGACTTACTCCAAGACATGCTAAAGGACAGTCTGCGATCCCTGCCATACCTGGAACACCAGCACACCCATGTGTGAAACAGCCAGGTTGATTTTGGTGCCCTCCCGGTCAGAGGCAAGGTGGAATCTGATGCCATACATCTCCAGTTTCCGGGCAATCTCAAGCACTTGAAAGTCAGATTCAGCAGGAGTTTGACCCCTGTAATGAGGAAGAAAAATAAAGTTTTAAGAATAATTTGATTTTACAACACTGCCAACACAGCTAAGACACTTAAGTCTGAACTCTGGCACTAAATGAGAATTTTGTGTCTCATCTCGTCGGGTGGTTTCACTCCAACTCAGGTGTTAGACTGAAAGTTCTGTAATGACACAGCTGATGGCCAATGTCAAGTGCATCCTAAGACAGATGCTGAAATATTAATAAGCTCTGAGTTTTTCCAGTTGAGAAACAATAGAGTTGAACAAATCCAAATTCAATCCACACTTCTCCTCTTTCTTCTTGCTTGTGTACACACTAGCTTTAACTAAGATAAGAAGTGAGAGCTGGTAGACTTGTACAGCCAGAAAAACAAACAATGCAAATATTGCAACAGAATGACCCTTTTGAGGTTCAGGAATCATAAAATTATTACTCTATTACTACCAGGTACACATTCCCCCAGCCTTTGGCTGGATAATTCCCTCCCCACCAAGGAATCCAGAGAAGGATCTTTAAAATGAAATGTCATCTGCTGTCAAAATTACTCTAAAAACAAGAGGAAGCTGTACACAGTCAGGAGCAACTCTCTGTAGGGGTGCACAAGGGCCAAAACAGCAACACTGAGATTGTTCATGACTCTGGCACACCCCTGTCACAGTTTCAGCCCTCACTGACTGCTCCCCAGGTTAGCTGACAACAAACCACTAGCACTTTGCTCTCCTGCATGAAAGCAGTTCTTTTTTTTCCTCAATCTTCCCTGCTTTTTTCCATGAGGTGGAGTGTATTAGATTGTAGTGCATTTTCAGCAGGTACTTGTACTGACAAGAACTTTTCCCTGTAAGTCAAAACACTCTATAAGTTCATGGGTCTGGCAAGGAGTTAAAGATCCTCCAAGAACGAGCAAATGGTGCTGTGGAAATGAAGGAGTTCTTAGAATCATAGAATCGTAAAACCATTAAGGCTGAAAAAGACATTAAAGATGATCAAGTCCAACTATTGCTACTGATCATGCCCCAGTTACACTACAAAGCAAAAAAGGATTTATCACAAACATAAGCATGTCACCTAAGTAGGTCTCTGAACTACAAATACCCTGCAAGAAAACACTCCTACCCAGTCTTAGGCATGATAAGGTTCAGGAGAACCAGGAAAAGCAGGAGAACCTTCTCCTGTGCTAAGCCCAAGGAAGCCCCAGTGCAGAGCTGCCTCCAGATCTGAGGTCCCAGAGGACACGGAGATGCTCCAAGGGCTGGAGCCCCTCTGCCCTGGAGACAGGCTGGGAGAGATGGGGGGGCTCATCTGGAGAATAGAAGGCTCTGGGAAAAGCTCCTTGTGGCCTTTTAGCTCTTAACAAAGGCTTTTAAAAAACAGAGAGAGGGACTTTTCATATGGACAGAAGGTGATAGGACCTGGGGGAATGGTTTTAAACTAAAAGAGATGAGATTTAGATTACATTAAATTCTTCCCTGTGAGGGTGGGGAGGCCCTGGCACAGGGTGCCCAGAGAAGCTGTGGCTGCCCCATCCCTGGGAGTGTCAAAGGCCAGGCTGGACAGGGCTTGGAGCAGCCTGGGATAGTGAAGGCTGCCCACAGCAGCAGGTCAAAGACAGATTAACTTTAAGGCGCCTTCCATCCCAAACCACTCTGGAATTCTGTGAAACAGCAGCAGCACAGGACCTGCTGGGGCATTCAGAGCAGTGAGGCTGCATCAGCCACAGCTGGATAAACTGACCCCCTACATCACTACTGACAATGATTAGAAAAAATAAATACCAAATTACTTCCATGTGCAAGTTCACCAGGATAAATTAATGACACAAGGAAGACACAGGTGCTAAAAAAATTATTATTATATTTACAAACAACCAGTGCTGAAACCAGATTAGATTCCTCACACACAGATGAAGCAAATTTTTCGAGCCTTTTTTCCCAAGAGGAAAATGGCCTTCTTTCCATAAATCTGCACTTCATTTGATTAAAACAGATGATAAACTATTTTTAGCATTACCCATTTTTGTGTACCTTGCAGTGCCAACCACAACATCGGTAATAAATGAATTCTCCTGCTCCCTTAACTGGCTTTTCTAGTCATACTCCTTAAAGTATCCCCTTCTACCTACCTTGAGTCATGTGTTAAACAATTGTTTAGAGCCATATGGACTTTTTAAAATACAAATAGAGAATATTGAAGTGAATGATAATTACACTTGAATTTAACAGAACTAGGGATGATGAAAATACCTATTAACTCCAAGTAGGAACTGCTTCTACAATTCAGAATATAATCATTTACTTATTTCATAATTACTTATTATATAATTTATATAATTTATAATTACTTATTATATAATCAAACTTATTTCATATGCTGTGGTTTTAAAAATAGAAGTTGTTAGAAAAAGCAATGCTTCTTTTATACTTGCTAAAATTCTCTTTAGTCTAAAACACACTGGTACACAAAATGCCCTGAGAAAGTAAGCCTGAATGCAGACATATTTGACAACAGCATTTCATCAGTGTTCTGTTGCCTTGCTCACTCTGAAGGGGAAAACAAAGAATCTAAAACACTACAGCAGGAAATCACAAATTTATTTTGCCAGCTGCAGAAGGCAGGGATTCAGTGACATTCCTGACTTTACAGGCTCAGTCTGTAATCCACCCTTATCCAAACGTCAGTATTATGTGACCATGTAATATAAAGAGAAGTACATAAGAGGCACAAAAACCTGATTTCAAATGGAAACAGAAATGCCAAACTACAGAGAGAGTCTTGTAGTTGCATTTCTACTAAAGTTACAACTATGTGTACTAGTTATGTCCAAGAGCTTCAACTGATAAAGCAGATTTCCCTTCCCCTCACTGAAATTAGTAACACTGGAGTAAGTGCCTTTAATATTGGCTTTAACTAACTGCTGTTTCCATTTCCACCACAGATTCCTTAACTACGTCAAAAAGGCTGGAGTACCATGGTTCCTATTTATTAAATACATGCAAGACAAAAGAGGTAGATCATAAATCCTACTTTTGGCCAGGGCTTCCTGAGTTACACTCTGAGAGCACTGTGTGTAACTCCCACCCACGCTAATTCCTGCTATAATTCTTCTGAATACAGCAACATTAAGAATGAAAGCGGGGCTTTGTCTTTTAAAGAGGGTGCTGAGGTTGGGAAGGAGGGTTGGAAGGGAAGGCAGGCAAAAACAAAATCAGCAACTAGAAAATTGGAGCTCTATAGCACTAAAGATTCCTTATGAACAGTCTGGTGTAACTAATGTAGAACCACTGACTGCTATTCCATGTACCATTAGATATGACCCAAAGCACAGCACATCTCAGAAAAACAAATAAAAATAAGATACCAGCCAATTTGAAGAGTGTTCACTTGCACACAACCTGGCTGTACCCCCCAGAGCAGGCTGAGCCTGGTGTGGAGGAGCTGTGAGCAGAGCCAGGCAGCTCTGACTGTACCGCAGATGGGTACAAAGAGAGGCAGTTACAGAAATTGCCCTCAGATGCTGCCTGCAGGCTTAGCTGCACAGCCCAGCCCCAAAACAATCTGCTCTAATTTTGTTCAGCCATTAAGCAGATAAATCTACTTAATCTTCCCCAGGTCAATGGATGACACACTAATATCAGTATTTCCAGCAAACTGCTGTCAGTGCAATAGGTGTTAGTGTAGAAGTTCCTCACAACCATCCAGCCAGACAAATATTGGTTGTGATACAATATTCCCATGGCAAGGGACTCAAAATAAATGCTGTCAAGTGTTAGGTGATTTACAGAGCATTTAGGCCCAATCATTAATACAGAACTTTAAAGATGAAGTGTCAAGTTAAAGTTTTTTTTTTAATTTGCAGGCAATTTAAAGAATTTATATTCCTGGACAGCTACACTAACAAGTTGTGAAAGGATGTGAGGGATAACAATAAATGTAAATATAAATCTTCTAAATCTTCTACTTCTTTGCTGGTTTATGTATGTATAGACAAAGAAACCACAAACATGTGCACACAGGCAAAATTTGTCATGTTGAATCCTGCACTCACCTCCCAGCAAGTATTCTACTACTCACAGGAAGGCAGAAAACACTGCATTTTGAGTGTCTGGGTGTCAGGAATTAACTACACCACACGAATATACCATATACAAAATATACATCTTTTATTTTTAATGAACTATAGAAATAAAGTAAGTTAATTCAGGCTCTTGCTGAAGCTATAACTAATGTGCTACACCAAAAAATATAACTCATCTCGTTTACCATTATTATTTTTGAAAAGTATAGAACCCATATTCCTATATTTTTGAAAGTAAAAGAATTTACAAATATAAAAGAAAAAATACGTTTAACAGGAAAGAAGCATTCAATTGCCATCTTTCCATTTACAACATTCTCCATCTACAGAATGGATTGGATAGGCAGGTTCTGCTTTTCCTGGTTTGAGGGTGATGACTTTCTACTACTTTTAATAGTTACAGTAAAGCAATTAAAAAAGAAAAAAGGAAAAGAAAGAAAAAAAAAAAAAAAAAAAAAAAGGAAAACAGACAGAAAGAAAGTACAAAAAAACAATCTAAAGGAGCAAAGGAGACGAGCCATCCTGCCAGAAATGGGTTTCTCTTCCTGGACACCTGGTTTGTACAAGGAATCTCTGTCAGGAGCAATCATCAGTGGAAGAATCACAGAATCCCAGGATGGTTTGGCTGAGAAGGGACCTTAAAGATCATCCAGTGCCCCCCACCTGCCATGGGCAAGGACACTTTTCACACTCCCAGGCTGCTCCAAGCTCCATCCAACCTAGCCTCAGAAATACCAGTCTGCTAAAGGTAAGTGGGGGGATAATAAGGTAAATTAAAGGAAATAAAAAATTAAAATAAATTTAAAAAGTAAAAATATGACACACTAGAATAATATGAGAGAGAAACATTTTTGTCTGTCCAGCTGCACTATGCCTCACCAGGAGAAAGCCAAATGCCAAGGTTCCTGCTCTTTGGAACAGAAATGAGGAAAAATGTGTCTACTCTGAGGAAACTTGGAACCCTCCTCAACCGCTGAAGATGGGAAAGGGAGGTCAATATTCCCTGAGCAAGGGAAGAGGGAAGGGATGTGTGTGCTGGCTTGGGCTGGAGTTAATTTTCTTCACAGTAGCTGGTCCTGGGGTGAGATTTCTATTTGAGCTGAGAACAGGTTGATAACCCAGGGGTGTTTTCCTTATTGCCCATCAAAGCTCACCCAGAGCCAAGGCCTTTTCTACTCCACCAGGGAGGGGCTGGGAGGGGGCACAGCCAGGACAGCTGATCCCAACTGACCCCAAGGATATTCCATCCCATATGGCCTCGTGCTCAGCATATAAAGCTGGGGGAAGAAGGAGGAAGGGAGGACATTCGGAGTGATGGGGCTTGTTTTCCCAAGTCACTGCTACCCATGATGGGATCCTGCTTTCCTGGGGATGGCTGAACTCCTGCCTGCTAGTGGGGAGTAAGGGAAGAATTCCTGGTTTTGTTTTGCATGTTTTGTATGGGTGGATTTTGCTTCACTTTTTTAACTGTCTGTACTTCAAGCTGAGATTTTTCCCACTTTCACCCTTTCACATCTTGCCCCCAGCCCACCAAGGGGGAGCTGGCAGCAGCCTGGGGCTAAGCTGGGGTTAAACCATGGAAGCCACAGCTAATTTTAAGACTGCTCTGCTTGAAAAATGACATCTCTCTAACAAAAATGTTTCCAAAGGCTTAGGGGAAATTTGAAACGTGCCCTCAAGGTACCCAGGTAATGCTAATATTCAAAGGTAACCTCTTCTAATTTCATGCTTCTGAACGTGGCTTGCATGAACACTTCTAAAACACTGTCTTAAAATAAGATTGACAATCATTTTAATAATATGGCTGTATTAAATGCAATTCTCATTAAACTATTTTTGAAGAGTATATTTATGAAACAAGGCATATTTACCTATTAACCTTTCCCTGACTCCTTCCTGACAGGGAAAAATACAAACTTTTCTTACTGTAACCAGTGACTAGAAGTAACTTCTTTGAAAAAAAAAGCTCAAATCTATTTAACAAAACTACTAGTCCCTGACTCAGAAGACAGTGACAACCTTTCCATCATGAGAAGGAAACCAGGAAAATTCCCCACAAGGAGAAGCAACTCAACAGAATCCTGGGCTGTTCTGTCCATGCTCTGGGGGTACTCAGATCTAAAAATCCCACATTTCCCCTCAAGTTTGAGAGCCATCAACCCACCCTCCATGGTGTCATCAAAACCTTGCATGACCCATTTGTAGCCTCAGACTCCACAGCAACCTGCAGTAGCATCACAATGTCACTACAAGTTCTGTGAAAAGGATGTTCCCCCTTTTAATTTGCTTTGAAATGACTGATTACTTCAGCATTTTTCTTTAGACAGAGAAAAATAATGAAATGAATGGTTTCCCTCCTCCAGCTGCCTTCTCCCAAGGTGAAGAATCCTAGCGTGTATTTTAAATTACTTCAGAATTACTTTAAATTACTTAAAAACATTTCTTTTGTTTCTTCATCATTTCCACATGCACCTCAAAGGTTCAAAAGCAGAAAAAAGTAACCATCTGATTTCATGAAGAATTGACAAAGCTGAAATTTCATCATTAGCAATAATTACAGAACAAGTTAAAATGACTGATCATAAACAGCAAATAGTTAATGACCAAAATTCTCAGGAACTAATTTTCCAGCACTACAGGATGTGTCTTTAAACACAGATGCTGCCCTGAAAAACCTTTGTTCTGTCTTAAAAGAAAATCAGTCAGCAACAGTCCACAAGTTCACCCACAGAGAGCAAAGCAAAATCTAAGTTTGGATTAAAACACAGAACCATGCACAATAAAATGCCTGTGTGGACATTCACAATTTATAAAAGCACTTCAAATTGCTAAATCCTAACATGCAAGGTCTTGAAAATTACAGAAAACTAACTTCCTGCAGTTCCTGACTCCATGTTGGAACCAATTTTATATTTGTGGCAGAGTTTCTTTGTCACCAATAACTGTCCCTTATTTCAAAAATACCCAGCTGTAGGATAAGGTATTGCATGAATTCTGATGGAGGTTATTTCTTCTCCACTCCCTCCATCCTTCTCCATCCCCTTTATGCTTAATGTCCAGCAAAAGAATACTATGTAATTGATTTTTAATAATTTAGACAAAAGCAAGAGCTCTGCATATGGGGGCAAAACTGAGTTTAAACTTTGTAGAATGGAAATTCTGAAGAATTATTTTGCCTAAACGCATTATTACATGTAAGCTTTCTTTGGCACCTTATTAATGGCCCACTGCAAAAATCACTTGAGAAAAACTACTGCCCAACAACCCCATCCTGACTACACCAAACTTTTCCTGCTCAAGATAAATGGTGTTTAATTTACACACTCTTAACATCATCTTGCCACACTGCTGCTCAACCTCCCACAGGCAAGCCCATCTGCTACCCAGGGGTCACCTCAGTGGTTTACATTAATCCTCACTTACACATGCTTCCTGTGGAACTCCAGGATCTTTCCTTCAAGTTTTTCCTGGTTTGGCAAATACTGGTTTGTTTTAAGGTGTTCTCGATCTTCTGATTCATCAAAATCCCCTATTTCAGCTACAACAGAAAACAAAATAATGTTAGAGTAAGAAGAATCAATGGAAAAGGAACAACAACAGAAAATACTTGGGAAGGAATTAGAGAGACCACAAGAGCCTTTAAGTGCTCCAAGTTTGTGCAGGATGCTTTGTATCCAGCTTCATTTTACCAAACCCACATTTATCTCAAGATGAGGATTCCTAGGGATTACAGCAGTAGTTGAACACTGTCTGGAAAATTTAGACTTCTCAAGGGTTAAAGATGTGAGATTTGTAGAAGATCTGTGAGGGGGTCTGAATGTTTCTTCCTTACAGATACCTTATACCAAATAGCATATTTCAATTTATTTTTCACTATAGATATGTAAAGTAGTAATAGACAAGGCTACTCGGGAAGATGGCAAATTACATCTGGAATTTTGGTTTCCCCTTCACATATCCATGTCTTTCAGATGCAATGCTGTGAATTTAGGAAGACTTACAGAAGAAAAAAGCATTATTGTGAAGTGCAGAACAGCTTCCAGCTGATACAACACAAAACTATCAGAAGTCTTTGGCTTGGAATACAAAAGTACAAGGCAGGCAGAACATGTGGCAAATGTATATAAAAATTACAAGCAGAATAAATAAATTTTAAGGAGTCATTTACTTTTTCTGATAAAAAAATATGAAGCTGCAATATTAAATTCAAAACCAAAAGGTATTAAAAGTTAAAAGTACATATGTTGTCCTAAAAACTTGCCAAAAAACTAAGCTGTGAGGCTCATTTCTGTGGAAGGATGCCAAAAATACAAGCAAATTCAAAAATTAGACAAATACAAGGGCAACCAAACACAGATGCAGAGTCAGTCTGTGATGCTGTGTGCAGTGATTATGGGATGGATGCAGCAACGTGTTTGCTCTGTGTCTGAGGGCAACTGCCATCAGCTGCTGTCAGAGAAAGGAATGGGCTTGTTCTTAACAAGAACACAGCAAATCCTGTTTAAAATCTAGCCAGCACATGAAAGAACGAGTCAAAAATTCTGAAAGGCGCTTTTGTAAAATAATTGCTGTTGAAAATAAACCTGTTCTTCCTCACAGCCCATTTTCCAGAAGAGCAGAATCGGGCTAAGCAAAGGCCTGATAGTGAAAGTCCCTCGTCAGCTCCACAGTGCTGGAAAACCAGGAGCAGGTTTTAATGGTGTCACTCACTGCTGAGTGAGTGACGTACACATACACAAGATAGACTTGCACTTCCAATAAAATCACCAGAAGTAATGCTATTATAACTGTACTATGATATTGCATTGCAGAATTAGACAACCAATAACTACTTAGCAGTGCACATGTGAAGAAACATCATTGATCAGCTTTTGCTTCCAGCCAGCAAAGAGCCACCAAAGGCCCTGTCTGCAGGTCAGGCTGCAGACCTGAGAACACTTCAGCTGCTGCTCCAGCAATTTGAAGTCTGAACTCACTCAAGGTTTCCAACCTCATCTCAAAGGCCACATTTTCGGTCTTTAAGCACGTACAGGCTGAGCCAGCAGCAGCATGGAGTGCTTCCAAATAAATTGCTTCCCATTTCCATTTTCAGTCCCAAGGAGGAGGAAGGCTGCTGACAGCCCCACTGCAGAACCTGTTCCAGCACAGTTCTCAGCTGTGTTTCAGCCCAGTTCCTGTACAGCCATCTCCTCCCAGGCACAGGGAAAGGGAGAAGGGAAGCCAAGGGAGCACCTAGACAGGTGGGAACAGCTGTCTGGAAGATGTGGAGTGCTGGGAACAGAGCTTGCAGAGCCAGGGAAACAGACAGCAAGGGGATGGTTTTGTACTACTCCCCTGAAGTCAAATCTACCTCACACATAAGCACTAGCTGTTCCTCCCCACACTATCCCTGATGACCATCCCAGGGTTGAAAACCAACATATTTACAGTGTGTGGAGAAGGAAATACTGTGAGGCAGAGACCTCTTTTAGTTACCAAAAGCTTCTGTGTGCGATTTAATGTGGGTTACACTGGCAGCACCAGCAGTGTCAGCCCAGCTGGGATACTCACACTGCAGGAGGTGGGAGACCAGCAGAGCAGCTGTGTTGTCACTGCAGGTCAGTCTCTCCTCTGCCAGGTCCCTCTTGATTTGCAATGCAAACAGGTACCTGGAGGAGAGGGACAAGGGGTGGAGTTACAGAGACCATCCTGACATGTGAGAGGGCAACAGAACAACTGAGCAGGAGGTTGTGAAAGCAGCATCTCCTGATCCTTCTGCTCTCCAAAGAATAACACAACAGCCTGGCCACCAAGGGGTGTCACACCAAACCAAAATAACCTGTGACTGCTCCAGTGCAGTTTATCAGCACAAAAACACTCACAGGAACAAGGAAGGAGAAGGAAAACCATGTTTTAAGCAGACTGTGCAATAACAGTACCCATCATTTTTAGATGGAAAGAAACTTAAAGAACACTTCAAGTGATCTTATCTATTAGCAAAAAAGATGGAAGAACATCACTGATTCCAGTGTTTTGTTAGGGAAACTGATAAGCATTTCTGTTAGCACTCAACTAATCTACTCAGCAGTTGTATTTTCCAGAACTGTATTAGCAGCCTACAAAGACAGTGAGAAGTTCAATTTACTTCTCTTATACTGCTACATTAGTTCAACTAAAATATTTCCCATTCAGTTGTTAAAGAGGAATTATTTCTGTTTAAGTTCTGTATGCTGTTCCTTCTACTTGGAAGAAGCTACAGTAAGGACTCCAGTAAACAGGCAACAACTCACTTAAACCTTAAACTCACTTTAACTGGCAGACTGATTCTTTTTCTTTACTGAATTACACCCTGATAGCAATAAGATTTTTTTAAAGAAGAATTTATTTTAAAACTTTATTCACAAAGCAAAAGATATTAAATTTATACATTTTGAATGATAGGGTTTTTAAAAAACTTTTAAGTACTGTAAGTATGCATTAAAGGCTTCTCAGAAAGTACGCTCTGCTTTCTGCATGTCTGGTGAGCTCTCTCAGTTTCTTCAGTACACTCACAATAAAGAATACAATATCATTAACAGCATCATTAATTACCCAGATGCTCCAAATGCAGACCATAAATACTCAATAAATAGGAAAAATACAGTTCCTGCTCTAAAAAGCTGCATTCCTAATGAATTTCCTATATGAAACAGCAGTTAAGAAAACTTGGTGCAAAGGAAACATTTAGATAGTATTTCTCCTTACAAGAGACAATCACAACAGCTGTCACGCTGGTTTGTTCTTAAAAACATCTGAAGGATAATAAGGAACCTCTCTAAGAGGAATTCCAATTAAAAGCAGCAGAAAAAAAGCACTAAATGAGCTCTTTAAACACCAACATCTGGGTAATGTCCTTGTTAGAGGCACAGATTTCAATCTAGCTCCCCAGGTGATAACAGGTGGACAGGGCTGCTTAACTGACCACAGACCAATTAGCAACCTGCAAAAATAACCTATGGTGAGCATGGTTAAAATTGTGAACAGTAAAGTGCATTTGCAAGAGCAAAGTGTGTTTGGAAGTTTAAATCACTTATTAAAATATGTACCTATTATTTTATATATATTTTTTTAATAGACATTGTTTATAAACATTTTTATTTTCTGTATACTCTGACTCCCTCGACACTATGTGGCTGGAAAGCTCTAACCTGTGCTGTTTTCTGTTTTGAAAAGTATTTTTTCTGATAACATTCATCTGCCAACACATATCTGCTGAAACTGTAACATTCACTGTAAGTGCTCCTTCACTCATCTTCCACCTCAATTTTGCTGGGAAGCAGCTGTGCTGCCTTCCTACTCTCTAAATTCAGTCCATAAAGCAAGTCCAACAGTTCTAAAAAGACTTTACCTGGTATATTCCTCTTGCAGCTGACCTGGGTCTGGAGGGAAAAACTTCACAGCCAGACGAAGCATTGTAGTCTTTGGTCCTGGAAGAAAAGTTTCACAAAAATTTCACAAAAAACCCCGGTGCTCTTCATAAACACATGCATATTCTGTTTGCCAACAGCAGAGAAACAACACAAAGAAAGTCTAGCCAGATTTCAAACCCTAACTAACCACAGCAGGCTCTGGTGTAGGTTGTTCATGTCAAGGGAGATAAAGCAGCTGTTTTGCAGAGGAACTTGGATACCACTGACAAGGTGAGTCTGCAGGCTGAATGCTGGAAAAAGAGTTTCATGCAACATGAAATCTGTAACACCCCAAAGCACCTACTTGGCTGCATAAAAAACCATCAGAAGTGACCCAGGTAGAGGGTCCCAGAAGGGACGCACATCCCACAGGCTCTCAACACCCACCTCCACCATCAGGACTGATGCCACCAGATGTGGCTGGGTCCCCATGGAGATAAAAGGGTGTTTGCAGCCTGCTCCCAGCACGCCTGGTAATACCCATTTCCTCCCATTTTCAACACTATTTTTATACATCTCAACAACAGGCAGAAAACCAATTAATTTTCAAAATTAAAGGGAACCTTTGGTCACTATTGGGAACAGTCCATGATGCTCTAAATTAACAGTTCCAGCATCACAACTCAGCCTGTGGAACCACAATCCCTGTTCCACCTGGATTGCTGAAGGAATTACTACAGGGTACAAGAGTCTCTCACCATGCCAGGACTGGGCACCACTGTTTTCCCATTGTTTTTCCTGCCTGAAAGCAAATGAGGCCAAGTACTCCAGAGGCAGGCAAAGCCCTGGCCAGGCTGTGCTTACAGGAGCCTGCCGAGCATCCACCTGATGTCTACAGGCACCCTCTGGACCAGAGCCAGGCTGTGCCCCCAGGACTCTCTCTGCCACTGCTGCTTCAAAGTAAACTTAGCCAAATTAAAAATAAATCAAACTTGTTGGAGCACAAGCAGCCTGCTTTAATTTATTTTAAGCACCAAGATCTCTTAAAGCTTAACAAAGTCCCGTTTAACCCCATCAGCCCCAAAGTACACTGATTTTTTCTGTCTGGAATACCTGATTCCCACAGGCCAAACATTCCTTCACTCACCCTCTCATTTGCTGATGAGAGAATAACAAACTTTGTTTTTTGACAAGTAGCTGGGAGAACTCACAGACTATCACAGCTGTGACAAGAGCAGCTGCCAGCCTCCAGTTCCAAAATTACCAAAGCTTTGGTGAACAAAAAAAAACCTAAAATCCATATCTTAATTACAGTGTAGTATCTAGAAATGAAAGGAGGCTGGAAATAACACCCTATAATGACACACAAAGCCTACATTTGGCAGAGACTAAGGATTCTACAGTTCTAGAGACAGACCAAGTGAGGAAAAGAAATAGTTTTAATTATTCCAGTTAAAAGCCCAAAACTTTACATCAAATTTCTGAAAATACTCTGAGCCTCTGGAAGACTTTCACAAGGTTAAGAACAGTCCTGCAAATTACTGATGCCAATCAAGTGGAACTATTAATGTGGGAACAATTTTGGAAGTTTTTCAAACATGACTTACATCAAATGATAATAACTATAAAAAATTTAAAACATAATACTGCACATTTGCTTCTGTAGCACAACCCTCCTTTTTTTGTTTAGCCAGTCTTGCCTTTCCTCTATGAGTAAGTTCCACTCAAATCAGGAAAAAAACCACTTGCCCAGTCTTAAGCAAGGCACAGAATTTATTATAAGAAGCCAAGTGTGAGCAAAAGCAAGAAACAAAAAAAAAAAAAAAAAAAAAAAAAAAAAATTACTCAATATAACACTATATTATATAAAGTGGCAGCATCTCAGAGAAGGCACCCAAATGTCACCCTGATACTGTGTGCCTGTCAAGAGGCTGAAAATTTGGATCCAAACTCCTTCCCATCTAGAGGGTTCAGTAGTAAAACTGATTGCATTCATTTGAAATTAATAAAAAAAACTCCAAACCTTATAACACACGATAAACTTCAATGGATGCTACAAAGCCAAAACTAACTGGGAATAAATCAAAAACTTTTGGTTTTAGAGAGGATGTCAAAGACTCAAAAGTGCCTGTCTGCAGGTACACAGCAATCAGCAGCAACATCAACCAACAAGTTTGAGCAAGATCACCCTAAAGCCCATAACATCTGTGTTCCCCTGCTGCTGGACTAAATGTTAGAAGTTTAACTTTAAAATCGTTACATTCTACAGAGAAAAAAAAAAATCAAACAAAACCCCCAATATATAGAAAATAGGATGTTTCAGTCAATTTAAAATTTTGCCAGACAACTGGCTGGTATTTCTAAAAAACTAATATTAACAATTTATTTTTTTTCCTCCCCAAAAAACTAAATAAACCTTTCAGTTTCACTGGCAACAAAACAGGGGTGGTAGACTGTAAAGCAGCCATAAATCTTAGAGCATCTCCATGATTTTAGACCATTTTAAAACAATATTTGTATCATCAGGGAACATTGTGGTCTAAGGTCAAGTTTCCACACTTTATATAGTATAGGAGAGGCTACAGAAGGAGTAACCAAGCAGCACTGCAGACCTATGATCCACC
Organism: Zosterops lateralis; assembly: GCF_965231275.1. Classification (NCBI taxonomy): domain Eukaryota; kingdom Metazoa; phylum Chordata; class Aves; order Passeriformes; family Zosteropidae; genus Zosterops; species Zosterops lateralis. Next base: position 22,073,390 of record NC_139770.1, read on the forward strand.
AGATCTTTTGCCTGGGACATAATTCCTTCTAGCCAGGAGCATATAAAAAGACACTCCCAACATCTTTTTGGCAGGGAAAATAGAGTGAAAATATTCTGTACTCTCCTAAGAGAGCTTTATTTTATAGATGATTTGGCTCTTCTGCTTAGAAAACAATGTTGACAAAAGTCAAGAATCGTGACCTAAAGTTAGAAAATTAGCTAGAATTGATGATTTCATATTTTCTAGCAATCAATTTTAGACGGAAGAGTAGCTAAAAGCTACTTCCCAGCATTCATTTTCAACATATTTCAATCAGGATCTGGAAAGGAGTAGGAATCCACCACACCCTCCTGATCTTGTTCTTCTACAAAGTCTCTACAATCAGAACCACAAAACAAACAAATTGCTTAACTGTGTTCTACAGAGAAAAAACAAAAAGTTGTATCTAATCTTCCAACATCTGAAGAACCAAGCAGCATCCTGCATTCTTCAGCTATTCTGGGCCTTTAAAGTGTCTGTCACATTAACACTTTTTAGGTGGTATAAAGACAAGACAGCATCACTGCTGCAGGATCCTCCTGGGCAGGCAGCACAGCCACACTTCCCAGCTGAGGCAGCAGCCAGGTGGGAGATCCCCACCTCTGCTCCTGCAAGGAAGCTGCTCCTGAGCATGTGGAGAGAGCTGACATGGGAATCAGCCAAAATATTCCTTTTTCTTCCCACGGTATGGCAACACAACTTCCAAAAGCTAACACAGCAAGTGTTATATTTCACTTCAATGTAACACCAGCTGCCCCAGCCTACCCAGATTTTTATCAGAGAAAGAACCCTACCCACAGGAAGTTTCCATTCCACTCACCACATACTACCTATTAAAATGTCAGGTTAGCATGCCCCAGCAGGAACCACCATCACCCCTGCCATGTGTATTTTACAGGGAAGCATAACCAGTAAATCAAGTAGTAATTGTGAAAGCAACCCACATAAAGAAGATGCAAATTAAGGAAAACTTCCTTTTTTAAAACTACTTACTCCGTACTTGTTTAATAACAGGTTTCATAGGTTCCAGCCAAATCTGAAATTGAAGAGAAAAAAATTACAACTCACACTCATATTTAATATAATACCAAAACATGAAAAGTAAATTCAAATTAAGCAGCAATTTGTGAGCAGCATTTCTTCCTCAATGCAGTAATTCCTTTGCTTTAGAAAAAGTGTACTTATCTATTTGAATTGACATTTCTCATGCATCAATAGGAAAGCCACTGGTCTGTGCTTAAAGCTCATCTGGACAGAAGAAGAGCCAGGTCAGCAAAAGCAGAGCCCCAGTGCCAAGAGGGCAGGAGTCATGCCAAAACCCACAGTCTCACGGGAGCCAAGCTGCAGAATTACAGAAAGCCTGCAGAACATGAAAAGGTCCAATATTTTTTTCCCTTCCATGCTATTTCTGTCACACTTACCTACCTACTTAAGGGGTTTTACTCAATATTAACTTCCCACCATTTTTTCTCTTTTGTCAAGCACATTTTAAAACAAAAACTATTGTTCTAGTAAAAGGAGCACCCACCAAGGTAATGCAAAATATTCTGGAAGCTCAACCTTTTATTTTCCCCACACTTTCAAACAAAAAATTGTTACAACACAATTGTGTTTGTCCTTACTAGTTACTGCTCTGTTTGTGAGACAGCTGAGGATTTTAAGAACCTTATTAGCTGCAGAAACAGTTAGGACACCATGCACAAGAAACAGAAACTAAACAAGCTTTGGTGTATTTCCTCAGCTTGAGAGCAGCATGGATTAGTGCCATTAACATTCCCTGTGCTCTCAGTCATATTCTCTGCATGTTGGTCCTAAAATTAAAAAAGTAATTTAAAAGAAGTTGGAAAAAAAAAAAAAAAAAAAAAAGGAAAGGAAAGTTTGGGTAACGTTTTCTAATTTAGAAGCCACACTGTCCTCTTTGCAAGGTACAGGATAAGTGACTAGGAGGCTTAAAGGTGTCAGCATTGATCAAGATCAATGATTTAAAAAGCTTGCAGGCCTGTGTGCTTGCTGAGGTTTGTGTTGATTAGAAAGAGGTTTGTAATGGCTCTTCAGGAAAATTAATTGAAGACTGAATTAACTGAGGATAAATATGAACACAACAAAAATTACACAGCATAATTTGATTTTTATAAGTGCTCTGCAGAGTACATTTTGAGTTCATGTTTCTCCTTTCCAAGGAAAGGAGTATTTTATTTCTGTCCCCCTGCAGGTGGGAACATTAGCAGGTATTTAACTGCTTTATACAATTTCTGAGCTTTAACAAGAAGCAGGATCTGATTCCTCCCTTCTGCTTTAATAGCTCTCTCATTCTGGTGAGTGAAACAGATTTACAAGAATCCAAGAGATAATCCCACAGGAGACTACAGGAAACTGCAGCAGACTGAGAAATTTTTGTCACTCAAGGAACTGCATTCACCAAACCTTTTTATTGTACCAGCTTTGTCAGGGAACTGCACGCACCCAATATGACTGGATATTCTGGAACTCAATTCCAAAGTAGTCTGATTCAATCAAATTCAGATGCTTGTAAACTTCTGTCAATAGTGTCTGGCCGTAACATTTTGACTAAGGAAGGAATAAAAAAAAGTTACAGTGAGATTAAGAAGAACAAGAAGAATAAACAAGCAGAAAAAAATGACACCTTTATAAACTGGAGAAAAATATCACAAAGGTTTTTCACATTGTTCTTGTCACTGTAACACACAAACATCTAATACACAGGCACAACTCCATACAAAAATACAAAATACAAAAAATATAAAATCCTTCACAGAACCAGAGGAACTGAAGCTGGAAGGGCCACTGGAGGTGACCTACACGCAGTCTCCTGCTCCCAGCAGGGTCAGCAGAGAGCTGAGCAGAGCAGCTGCGGGCTATTTGCGGCTCCCTGGATAAACCCACACGTTTGTTTGTGTAGCTGAGGGCTGTGGCCTGCCTCAGCTGCAGCACACGGAGCAGGAGCTGCCAAATCCCTGCTCCACACAGACCCCTCACTCCTTGTCTCACCAGGAACCCCAGGGCCACACACAGCCCTTGCAGCAGCCAGGCTGGAAATGCCTGCGGACAGCGGGAGCCCGACCAAACCTCCTCACACCACCCTTGCTGGGGAATCCTCTCAATGAAACTCTCCCTCAAGAAACTCACTCACTGACCCTTTCTGAGAGCCAAGTTAGGGGCAAAGCCACCAACCTCAGCAGAAAGCAGCTACAGCAACACAGGAGAGAACAGGAAACTTCTACAGCACACCCAAACCAGCCACACTTGGGGCTGCTGGCTCCATCACCCAGCTGACTCTCAGCATCTCTCACCGTGTCACTGCAGCAGGTGCCAGGACACAAACAGCATTTATGAACCCACACATCAGTGCATCTGCATCACTCAGGAAAGAATTCAAAAGGCTGCCACAGCCCATTCCAGCAACACAGCAAACCTAGCAGGGCACAGCAGGAGGTGGCACAGCCACCAAGCTCCAGCCTGGGCCATGAGGCAGCCCCACAGCTGTGGGGACAGGGTGTGGCAGGCCGGGTTATCCAGCAGAACACACTGCCAGCAGTGATGCCACCAGGGTTTTGTCTGTTTGGAAAAGTCCAGTGATGGAAGACTCTCTGACTTTCCCATCAAAGCAGTTCTGTAATGACTCTACATGCTCGGAATAGTACCTCCTTTAAAAGTATTAGGCATTATAATAAATTATCACAGAGTCACAGGATGATTTGGGTAGGAAGGGACCTTAAAACTCATCTTGCCTCACCCCCTGCCATGGGCAGGGACACCTTCCACTAGCCCAGGTTGCTCCAAAGCCCTGCCCAGCCTGACCTTGAACACTCCCAGGGATCCAGGGGCAGCCACAGCTTCTCTGGGCAACCTGTGCCAGGGCCTCCCCACCCTCACAGGGAAGAATTTCTTTCCAACATTTAATCTAAATCTACCCTTCTTCATTTTAAAGCCAAATTAGGGAAAGAAGTAGAACAATTTAATACGATGCAAATTAAAATACCTGAGAGCAAGAATGTGCTATTCTAGGCTTAAAAGATAAAAAACAAAGTGAACGTTGGGGAAATAATTTCACATGACTGAGGTGCATAAAAGGTTCAAAAGTAATTGCCTCTTACAGGAAAAACATATCAATTGTCTATGTTTTTAGAATTGTGCAAATGCCTCTATGATACTTTAAAAAAACACCAAAATTTCATAGAGAAAAAGTCTGACAGCCCTGCAGTGCTGCAAAGCTGAAATAGCTGTGTATCTGCAGTGGTGTGAGCAAAGGGACTGAATTCAACCCTGTAACCTCAGAGAGAAGCACAAAAGCAGGACAGAGAATGACACAAGATGGGTCTGTGTACCTCTCACTCAGGCTTTCACCAGCCATGGTACCTGTAAGAGCAACCACAGCTTCAGTCAGGAGAATTCATCTGCTGCAAACACAAGTCATTCAAAAAGTTTCTTGGTACCACACTGGCTCAGGCCACTAATGCTGAAGTCCCCAAATAAAACTGCAAGTCAGGAGAAATGATCCAGTTCTCAGTGACTGCAGATGGTACAGAGATGCCAGGCTGAGTGCTGATATGGCACATGAATATGTGCACTCATCTCTTTTTCTGAACAAGTTTTGTGATGCCTAAAAAGGCATTTTCTTGGTAAGAATCCAGTTGAATTTTTTAGCCAAAATCTGGGCCTGCAGAAGACTGTGTGTATGGGGTTTGGTTTTTAAATGGTGGCAATGAAATAAGGAATGATACAGGTAATGGCAAGCCACATCTCCAGTAAATGACATTCTCTCTGCTGTCTCTTGCATATTTCCCATGCAGGTTACAGACTCTGCCACAGGAGACACATATGCCTGGAGAAATGCATTTTGGAAATTAAGTTTTTTAATTCCAATTCAAACACATTTCTTGCTATGGACTTGTGCATAAATCTTCAAATAGTAACAGAAGAAAATATCCTTAAATATAGTAGGACCCTTGTTTTCTAAGGTCCATACCCACACATCTGTTATTGTACACCTCCTTTTCCCAGGCCCCACAGACCCAAGAAGGGAACACTTTTCAGCCAGCAATGTTTGTGGGGAGGCAGCACTACCCTGACCAACCTCACGTGCAGAAGATGGGACACACGCCTTGCCTTTCCATGGACAGATCTACAAACCTTTTGAAGCCTCTGCACAGGACGTGTCCTGTGACTCAAATCCCTGATTTCTCATTCATGAAACAAGAAGAGATTCTGGTTCCAACCACCTTCTGTTAGAACTGATATACTTGGATTAACACATGAAAGATGACTGTTAACAATCAGACAAGTTTTACAGCCAATCTGTGTGCAGGGCTAGTTCCATACAGGCATTAAAATTATCCCAACTGGATTCTAATACACAGCTTTCTTCCATTTAGACTGAGCCACGTCTCTTGGCTCCATCAAGTTCCGTGCCTGAAGACAATCTAGCTGCCTTCATCTCTCCCAAAAAAAGAGGCTGTATGGCACAGATCCCTGGCACTTCTCTCCTTCCATGCTCAAGTCCATGCTCCTTCAAGAGAAACTGGAGATGAAGAAATTTAGATGGCTGGAGCTGGAAGCACTTGGCAACCGATTAAGTTATAAAGGTGCCATCCAAATGTTAAAAGTGTAAAATAATTTTGTTTGGGCTGTAATTTTGGGTGTTGAAAGTTAAGAAAGTTAATGAAAAGTTAAGAAAACCTCCATTTAAGCTCAGTATCTTTTTGCACCCTTCAAAGGATAAATGTCACATTTTGAAAGAACAGTATTCATTTTATTTTAAAATAAAAATGAGGTTCAAAAGCTTGAGACAGAACAGAGTCTTTGATTATTGTGCCTCAAATTCTTTGGGAAAACTCCTCCCAGAACTGTTTGGTTCCTTAGTTATTTATTACATTTATAACCATCCTTTCCAAAGAGCTGAACATTTTGAAGTAGGCAGAAGTGAAAGTAACATAGTGGGCAGCTCCACGTCATTGTTTAATTTGCATAAAAGCAGCACAAAGCAAAATATTTGAAGTAATTTCTTAATTACTGTAATTTTGACATCCAGGCAAGTAGCTGCATGAATGCATTTCATAAAGGTCCTGCTTTCAGTACAAATTCACAACATGGCATACTTTCCATTCCAAACTTCTCAATTACTCTTTATTTTCTGCCAAGACAATGACTACTGATACTACTGAATTATTTCACATAAAAAGAAAGAAAGAAGAAAAAAACAGAGGGAAAAAAAAACCTAAATAGGCAGCTAACAACAGCTTTTCTCCATGACACAGCTCTAACTGTACTGTAGATAATTTTAACAAGTCATCATGAGAAGACTGTTCAGTAGAATAGATTTATTTCAAATTGATTTCTATAGCAAAATCAAGCTTGAAAAGTTCCTTCAGAACTGTGCAAGTGCCAGCAGGGTACCCTGACAGGCAGTAATGGCACAGGCAGCCCTGTGTGGCAAGAGAAGCTACACCTTCAGACCCGGCTCAGTGTAAGACAGCATCAAACTGGAACAACATTCCCACCTGAAGTTTCTTGCCCCAAGGAGATATCTGTATTTTTTCCCTTATAAGAAGAACAAACATATTTCATATTAGGAATGCTTAGGACAGAGGAATAAAATAGAAATAACTTTTTAAAAAGTACTAACAGCATGTGGTTTTGTTTTATAGAACTGTATAATCACAGGATGGGTTGGGTGGGAAGGGACCTTAAAGTTCATCTTGTCCCATCACTTGCCATGGGCACCTTCCACTATTCCCAGGTTGCTCCAAGCCTTGTCCAACCTGGCCTTGGACATTTCCAGGGATCCAGGGGCAGCCACAGCTCTTCTGGACAACTGCCCCAGGGCCTCACCTCCATCATGGGGAACAATTTCTTCCCAATATCAGATCTAATTCTGCCCTCTGGCAGTAGGAAGCCATTCCCCCTTGTCCTGTCACTCCAGAACTTTGTCCCAAGTCCCTCTCCAGCTCTCCTGGAGCTCCTTTAGACCCTGGAAGGGGCTCTGGGGTCTCCCTGGAGTCTTCTCTTTTCCTGGTGAACCCCCCCAGCTCTCCCAGCTTGTCTCCAGAGCAGAGAGGCTCCAGCCTTGGAGCATCCCTATGGCTCCTCCAGACTCACTCCAGCAGATCCACCAGATCCCTCTCACCAGGGCAGAGCAGGAGAATCAAGCCAAGTGTTATTTGCTATTTTCTCAAATATCATCCCTACATGGCAGATCCCCCCTCTGCCATAATGTCTGAGCTTAGGAAGAGAGAAAAACAAACTCATAGCCTAGGATTTTCAGAAGACTGTAGCTCAATATTACCAAAATCAATGCTTCCTCTCTACCTCCCAAACTTGTCTTCCAGAACATCTTAACTTTCTGCTTTCACATATTTTAATTTAAAAACCAAAACCCCTAGTATTTTCATAAGGAGTAGGATTCCCATCTTCCAAAACTGGCAAGCTGCCTTTGCTCCAACTTTCCAAAAAAAGAAATCCACTTTTGGCAGCAGATAAGCTGGAAGGGAAAATCAGTCCAAAAGTCAAGAGTGTGGAAAAAGAAGAGCTATAAAGCTGAGGTATAGAATGGAAACTCTTGTGCAGCCAGAGCCACTGGACCCAATAAGCACCAGCAAACACCTTGGATTTTTGTGTCATAGAAATCTGAATCTGCCAGGAGACCAAACCCTCTAGTTAACAGTGGATGTGCATGAGAGGCAGAAGTTTAGATTTGACATCATCACTCACAAGCAGCCAACACAGAGCACCCTGTGAATGGCCAAGACAAACTAAACTGATTTAAATAAAGGCCACTTCAACGTGGATTTTTAATGGTTTTTCTTCTTCAGGCACTTTACAAATCTTCCTAATGAAGAAGCGATTTTTTGTTCTTTGGCAAATTAAAAAAAATAGACAATTTGCAACTAAACATAGACTTGTTATTTCCTTTCTTAATCAGAAATATGCAAACATTTTGGTGAGTTTATAGTTCTGTTTATCTCCAACCCTTCTGTAATCTGTTAGATCTCTGTCCAAATGAAGCGTGAGACAGAAAAAACACCCTCAAAACTCCCTGTTAATAATCATCATTAATGCCACATATAAACAAAACTGCATTTCTGAATACAGGGTGGACATTAGGATCTTTAATAGGAAGAAGGAAATAATCTAAAATGGCAAGGAATACCAGTCATTAACTTTGTACTTTCATGGCTGTAACAAAATGACCCTTAAAGCTCCATATCTACTATTCAATCTGCAGACTGGAAGAAACAACTGCCTTCTTTTTCAGTGCCTTATTAGTTTTCTCAATTTTGATTGGAACTAGTAACTCCAATGAAAACATTCCCTGATTCCTCACAAAAACACGCTCCAGGTAACAAATCTGTCAAACACTGTTTTCATGTGCTCAACCAAACTGCTTAAATACTATTTTATTTTGATCACCTAAACATTTAGCAATAACTTTAAGCTTCAATTCTTCCAATTTTTCTTTTAGCTCTTTGTGAAGAAAACATTATTTTAATGCATTTATTTTTTCTACCCTTCTATACTGACAGATCACTTTACTAAGACCACAGCAAGAATAGTCTGCAGAGCATTTAACAGCTTACAGAGCACAGGATGCAGCTCCATTATCACAAAATGAGATACAGTGCACTTTCATCTTTAAAGTTCTTCTTTATTAAAAAGAATAAGTTTTTATGTTACAGAAAGAAGAATTATTGTGTTACAGTATTTCCACACAGTGTTGAAATACTGTTTACTCAACCATGGAAGCTGTAAACCCAAATAAAAATCTAGGACCTATTTTAAGTTCCATTATTACACTCCATACTGAGCATTTTTTGTTTAGAGAAGAAAAAAAAAAAAAAAAAAGTTCTAAGACTCCCTCCCCATGATTTTTTTTTCTTGTCCTAAGATTTCAGTGGTTGGTTTTGATGTGGGTTTGTCAGGGCTTTTTTAAGCAGAATCCACAGCCAGACAAATTATTCTAGAAATGGAAGCCTCTGGCTCATTTAATTAGGGCTAGCTTTAAAATTATGATCATTTAAAGGATCATTTAAGGCAATGTCAAAGCACATCACTGCCAAATGAACCAGCTCTACTCAACAAACAAGCTTTTCCAGAGTGGCTAGACTTGCTGGATGCCTGAAAGTAGGAAAACAACAACTGGTTGACATGGGAAAGCATTCCCAAAAGGGAGGGAATTACGTGAATGAGACTGGAAAATGCATACTTAGGTGGAGAGCATGTAGAGACAAAAAAAATGGTCTTAAGCTTTTAGAAATGGTGCTGTGCTGAAATACCTGGACTACTTGGAATAAAACTGCTGTAGACTACTTGGGGAAGAAGGAAGTCACACAAATTAACACTGTGGGCCACATCCTTGGACAGAGTTTCACAGGTACTGCTGGATGATTTGGCACCTGAATTCCTGCTTTTTAATAAGTGAACATGCAGGTGACAACAGTGACAGTATCACAGAGAGGAGCTGCTTTGGGGCAGCTGATCCCAAGTTCAGGTTCAAAACAGAAAGCACCTCCTTTGTTCACACAAGCTAATAAAGAGAAGGAAACACAAATCAGGAGACTGATCTCAGTTTTTTCCCTTTGAACTTTGCTACTTGCACAAATCCCTGAACCTTTCTACAGCCATTCCCTCGGACAGGCCTGGCCACTCCACTCACTCAGACTGTAGGTGCTTCATTTCAAATGCATATATATGCATATAAATAAAACTCTGTATTTTTAAGCCATTTCAAACACAGAAAATACTTCGTTTTCCTCTGTTCATTAAAATAAATAAAAAAAACCCCACTTCATTAAAATTGCAAGTCTTTCACCATTAATTATGCTTGTGCCTCAAAACCATCATCCATGTCCACATTGACCAGATTTGACCTGGGCTTTCACAGAACTACAGAATGGTTTGGGTTGGAAGTGACTTGGAAGCCCATCTCATTCCAACTCCTGCCACAGGCAGGGACACCTCCCACTATCCCAGGTTGCTCCAAGCCCTGTCCAGCCTGGCCTTGGGCACTTCCAGGGATGGGGCAGCCACAGTTTCTCTGGGCACCCTGTGCCAGGTTCCCACCACCCTCACAGGGAACAATTTCTCCCCAACATCCCATTTAACCCTCCCTCTGGCAGTGTGCAGCCATTGCCCCTTTTCCTGTCACTCCAGAACTTTCTCCCAAGTCCCTCTCCAGCTTTCTTGGAGCACCTTCAGATGCTCAAAGACTTCAGTAAGGTCTCTCCAGAGATCTTCCTTGTCCAGGCTGCACAACCCCAATTCTCCCAGCCTTCTCTCCTAGGAGAGGTGTTACAGCACCCAGGTACTGCACCTCCCCTGTGAGGTGTTAGGCTACCCCAGGCTGACAGCCTGCTTTGGGGAAATCTGCTCAAAGGAAGTAGTTTAAAAGATCTAGGAGACAATTATGACAGACTCTTTGCACAAAAGAAAAATACAGATTGGGTATTTTTACAGAAAAGGCCAAAACTCTCTTTTGCTTTGTGCAGAACTGAAATTGCACCAGCTGTTCTAACATCACTCCCCACCGTACTTTGAGCAAAGGCTCGATAACGTGGTGATGGGTTAATAAATACCTACCAGCCAGATTAGATAAGGCCAAGCTTTTCTAACTTCCCCCTTGCCAGCAGGAGTTTCCTACACCACTTGCTTCAGGCTGCCTGAGAAGTGGCTGAGGGCACAGCAACACTTTCCCTTCATTATTTCACTTGAAGACATGTCAGACAGCTCTAATAGAGTCTCTACAAAGCTTTGGGGTTTTTTTCCCTTTTCTAATTCTTGTTTTTATTAATGAATGACTGCTCTGTCAGAGAAAGGGGCCTACCCTCCTCCCATATCCATCACTCCAGCCTTGAACAGTAAGTCTCTCACACTAGGCATTGCCAGCATAGCACAGCTTTTTAAATATTCAATGTATAGAGTCTCTCTCTTACCCAAGAAGGCAGGACTGCCCTTTCCAAACATGAATTTGGTTGCAAGGAGAAAGGGCTGACACACAGGTGTGTTTTTGCAACCCTCTTTAGCTAAATGCACATCCCCAAGTCAGTGCTGCTCTGAACCCTGAGAGCACCATTACACACACCATACTTGCTCAACTCCAAGTCCCTTTTTCCAGTAGGCACAAACTTAAAATTTCTCTGATCTGCCTCTTAGCACAGTAAACTTCTGTAGTTGTCTTTAGCTGCCTGTGGGTTTATTTTTGATTTGCTTTAGGGTTTTCTTCCCTTTCAGGCTCCATACATTTTATAGAATTACCCATTTGTGGGGCCAACCTTGAATGTCACCCACACCCAAAAAAGGTTTAAAAGGTTTCCAATGGACTTCTAATTTTGGGGTTTTTTTGTGGAATACAGCATTTCCTACAGCTATTTTGGTTAAATGGCACAAGACTGATTTCAGCTGAATTTCACTGTCCTACATCACTAGACTATGAAAACAGCAATGAATACCTGCTTAGCCAGACAAACTGTTATGAATTCAATCCACTACATTAATATTTCAAGGACTGTAATAACATTTGATCGTGATTTTCCTAAATGGTTTCTGTGTTTTAAGACATGTACACATAATCAACTTTTTGTACAGGGATATTCTGACTGTTTTTTCTTTACTGCAGTACAACTCAATTTTCTTTACCTATAATATGACATCTAAGGTCAAGAGAATTATAAAATAATAATTTTGGCTTACACAATTTAAGTTCACATTTTTCCTAAAAAAACCCCACCAAAATCAAAAAATACTCAAGTGAACAAAACACACTCTAAATGTCTGTCAATAAAATGGCTGTGGTTTCACCTTTCCCCACCGAATACCACATTCCTACATAGCATCAAAAAAGTCAGGCTTCCAAACACAAAATAACAGGCCTAAAAAATACATAGTGGAATCAAACGGTACACAAAACACAAAGCTTTAGTTACCTTCTTTTTAAACCCTATAATAATTGCAAATTTAAAATAGTGAATTACTAACTTTCTCTTCTGAGGTCAGATAAAAATAAGTCGTAAGGCAGCTTATTTGCCATATTTAGGAGACTCAAACCGAAGCAATGACAAACATCTGGCTATGATTCTTTCTGGAATTTTGACTATTTCTTCCTGGCTAGGGAAGAAAAACACTGAGCTGACCAACAGCACCTCGATTCCTCCAGCACAGCACTTAATAGGATTCAGCAGCAGACTATCCTTCGACTCCTCGTGTATTTAAGCTGTTAATACTTTCACAGCAGAGAGGGGAAAAGCCTTCAGGAAAGGAAGGTCTGAGCAGGCAGAGGCAGGAGGAGACCAGTGCCAGAGCCCAGAGCTCTGCCTGTCCTGGGGCTCCTCACAGCACACAGCAAGAGCTTTTCAGTGCCCACAGCATTATCCTAGTTTTTAACATACACATATTCCTCACTTAAAACTGCTCAGTAACAGCATTTAAAAGCTGCATCATTTCTGCATCATCCCCATGGAAGTTTTTGGGGGGCACTAGCACTTACCAAAATGCTGCTACTGAGAGTTGCATTTTGCCCTGTGCACGAGTGGGAAACACTCTCTCCAAACAATAGGAAGGATATTGCAGTCAGATTGCTTCCTCTGCCATCCCAAAAACCTCCTGCAGCCCCAGCCCAGCTCCTGAGTTCAGGGCCTCCAATGGCTGGTTGAAAACAATGGGCATCCAAGGGGAAGCCTCTTTCATGGCACCTTTTCAATCACAGACAATTGCAAACTGCACAGAAACCAGAATAACCAGAGTTATTCTATTCCATTCTAAACATAAGGATGGAGAGTAGCTCTGCACTTCTATTAATGCCATTTATAAATTTCAGTAAGCCAAGGAAGTGCCCAGCAAAGATAGAATCACTATCAGAGTAATCAAGTACACATTTTCAGCTTAGTATAGAATAAGCCACTTTGGTTTTGTAGTAGTGTAATAGTTTTGCTGGGTACCTCAATTAACACCAAAGGAGACAAGAGCAATAAGAGAACACTAATTAATAAGAAAATAAAGGGGAGAATTACAGTGTAATCTTATCTAACTAGCCTGTTCTCAAGAATGACAGTGGAGTGGAGCATCTCCCTGCTGGGAGTCCACTGGTGTCAGAGGGAGAGGGACACCTCAGACAGGGTGGCAGGGATGCAGAACATCATTACTTCATTACATAAAAAAAAAAAAAAAAAGGTCTTCTGTTCTCAGAACAGCCCAACAAAGATTAGCACATAAGAAAAAAATTTCAGTTTAAATTTTCCCTCACAGTGGAGCAGGCAGCCAGACCCTGTAATAAAATGTGCAAATATTTTTTGATTCCCAAATTTCATTTGACATCTAAGCAGAAGGAGAAGAGGAAGTACATGACACTGAAGAAGCATCAAGTTCTCCCCAAACAATTCAGTAAACTTGAAGTGTAATAATATAAACTATTTTTTTTCTGGGGCACTTCCTCATAGCATAGAGCATAATTCATGTAAAAGCATTTCCCAAATGACACATATTTCCTACATAAGGAACAACACACAAACCAGATATTAAACATCATATGATGGCAGAAATTCCATTAAATGTCATTTTGGTGGATTCAACCCAGCCCAGACCCTTCTACTTAAGAGTCTGCTACATTTTTGTGCTGATCAAAAGCCTCCAAGTTTAATCTCTTCAGAAAATCTGGAAAGCTGACAGAACTTCTACTGTAAAACCCTGATTACTTTGAACTGTGCCCACAGTCTGAACTAAATTGAATTTACTCATCATTCATCTTGTAGTCTGCAAAGCCAGCCTTTGGACAGACTTAGTTTGGAGAGAAAGGCCAGGTACCCCATGAAATGGCACATGCGAGATTTGAGCTGACTAAACAAGCTGGCTGTAAAAAGGGAAAAAAAACCAACTCATGAAAATAATAAATATTGCAGCTCAGCTTTGAATGGATATGTTTCATTCTCTCTTCTGTTTTGAAAGGGAAAGGAGAAACCATAAATAGCCCATTTTCAGTTTGTTTAAAGTCTAGAAAACATTGAGTATTTCTCCATTCCCTAACATTCAAATCAGATTCACTGGAGAAAGGCTCTGCTCAACATACTTTAAAGTATAATTCTCTCTTAGTAATTAATAAAATTCCTGCTTAGATATCACATCTTATGAAATAGATGGGGAAAATGGACAGAGACAGTGCACTTAAAAGGTGGTAGAATGTAGCTATGTGGAAGTTTCAGCAAACTGTTTCAGGTATATCAATAACACAAAGAAAAGACTGTTCTTTCCCATTTTGTTCTCTCTCCATCTGTCCATCTGAGTGTCACATCACTCTGTCAGTCTCTTCTCTTGCTCTTTGGCAAGTTAAAAAGTCAAGTGGGCTACCAAGGAGGGCAACCACCAACTCCTGTCAGGAGAGAAACAACTGTTTTACACACATCTTGGAGAAAGGAAGGGATGACAAGGTAAAGCTCCATGGATGAAGTTGTTACTGTGGCTACTCTGTTTATCCCATATGGTTAAAAATGTTTCTGTGGCTCATTTTAGGCAGGCAGGCAATAAACAGGGTTATTGCATCAGGTTGCCCACCACTGCACAGAGAAGGGTCTCTCCAGGAGCTGATCCTACATTCAGTCTGTCCTTCCACTGACACACCATTTTTCCCAGTAAAAAGTCACTTGCCATAGTTCTTACAGACAGAAGAGAAAATAATCTGAATAGGGGGGAAAAAAAACCCAAACCACCTTTTGCCATCACCTACATCTCTCCAAGCAGGCACTGCCAAAACCCCATGGGAAAGGCCTGTGTCCCACTGCCCTGACAAACTATTGCTGACCTGGATTAAATACAAACTCCACAACATCGCATCTTGCTTTCACATCTAGTGACAAAAATTATAAAAGCAAAGAGAAGTGGGCAAGTGTCATGGCAATCTGAACCTCCACTCCTCCAGGAGAGCTGCTTGGCCACCAGTTTCTTTAACTGCTTTTTGAAAAATTACTGTGCTAGCACGCACCATCTATTCAGCAATGTCACTGCCTTTTCCTAATTCCTGCCCTCAACTCCAAGTGAAAAATTCCCATTTTCCAGGCAAAACAGCAGTCAGCAGCTCCTGCTATCCCAACAGCTCACCAAAGAAATCAGGCAGAGGGATACAGTTTAATACCTCCTGCCTGTTTTTTATCATTTGCTACCTTATTTAGCCAAAACTGAAAGGCAATGGAGGGAGGCAGTGTTAGCTGGACTGTAATGCCCCAGCTGCTGACTCGGGACCTTTTTGTGCTCAGTGCTCTGAAGCTGACCCAAGGCTGACCCCTTTTCCTCATCACTCACAGCGTCAGGCATGAGGTTTTTAAGTCTTTCAGTTCCAACTGATCTCATGTTGGAACCCCGGGCATAAGAAAAAGCTTTTCTCATAAAGAAAAGCAGCACAATATTAATTATGGCCTCAGCACACTAGTGCCCAAAATCAGGTGTTTCTGTGGGTGCCATAATCAGAGAGAGTTTTCCAGGTTTAAAAAAAAAAAAAAAAAAGCTCCTAATTATGGGAAACACATACAACACAACCAGCTGAAAGCCCCATAAACCTGGCCTTGCACTGACTTTCAAGATTACAGAGCTGAGGGTGTTGCCTGGGGTTTTTTTTTTTGTCTTTTTTGAATCAAAACACAAAAGCACCATCTACATCATCTTGGAAAAAATAAATAAAATTATCCTTCAAAAGAACCAAAGTCAGCGGATTTTCTAAAAAATATTCTAACATAATGTAAAGGGAAAAAAGAGGCTTTTGTGCTCTGTGTGGTACATGAGGGATGGGTGGGTTTGCAGTACCAGACACTGTGTGCTCAAGTGGAAGGATACAGGCACAGCCTTACTCTTAAAAAAAAAAAAAAAAAAAAAAAAACACAAACAAACAAACAAACAAAAAAAAACCAAACAGATTTCAGATGTCTGACACTTGAACAGCTGGACAGAAACTGTAGAAGACATCCCCAAATCCACTATTTCTTCAGAGTTCCACAGACATATTTTTCTCTCTATTTGAAAAACCCTTTTTAAATCTATGCAACAAACTAAGGCTCCAAGTGCTAATTATAAATTACTGATTACAGTTTGATACTAATGTAGAATATCTGATAGCTGAGTATGTTCACTAGAACACAGAGGTTTTCTAACAACAAATCTCAGGTGAACTGGAATTAAACTCTGAGGTTAATGCTGAAAATGTAACAAGAATTGGAAGAAAAAAAAAAGTTTAAAAGCAGAATCTCCCTAATTTGTGCATGGCTTCTCTGTCTTATGGCAGATTTCCCCAAGCATACTTTTAAATAAACATTTCCAGAAACACTGAACTGACACTGCTTTTGGTGCATCTCTCCTAAAGTGTGCTGGCAAGCAAAGACTTTCAAAGAGGAGCAAGTTTACTTGGACAGGATACAAACCATTAAAATAATTAGTATAAATCAGTAACTAAGGTAAAGCTCTTCTGCTCTCCCAGCTGCCAAATCGACAAAGTTGCATGTGGCTCAGGAAGCAAGAACATTTTGGCAGGAGACGTTTGGTGTTCCCCCAAAGCAAACAACAAATAAAGACAGTTGTGCTTGTATTTAAAGTCTATTAAAAACACAAAACATCTGTTACACTTGAAAGACTTTAAAAAACAAGCCACACAACTGATATCAGTATTTGTAAGCAAGTAAAATCCCAACAGGAGTCTTCATTCAGATATTGCCTCAGAATGTCCCAGCTCTCTACAGAGCTTGTGAGCTTTAAATTATCACAAGACCTCTGCGTATTTCATTGTACTTTAAATCAGGTTTAAATATGTCTTACCTCAATGTCAAGCACTTCCACTGTGTTGTCCAACATCTTTATTTTGATGGGGAGGTCGCGCTCGTGCGCTTTGGCTGGCGATGATGCCATGGCAGTCAGGAGGTTCTGCCCTGGCTCCAAGGTACTCACTCCTGAGCTCTTCTGGGCACCCAAACGAGAGCCCGGTGTCTGCAGAACCCTGTATGTTCCTTCTATCTCTCCCATCTTCCAACTGCAAGCAGAGTCTGTAGAAACATGGAAGAAAATAGAGGGTTAGGGTTACGGCCCGAAAGATTTTCCACTGACATTTCATTCATGTATGAAAATGCCACTCACTGGAGCAATATCACAAAATCCTTATTTAGCACTCTTTATCCCACTAGCAAAATCAGTAATAAGGTTAATGAAACTTTGGACAGGGCTTGGAACAACCTGGTCTAGTGGAAGGCGTTCCTGCCCATGGAGAGGTTGGAACAAGATGAGCTTTAGGGTCTCTTCCAACCCAAACCATTCTATAATGACTAAAATCCAACAGCAGGGAAGAAAAAGTAGGAAAGAAAACCCTAACCCTTCTGAAGCATGGTTAAGAAATGGGGTAGTCAAACCTGTGCCTTCTGCCCTCCCAACATGAACATTTTAGTTTCTGACAACTTTTTCTGCTGATGAGGCCCCTACCACCAGCAGAGTGAGCACTGGGGACAGTGAAGGGTAAGGCAGGACCCTCTCACCAGTACCCAACCATCCCACTGACTGCACACCAAGATAATGAGAACTATTAACTTCCTGCATCCCCAAAATGATGACTTATGCAAAACCTTAAGTTGGCTGGCAGTTCAGAGCCTTCATCAGGCACTGCTACAAGGTAACAGTTTCTCACCTCACTAGCAAATTTGTGCTATACCCAGATTAAATCAGTGGGCAAAAATCTCATTTACAGAGGACACTAGTGAACGCAGGCTGACTCCTACAGCATGAGTCTTGCTGTCACGGCTTGGTGGCAGTTGTGCAGAACAAATGTTTAATTTGACATGGGGAAAAAGTCCCATGCAGCTCTCCGCAGCTCACCCATGCCACCAGAGCAGTGGGGAGTCACAGTGGGGTCTACATGAAGGTAAGGTATAGGAAATCAAGGCACAGAAAGCTCTCAAAACCTTGTGCATACAGGTCTAGACATAGAAATGAATACAGGGTTTGATTTGAGACCTTGGAAAAGGCTTCCAGATTTAGAGACCAGAAGCAAGATTGTGGATTTGTAGTTTAAGCAGAAACATGTTAAGCTAGGTAATAGAGAATTTTAGAGCAGAAAAGTCTGACTAGAGAATCTGTTACAAAGGTAGCAAGAAGTTTTTAGGTGTAATACTGTAGGTTTGTGTGTCATTATACAATTGGTTAAGAAAACCCGCACTGCAGCAAAACATGTAAAACAAAATAATTAGAGACTGGTCTAAAGACACTAACAAACTTTGTGGCAGTAGTTTATTGGCTAATAAATCTTTAAAAGATCTCTAAAAATCTTTAGAGATCTTGTGACCTCTGATGAATAATGTGAAGATGCTCTTACCTTCCATGAGACTGTAGAGGATAAGAGCAGTAAACCTATCCTTTTAAAATACCTCTCAGTGGTCCTGTCTCCCAAATACCCCAAGAGTAGGCCTGTGTGCTCAGGATGCAGCACAGCCTCTGCCCCAGGCCCACCACTGGCACTGAGTATTTGGGTGCAAGGCACCAGCAGGAACACACAGGGAGGCTCTTTGGGCCTTTTGGGTGAATTAGCCAAACACTACACGGTGTCTCAACACTCCAGAGTATGTGAGCATTGCAGTGGGACTGCCTTCACATCCAAAGGAGTGATAGGTTATTGTTATGTAATAAAGGTGTTTTGTCAGAAAAGAAGAGAGGCAGCCCATGGAAACACTCCTTTGTCTCTCTATGCTCAGAGTAGGTAGGCAGCCTGCTCAAGGATTTGAATGAAGCCAGCCCTACATGTCCTTACAAATTAGTTGAGGGTGGTTTACATTTCAATTCTCACACACATCGAGACTGGTCAAATGTCTCCCTAGCTCACAGCCCAGCCCATTTTAACATTTTGGAGGTTTTATTTTCATACTTGTAGATCCCTGCAGAGATAAACTTATCCCAGGAGGGCAGACATGCCTCCCCACCTGATCACACCCACCACAAGACTTGTGTGGCCTCTGAGCCCCTGCAGAGCCCTGCCCAAGCAGCACAGCTGAGACCACCCAGAGACACCACCAGCCTCCCAGCTGACAATGTGCAACAAGAAAGTGTGACAATCACAGAATGCTTACAACTGGAAAAAAGTCTCTGACATCATCAAGTCCAAGCCCTAACCCAGCACTACCAACACCAGCACTAAACCATGTCCCCAAGCGCCCCACCCACACATGTTTGAACCCTTCCAGGGATGGGGACTCCACCACTGCCCTGGGAAGCCTGTTCCAATGCCTGACAAACCTTTCAGTGAAGAAATTTTCCCTGATACCAAATCTAAATATCCTCTGACACAGCTTGAGGCCATTTCCTCTTGTCCTGCCCCTTGTTCCCTGGGGGCAGAGCCTGACCCCCACTTGGCTGCACCCTCCTGTCAGGGAGTTACAGAGAGGAAGAAGGTTCCCCCTGAGCCTCCTGTTCTCCAGGCTGGGCCTCCCCAGCTGTGCCTCATCTGACTTGTTCTCCAGACCCTTTCCCAGCTCCACTGCCCTTCTCTGGACACGCACCAGGGACCCAAAACCAAACCCAGGATGAAAGATGAACTTAACTTTAAAAGAGAACACACATTGCCCAGCATCCAACCTCCCAGTTTTGAATGGCAGAAATAATCAGAAAGTTTCTTTCTTGGGGTGTTTTGTGCACAGTCTTTGACTGAACTTGGTTTGTGTGGCCACACAGCCAAGGAGAAAAACTTTTAGGTCATAAATTTTCAAACCACCGTAACAACAAATTTCGGCAGAAAGAAATACCCAGGTCACACCTCTAACTGCTAATCTGAAGAGAAACCAGAGCTTGATCTGGTCATCTATATCCCCTTGATATTGTGTCCCTTATCAGGTAAATTTTTGCAATTGGCACTCAGGAGCCTATGAGCAATTGGAGCTGCCCAGGATGGGTCATACTCCTCACGAGGTTCTTTATTAACCACACACTCTTAAAATCAGTGCTGCAGGAGAGTTCATTCCCTCTGAATAAACAGCTCCTGGAAGAGACACACTCTGCAGTTACTCAAAAGGAAAAAAATGCAAGCAGCAACAGCCAGGGCAGCACAAGGAACAGCCCTGCAGCAGAGACCTCAGAGCCTCCCCTCCAGCTGGAGCCAGCTGCTTCCCCAAGGCAGGGCAGGCAGGCCACCCAAGGCCGGACCCAAGAGGAGCTCCTGGGGACTCTCCAGCTTTGGGCACCAGCCAGGAGAGAACTAAGTCATATCAAGCAGAAATTGCACATGTCAAAGTCCTTCCCCACAGGTGGTAACAGGAAAAGTGAACTCAGTGGGGCTTGACCTCATGTCCTACTGATGACACATTCCTAAAAAAATTTACACCAGCCAACTTTCAGGTTTTACACCAGCCAATATTCAGATTTTAAAGGCCAAACAAGCACTAGGCAGAACACATGATGTGCAGAAGCAAGCATGATGCACACAGGAGCAGTGGCCTGCTGTGCCAGCTGGGAGCATCCCTCCCATGCCACATCTTGTTCCCTCCCAAGGCACCCCAGTAATGCCATCACAACTGTCAACAATCCCCAAACAGCCTGCCCTGCTCCCACTGCCTTCTACACCCAATGTGTGAGGAGTGCTAACCAAGCTGAGCACTATTTCCACTTTCCCCACCAGAGTCACACATCATGTTTTATGTGCTCTAACTGCATCTGACATTTCTGGACAAAAAAACACAGTGCCATGGTTCAGGAAACACTTCAGTTCAAGGGGCCGACTATACTAAAGGAGGAGGAAAATGAACTAGTGAAGGCTAAGACAGGCTGCAAGCTCAGAGAATACAGAATTTCTACAGGCAGAGCATCCCACAGCACCAGGAGTCTCCAGCTGTGGGCGAGCCACAACAAGATCTCAACAATGCAAAACTAAAATGCAATATTACCACAACACTGGTGTTCTGGGATAAAAAAAATCTTCCTTGCATTGCCTCTCCCTGAACTTGTCTGCACCCAGTGTTTATCCTGATAATTTCCTACAAACTGGGCCTAGGCACCAAGGCTAAATCTGCTCCCTGAATCACAGTGACTGAGTGTTGCTCTCAGCCCTAAATGAAGGAGCAAATAAAACAAAAATGATAAAATTCAGGTAGCTGTATATAAAATTTAGGTAGCTTTTTTTTTATTATTATTATTATTTTTACTTTTTGTACCAGGTACTTTTTGAAATAGCTTTTAAGTCACCATGAGTTTCACCTTCTACTAGGATAGGATAAACTTATTTTTCAGAAGCAAGACAGTGTTTTCAGCTACCAGCAAATCTGGAAAGGCAGCTTAAACCTGAGGATATGCAAGATCATAGAAACATAGAGTGGTTTGGGTTTGAAGGGGCCTTAAACCCCACTTTGTTCCAACCCCCTGCCATAGGCAGGGACATCTTCCACTAGACCAGTTTACTCCAAGCCCCATTCAGTCTGGCTTTGCACACTTGGATGATACCAAAGGCTTTCAAAGGAACTCCTCTGAGCACCGTGTCCTTTGGACAGTGGCAGGATCTATGTTCCAGAGGGCAGATCTGAGGTAAGGGCAGTTTCCCAGGGGCTGAGTGTGAGCAGGGTGGTCCCTGCCTTCCGTGGGAAGGGGTCGCTGCACAGGGAGCCGCAAGGAAGTACAAAAAAGCAAACTTTCCTCTTTTAACCTTCTCACTAGCCATCACCACTCGTTACCATCGCTGCACTGAGCTGACACCAAATGATGCAGCCAAATGAGGAGAGATGAAGATTCCGAGTGCCCGGGTGTGAGAGGAGCGATGTGCCTCCCTGCGACCCGGACCTCAGGCTCCCCTACGGCCCTCCCGGCCCCGGAGGGCTGCACGGCTGTCCCTGCAGGGCCGCACGGCCACCCGCCGGCCCGGAGGGCGCTGACGGGCGGGGACAGCGGGGAATGCCCGCGGCCGGTCCCGCCAGGTGAGCGGGGCTCGGGGAGCGCGGCAGGACCCCCGGAGCCCCGGCAGGACCCCCAGCAGCCCGGGCCCCGCACGGGGGGGATGCGGGACGGGCGGTGTCCTGTTATCCCGCACACTCCCGGAGCCGCCCGGCCGGAGCTGCGGCAGCCCCCAGCGAAGGCGCTCTCTGAGCCCCGGAAAAGCCGCTCCCCCGGCCCGGCAGCCCCGGGACACGCCGGCGGGCCGGAGCGCTGGTCCCGGGCTGGCGGGGCGCGGCCCGCAGAACCGCTCGCGTTCCCGGCGGGTTCCCCGGAGCGCCGGCAGCGGCGGAAGCGCGGCCGGGCAGGGCCGAGCCCCGGCCTGGGGCTCCGCTCCGGCCCCTCCGCTGCGGCCCTCGGCCCCCGCCCCGCGCCCGCTCCCCGCGCTCCGCCCGCCGGTTCGGTCCCGTTCCCGTTCCCGGTCCCGGTCCGGTCCCGGCCCGCGGCCCCCGCCCCGCGCTCACCTCCAGGCCGGGCCCGCTCCGCCGCCCGCGCTCGCTCACACCGGCCCGGCCCAGCCCCGCCCCGCCCCGCCCGGGCCGCCCGTGGGCAGCGGGGCCGCGCCGGCCACACCCCGGGGCGGTAACGGGGCCGGGCAGCCCCAGGGCCGCGCTCCGAGCCGCTCCGGGGACAGGCGGGCGGGACAAGGAGCGGTCCTGCTGCCGCCCCGCCGAGCTTAGGGGGTGTTTCATAACAAAGCGACACCCAAAGGGTGGCTTTACAGCACGAGGAAGGCTTTAAAAGGATATTTCGGTCCGAAGCTGAAGGGCACAGGCTCACAGGCTGCTGCACCCCGAAAAGAGGCACATGGAACCCCCCAGTGCACACCCGGACATCCATCACAAACACCCCACAGATCTGCTCGGGGAAATGCTGCCCTGGGGGGCCACACCGTGCGAGTGACCAGCCCCAGGCCAAGGAGTGAACGCTTTAGGTCTTCACTTAGCTAAATTTTTCACATATAGATTTTAAGTGGGGATAGAAGCAGGTTCAGCGCTACAGAACAGGAGAAAACGTGGGAGCTGCACAGAGGCTTCGGGGTGTGTTGGGGGCCAAAGGAGATGAAGACCACAAAAGCAGCATCCTCATCCTCCCTCCCCAACCAACAAGGCCGTCCCTCACTGACACAGGCAAGAACAAAACACTGTAGGAAATTCAGCACAGAACAAACAGATCTTTGCACCGTCTGGATTTCATCAGCCTCAAAGCCGAGGCCAAGGCTGGCAGATAACAGGACAGCCAGGGAAAGAGCTCTTCCTGCAAAGGGCCACCTCTGCAAACCCCTGAGTCACCCACAGCTCACTCCAGTCGGCTCTTCAAGGCCAGAAGCAACAGGAATGAGAGAAATCCTTGGGTTTCTCTGGATATGGATTGTGGGCCCGTAGCATGAGAAACGCAGGGAGCCATCTTGTTTCTGAGAACTTGACCTTCTCACAGCAATATGAAAAACAAAATATTAGCCTAGCATATGACTTTTGGTAATAAAAAACACATAAATTATGCAGAACAGCCCTTTCAAACAGAACCGGCTTTATAACTCTCACTCACCGAAAGGCAACTTGCAAATTTAATGAGTAATTCCTGACTAGCAGCATTCTCATCTCTTCAAAAGAACAAAAGACACAAGGCTTTAAAAAATACGTCCCATGATTTTTTCTTCTTAAAAGGTGATGTGGAGCTGAAGAATCTTATGGGTACAGGGGGGGAAAAATTTAAAAAAAAAAAAATAATTAAAAAAACCCCCCAAAAAATAATAATAATAAAAAAAAACCACCACCAAACACACACAAATAGGAAAGTTGCAAACGTGTACCCAACAGTTTAGACAACTCCACTCATAAGATCAATTGTGACTTCAGTCAGGTGAAGTGCTTTCATTACTGACAGGCTGTTTCAGTACCCTGTTTGCATGGCTTTTTATCTGCAACTTAAGTGTTAATACAGCTTCACATCCTTCAAAGTGCAGGCACTTTAGAGTAATCTTCATTTCAATCGCTTTCTTTAACATCTAAAAAGAGCACTAAAGTTTTCTTGTGCAAAAAAGCAGCTGCCACTAAGTCAGAGAACAAACCTGATGTGATCACTTTAAAGCCACGTACACCACACTCAGGAGAGGAAGCAAAAGTTACAGATGTGGCAGAGCCTTTAGAAACATCAACACCCTGCTGCTGCTCTTTATGCTTCACTCAAGAGTCCTGACTTTATTGCTTACCCCAAACACAAGTAATTTACTGAACTGAAACAATGCAGTAAGGAAAAGGCGCAAAGGTTCAGTGTGTTTAATTGTCCTCTTCCCGAGCACCTCTGTTTCTACACACAGCTCATTTCTGATCTGTCTACCCACACAAACCAAAAAAGTTATTTTCCATCATATCAGAGAATTCTAGAACAGTTTGGTATGGAAAGGACCTTAAAGACCATCCAATTTCATCACCTCTCCCCTGGGCAGGGACCTCCTTCCAACATCCCAGGTTGCTCCAAGCCCCATCCAGCCTGGTCTTGGACACTTCCAGGGATGGAGAAACCACAGGGTACAATTAGGAAGGGCCATATCAGGTCGAATCTCTGTTCTATACACTCAACCATTTAATAAATCCTCAGCAACTATAACAAAAAAACATGCTTGAGATGTGATGTTTGGCCATTTTGAAAACTAAAAGAGGGATCTCTACCAGACTCAGCAGTATGTTCTTCACAGCTATCTACAAAGACTTCTGAGTTTCTGTAACACCCATGAAATCAAACTTTTCAGCCATCCAGGCAGTGTTTGAAGCCTTTACAGGAGGAGAAGGAAGTTTAGAGACCAAAACTAGAAGAGGAACACATGAAAGCCAGCTGTTACTGTTGGAAGGATGCAGTGTCAGGACAAAGTACAACTTTCTCCTTTTGAGATAAAACTGATAACAAGGTGTAACTCTCTCATTTAAGTAATATATGAGATAATCAGCACCACTTTCTCCTCTTGGCCTGAGAAGGACAATTAGAATTACCCTTTCACTACACTATAATTTCATCTTTTTCTTTAATTACTCTCTGGTTGAGGCTTGAGGAAGTCCTTCAGAGCAAACTTCTTATCCAGCCAAGATAACAGCTGGAAAAGCTTCTTTTTATTCAGATCCTTCACCATGACAAAGAGAAACTTTGCAGACTGAAAAATTACACCTATTGATGATTTTGTCAGCACATATTTTTCCAAATACACACTACAAAGCTTTGTCTCTCAGAGGTCTCTATCTCATAACAAGGCAAGCAGTTTCAAATGCTTGCACTGTCTTCCCTTCTGTCTACAGCAGCAGGTAGGCATAGCTGAGAGCAAAAAAATTTACAACCATTTAAGCCAGCATTTTATACCATGTACACCAAACTAACTGGGTTACCATGCATTTTATAACATGTACACCAAACTAACTGGGTTACCATGCATTTTATAACATGTACACCAAACTAACTGGGTTACCATGCATTTTATAACATGTACACCAAACTAACTAGTTTGGGTGTACACCAAACTACACCACATGTCACCAGTTCACTTCTCTAGTGTGTGGTACTGGGACTCCACAGTGACAACACACATGGGCATGCCAAGGATGAAAAGAGGAAGATGGGATTGGTATGGGTTTCATTGCAGGTGGGTCACTGAAAGCACCAGAATCCCTTTTGGGGCCGTTCACAGACCTTTGACTGCCACAGGTCACTGCCATTGTCCTACTCTGGTTCAAGGCAGAGCATTGTATGACAATTCTCTCATCTGTTACTCTACCTGGGGATATTCAACAATTTGCTGTAGGCATCACTAACCTAAGCTTAAGCACAGTGTCACTCAGGACTAACTGGAAGGGCTCAGAGCTTTCTGCACAAGATGATCACTCTTTGTTCCATCACTCTTGAGGACCTGGTGACACTGCACCACCTGCAGAGCCCCTCAGAGGTCCACCAGGGGAAAAACTCCCTTTTCCACGACTATGTTCACATGTTAGATGTAATGTCATGACAATTAGTGACCACCCTGGCCATGTTTCTGATCTGGAAGGGTTTCAGCCCTGAAGAGTTCAGCCAAGTACTTCACAGCCTGTACCAGACAGAGACCAGTTATCTTGTCTTACTGACCCATCCTCTGGATTGCCTTCCACATCACCTCAGACATCTCAGCAGGGACTAGTCTGCACGGATCAACAAGTCATTCCTCAACCTGCCTCATCACTGATTAACCAGTTCTCTACCCAACAGTCACAAAGAGTATAAGTTTGTTTCTTAAACAGCAAAATCAAGCCAATTGCAGGAATTTTAGTCAGGTAGTGCTCTGTACTAACAGCCCACCAGTACTCCAGATGGTGGAAAAACTGAAAAGAGTGAAATCATAAAATCTGACCAATCTACCATTAGCAGATGACAAAAGACTCAAGTCAAGGTGAACAGGAATTGCCAGATAAGCAGAGATATGATCCACATAATGAGCACAAAGATTGAACAACACAGCCGTACCTGTACATGCCAGAATTACCAGAATTACTCTCCTGCTCCAGGCTCACTTACTGTTAACATTGACCTGAAAGCATAAGAGAAATACTGTTCTTCAACAGCAATGAATGAAGATTCCAAAATGCACCTTGTTCTAGTGGCAGAGATGGGATGGCAAAGGCACTCAGCAGTAACAGTTCCTTGCTAAACCAACTGATTTCCACGCTATGGATACTTATAGCTTCTGTGGCTGGGATTTCACAATTCCAACACTAAATAATTCTGCCCCCCACGATCATGCTCTAGAAGTTCTCCCAGAAAAAGAAAAAAATCCTTGAGCTTCTCAGATTGTTCACCTTTGGAGTATTTTTCAAGAGCTCTTTGACACATACCGCAACTTCTAATTACACTAGCCTTTATAAAGCACAAAGTCCACCAGCTTTAGACCATGACCTGAAATTAAACCCTCATTATTAACCAATTCTTTAGAACAGGCCTGGGTACTTATGTACAGGAAAAACTTCTGCTAACAGAAAAAACCCAAGAGGCTGCAATCCCTTTTTGCAATCATCCACTTTGACTTTCATAATTACATCTCTATTTTAACTTGGCTCTCATAGTGAAGGTGGCAATTAGAACAAGTAAATTAAGCACAGCATATGTTCATACCTGCACACACAGAGATGCACTCACTCAGCAGCTTCTCTCAGTCTGACTAGGGAATTTGTCCAAGCACGTCCTCCCTGCCCAGAAGGCTCAGTCTGTAGCCAGAAGCAGTTCTGAGCCACAGCACAAAAATCAAGAGCGTAGACAAGCTATAAACTGCAATGAAATAGAGCCACAACACTGGAACAAGAGTCCAGGCAAAATCTGACAGCTGTGTCTGCCGTGTTCTTATCCATAGGTAAAAGCTGAGACACAGACAATCACTTATTGCCCCCACGTGGTACATCAATCCTATTGCACAAAAGCACTAATAGCCCAGAATTACTCTAAATTTGCTTTAAATTGAACCCAAAGGATTTTGATAGACGTTAATTCTGTGACTGTAACAGCCTAAACATTAAGCTGCTACCAAAGAGTCTTCTGCAATTATATTGATTTATGCCTCTCTCACACTTAATAGTGTCTGCACAGTGAGGGCAACAAAGCATGTCTGAAGCAGCAAGGCCTGAAAACCACCCCCCAACAAAACTGGGAGTGCCAGAAAGCTCACCCTGCCTTTTTATTTTTTATTTTTTTTTTTTTTTAATTCCATTGAGGTTCATCTCATTTCCCTGCCCATCAAAGCAGCCTGGGTTTTGTTACCTCAGAGAAGTCACACAAGGGTTCAATTCAGTCATGTCTTGTACAATGCCTCAAAGATCTACATGAAAAATGTGTTGGGGGGGTTGGGGAGGTGGGGAACAAGATATCCCCAGACAGAAAACACTGCTCCCCCACAATCTGAAATTCTGGCAAGAAAGAAGATCACCTCATTTTTAACTTTAGTCAATATGTCAACAAATGCACAAATGCCCAGTTAAATATAAAGGAGAAAAAGGCCTAGTTCTGTTTCATGGACAAGGACACTTGGAATAAAATGATAAATTTAGGATCTCCAAACACTAGACACAGATAAGCTTGGCAATTATTTTACTGTCAGATTAACCACAGTTGAGGCTCTCAGTAACACCAACTCTGCTGCAATAAGTTCTTTCAGAAATGAGGCAGCCAAACACAGATTGCTGGCAAACAAACTGGCGGGTTCCCCACTCTGCCCTCAACCAAAAGGGCTGTTCCAGCTGTTTGTGCCAGAACACAGAGAACAACAGTCCCACTGCTGCCAAGACACAGCCCCTGAGCCGAGCCCAGCTGTCAGACACATGCACAGTCATCCCTGCCACGCTGTGTTTCCATGTTTCAAAGCAGCCTGAGACTATTTGCTGTGCAAGAAAGGAAGATTCAAACCAGTTTTCTTGCTCTGGATGCAAACTTTCAAAGAGACTGAAATATTCCTGGAGAGCCAAACCACATGGTCTCTGCAGGGGAGAAGCTCTGAACTCAGAGCAAGTACCACTACAGGAACAGCTCAACCTAGGTTTTGGGCTCTCCTTTATGGAAAGACTCCTTAAAAGTAAAAATAAATCAAAAACTTTAAAACAACAGGGGAATTAGAAATTGCAAGGCACAGGAGTGAGCATGTTCTGAACAAAGCCTTTTACTGTCAGTGCCCTTTTTTTTTTTTTAAATATGCTATTGAAGCATCACAGGATCTGTTTTAATGAGTGTTTTGCATTGGCTATCAGGGTGTGTATATTTACCTATTTTATAGAATACACCGAATTACCTTCACAACACTTGTGAGCTCCTATGCTTCCTACATGGGTTTTTCCCCACAGATTTTTGGCTTCTGCTTTTAAAAACGAGGCGATTCCTCATTGCCCCAACAGTTTCAAATTGTTTGGCAATAAAAAATGGGGACAGAGAGGTTGAGGCACTTTAAGCATGATGCCTCAACATGGTGAAACTGCTAATGGAAGGCACATCTTATAAAGATCTGAGTTATATATGACTTTTTGCCATGTCTTCCTGGATGTGACTTACAGGGCTGAACAGAAATTTCTATCTGGCAATGTGGATCACTCTTGGAATGCAGCCTTAAACCTGGCACCATTTACATCACCACAGACAAGGTGTGCAAAGCTGAGAGCCAGGGAGGGCTGGGATAGAGCAAAAACAACTGGCTCTATCACTCATACAGAATGGTTTACAGTGGGTTTCAAAGGGAACAGGATGAGCCCCAGGCTTAGGAGAGAGAGGAGAGCTCCTCATTCTTTTCCCATCTAGGAGTCCAGGGTTTCCTACAGCAATGAGAGTGCTGCTTTCTCTGTGGGACTGCTCCATAAAGCCAGGCTGTGTCTGCTCTCGCCAGGGTAGGTTCCCAAAAGTGTGTTGTTCTCTCTCTGAGGTAGCTGGACACCTCCTCTGCCTTGCTGGACTGACTTGCTCTCATTCCTGTGGGTGGGAGTGAAATTCATTTGCCTTCTGCATTTCAAGCACCGAAACTAAACTTGCAAACACACAGCTACATCAGATCTTGCCTTGCTAAATGCTGCAGAAACTCCACAAGGCACCTGAAACTTGGGCACACCCTGCTGTGGCTCTGAGCCAGGCCCAGGTGATCCCATCATGTCTGGGCTGCACTGGCAGCGTGTCTGGCCATCACACCACTCCTTAGACAAAGCTCTTCCTCCTCATACTCCCTCCATTCCCAGTGTCTGGGCTTGACCCATAATGACACCAAATTCAACTTCACTGCACATGTGTTCACCTGCTCACTGTGACAACAGCCTAGTTCCAACACCCTTCAAATCTACATACAAAAGGACACACGAGTAGGTGACAGCAGTTCCCAGTTTTTTGGATTATGAGGAGATTCTTTAGGAAACAACTGCACACCAAAGGCTGCTAAAGCACAAGGACAACATCTGCTTCACTGGTAAACTGGCTTGCATTGCCAGCCACATGCCTTTGGGGCTGTCCAAGGAACAGCAGCCTGGAGGCTCCTTCAGCATCTCCAGGAAGAGATGGCAGACATGGTAGGAACAGGGCTTTAGGACAACAAGTTGCTAATCAAACTGGTATCTCTCCTGAGAAACTGCCCTTGGGAATCGTGGGCTGTAGGAAAATCTCTATGGCAAGCTGAGTTATGAAATGTTTTAATCACAGATTTCTTGCACTGCAGGAATCCTTTAAGCATTTCTTTCTGGCTTTCTCTGACAGCAGGAGTCCTGTGTTAAGCTCTTTGTGCTCTGTTCCATGCACAGCGTTGAGAGAAAACAACAAATAGGGAAGAACACATAACTCCATGGAGTCCTTTGTGCTGAATTCCACTACAATATCCTTCCAAGCATAGTTTCAACTCTGCCCAAAGCCTTTATGGATTATATTCTTGCACGTTCCAAGCAATTACCACCTCATGTGTCCTCTACTTCAGACACTTCCCTAAAGCATGTAGCATTTCAGGATCTATTACAAAGTGTCCAGAGAAAAGCTGGAAAAGTTACATTTTTCATTTTTCTGCACTCAGACATCATGAAACAAAGGTTTATAGATATTTTGTTCACTTTCTTTTTGTAACCACTAAATTTGTGTAACAAGCTAGCAAAATCCTGATGGAGCTCCTTCTCCAAGGCCCGTAAGCCAGATAAACCAGCAAGAACTCCACAGAGAAGCCAATTAAACAGACACACGAGGTGCGCTTAGCCCTGTCCAAATACTCAGAAAGATCCAGGCAATATTTGGCAGTGTGGAACAGGAGAGTTGCCTGAAAACAAGGCATTTCTCTGCACTCATCCTATCTATTGAGATAGAAACAGCAAAGTACTCAACTGACACCCAAGTTACAATCCATGAATCTGAACTTAATTTCTTTCAGTCTTGGGAGGATTTCCTACTAAATGCCTTCTCTGAATACAGTTGGGATTGGTAGCATTTGTTAATGAAATACCAAACATTCCCTTCCACTCACATCACAGGAGAACTTTCTCCTCAGTGGCTTACTCTGAGGTCATTAGAGTGTGTATGAAGACAGAGGTGTGACTAATTCATCCACAGGTGTCACACAAATGGAAAGCCTGGGAGCAAGCAGAGACAATTTGATCTCCAGCCCAGTCGTCCTAATATTCAAAACCACCTGGAAAGGGCACATCACAGCCTCTGAATGATCTTTTTCCTCGTTCTTTGCCAAAGAGCCATGATGGCCAGGGAGTGAACTTTACTAGTCTCCTCAGAAAAGGGAACATTAGGGCATACAAGCCACCATCACTCTAGCCAGGACAAGTGGAACCTACAAAAATGCTACCCCAAAGTTATAGACGAAATACAAGGAAAATGCTGGGAGCTTACAGGATCTCAAAGGGAAGGAGCAAAGAAAAGGAAAGAGTCTAAAGATAGCCACTGTGTCTGTTGCTCTGCTTTCCTCCTCCTTGCCAGAGGGTGCTGTCCAGTGACAAGCAGTGTCCAGTAAATAAAAGCCAGGGCTCAGCACACTGCAATGTTTCTCCTCTCTGGAGCTGCCACAGCATTCTCCTTGCAAATATTCTGTCACTTTAACAGGGTCCTGTACTTGTTTAGGGGTGAACTTCCAAACCACTGTAGCAGAGAATTTCCCCCAAACCTGGGCCATTTTCTCCCTTGCTATGCATGTCTATTCACCCTTGGGGGCAGATCTCTGAATGACCTAGGAATCTCTGTCCTGGCTCTCAACATGGCATGGAGCCCACTGAGTAGGCCTGGCAGACTTAGCAACAAGAACGTGCTTTCCTTAACATACAAAGGGAATTCAACTCTCAAAAGCTGAGAAAGTTGAGGGAGGAAAAAGGAGTGAAACATGCCTGAGGGAGGAAAAAGGGGTGAAATCCTGGGGAAAACCATCCTTCCCTGTTCTCCCTGGAAAGCAACACTGAATACTGAAGGGACCCTCATTGCCTCGATGTTACAATGTCATAAACTGGCACCCCACAGTACAGGAACAAAACAATCCTGATCGCTCTCCCTGCTCTGAAAAAGATCCCCATGAGGAGCATCTATGGCAATATTCAGAGTTAGGCACCACACTCACATGAACAGACCAAGCAACATTGTGACCTAACACAGAAAATGCTTGGACCAAACCTGTTTCCAGCCTGCTCTGGGCAGATCTGTTGTTATCTTACCCCTTTGTGCCCCACATTGGGACTGAATTAAGGCTGTCCTGGTTTAGGAATGGTATTCCCCAATTTAGTGTTCCCACTGAAACTCCAAACTGCCAATCACTCACTCCCTCTTCCTCTCTCCCTCTTTTCTGCATTGGGATGGAGAGGAGAACTGGAATTTTACAACAAAATGTTGTGAAAACAATTTACTGGAAACAGCAATGTGATAAGAAAAGAAGCAGTAATAGCAAACATTTTAAATAATAAAAAGGATACAGAAGAAAAAGTTCTTCACATGGAAAAATGCTTACCATGGAGTCCAACCCCATCCACTCCCACACCAACCCTGCCCTTACTGGTTACTGCAAAAATAAACCCTGTCCTGGCTGGAACAGGACATTTCAAACATATCACCACAAATTAATATTGAGTATAATAAAGAATCACAATAAACACAAAATAGCTTTTCAGCAATTTTTATTACAGTTTTGGCTAATTGTAGTACATAGATTATAACAAGCTTTTGTACCAAGAACAAGTAGTTTTTACTATCAACTATAAAGCTCTGCAAATTCAAAAGTATTTTAACTCCTAAAATAAAAATCGTCACAACACAGTAACAGAGAAAGAACTGTGGTGAGTTCATCAAGCCACCAAACAGAATCTACCTTTTGTCCCCAAGCCTTTCTGCTACTCATATCTTTCTTTTACTGAGAAAAGTAGTCTTGCTTTTCATACCTTAGCATGAAACCATCAATTTCAAGACCATCCCAAGAAAAGTGAAGGGGAAATAGACCTTCAGAGACATCAGGCATACCATGGCCTGATGGGAAGGCTTGGGAAGAAGTGGCAGTCAATTACCTGTCTTGAGTATATCAACTAAAATGGCTAATGCCATAAACTTGGTTTTTCCTATTAAATACCAAAACAACATACAAAAATATTTCTCCTGCTGAATTTTTAGATCAATTCTTTTTTTCTTAAGAATCACATGAAATGCTTTATCCTGTTCAAATATTTTAATAGCTATGTAAATATTCCAAACAATCACATATTACCTGAAATAATTTCACAGATGGTGACAAAATAGCACTAAACAAATGGACAATCTGTTCTTGTTCCCATGCTAAAAACACAGGGAAAAAAACCCTATCAATCCAAAATACACAGCAAGAGTGACAAGTACAACCAGGCCCCTGTGCAGACATTTCACAGTTTTTCTTCAAGTACAGGCTCATGGTAATAGAAATAAATAAGATGTTGAGGAGTGTTCTCTGGCAGCTACATTACTTTGGTCCTACACTTTCTTTTGAAAAAGCAACTCAAGAATTTAGAAGCACAAGTTTTTCCATCCAACTTTTATATGTATAGATTGGACAAAATGGGATTTAACTGTTTGGTGCATACAAAAAGGTTCTCATTTTCCCTTTTGTCAAGGTTATGGAAGGTCAAATGAGTGGTGTCAAACTTGGACAGTACATACTTTTGAAAAGAGAGCTGGAGCTCCTCAGCAGAGGCTACAATGTAGGGTTTTACTTCACATTTTTAGAAAGATTCAAACATAAAACAGTAGTTTCAGTCAGGAAAAAATTCAGTTGATTAACAGGCTTATATTTAATCTAGCCACTGAAGTACCACTGGAATTATATATTAGCTGTAGAAATTCTATTATTTTTTTCAAAGAAACAATAGCAAAATTATAAAAGTCACAGCTGCACCTGAGCTCAAAGACAGCCAAAAGAAGTTGCAATTCTATCTGTTTATTAGCTGCTCAGATAAGGGTGTTTTGTGATAGATCAGATGAAGAAATCTGATTGATGGCTTTATCAGGAGTAGCAGACTACCCAGGGTGTGTCACTGCTTGCCCTGTCAGCCAGCCCGGGCAGTTGTGTGCTACACTGACTTTGTGCTGCAAACACAAGGCAGATCTGCAGCATGAGTCCAGCCAGGCACAAAACAGTCTCCTTTGCTACCGGGATTAAGAGTGACCTTGGCCTAATAAAAAAACCAGAGTCACTCCTGAATTAATACTGCTGACTTCATCCTGGTGCAAGAACTTAAAATACAGTTTGCATTGATCCTGTCAGGAACAGGTCACTTTCAAAAGAGAAGTGTGCTAATATATATTTTTACTACATATAACAGCTTGCAATGGCCCAAAAATAGTATGAAAATACTTATTAGGAATTATAGAACTTCTTATCCTTTGGATATAGGAAACGCCCATGCATAGAAAACTACTCTTTGGAGTTTACCTCATTCAACGAAATCAGCTTTATTCAAGTTTGTTTGGCTACAATAACACCAGAAAATAGCTGGAGTGATTTGTAATGGCTTACAAGAGACTATTCAAAATTAGCTGCAATAGTAAAACATTTTAGGAAAATAATAACCCTCGAGGTTAAATCTAAAAGAAATAATGCCTGTTATGTAACATACAGTGTGCCTCTCACAGAGGCATTTCCTCTTCTTTTTTTCACTAAGACACAAGGCATGCTTGAATTTTCATTTGATATTTTGCAGAGGCCAAGGAAATCCTCTGCTGTGAGCAGAGACAGAGAAAGGGCTGCTGGTCTCGCACACACATGTAAACACTGTAATATATAAAAAATTAACCTTGCAGGGTGCAACCTTAGTGAGGTGACTGTTACCCAGCACTGAACAAGGTATCACTGACAGCTGTTTATTTCTAACTGGAATACAAAGTTAAAAGCAGGGAGCTAATAAGGTATATTAAAAAAATATTATTATCTAATGCTTATCAGGCTAGAAAACTTTCAGTTACTATTTTGTATCCCTAATAAGAAATTTAAAATAACCTCAAGATAAGAAAGACTAAAAGAAAACAAAAGTCAAACACGTATAATATATAAAAATACCAACTGACTACATGTTATGAAATACATCTCACAAGATGTTACCACAAAACAGTCTCACATTAAACTCCACAGCAAGCTCCAGATCATGTGGAAGCAAGAGGCATCCTTTCTGCCTCCACCACTGCAATCCAGCTCCAGGTCTCCTGTGAGTCAGGGGATAAAACCATCTAAAAACAAGACAGGAAAATACCATTTCAGATCAGCAGTCTTCTCTTCTCACATTAAGAAACCTGAAAGAACTGCACACATTTTGTAAGTCATAATGAAACAATGACTTCATCATGAGATTAAGAAACCTGTTTAAATATTTCAAACACTTCTTCTATAATTCTAACCAGTATATATTGTATTGACTTCCTGGAAAATTTTCATATATATATATACACACACACCCCACAGTGTTTAGTTTGACTCCAAGCCATTTAACTTTGCAAACAGCAGTTAATCCTTATAAATTAAAATTAAGACTGAAACTGATGGAAACCCATCTCATAAACATTTTACCAAAGCTTCTAAATACCAAACACACTAGAGAGCAGCTAAAGGAGAAGCCCTTTAAGTGGCTATTTGAGCATCTTACCCAAGACTTTACACATGGTGCCCATGAACTGCACTGTTGTCACCTTCTCCACTTTGCATCTGCATCTGCATCTGTGCCTGCATTCTTGCAATCATCTCCTGCATGCGACGGAGCTGGAAAAGCAGCACAGAAGAATTCTGTAGCCTAATCACACCTCAGAATATAATTCTTCACTGTCACCACTCTAATACTTATTTTTACTAAAGAGGGATCACATATCTGCATTTTCTTTATCTGACAGGTTATAATCCCAGGTTATGGCATCTTCTTTTATTCCTCTTCATCATTGGAGAGGCTGGTATTTACTGACTGAAATAAATAGGCTTTATTATTGTACCATGGGATACGATTTTTAAGCAGCTTTAAATTGAAGTCTCTGACATTCACTGTATAAAAATTAGGGTTCTGAAGTACTGAACAAGAATTTACACTTACTGAAGTTTATCAGAAAGAAAAGCAGACTGGTTATATCCCTCCAAACTACTCCTTTATCTGTCATCAAAATCAAAATTGTCAGGATTATTCTCCCACTCCCTTGCTAGGGATGACTAGATGGAAGCAAGTATTACAGGTAAACCATCCAGTGAAACACAAGCATAATTAAACTTTGTTGAAACTCAGTTTTAGAGTATTGCATTTAAACATATTAAACATTTGAGCACAAGGAAAGTATGTAAATCACCTAAAAGATTAATTGAACCATGTTGCATATACATTACTTGAATCCCTTATTGCACCCAACTCTGGCAGGTGGCAAGTCAACCTCACTATGGAAATAATTTTGGGTGCCTTTGTGCATTTACTCTATAAGCTCAAACTAAACTGTTAAACTTAACAATAAAGTTAAACCTGTAGAATGCTTACACTGTACTTGTTTTTCACATTGCTCGCAACAACAACCCTTTTCATTTTCCCTTGGTTACGTTTTGGGACTTGGGTCCTCACTAAGATCACTAGCAGAAGTCTGAGCATCTGCTTGTGCTGCGGCAGGCTAAGGAGTTCATCCAAATCAGCCCTCTCCCCAATACCAGCTCTTAGGAAGTGCATGGAAATGCCTCACAGCCAGGTGTGCACTCCCAGTACTTATCCACAGTGCTCAAAATCTAGAATCTGTCCCTTTGGAACTTGCCAAACCAAAAGATTCCACCTTTGCATTTAGCAAGCACATTCACGGAGAAAGAAAACTCTTCCATCTCAGCAATTTTGAGCTCACCTGCTCAAAAATACCTTGCTATGGACAAATTCCATGCTAATGAATACCACAATTTACAGATTATGCTAGAAGTATCTTTTTAAATTGAAAACACTCATCTATTAATCCCATTAACCATGACCTCTTGCTTGTGCAGTAGATTCTCATTCATTCTGCCATCTGTGATCATGTCATCTACCTTTCCCTTCTGTCATCTACTTCTCAACAAGGCTATTAATGTCATCTACCCTAGCACAGGACCTGCTTCAGGTCTCCACTTCAGCCTTTCTGCCCACATTTTGCTTTTCATTGTACTTTTTCTAGTCTTGTCTATCTACAACCTTTCTAGGTTTGAGGAACAAGAAAAGCAGCATTAGAGTTATACATTATGAATTTGTCATAGGGGCAGAATGAGAATTTCTGTTTCATTTTTTATTGCTGACCATTTCTACCATCATTGTCTCTTTTGCTGCAGAGCTGAATTGACTTTGTCCCAGCCTGCAGTTGGTAACTGTAGAACCCTTACTCCCATGAGGATGGTTCTCCTTGCCCACACAGTGTGTGTTACATCCACTGCTGATCACTACAGTGGAATCATGTTTTACCAGATTCCACTTGTTCCAAAAAATCCCTATCCTGAGTCTCCTCTCACCTTTTCTCATTCTGTTTTCTTAGTGAACCTTAAATAACTTTACATTGGCATATAACTGTTTTTCCTTTACCAATTACCAAGATCATACAAATATTTTGCTCTAAAGTAGTAACAAAAGAACAAAAATACCCCCATTACAAGAATATAAAGTTCTGTCATCTTACTTCTGCTTCCTTCTCAAGCAAAATCTGGTCTTTATTTACTTCTTCATCTTCTATTTTCCTAAAATAATATTAATATTGTTAGAAACATAATATCATTAAGGTTGGAAAAACCTTCTGAGATTGCTGAGTCCAAGCATTAACCCAGCATTAACCACCAAACCATGTCCCCCCAGTGCCATATCCACAGGCAGTTTCAACACTTCCAGGGATGGCAGCTCCACCACTGCCCTTGGGCAGCCTGTGCCAGTGCCCAAACACGCTTTCTTGTGAGGAAATTCCTCCTAATATTCAATCTAAACCTCCTTGGTGCAACTTGAGGCCATTTTCTGTCATCACACCACTTGCTGCTTGGGAGAAGCAACTGCCTCCCACCTGGCTTTATTCAAGACTTCCTACCACTTTGCTAAGAGCTTTCTCCTACCCCATGTCACAACAGGGAAGATCTACTAATGGATCTAATCAAGCAAGTGCCATCAAATCTGCAAAGCAAACAAACTGGTGTTTGTTAAAAAGTTAACAGAGAAATACATTGTAAAAAAAAGTTGCTGTGCCCCAAAACCTCTGAGATCATTAGTGAGGACAGTCAACAAGCACCTCATGTCAAGCACTCCTGGTAGCAGAAGTGCAAGCTTGAAATAAACTCACATGAAATCTACCCTCACTTATAGTAAGCCTCACTACCTCCCAGTACCAGTTCAGAAATGTGAAAGCAAAAGTATACAGGCCACTTAACTGGAAAAGATTCAAAAACATGTTTTAGTTTCACATACCCAACTTTACAGCAACCTGAAATCCTCTAAAAATTGGATGACCTTAGGTCACATTACTTCTAAGGCCATTGTACATGCCTGCTAGATAAGAGACACCAGACCTTGGGAAGTTTGGGGACTTTTACCTTGAATTTCAGAAAGCAGGATTTAAAGTCAGGAGAGAAGAGCATTTTATCTTGCCTGTAGACCAGTGCTACAGGCAGGAAACTTTAAAAGGAAAACTTCTTTTGCTGAAAACTGACCCAATATGTGACAAAATCTCTGTCAACAGCAGGATGGGGAAACTTGCAAAATGCCCCAAAGCTCCCAAAATGTGCAATTTGGAACCCTCTAGTGGCTGTAAGAAGAGTCGCAGCTGAAACACCTAAAGCAGGAAATGGGCAGTTTCCCCACAAGAACTCACCAACTCATCTCTACAGACCCTGCTATTGTACTTTAAAATGGGGTGTTTTGCCCAGCTCTCTCTCCAGGAAAGCTGCGCCCTACCCAACCCAGCTGAAAACAGGGCTAACAGCCATTACCCCGTGACTGCTACTATTTATGTATGTCATGTTTAATAAAACATTGCAAAAAATTTTGATCATCTCTTTTAAAGGCCAAATCCAAATATTCCAATTGTTAATTCTGAAAAAAACCCTCACACTTGTTTTAAGATATCAGCTCTGATCTAATTCGTAGATTTTTAAGACAACATTTATCATAGACATCTGTCCTACTCAGTACTTTCAACATTCCAATCCAGCTGTGTTTAAGCCTCAGACCAAAGCACAGATCTATCCCCAAAATTCCCTAACTCCACTACTGTCACTTCAGATTTACCAATTATATTTTTTGTTACACTCTTTGTAAGCTGGTCAATAGAACTTGGTGTTGCCTGGAGTTACAGAGCTGCCCTTGGTCTACCAAATCCTAGCAATGCACTCGCAGGTGAGACACAGAGAGAGCAAAATACACATTCAGAAGAGGAAGAAGCAGCATGTAACCATGAGATGACAACCTGGTGCCTCGTTTGAGCCTCTCAGAGCGGAAGTTCTCATAGTGAAGATCCTGGGTCACCTCCTGAAGGTCTTGCATATGGGTGCTGGAGGAAGAAAAGTAATAAAAGATAAAACATCCTTGTGTCACATCAGTTTGCCTAAGCAACTCTGGCATTGGGCACTGTCTTGGATCAACGTGCTCAGCATGCACACCCACTTAGCACACTAATTGAAAAGCTAATTTCAGTTAAATTGGTGTAATAAAGGGCACAGAGAGGTCACCTCAGCCCTGAGACTGCCCTGACAGAAGCCACGCTCATGGGCGAGGCCTTTGATAAGATGAGAAGGTGAAACACAGTAGCAAAGACCAGGAAAGAAACAACTAGGGGACTTTTCAAGTCTACTCCTTTGCTACTTATAGATACATTGAAATAAGCACAGTCTGGTTAATGTTCCAGGGCATCTGAGTAACAATTCAACACAACACTCAACAAACGAATCAGACAAATCCTTATTTCCACAGAATCAGCGAGTAATTCAGATCAGAGAGAACCTGTGCGTCCTGTGTGGTCCAACCCTGACTAGGCTTAACTCAGCTACATCAAGGCTGCTCATGGCCTTCCCCACACAAATTCTGAAGGTGTCCAGGGATTACACAACTGCTGCAACCCCTCAATGCAGTGCTTGATTATCTTAGTGATTGTCTTCCAAACTATTATTTAATTGGAATTTTC
Source organism: Zosterops lateralis (assembly GCF_965231275.1). Taxonomy (NCBI): domain Eukaryota; kingdom Metazoa; phylum Chordata; class Aves; order Passeriformes; family Zosteropidae; genus Zosterops; species Zosterops lateralis. The sequence continues at coordinate 22,113,425 of NC_139770.1, forward strand.
TAACTTACATTAACATGGTCCTCAGCTTCAGGAAGTCATTATGCTCTGGATTCTCCACTTCAACTACACCCCACGGGTAGAGCCGACCTCTGACTTTTTTACCTTTTGCTTCAATGAGTTGATTGGACCCCACTACACAAAATGGAATGCTGGCCTGAAAGCCAAAATTGCAAAAGTTACTTATAATGAACCAGGACAAACAACTCCAAGAACAACTCTTGTTCTGCTCACTATTGTATATTATGGTAATAAGTTCATAATTCTTTTAAATTAAAGGTGTAAAATAAATAAAAGTAACTGCTGCCACCATCTTCCAAGCTAGGGAAGCCTGGGCAGAGACACAGTGACTCACTCCAGGTTGCATTGCAGGTCTTGTTCTAAAGCCATCTGAGCAGTCTGAAAAAATACAATATATTATCCACCTATAGAACCTATTGAACCAGTCACACCTTCAGGAGTCTGGTCTGCTCTTTAAAATCTTCATCTTCATCTGATTCAGCATCAGGCAGGTGATAAATCTTGATGCCATGCTCTTCTATTTCATCCAGAATCTGAGATATGCAATAAAATAAATCAATATAATGTACATTTAAAATCAGTACTTTCAAATCTAAACATTAAATTAACTAATACACAGTCTCTTAGGAAATCTGAATTTGTCTTACTGATCCAAATTGCTCAACGAGGATTTGGTTTTAAATACCATATTTCTTCATGATATTGAACAACTACTTGCCACAGACTTTCAGACAAACAATAGTGTTCACAAAAACACCATCCTTTGTGGAAATTGTGTTTTGTTAAACCTTTTCAATTATTTTTTTTTTTGTAATAATAAAAGCATTGACTCTGAAGTCATACTTGCTTTCTACAGCTTAACCTCCTTGCTCTTACCTCTGAATTACTACTTGGGGTAGGGGTGGGAGTGCTTTAAAAACTGAGATATAGGCCCAACAAATGCTTTTTTCTTCATTACTGCCAGTAATGGTACCTGCAGCAGGAATCCATTTGCCACAGACCCCAAATTTTGCTCTTTAAAAATGAATTATCTTTTTTTTTTTTTTCTGCAGAATTCTACCACTCTAAACATACCTACTGGAGTATACTATATATAAAGTCTCTATTTTTATTCTGGATTTGGTAAGATAGCTACAAGGATTTTCAGAATAACTGATAAAAATGATAAAGTTTTCAATGCAAGAGCCAAGACTAGAGCAGACCTTTGACAAGCTAATTCTAACACTTATTTCTAAACTTCATAGATGTTATTAGCTCATGACGGTTTGTAGAATCCCATCTCCTCCCAGCAAATACAGAATCAAGTCATGCATGACAATGTGCTAAGAAGTCTTGCCTCTGGAAGGCAGAACTGGAATGCTTTAGGAGTGACAATGAGGAAGAAAAACAACCTCAAAATCAGATATATCTCTGAAAATCCCAGTTTTTAACCATCAGAATTCTGACTAGGTACAAAACCCAAATATACATTTGCACATTCCATATGCAGATATTATCTCTGCTTTGGGATTGATTAAACAGGTAACAGAGCAATTACCATCAGCAAATGTATTTAAATATTTTTCCAAAGTTTCAAAGTTCACTCATTATCTAATTGTAAATGTAGCCAGACTGCCATTTTGCAAACAAGATTCTAAGGACAATTTCTCAGTTAAATACATCATAAAATAATTTACAAAATATCAAACTACATATTAAGTGATGCTATACTGTACATGAGATTATATTTTCCTCTGAGTAAGGTTAATGAGGATGCCCCTCTCCACAGCCACCACACTGCTACAACCAAAACACAACACATTTCTGCAAGGCAGAAAAACACTCACCCTTTTCTTTAGTCTCTCTCGTTCTTTCAGAGAAAGTGTATCAGCTTTTGCAATCACTGGTACAATATTGACTTTGTTGTGTATGGCCTTCATAAACTCAACATCCAGAGGCTTAAGTCTAAAATTAGAATATGGAAAATTTTAATTTATTTTTACTCTAAATTACCAGTTTATTTTCACTCCAACATAAATACCTCTCTTTACACACAGAGGAAGAACACAGCCAATCATTGTCAGCAGTTATAGCAGTTGCTTAAGTAATGGCAACCTGATTCTGAAAATTTAGGTCAACAGGCACAAACCAACTCTCTAAAACAAAATAATGTAAAAAAAAAAAAAAAAAAAAAAAAAAAAAAAAAAAAAAAAAGACAGAGAAACCAGAGAAACACCTACCCATGACCAAATGGTGAAATGAAATAGAAACAGCAATGAACTCGATTATCTATGATATGCCTTCTGTTCAGTCCACTCTCATCATGCAGGTATCGCTCAAACTGCTCATCAATGTAAGAGATTATGGTCTTAAAACTGTAAAACAAACAGGGATTTGAGGAATCACCAAATGGTCCACAATTTCAGGACTCTCAAAGGTAATATTAAACCACTAAGACACCCTGTGGATGAACCAATCTTCTAATGAACAAAAATTTATTTACTGATTCTACAGAACAGGGAAAATGGAAGAGCACATATCATAAAATTTTAATTGAATTCTAGAATAACAAGCTACTATGCATAATATATATATATAGAGAGAGTAAGATAAAATATACATAACTCAACCTCAGTTCTACAGCAAATTTCTCTAGGGTTAGTGCTTATATCTTGATTAACATTAACCACACATTTTCAAGGCATTTTAAGGTTCTTGTTTGAAACTGATTTAAAATCATAAATGGTTTGCATTGGAAGGGATCTTTAAAGGTCACCTATTTCCAAGCTACTGCCATGGACAGGGACACCTTCCATTAGTCCAGGGTGCTCTAAGTCTCACCCAGCCTGGCCTTGAACACTTTCAGGGATGGGGCAGCCTGGGCAACCTGCAAAAAAGTCTGCTACATCCTACCTAAATCTACTCTCTGTTTCAAACCACTGCCCCTGTAGTAGTTTTGCTACTACAGGCCCTGGTATTAAGTCTCTTGCCATGTTTCCTGTGAGCCCCTTTGATATACTTCAAGGCCCCAGTAAGGTCTCTCTGGAGTCTTCTCTTTTTCAGACAGAACCCCAACTCTCCCAGCCTCTCTTTACTGCTGTTCCATCCCTTGGGTGGTTTTCCTGGTCCCCCTCTGCACCTGCTCCAATAGGCCCATGTCTGTCTTGTGCTAGAGCCCCAGAGCTGGATGCAGGTCTCACAGGAGTGGGGCAGAACTCCCTCCCTCAGCCTGCTGGCCACACTGCTTTTGGTGCAGCCCAGGACACCAATGGCTTTCAGGGACTGCCTGCTCATATCCAACTTTTTGTCCACTAGAGTCCTGGTTCTGGCTCAGACCAACAGGAGAGGGCAGCTCCAGAGAGGAGCAACTTATTGCAGCGTGCTGAGCCCTGGATTTTATTTACTGGACACTGCTCATCAGTAGAGCACCCTCAGGTGAGGAGGAGAAAAGCAGAGCAACAGGCACCATGGCCATTCCAACTGCAGCTGAACCACTGCCACAACCTGTGCCACCAACAGAAGAAATCCAAAATGAAATCAGTTTGCTTAGTGAAGGATGAAGAGGAAGCAGGGCCTTCTCAGCAGGAGGAGGAGTCAGGACCAGAGATAATCACCCAATTGCTGTCCCTGGTAAGCTGCAAGATATGTGAAAAGATTTCAGCTGCCATTTAGAGGAGACCCTGACAACCTGGCTGCTCTGGTACCAGGATATCCTGGCCCACCATATGGAACCAGATTGTGGGGAAGCCAAGCAACTGGGATCCCTGTCCTGGAATGTGGGCATTGACAAGGGGATTGGTGAGAGGACAGAAACTCTCAGCTCTGGTGGGGACTTATGTCAAGTGTGAGGGAAAGGTATTCTCTCAAGGATGATCTAATGGTGTGATCAGGCAGGCCAAGCAGGAAGGAATCCAGTACCTGAGAGAATTAGCTGTGCTGGAGGCAATCTACAGGGGTCGAAAAAACCCTCAGTCCCTGTAGATCCAGATGAGGTGCACTGTACACAGTCCATGTGGCAGAAGTTTGTACAGAGTGCACCATTGTAATACATCAACTCATTGGCATTGTTGTCAATGAAAGAAAGAGAGCACACAGTGCTTCAGGTGACCCAACTCTGGCAACATTAATATAATTTTTTTTCTTCCCTACCAACCTGCACCTCAGCTGTAGAAAGACTGTTGAAGATTAAGAACAGATTTGAAAAATTTGAGCAAACTAGAGAGGAAATGTTCCATGCTCCGCCAGTATGGGCCAGTCTCTGCTACTGGGAGCAAACACCCCCATCCTCAAGAGACAGGATAGACACCACGAGGTGAGTTGTGCTTTCACTGCATGACCACAGAAAAGACGGGAGGAAGTGAGATGGAAAACCCACCACTGCCTCAGCAGCATGGGTGCAGGAGGTGAAAAGGAAATACAATCACCACAGGAAATTCTACAAGCATAAACACAGCTCCAGTTTCCAGTGGGTCTGTCCTCAGACAGAATAGAAGGAAGGGCTGATGTTACTTCTGAAGTGTAACGCTTCAGAATATTTGCAGTACATCAATGACATTATCATATGGGGAAACATGGCAGAGGAAGTTTTTGAGCAAGGGGAGAAGATAATCCAGATCTTCCTGAAGGCTGGTTTTGCCATAAAACAAAGTAAGGTCTAGGGACTTGCCTAGGAAATCCAGTTTTTAGGAGTAAAATGGCAAAATAGGCATTGTCAGACTCCAATGGATGTGACTGACAAAACAGCAGTTCTGTCCCCAGCGACCAGCAGGAATGAAGCTCAGGCTCTCCCAGGTGCTGTAGGGTTTTGTATGGTGCATATTCCAGAGTACAGTCAGATTGTAAGGCCTCTCTATCATCTGACTCAGAAGAAGAATGATTTCAAGTGGAGTCCTGAACAATAACAAGCTTTTGAACAAATGAAACAGGAGATTGTTCATGCAGTAGCCCTTGGGCTCAGCAGGACAGGACACGTGGTCTTGAACCTGAATTTCACTTCATCAGGAGGCACTAATCTCCAGAGTTTTGGGGAAAGCTGGAGGTTACCTTGAGGTTCAGGGGCTTGAGGGATGCGGGAAAAGGGATTAACATTGAAAACTGATTGTTATTGATTACTCCTTAGTATTTACTATAACTTAAATTTATTTTAAAAACCCAAACAAACCCAAACAAACAAACAAAATCTAAGATTATGAAAAGCACTTAAAAATTAGCCACATAATCTGAGAATGCTCAAGTGAATGTGGACAAGATCTAGAGGTGGATTTTTGCTTGCACTGAAGAGTAGGTGATTTACCTTCTCAGAGTATTACTGAGAGTCAAGGTCACTGTTCACTTAAAGCTCTTTCAAGCAAAATGGAAGTTAACAAAATAAAAAAAGTGCCACAAAATTTATTTCAAGTTATGTCAAAGTTATCGATGCCTCTTCACATGTATCGGAATTAACTCATAACACTGAAACTGAGCTTCCTCAAAACTAAAAAACAAAAACTTCCAGCTTGAATTCAGCACTTCAGAGACACACACCACACCTCCACCCCCCAGGACAGATCAGAAATGTGTGTCAGTGTCCAGGGACAGAGCAGGAGACATTCCCTGTGCACGTACCAGTCCCGACAGTTGATGGCGTCCCCGTATCCCGGCGTGTCCACAACCGTCAGCCGCAGCTTCACGCCCCTCTCCTCAATCTCCACTGTGGAGGCCTCGATCTGCACCGTGCGCTCAATCTTATCTGAAACACAGCAAACTCCAGCCTCAGAACACAACTGCCATGGCCATGGCATTCTGAGATAAGCTCCAAAGATTAATTCACAGATAAAACAGCATAAATATTATTCTATCGATTACGTTCTGAGGCCTGATAACGAAAGGAGTCAGTTCATAAATTCTTTAGATGTTATTAGGGAATTGGATGAGATTTCAAACTTTTCTTAATGCAGAAATTAAGGCAAAAGGGACTGAGACAAAACCATGGGTAATTGGAGAACAATACAAAATTATAACTAATGGATTCTTTTCCTAAGGCTGGAAGTTATAAGTAATCATCAACTAACATGACAAAACCATTAAAGCAAGTAATTCAGTAGGTAGCAAAAAGAGAAAAATTGCATCTCTTATTTTATTACAATATTCTCTTTTGTTGGATTATTGCATACCTTGATTAACAGAATAAAAATAAGACAAGGAAATGAAGAACAGAAAGTGAAGTTCTCATTCACTAAATATCAATCCTAAGCAAATGAATTTAGGTGAAAGCAGGAATAAATAATTCATATGTTTACAATTGCAAGAGATTAAAAACTAAATAAATTTTCTGATTGTTTTAGTTGATTGTTTATCATACTGTGACACAATGACTGTTTTTAAGCAAAAGAAGGGACTAAAATTTCTAGGTGTTAATATGAATACATCCAAGGACTCAATAACAAAGACCCCACAGATATCCTGGATTCAGAGGAAAATGGTTTTATCAAACAGCTCAAGTGTCAAGTAATACATTAGAAATTATTACAGCTAGAAATCATTGCTGACTGTTACCAAAATTCAAAGATAAAAGCATTCAACTCTAAAAACCATTGAGCAAAGATGTATTTACCAGCAGCTCCTGGGATTATCCTCTCTGGGTAGAGATCTGTCAGGAAGAGGCTGTTTATTAATGTCGACTTTCCTAATCCAGATTCACCTGTGAGTCAGTATAAAGATAAATTCAACATATTTACATAAATAATTTCAGGAGTATCTGACAGTATTATCTGACTATAGATTTTTTCACATTTCTTTCAAATTAAAAATTTACAAGTTCTAATTTTGGATTAGGCAAGTTTATACAAAAAGGTTGAAAACCAACTTTTACATCTTGGCACTTTCCCAGAGCTTTCACTCATCATTTGTGATTAATGCTGCGAGTCAAGTGAAGCTGTGACCCATTTAGACTTAAGATTTCCCATTTTATGTCTCCTGATTTTTTAAGACATGCTTTTCTGTTCTCACTGCAGAATGTGAAATATCATACCCAGTAAGAAGCTATACCCTGTCAAGGCTTTAGCATCAATTTAAACAATGAAAAATGCATTGCTGAACTTCTGTACAGCCATCATAAAGTGGGATTTATTTTTGTTTTTCATGCCGATATGACAAACAAGAAGTCAAAGCAAGAGGAATATGCCCACTGAGCATTTTTTTTATACTGATGAACTTGGGGATTACCAAATTGTACCTTAATTATATTTTTGTTCTAGAGATAATTATGGCCATGAGGAAAATTCAGAGGGCAACTAATTAATTAAAGATCAAGATTTTAATCAGAACAAATGTCCATAGCATAAAAAAGAGCTGCAACTTGAAATGCTTAGTATTGGAGTTCACTGAAGAGACCTTTTTCTAGAATTTTATTTTTATTTCAAGTGTTGATAGGATTAATTTTAAAAATTAGATGTTAAAAATGATGGGCCATAGAACCTCTAAGTAACACAATATGCAGTATGAATCTGATAAAAATATCTGAACAAAATTTAAAAAAAAAAAAAAAGGAAATTGTTTAAAAATGGAGATTTGAGTAGGAACTGCCAGTTTTTAATGTCTCATAGAATGCAAGTTTCAAGATCAGGTTGTGCCAGTGGAGGCTTCACCAGTGAAGGTGACACACACCCAGAGTAACTCAACAGTCACAAAGAATAATTTCAGCAAAACTAAATAAGTCTGATTCCATCCAATGCCACATTCCACAGTCCCAGTATGGGTAAATATTACACATAAACCAGATCAGTTTTCATAGTCACTGTCAATGATTATATTGGCTACAGTAGTTTAGTGACTCTTAAGTGAAATAACTATTTAGATGAAGTCATAGCTTAATAATGAGAATGAACATAAAAATAAATACAAATGACTGGGATTTCTTTGAGAGCAACACAGCCAAGCAGCCAAATGCTTAGAAACTCCAGCTCATATTTTCAGATACCAAAGTAAACAATAGCAGGAAAAGAAAAAACTATAATCAAAAGCTGTGTGAAAACCCAAAATCATTGATTAGGATTCTGTCAGCACAGGCAACTTTTAAAGAATTATCCTGCTCAGAAATGAAGAAGGATGGCAACTTAATGAGGAATGATAGTTCAAAACAGGCACTGTGCCACAGCCCACAAGAGAACTTAAACTCCGTGCATATTTGAAGAGAAAGAATTCACATTCCAAACTGTTGAAATAATCAACAATTTAAAGCACAGTTTATTTTATCTCACATCAGCTGCCTCCCTCTGCTAGTGTATCTTAAAATACCACTCCAAATTTTCAATGAAATTATTTTTTTCCAAGTCTTCTTGTAGTTTTCATTTATTCCTTAAAATACTGGCAGGCAATAACCATAAAGTTACACTTTATTCTAACATGGGTGGATTAATTGCCTTTTTGTTACTTTTACACCATGTCATTTCCCCTCTATTTCTATTTTACAAGAGACTAGAAATAACTGTTGGTCTATATAATTTTACATTGCTTTCTTCCAGAACTGTTTTATGTGGCACTGTTTGCAATTGGAATTCAAAGAGATCTGGAAGTTTAGTTTAGTTCCAGCAGAGAAAGCACATCTTTCCTTTCTCAAAACTGTTCACACTTTAAGAATGACTGAACAGTAAATTCTGAAGAGTCACAGTAGACAGCATAATGTGAAGCAACAATTTATAGTTTGGTTTTACTCTTAGATTTTATGAGACATCCTTTATGGCATCATCCAAATCAAATCCAATGAAGGATATTGTAAAAAACAACTATAAAATTCTAGGAAGACAAAGATAAGGGCAAACTCTGTACAACATGGAAGAACAAAATACACAAGCAGGACAAAAGCAGTGCTGAGCTGTCATCTGGCAAAACTAATGAAAGGTCTGAGGACACACTCTCCCTGTAACTACTGAAATCCAAAACAATTAAGAAGTTAAACACCTCCTGTCATGCACTGTCTCACCTCCCCTGCTCATTCCCACTGTGATCTCTCTTAGGCAAATCTAGCAAACAAATGGGATTTATTTCTTGTGGTGCCAGGTAATGAAGAGCCTAATTCTATTAGGGTACTTTTTGTGAAAGCCTATTTAAAAGCAAGAATTACAGAGTTCAAACATCAAAACTCACAAGGTATGGCTCACAGAGAGGCAGAGAAGACACCAAGTCTGACTTGGGAGTCTATTTAATTTTCAAGAATAGCAACTGATTTCTCAAAGGATCAAGGTATTTCTGCAGACACCAAATTTTCCTTTCTATTCCAGATACCAACACAGACTCCCAATGAATTGTCAAATAGAATGACACTTTAGATTACAACTGCTAACAAAACATAAAATCATGATCAAAGTAAAAAGTAACAGCTCACATCAAAACCAACTGGTCCAATTCTCAGTCCTTCTCACTCTTTTACAAGAGTATTCAGAAGGGTTGAAAAGACTAGAGTTCAGATTCTTTTGAACTAAAGAGGCATAAACAACATTTTAAATAGAATGGTCTCCTTAACACCAGTCTCTTAATCAAAACACACAAGTGAACTAAGACTGTATTCAAATGCAAAACCAGTTTAAAATTACATTTTAAATGGAATGCTGAAATCCCGTGAGACAGGGGAGAAGGAAGGAAGGAACGATTGCTGGAGTGCACAATGAAATTTCTTCACCCACAAACTTATTCATGTATTCAAGCATGGATTGTAATGTGGTAAACAACTGTTCAAGAATCCGTAAAATGTAAAAGAAATTTAAATGCAACAGTACAGGAAAGTTTCTGATGCAAGCTGAAGCCTTAGAACGGTGCAAGTAACATTCACTTTCACTTCAAATTCCCTGTGAGCAAGTACTAATTGTGAGAAAAACTATAAAACACTTCCTTACCAACCACCATAAGAGTAAATTCAAACCCCTTTTTCACAGACTTTCGGTGAACCTGATTGGGAAGGTTTGCAAATCCAACATAGCCGGGAGTTTCTGGATTGGTAAACTGAGCAGGCTGTTGCTAAAAATTAAATTAAAAAAAAAAATAAAATAAGACAATAATAGGCAACCACCCAAGACTTACTAGTTTGTATAACTGCTTTCCTCACTTATCTCAAAAGGTTTGAAGCTCTGTGACAGACAGGAAACGACTCAGAGTTTCACAAAGAAGTGCAGAACAACTACACTGACCTAGAGCTTAAACAAACAAAGCCTCACTTGTTCAGCCATCCAGCCAAGATCACCATGAGCAAAACAGACACAAAACCCCAAATAATGATTTATCAAAGTATGAATTGTGGGCACTAATCACTTTTTGAACAGTCTACAGCTAAAATAAAATGGTTTTCTATGGACTTGAATAAAAAGATGACCATTTCTGATCCATTTTTAGCACATCCAAAGGAAAACCCTGAGCAGCCTGTGAAGTGACAGCCATCTGCTGGAAGTGCTCTCCAGAGAGCTCTCTTCAAGTGTGGGGAAGGGGAATTTACACAATAATGTTTGGAATTCTCGCTGCTAAAGATGTGGCAGAGAAATCCTTACATCTCCTAGTTCCCTCTTCAGGCACATTACTCAAGTACCCTTTATTTATTTATCATTCTTCTCACTTCAATAAGCCAACACGGATGTTTTACCCAGCTCATCAAATGCTGGGGGCCAAGAATTAGCTGAATCCCAGCATGATAAAAATGTTTTAGGTTGCAATATTTTAAATGAAGGATTTTATTGAAAAAACAGTTTTCCATTATTATTTCTATTAGCAAAGAAAGAAATTAAATATAAACCACCAATTTCTTAAACGATGCCTGCTCAAAACAAAACCACAGAAAGGAAGTTTCAATGAAGATGCACCAGGGAGCTTTTATACAACTCTGACCAAAATTAAATCCTTCCAAAAGTATTAGTTAACTGCAGAGATTTACACTTCCATGAATCTACTTTCATCTATGTTTTACATTACTCATCTTTCAATATCATGTCTCCTATAGGCAGCAAATTTAGAATACTCTTCACCATCAAACAGATGCAAGTTGCACAATTTGTCATTGAAGATTAATATTTAAAAATAAAAAATATGTTTCACATTGGAAGACAGAAATGTTATTCTTACCTTGGACATTTTTAGGGAAGGACAGGAAAAAAAATCTGAAAAAATAATAATGTTTTTCAGCTTATTAAAAATTGTATGAGGAAACAACTCCCCCACAAACCAGTGTAATATCTGCTGTTACACACTAAGTTGAAAAAGGAGCACCCCTGATTGGATGCCAGATTCTGAAACAGAGTCAAGCTCTTCACAGAGCACAAGTATTTCCCTCTTCTCTACTAACAATGGGCAGAATGTTCAGCTACCATTACTCCTGTAAACACAGTCAGACAATAAATTCAAACAACATGAATGTGGGGAGTTGAAGGCACCAGAAATGTGACAAACCACTCTGAAGCCTTGAAAGTCCACATCCTTTCTGGAAACTAACCAAACCACACACCTTGCCAAAAGACACCTTGCTCTTTAGAGGAAACAATTTCTTCAAAGCCAAAAAAACTCCCCTCAGTCATGTATTATTTTTCTTTTCAAGCCTCTTTCTCCTCAACATTTCTATCCATGCTCAAGTGTTTTGTAAAGAGCTAACAGCTTCAAAATGAAACTTTTTCTCTTCCTCTTTTATTTGGGTTTTTGCAAACTCAGTCATTCTACCTTCTGTTTACCAACACTAAAGTGTGAACCATAAAAGACAGGCACAAAAAAAATTTAAAGATTTCTGATCTAAAACTTCTATGCAAAAAAGTTTCTTACCAAAGACTCACCAACCACTAACTTGCATGATTTCAAGAGATTATGATTTACTATGGCAACATAAAAATGTCAAATAAGCTGGATCTGCAAGGGCTAAGAGCTCAATTCCCCTTTCTAGTCCCTCTCCTGGCTCACCCTCTCACCACAAGGTATCTGTTCCCACTCCCAAATCTCACAGTCACCTCTTACCCAGCTCACTTGCACTTGAATTCTACAGATTTGACACTATCACTCCCTGATTCTTGCCATTTTCCAAGCAGATCTTGTCAGCAAGTTCAGCCCCGTGTGAAATTACACCAAACTGCTTCAGCTCGCAGCACCCTTCAGTCTGTTCCTCCCAGCAAAGAGACATCTTGGCATCAAAACAAACTGCCCAGCATCAAACAGCGTAAGCCAAATTTTCTGTGTCAGGCACAAGGTTAAGTTGTTTCGATGTGGGGATGATTTCCGGGCTTTTCTTCTCAAAGCTACTGTATGGGTGTATGTTTACCCAATTTTAACCTCATTTGGGTTTGATGGGAGTTACAGACTGAAGATGTTAAGCATTGAAGCAATTTGGTGTCCTTTCTCAAGAACCCAAATTTGCTGAGAAAAATCTGGCACCATGGTTACTGACACGAAATAAAAACTGGATAACATGGTTCCCAAGTGAAATTGCAAGATAAAAATAAAATCTAGTATCTGCAACATCTGCATTTCAGTCCATAAAACACTCTATGACCTATGATGTATTCAGCTAGTGAAGAACTTATCCCTGAGCCTTTTATCATGTTAAGATTGCTCTGATAGCAGCTCCTCTTTCCAAGAGTGTTTCCTGCCCAGTGATGTCATTGATTCCTGCATTCTCCATGGGAGGTTTTCAATGCCAAACAAAACTAGATCCTGCCGGAACACAGAGGAAACATTCTTTTAATTTGTGAGACTTGTCCGTCACCCAACTATTTCTCAGAGGCGGGCTAAGAGCAGAGGAAAGTTTCTCACAGCGACCGAGAAACCAGGTAGCGAGCAGAGTCATGCAGACGGCTACAGCTACACTTTATTTTAACATAGGGGCCAAGCACAGAAACCTTTAATGAATGATCTTCCCCGGAGCGTTCCCGTCAGGTCTGAGCGCTCCCACAGGGGCAGGAGCACACCCGACCCGAAGGCCCCGTCCGCCCGCAGCCCCAGCCCAGGCACTGCGTGGGGCCTTCCGGCTGCGCTCGAGGTGAGGGGCTTAGGGCTCGGGGGCCTCGAAGCAGCCCAGATTTTCCTCAGGAGCTGGTCGGTCATGCTCCTCACCCTCCGATTTCAACAGCGCAGCTGGAGTTTTTCTAAGCGAGCGCGTTCAGAAGCGGCCGCCGCACCGCCGCGGGAGGGCCCCGCTCCCCCATGGCCCCGCCCGGGGGTCCCACACGGCACCGGGGCCTGCGCTGGGCGCCCCGCTCCCCGGCACCGCCCGCACCGCCCATCGCCCCGCTCCCTCCTCACCGGCATCCCCCGACCTCAACCAAACCCCTCGGCTTCGGGGCTCCGCCTGCGCGGCTGAAAAGGACAGACCCTTTCCCAGCGCTCGTGCCTGCCGCCTCCCCTCACCCCCGGTGGCTGTGCCGGGACCCCGCACTCCCCGGGGCGGGGCAGGGCAGGGCAGGGCAGGGCGGGGCAGGGCAGTCCCCTCACCTCAGGGCAGTCCCCTCACCTCACGCCGCTCCGTGCGCGCCTCCCTGACCCGCCCGCTCCCGGCTCCGCTCCCAGCTCGGCTCCCGCGCGCGCACGGCCGGCGGAGGGGGCGGAGCCGCCCTGCCCCACGCCCCGCCCCCGGCCCCGCCCCTGGGCAGTGCAGGGCCCCCCGCGCGCAGGCGCGCGCCCCGTGGCCATAGCAACCCGCGGGGCCGGGGCGGGGCCGCCCGCATGTTGTAGGTCACGCACATCCCCTCTGCTGCACCAAGATGGCGGCCGGGCCGTCGGCCTCGTACCCAGCCTAGGCTTCGCTGCGGGCCGACTAGAGGTAACGCCGGGCCCGGCGCGGGAGGGCGGGGGCGGGAGCGCCTCGGGTCAGCGGCAGGAAGGCGCGGGCCCGGCGCCGGGGCCGGGCGCGTTCCGCCGCCCGCAGCAAGATGGCGGCAGCGGCGAGAGAGGCGGCGGGCGGGAGGCGCGGCGGGGCCCGGCCCCGCTCTCTGGTCGCGGCCGCCGCCATTGGCGCAGCGCGAGCCACGTGCCGCCGGCGCTCCCCGCACCGGGCCGGGCCCGCTCCGCTGCCCCGGGGCCGCCTCGGCGCGGGGAGCGCTCCGGGGCCGCCGGGAGCAGACAAAAGCCATGAGTCATGTCCCGCTTCCTTTCCCTGCGGCGGAGTGGCCGGGGCTGAGCCCGCGCCGCCGCTGGGGGGATGCGGCCGAAGAAGCGGTCGCCTTCCCCTGTCCTTTGGTTGGGGGTGGGTCCTGCCCTGTGGCCCCGGGCCCCGACTGCTGGGGGCTCTCCAAGTGCCGTAATCTCCGTTCCCGCTGCTCCTGGTCCCGAAGGCTGAGGCTGCGCCATGGGCCGTGCTGGGGGAGGGTTTTGGCCTCACCTGTGACACTGCAGGGAGCGTCAGCCGCCTCCGTGCATGATACCAGGGGAAATTCAGCCTCTGCTGGCCTGCTCTCTATGGCTGCAGTGGGGTTTTATTTCGGGTTATTTATAGACCAGGATGATCCAGCAGCCCTGAAGTGGGTTAAGCTCGGGGTGCTGATGATTCTTGAGCTGTAGCTGAAATGGCACATGATAAGTAGCGCTTCCCATGGTGGCTTTCCCCAAACAGGGGAGGTTTCATAACTGACAAGAGTAATTTCTTGCACTGAAAGACAAGAAGCAAGAGATTGTGCTGGAAATGTTGGTAATATAGCGATGAGTTAGCTTGTAAGATGGGGCCAGGGCCTTGAATTCACTAAGTTTAGAATTTGAAACATTCTCAGTTCTGTGCCTGTGAAGTTAAGATTAGTAACATTCAGTCCCAAGGTGTTTGAAAGAGTAATTTCTTGTCTTATCCTGTTGTGTAATGACAGAGAAAAATCTGCACACTCATATGTGCTGCATTGCTTTGTCACATGTTTTCTGTTCAGTAAGGTAAGTGAAGAATCTGCCTAGTGGTTTAATCTCCATTTTTCCTACTGGTTCTATTCCGACGACAACAGATACCAGTATGGTTTGTGTTTTTGGTTTTTTACCCAAAATCTGACTTGGAAGTGGTGTTTCATATATTGTTTCATATGTGGATTGGGGATCCCTCTCAGTGGTAAAGGAACATATATCAGAGGTGAAGCAGGAAAAGAAGCAGTTCACCTCATGTGTAGCTGTGTGTCTGCTGAGGCTCCGTGTCTCCAACCCTTTGCCTGTTTAGGTTCAAGATGTTGAAAAAAATCAGTCCTCCTGTTTGTACACAGATTTTCATAAAGCTTGGCCCAAATCATAGGCAGAGCCATTCCCAGCAAAAACACACAACCTTTTTCGTAAAGATCCACAGTGTAGTTTTACAGGGATCAGAATGACAGGAGCAGGAAAAGCTACCTGTTACCAGGTATGAAGGTAACAGTAATTGGCAGTGTGTGACTGCGGGGTGGCAGGGGCAGTGTAACCAGCCAGCCTGAGCTTTGCCACTGCTGCAAAGTGAGTCCAGATCGTTCTCAAAGGTCTGTTTTCCAAGTGGCTTCTTTAAGAAATACTGCTCCATGTTGGTTCTGCGTAGATCATTCTGGTGTGTCTGCAGCTGGTACTGTGGTACACACTCTGGTCTCCTCATTTGTTGCAAGTTAAGCTGAATTTTTCTGTTGGCTTCTTTTTTGCTTCTCCCCCAGTTTTGCCTGATAGGGTGAAAAAATTGATGCATCATCTTATGATTTTGAAGGTTATTATGGTCCCTACTTTTTCATTAGTCTCACTTACCTAGACTGGGATGATGAGGGGGGTTTTCCCCTTGAACCAGAATTGGATCATAATATTGTTGGTGGTTGTTGCAGTGTCATGGTAACAATAATAACTTGATTTTGGTAGGTTAAGGGCACTTGCTGGTCTTTTTCCTTTTAATATTAAGCTGCCTCTGAAGATAGTGTGGTCTGTTAGAAGAGAGCTTTGTAACCTTGGGCTTTCCATAGCTGTTATCTGAGTGGGAGCCATCCCAGACAAGGTAAACTGTGCAGTTTGCACCTTTTTGAAGGGCATTGGAATGTTTCACTGGTTCCAGTATTTTGGGTGAGTCTGCCTTTTCTAAAGCATAGTAAAAGCATAGTATTCTTTTTGTATACAGAAGCTTGTTAAGCTGGAGCTAATGGACTTAGGATTGTGCTGCTGTGAAAATTTAGGTAATTCGTCCAATCACTACTGGTCAGAGTGGTCAGCAGTGGCCCTGGACCAGTCCAGAACGTTCAAACTGAGTGCAGGTGTGTGGTTAGAATCATGGGATCAGTTAGGATGGAGAAGACCTCCAGCATCAAACCACTCACCCAGCACTGATGTGTTCACCACTGACCCATTCCCAGGTACCACATCCATACATCTCAGACACTTCCAGGGGTGGGGACTGTGGGCAGCCTGTGCTGCTTCCCAATAGCCAATCTAAACCTCCCCTTAGGAATGAATGGCTCACTTAACGTAGCTGGAAGGGTTTTGACAGTTTGAATGGTGCATTTCTGTAGAGTACCATATTTATATGAAAATGTTTCTCTTTGAAAAAAAAATGCTCAACAATGGTTTAACTTTGTTTTGTATTCAGGAATTCTACAGAAGGAAATCCTCAGGCCTATGTTGTGCAGTGCTTGTAAAATAAACCCCAGAGTGAAATAATGAGACTGGCAACTGTTCCTGTGTCTGTTTTGAACCTTTATGGGAATGTTCTTACAGTATTGACAAAAATATACATAGTGGTGGCTTCCCCATCCCTGGAGATGTTTAAAGCCAGGCTGGACAGAATTTGTAGCAACCTGGGATAGTGGAAGGTTCCCCCCATGACAGGGGATGGGATTGGATGGTGGTTAAGGTCCCTTCCAACCCAAACCAGTCTGGGATTCTGTGTACCACTGAAGAAGTTGCAACAGGGTTTTTAAAGCTGATTGAGAGGTGTTGTTCATCCAGGAGATAACAAGTCTGACTTGTCCAGGACACATTACTGAGAGGCCCAGAGCCTGTAGAGCTTCTGCAGCGTGTGACTGCGCAAGAATTAAGTAGGTGTTATTGTATTAAAATATGAAAACAGATAAAGAAGGGATAGGAAGATAAACCCCAGCTGCAGGATTAGGCCTCTGTTCCTCTTCCTAATTACCCTGCCTTTGAAAGCCGAATGCTGTTGTGTAGCTTGTTGGGCTTTGCTCATGTTTTTTTATTTTACTTATTGTTTTTTTCTAGGCCTTTGATCTAGAAGCTATTCCTGCAGAGGCTGTGGTGTTGGTTGTGGCCTTTGAGGCTGCATTTGGAGTGGGAGGGAGGGCCTTGGTCAGTCGGGCCTCCTGGGGAAGGGATTGCAGAGGACTCGGGACACCTGGAGCTGGTCTCTGGCTTCCAGGTGTTCATGCTGGACTGGTCATTAAGTCAAGAATCTAGGGCTTGTTTCAAGAACTCTTTCCATTTTAGAAATTCCTAGGTTTAGAAGAACAGTTTTGGGTTACTAGCTTATCCTCATGTGGAATTATATCTGAGAGATTTATATTTGTATTTATCTCTCCTTTAGCTTTTTTAAAGAATGCAGATTTTTAGGATATAAACAATCTATTAAAATCTCATGATTTGCATTCCCGTCTTAAATGGAAAGTCCTGAATGCCTAATGACTCTAGTTATCTTTTTCTTCATCTTTCTTTGTGAGCTCATGTTGCCCCTTAGCTTTCATGGTGCAACTTCCGTGGAAGGAAATCAGAAAGTTAGGTTGGAAAAAGATGTATTTATAAATGAGGAAGAAAAGTTCCAGCCAAAACAAGGGGGAAAACTGAGTTGGTAGAGGATTTATGTGTTTAAGGTTTTTAATTGCAACAAGGAGAAGTAATCAGGCTGTGTTAGTGTTCTGAGTTTGATAAAAAAGTTGTGTTAAAGCTCAAATAGTTAGTTTTTCTTTCATTTAGGTGATCTTTGATCACCTACACGAGCTCTGATAATTTCCCAGTCTTGCAGAAGTCCAGGAATCATTTCTGGTAGCTGCCAAATAATACAGATACTTTTCTTTGATCCTGCTAGCAGACTTCACTGATCCCTCACTACTGGTTCTATATTGTTGAATCATGCATCTGGTAGATCCTTCAAGCCTCCAAAAGATACCTACAAATATTTTGCAAATTTTTGCCGGATACATTAGCACGTGAGTAACCGAAGTACATGTCGGTGCTCCTGTGGCTGCAGAGGGCTGACCTTGGCCACAGCTGCCTGGCCTGTGGGAGCTGCCTGTGTTGCTGAGGCAGCCAGGGAAGCATGTCACTCCTTTGTGAGAAGCAGGGCTTGGAGCAAGGAGTTATGTCCAGCTAGAGGCACAAAAGAGGCGCTTGCAAAGCAGCAGGAGGAAAAAAACAGGGAGAAACCTGAGAGAAAAGATGGACCACAAAAGGCTCATCTAGAGGAAGTCATAATGAGTTTAACTTCAGTGGAAAAACAGCACTGGAAGAAGGGAAGGGATTGGTTCAGTAGCTGCATGACACAAAGAAATGGTGACTCACAGGAAAAGTTTTGCCTTTGAGAGGATTAAATAGCACAGTCATATTTATGCGACCTCCCTTAAATTATGTTATTTAATTTAATTACAAAATAAAATTAATTTACTTGTTGATGCAGAATGAAAGTAGTACCAGATTCTCTTACACTCCACAGCACAGTGTCTGGAACTGTTTTCCAGCAACAGTTTTGCTGTTTTACTGATGATTTTTCAGTGATGAGAGAACCACTTGGGAGAAGTTCAGGGATGGAACAGATAGATTTATTTAGCATTAATGGAAGAAAAGAGGCACACCCATCCCTCTGCCCTGAAAAAAGGACCCCAACAAAAAACCAAACATTAAAACAAGGGAACAAAGCAAAACCAAAAAACAGAATTCTATAAGGAACTTGCTTGTAAATGTGTGTCAGTGTGATTCTGGTAAAAGTATCAGACATATAGCTTGTATGTATGCCACGTCTTTTACCTGCATGAGAAATACCTGTGAAGGAGAGTTTCTGGGAGTCCTCATACCATGGCAATTGATACTTGGGTTTTGTAGCTATGAATTCAGCAACATCCCAGCAAATAACTGCATTTTAAGGAGGAAAGACTTGGAACCCTATTGTGTTTTGACTATTGCAATCCTGTTTGGAGGAGGCAGGACCCAGCCTTCTCTCTTTGTTATTGAGGCTTGTTGAGATCTCTCTCAAAGCCCATAAAGTGCTGTCTGACCCCAGGTCATACATCAGGATTCTGGTTTTACAGGAAGGTTACTGGTATCATCTCTCCCAGTAAGTACCGTGAGGCAGGTGTAGATGACTGTCACAAAGGTAACCTCTGGCATATTTTTCATCAGGGATTGGATAAGTGAAATAGTCTTCTTACATCATTCAAATTTCAGGCTTGGTTCCAGGTATTGGCACACAGCATGGGCATCACTCCCCTGTCTGTTTTCCCCACCCATGTTAGTTTTTGGTTGACTGGTATTTCAAAGGTTTTACAGCAAGTTGCTGAAAAATCTGCCGAGGCTTTTTTTCAGAGGAACATTCCCTCCATGGCCAGCTCAATTCAAGTGGTTCCACCTGCTGTAGCATCACTTGCTAGTTCTCTTCTGCTTTTTTGTTGTCTCTTGTTTTTGTCTATCCCTGCATTTCTGGCACTGGGAATTGACCTGGATATTTCACAAAATCAACTGGGTATTTGCCAAAGATGAGTGACAAACAAAGCCTAGGGCAGGCTGTGTGGCGTGAACAGGGAACTCTGGCATGGGACGGGTACATGGGCTGAGTTAGGAAAAAGGAAGAGAGTAAGGGACAAAGGCCAAGCCAGGGAAAGCCACAGTGGGGCACGAGGCCAGGGGTGATTGCAGTGGACTTATTACTGCTTGCCCTGGGAGCTGGGGGTGTTTTAGTGTCTCCAGTGGGCACTGGAGATGGTGTGGACTGCCTGACTTCTCCTGCCTTTCTGAAAGAGGAGGGAGCAGGGTTCTGCTGTTTGTACACCAGGCCCCAGCTGTTTCCATTGCTCAGGAGAAAGTTAACTTTGCTGTTATCTCTGTGCCAGTGATAAAGTTGAATGTAAAGCTGTGCTGGAGCAGTTGAAAGGAAAGCTGAAAAGAACAACTCCCAGAGCAGGCAGGGTGAGAGTGGGAATAGGAATACATTATGGTTGACCTGCTAGTGCATATGCCTTTGTTTTCAAAGTGAATACTTCAGCAGTTGGTGCAGCGTGCTGGGATTTAGGTGTTTGGTCTTTCAAGGACCCTTGGAATGTCTGGAGAATAGCAACTTATAGGTATGTGACTATTGCTTAAAAGTAGAGCTGGTTATGTAGCACTGAAGAAGCTTAAAAGTGAATTTTTACTCTTGCTCTTATAAATAGTTTAATGAAATTAAAATCCTGAGTAAATGGCTCTGTTGCTTGCAGCGTAGCTGTGGGTAAAATGAGAGCAAGCAGTATTTACAAAAGGTTAGAAGTTCTTCCAAATTTAGGAAACATTACCCCTCTATTTTATTTAAAAACTCCTCGTGCTCAGGACACTATTCTATTAATCCAAAAGACAATAACCAAGTGGGTGGAGGACTGAGCAGCATGAGGTATCAAAACAAAAATTTGTACCCAAAATGGTTCATGTCCCGTTCCAGTTCAGCCCAAAGATGTGATGGGAATGGTTCAGTTATGAAAAGGGATTTTAAGCGTAAGATAATATTATTTGTAACAATTAGGGGGAATAGTTTTACTCTGAGTTCTCCCTATCTCTTTTTCTCTCCTTTCATAGCAGGCTTAGACTGGCCTTGCAAATTTGGAAGGAAAGACTGTCTGGGTTTTTCACTGTCAGTTTAGATCACCGTGATGTAATTCTGTCTAACACATGAAGAGCCTTTTGCTTGGCCTAGTAGAGATTAGGAATTAGTGCTTGTCTGTGGATGTGCTGAGCCCCTGTTGCATGTGCTATGAATAGGACAAAGGGAAGGCAGTGCTTAAATAGTGAGGGTCAGAGCATTGCTTTTCCAAAGTGGCAGTTGGAATCAGATATTTACTTTAACGCTTTTTCAGAGGAATTGCTACCAAACTGAAGGTGGGTTTTTTTAATTTTTAAATAGTTCTGTCCTGCTCCAAACAAAGCACTAGCCTCCCTGCAAGTTTCAGGCTTTTATTCTTCCAAGTGTTTTGTTTGTCACAATAACTCAGACTTTTCTGGGTTGTAGTTTCAAGCTGCTTATTGCAACTGAAAGATAGAAATAACGAAAAATAAAATTTACAGAATTAGAGTCTCGTGAAGCATGTGACTTGGGAAACTGGAATTCAGAGCAAAACATACCAGAGCCCATAGAAGTTTATAAAAATGGAGCTCTGGCATTCTCTTGAGTCTTCGTTATCCAATAAACATTATAAACTGAGAAATCTTTAAAATCTTTCAAGGAGCCTCGAACAACTTAGCTGAAGGTTTTTTTATATAATACATCAAATTAAAGTAGCAAAGCAAGATTAAAAAGAACTGTAACCCAAACAAAATGGACAAAACCAAATGTCTGTTTACATTTTTGCTTAAGTTGCAATTTTTCCACTTCTCCCCTGAAAAGTGGCATTTTAAAGGTCTCATTTAGTTTCCCACTGTTCTTTTTTTTTCTTCTTCATTTTCTGTATGTATTTATCTAATCAATGTGAAAAGAAGTGGCTGTTATCATCTTTATAAACTGCTGTAAGCAAATAATTAAATTTTGCCCTGCAAAACATCAGCTTAAGAGTACCTGGAGGAGTCTTGGTGGGTCTGGTGACAGGTTTGAGCTAAGGGACACAGTTGACTTTACATTTTCTCAGTATATGACAGTTAATGTGGAAAAATGGTAAGTTTAGGGCTTGCAAATCCCTTGCCTTTTCAAGCTGGGTGATGTATAATAGATGAGAGCTGCTGGCAGCGTTTCTTAAAAAAAATTGCCACGTGTTCATTTTATATTGCAGTGGCCAATGGGGAGAGAACAGGAGACACTGAAAGGTAAACAAAAGAACTTCAACCCAGTAGCCAAAGGAGAGTAAAGTGAAAGTTTCCATTTGAAGAACAGGGAAAAAAAAATAGTGCATGCTTTGTTCTGCAGTATCTCCAAAATCCTCGTTTCTTGGGTAACTGGGATATTAGCAGGCTTTGAGAAGCACCTCTCAGCTTGTTAAGTGTGGAAGATTTTTGTTGTTCTGCAGTGTAGAATGGCAAATAGTGCTGCAGCAACGCTCTGAGAGCACCTGGGAGTGATGAGCACATAGTGTGGTGGTAATTTAAACTAAAGAACAAGTTCAGATCAGTATAAAGAGCCAACATTGAATTTTGAAGTTCTAACTGCAAGTAAGAAAACTTTTTTCACTATAAGGATAGTCAGGTATTGGAATAAGTTGCCAAGAAAGTTTGTGCAGCTCTGGAGATTTTCAAGTCCTGAGCAAGGAAAGCCCTGAATGCCCCAGTCTGACCCTGCTTTGAGCAAGCCCCAGAGACTCTGACCTCCATGTGCTGCCAGATATTCTGAATTTCTGTGATTTCTGTGCTGTTCCCACTTTCCAGGCAATGTATTTCGAATCTTTGTTTTCTGAATCACTTTTTCCATTCTTGATTCAAAAGAGTGTTTTGCTTTACTGTGAAACTGGAAGATACTGTATTTTACTTTATCCATCAGATTTATTCCTCCTGAAAATGTTTATTGGCTCCCCAAGGCCAGGAACCTGAAATTTGCTTCTACTCCTTAAAAATTCTGCTCCTTTGCAACTTCTTGAAAGCCAAGTTTATGTTAAATCAGATTTCTCTCGCAGTGCAAGTGGAAGGACAGACTCAGACTGGTCCTCTGTGGTTTCCTTCTGCTTTGCTTTTGAATTTATTTTATTAAACTGTCCATTGATTTTTTTTTTTTTTCCTTCCTCATCTCTGAAAGGCCATTTGTTTTGTCACAGCACCTGATATCCAAGGATCACAGCATTCTGAACAACTTGAAATGAAATAACAAAAGCACAGAGAAAATCAAGATGCTGTGGGTGCACAGCCAAGGCAACCAAGAGAATTTTGCTGGTCAATTCACCAGATCTGCAGCAAATGTAAAAGCAGAGTTTGATTCTCTTTACTGGAGTTCTTGGAGTTGTTTTTTTTTTTTCCAGTAAATCTCATTTTCTCTGTGTCCCTGCATAAAACCAGAAGTCAGAAGACCTGATGCTCCTTGTTCACAGTAGAACTCTGTCCACACCCGTAAGTTGTTCCTGTTCTTCCTACCTATTCTGCATGTCCCTTGTTATAGAGCACCCTGTGATAGGCTACAAAGGGCAGTGTATATTCTTTGCTAGCTGATGGTTGCCTAATTTTATTGTCAGAGTGCCCAGGAACTAAGTCTTTCAAAGACCCATATTTGCCTGAGAGCCTTGCTGAGTTTTATCATTTTCCTTCAATATCAAGTCAGCTTTTCTGTTCCTGCAAGTGCATTGCCCTCAATAAACAAAGTAGGTTGCCAGGAAAAAGGCAAGCACCCACCTGGGATCCTACATTTTATACCACCCAGGTCCTGTGTGAGGCAAACACACACAGTCACTCATCTTTCTTCCACCACCCTCTCTTCTTCACCATATCACTAAGTGGTTGGAGCTGGGATTAGTGTCTAGGCTTGGGTAGACTTTTCTCTTTCTACCTATAATTCTCTAATTGGGTGTTTACAGTGGGCCTCTGAAGATGGTGGGGCTGCATTAAGTACAGCCAAGGGGCAGAATTTAACCTACAGGATTATTTCTTCCCAGCACTGATGTGTGAATGGGGAAGATAGATGTCTGATTTGCACATCCCTGGAACTTTTCTTCCTCATAGCAAATAAGTAAAAACTAGTCTCAAAGTCACAGAGACATAAGCAATGTGGACTCATGTTCAGCCATTTCTTATGATGAAACTTTTTTTATTCTCTTAGCAGAACTATCTATGTAGTTTGGCTCCTAAGTTGAGTTTAACAGATATTTTCTGTAGAGATGCAAATGTTCTGTTGGAAGATCCCCTGGCGAGCCACAGCAATAGCTGCAGAGCTGAGACACATATCGTGCTTTGGCTGAGAACCTCAGTACTCTCTGGCACACAAGTGCCCTGCATCCTGAATCCCCTTTTCCGTCCTTTTTCTAGTGTGATACCAAGTATACCCCCAGCCCTTTTCTCATAATGCCACTGGCAAGGGATGTGCTGAAATGGATGCTTTCAGGGGGTAGCTCTTTTGCTCTTTTTTGAGTGTGTG
Organism: Zosterops lateralis; assembly: GCF_965231275.1. Lineage (NCBI taxonomy): Eukaryota > Metazoa > Chordata > Aves > Passeriformes > Zosteropidae > Zosterops > Zosterops lateralis. Next base: position 22,137,555 of record NC_139770.1, read on the forward strand.
GGATAAGCACCCAGAGTACAAAAAGGGTGCTTATTTGTACAGTTTTAGAAATCTGGAGTTATATTTAACAGGAAATAAAATCACGGCACACACTCTTTGGAACATACTTGGGTTGCTTTCCAAATAAGGCTTTTGGTTTCTGGCAGGAAAAATAAGACTCTCCTATAACAACAGAAAATACGAACAGGCTAGAAGAAATGCTTTGCAAAATCCCAGCTCAGCTGAGGGTAGTTGTGCCAGGAAAGACCAACCTTTTTGCTCCAGTAGTTTAAGGTGCAGTTCCCTTCCCCAAGAGCTCTGGGGTGAAGCGATCATGGAAAGCTTCTTAACTCCTCAACCTTGCCTTCACATGGGTGAACACACGTTCCAAAGAAAACAAGCCCCAAACCAGTTCAGTGTTAGTTTTATCACGGTGCGTGTTTGATGTTTTTGCTGGTCCCATTTCTGTGTCCTCCCTCAGACTGGTGATATGAGCTGCCAGTCTGATAAGCCATGGAAACTATGCACTGCCCAATGCTTTACCCTTTCTGCCACCCTTTGGTGTTCTCTTTGGGAGGCTTCTTTTTCAGTTGCTCCAACAAGTCATGAAATTGAGGCCTGTTGTAATGCTGCCAAAATACAGGTTGGTTGAGGGAGAGTGGTAGGTTAGTGTTTGTCAAGGGGTTGAGTACCTTCTTCTGTCTCCATTCCCCTCAGCTACCAAAAATTCCTGCACCTGGCTTATAGAGGAGCCATTTTACACACATCTTCATGACAAGTGTATTTTCAATTTATTTTTTAATGTGAGACTGCATATTTGGGCAAGTAAGTAGACAGAACAGACCTGAAGCAATCCCTGGAAACTCCTCTCTGCCCATACTCCATAGCCTCATTGAAGAAAAGGTATGGGATGGAACCCAGATAGTCAGTGTGCTGGTGGGAGTAGGAGATTGAAATAAGCCTCATTGGCACCCTCTAAATGTGCTTTTGTCCATGCACAGGACACTTACGTACTTACTGAATGTGGGACGAAAGGTGAGGTCTCCCCCCATACACGCACCTCTTTCCCTGTGTAAGATCTTCCTCTAAGGAGAACAGCCAGGACAGGTTTCCTTCAGCAGAAATCATTATTTGAGGGTGACACACAGTGAGGTGCTCTAGGCCTTCCAGTAGCTTCTGGGACTGGCAGGTTTCCCTCCCACCAATTGCAGCTGCATGTAAAGGAAGAGCAACAGGCAGAGGAAGATTGCCTCTTAAGCAGACCTGGAGAGGAAGCTGTGATAGAAGCCAGAAATCCATAATGATCTGGCTACTCGTGGCTGCAGTAGCACTATATAGAGAAAGCAGAAGAAAGCCATGCTGTTATCCCAGAGGAACAGGATGGCATGTCCCCACAGAGGGCCTCTGCTAAACCAGATAATGAGGTGGAGCTGAGGGAGAATGATGTTGGTGCCTTGGTAAGATGCTGTAGGCTGTGATGATTCTCTGGTTCCCTGGCACAGGGGATCGTGGTACTTATGTCAGAGTTAATTGGAAGTTTGAGTGTTGAGAGGAGCCTGGCTGCTTTGCACTGGAGAGAGAAACACGAGGGAGCAAAGCACCTGAAAAAGCATCCTGCACCTTAAGCAAGGTCCAGAGTCCCGAATTACAACACCCTGCACTGCAGCTGCTGCCCAAAGTCTGCAGGTGCTTAGGTTTGCCCAGGTCCTTGGAGTTCTGCTTTTGCATGAGCCTCCAAATGCCTTGGTAAGCACCAGCCTGCTTGTGGCCTTACAGCTGCTTGTGGCATCCACAGCCCAGGTGGTTTGTGTCAGAGCAGCCAGAGCTCCTGGAGCAGATATGACATGGCAGAAGTGGTCGCTGCTTTTCCTTGGAGAGCCTCATGCTTGGAGTGGTGTTCCTGCATCCTCACAGAGATAAGAGGCTTTCTGAGGAGAGGCTGGGCTGGGTGAGATGGATCATGGAGGTGCCTGGGCATGGTGTCAGTTGTTGGATGTTCTCTGTTCAGCAGCCTTCCTGATTTCACCCACAAGTGTATCATTTATTTATAAATTGTGTCAAAAAATTCAAGTGCTTTGATGAGGTCCTCCCAGCCATAAGATAAAAAGGAGAAATGGAGAAATCTACTTATGTTTATTAGCTAGTAATAATTTTACTAAAGAATAAATACCATCCATGTTTCCATAAATACAGTACATGAAATCTCTAAAATTTACTGCATGTAATCAAAAGCAGTTATCCCAAAGACCTCAGTTTTTTTGTGGTCAGAGCTCCACAGAGCAGCTTCTTTCATTTTGTTTGCTAGGATCTGGGTGTGCTCTCTTTCAAAGTGGGAATGAGAAAAAACAGTCACTAAGTGTAAGTTATGAATTACGAGAAAGATTAATGCTGTGTAGGAAAATAAGTTAATGCAAAAATCAGTTCAAATTCAATGTAATTTTACAGTGGTGGGACAGGGTTTTTTCCTTGGTTCCCTGAGAGTGCAGAGCTAATAATTAAAAACTTCTATATTGCACAAAGTAATAAACATCCTCTATGAAGGAAAGGAAGGTATTGTGCTTGCTGGCTTGCCTTTGCCCTCTTTCACTCTTGCCCATTTCCAAATTAGAGACTGCAATAGGAAGAGGGGCTCTTTTTTTTTTTTTTTTTTTTTCTTTTCAAGGGGGTAGGGGGTGTGTTGTGGTTTGGGGGGGGGGGGGGTGTCTGTGGTTTTATTCGTTTGGTTTTTTTTATTTTCCCTACTCTTGCTCTTACCTTCCCCCTTCTGCCTGCCTGCAGCACTCAGGGTAGCTGCTGCTCTGACAGTCCGTGCAGGAGGAGGCGGATCAAGGGGCCACCTGAGGCTGGGGCCTCGCTGTCCCTCTCCACTCGAGGGACCGGGCAGGAGCCCAGGTGTTCGTTTTCTAAGCCGTGGTTTTCAGGCTGATCAGAGCCCTCATGAGCCACTGCTCACTAATCCTGCGTGAACCCGGGCTAGTGTGTAGTCCTGAGCCCTGGGGCCGTCGGGGGCCAGGTGAGGGCCCGCGGGCGGTTCGGTGCTACAGCAGCCCCAGCCCCTCTGCCGCTGGGCTGCGGGCGGGAGGCGCGTTCCGGGCTGAATCCGCAGGGAAGGTGGAAGGGGCCTGTACCGCGGCTGTCAGCCGGGGAGCAGGCGGTGCTGTCCCGAGGGCGGCCAGGCCGGCCGGGGGAGCGGGGCCGCCAGCAGAGCCGCAGGCTCCGGGCCGCTCGGCCGTGCTGGGGCGTCCTCGGCGGCGCAGGGCACGCGTGGCGGGCCGGCCCCGCCGGGAAGGGGCATGTCCCGCTGACGTGCGGGCCGGGGATTGGCAGCGGCCCGGCCTATATAGGCGGCGGGGCGGGCGCCGCGCCGTTCTCCCAGGAGCGCTCCGTTTCTCCAGAAGGGCGGGCGAGCGGGCACCGGCCGGAGTGAGTCACGGGGGACGGGGGGCGGCCCCTCCGCCGCGGCCGCGGCGCCGACGTGGAGCCTGGCGGGGCGGCCCGGCCCGAGGCGGCCTCGCATCCTCCCCGGGGCACCGACGTGTCGGCGCTGCCGGGAAAGTCCGCGCTAACTTCCCGCCGGCCGGGCCGAGCAGGGCAGAGTCCGGCCAGGGAGGGCATCCGGCGGCGGGAGGTGGGGAGAAGCCCGGCCCCGCGGCGCGGCCTCGGACGGCGGTGGCGTGACTGTGCCGGCCGGCAGCAGCTGCCGCCCATCGCCGGGTGCGGGGCCGGGCCCAGGGGGAGCCTCGGCTGCCCGGGGAGGGGGCGGCCCGGCCGGGCCGAGCCGCGGCGTGCTTGTTCCGTCGTCGGTGGGAAAGGGTTAGTGGCGCAGGCCGAGACGGCTCCACGCCGTTCCTGGGGGTCTTAGGGTTTGATTCCAACAGGAGCCAAAGCGGCCGGCGGCCAGCGTTCGTCCAGTGTCGGTCAGCCCGCGGAGCGCCGGCGGCGGGCAGCCCAGCCTGCCCCGGGCCACAGGGCCGAGCGCTCCGCTCCTGCCGTGGCTATAGAAGGACGAGCGCCTTGGCCACCGTCAGCGGGGGGAGGTGCCACCGCCGGGCCCGGAGCTGGCCGTGCCCGCCGCGCTACCGCCACCGGCGGCGTTCCGGCGGCCGCAGAACCGCGCTCGGGGCTGTCACTGCGCTCCGCGGGAGCGCCCGTCCCCCGCTCGCCTGATGCGGCCGCCCCCGGCCTGGAACTCGCAGGGCCGCAGCGGGTCGGGGCTGCCGGAGCCGGGGATGCAGCTGCCCCGTGGCACTGGCGCGGCCCCGTTCCCGTTCCCGTACAGTCCCGGTGCGCTGGGCGCGCCCCCGCCGCCCCCTCCCGCCCGGGCCGCGGGGGGCGCGGTGACAGCGGGACCCTCCGGGCCCTTTAAGGGCGCCGCCCCGCCCCGCCGCCCCGCCCCTGGTGCCGCCAGTGCTGAGGTGGCGCTGGCGGCGCCGCCCGCCCGGCCGGGCCCGCGGGGCCTGGGGCTCCCCCGCCCCTCGGCCGGGCACCGCGGGGCCGAGCGGAGGGGCGGCCCTGTGCCGCTGCCCCGGGGGTGACGGTGGCGGTGCGGGCCCGGGCAGGCTCCGGGCGCAGACAGCCCCGCGCGGGGGGGCTCCCCCCGGCCCATGCCCCTCTCGGAGCGCGGCCGGGGGATTCCTCTCACAGCCCCGCTGAGAGGCACTGTCTGTGCCTGCCCCACCGGGCGGTCGGCAGGACGCGGCCGGGCGCACGTCCTCGGTGGCGGGGCCGCCACAGGGCTCCTCCTGTCCGGGCCAGACGTGGTGGCGGGGCCGGCGCTGGTGGAAGAGTAAACATGGGGGATGGGTCAGGGCTGCCCGCGGCCAGGGCCGCGGTCGTGTTGCGCTCTGATGCGCTAAGTCGGGAATCGCTGCGAAGGGAGACTGCGTTTTGCCACACAGCAGCTGTCAGCGTGATTGCCCCAAAACTAGGGGGCCTGGGCCTCTAATCTCTGAGGGAGCCCATCGGTTTTCAGAAAGCAAGTATTTTTATCTGTGTCCACTCATCAACCAAGAGATTTCTCTGTCCTGTGTGAACGTTTGACAGAGGACAGTGCCTACCACAACCAGCCCAGCCGTGTTGCTGCGTATGGTTGTCACTGCATGGGATTAACAAAGCGGTCATGTTTTTATTAAATATACTTTTAAATAACATGTAACTGGCATTTCCGTCCACAAGAACTGATGGTATTGGCAGTGCAGCTCACGACTTTGCCTTTGTTTCTTTTCGTACAAATGTTTCCCATGTGATTAAATCTGGCCCTTGCTGGAGGTTATTTTTAGGATTATTTCATTCTCTTTATTGAAGTGTGCTGTAGACTTCTGTAACTTCTTGTGGTGCACAAGGCCAGCAGTACAGGCAGTGTATCAACCAGGCAGTTTGAAACCTGTTCACCCAGTCAGCCTCACGCTGGCATGATGTAGCTGTAACCTGAGTTTCAAAACCTAAGTGGGAAGCCAAGGAGGTGTAAGATCCAAATGCAGTGCGTGAACTGCTGGTTTTGACATTACATTTAAAATACCATTCTAATGGTTGCCTCTGATTTTGGCCAGACATGAATCCCTGAGGCTTACAATATACCAGATGCTTGGGATTGCTAGAGATGAAGAGTATTTGTTCTTAGCTTCTTGTATGGGTGACGAAGCAGAAATTCATATGGATAAATACTGCCCTTTGATTTTGCATTGAATGTCTCGCTGCTCTCTGAGGTGGAGGCTGCAAGGAAGATCTCTGCAGCTGGTGTGTACACAGTGAAACCAGCAGCTGTGCCTTGAGGTTGTGTCTTTCAAGTCGGTGCTATATTGGGTGTTGTTCACTGATTTCTTATCCTTACCCTCCTCCTCTAAGGAGGAAAACACATGCAAGATTAGCCAGGTGGTGTTTTCTGGAGAACTGAGAGTTATAAGTACATCTGTGCCTTTAGCAAGGCTCCAGCCAGAGCTTGACAGCTGTTTGTGGTGTCTGGGATGCTTCTCCCTCCTGCCTTCATTTGGAGCTTGCCATGAGGTGGTGGCACCCTCTTTCCTGACTCGACAGGCTGGAGGTGCTGCCCCAGAGTCTGCAGGCCTTGCCGAGACAGTCTGGAACAGGTGCCATGGCAGTAACTTGCTTTCCTTGGATCTGCAGCAGCTTGAGCAGTGCAGGCATGTGCCATGGACACACAACCACGTCTCACGCTGTGGTGTAACCCTGCGCAGCCGGGAGATTTCTCCACGATCAGGTTACTTGCCACCCTTTCTGCACACAGCAAATGCCTTGCAGAGATCTGCATTGCTGCAGCAGCTGTACTTCAGCAGCATGACTGGCTGTCCCAGTACCTGCTGCCTCATTCCAGGCTTAATTGCAGCATTAGCTCTATTGCTCTGACAGCACAGTTTGTGCTGCCTTTTGCCTGTTTAAAGGCATGTTGAAGTAGGGGAAAACAATGGCCTTGGCTGAGGTGTAGATCAGGCCTGTATGGCTCTGTTGCATCACTGATCATCTCCCTGTTCTTCCCTCCTTTCCTTCTTCCACCATCAGCCTCCCTTAGTGCATCACAGCTCTAGCATAATGTGAGACACCCCATCAGCAATGCTGCGTTTTTGGGAGTGATGCTGGTTTTGGGAGCCTTTTCTAACACGTTGGAAGGTCAGGGCTGGCAACTGTCACTTTCCTGAAAAGCAGTCAAGTTTACTGTACAGAAGATGGTCCAAGCAGCACTGCAGGGTGTGTATGGGAGAGGGACCTCTTGTCCCATGAGCAGGAAGAGGCACTGGGTTTTAGGAGAGTGCAGGCTCTGCAGAGGCACACAGGACAGCTCTGGGCAACTCTGGGTGCGGATATTGTACAACTGACCATGTGTGTACTGTACTGGCTTCTACATTTTCACTTCTATTCCTAAGCACTTCTTCAGTAAATCTGGAGATCCAGAAGATGGAAATCCCTTCCCAGCAGTGTTTTTTTTTCCTGGTTCTGCCTTGTGTACACGCTTAAAATAGTCCGTGTAAACCACTGTAAATTTTCTTCTTCCAACTTTCCGATTTAGGCCTGGAGACAGAATTTAGTGCCTGATGCATGATGTTATTGCAATAAAAACTGCAGAGCTGGACTGCCCAGCAGCTCAGTGTAGAGAGAGCCCCGAGTGTTTGCCTTAGTTTGTGAGGATGTCCGTGTTGATTCACCCAAGCTCCACTGAACTACATTCCTAACTTGTGACTGATGGCAGTGTTGTTGGCAGGTTTTCAGTTTGTTAGTCTCTTCCGATGAGAGACGGTCTTGCTTGCAACCCTGAAATTTCGAGTCTTGAACATCTGTTACTAATTGATTATATTTTTGCCTGATATTGGATGGTTACTCTTGTAGCCAGTATGGTGAAAGAGTAACATCTCCAGACTTCCTGCTGTGAAGTTTGAGTCCATAGAGGCACTGCCTGCCGAGCTAGTAAATCATGACAGGTGTCATGCGTGGGGAGATGCAACTGGGTATAAGAGTGTTTTGGATAAGATGCAACTTTGAAAAGTACAGGTGATGCTGTGTTGGAAGTTACTGTAACAGGGGTGTCATGGTTTTCTGTTGTCTTGGACCTAATTTTTTTTTTTATTATTATTCTCTAAAGCAAAAGCTGGCAGGCTGACAAACAGGCAGCTTACAGGACGGACTCTCTGGCTACTGACCATTTAGCTGGTAAGTTCTTATTTTGGGAGAGCCGAAGATCTTGCTGTTGCTGGGCTTGCTAGGCAGAGTGGCTTTCTGAGTGTCTCCCTAAGTCAGGCACCTAAATAGGTTTCTCAAGAAGAGGCAGCTTCCTGGGTCCTTTCTCTTTTATCTCTAGGGTTACACAATGGTCTTGGACTGACTGTCCAGACATTCACATACTCATGTAAAAATTGCACACCACTAATAATTAATAGATTAATGAGACTGTACTTTAGAGTAGTTAGAGTATCCTTTAAAAATTTGTAGTGTCCCCCTTTCCAGTGACCTTCTTAGGTTACACATCCTCTGCCTTCTTAGGGAGGAGCTCTGGTTTTGGTGACCACTGTGCAGGAAGGAAATATCCCCCCTAAATTCCTGTCTGTTTCAACAAGGAAATTGGGCAGCCAATGGGCCCGTAGGTGCTTTTTAAGAGGATGACTGGAAGAGGGCTCAGTAACATATACTTTGTCTTCCTGGACTGACTTTGTGCATCCTGAGTGGTGTTGGTAATACTGTTGCCACTTCCATCTCTTGCAGTGGCATACCCGGATTGTGTGTGGGTGGGAAGTCGACAATGAGCTCTGTGGCAGTTTTGACCCAGGAGAGCTTTGCTGAACACCGCAGCGGCCTGGCTCAGCAGCAAGTGAAAGGTGAGTTGCTGTCATGTGCCTCTAGATCCAGACTGCACAGACCTCTTACCCAAGCTCACTCCATGTGTCTGGTTCCCCAAAAGTATACATTTCCCTTTTCTAAATTAGTATTTTGCTAGACTCTAGCTTTCCACAGTGGTGCTGCTGCACAATGCAAGGCTGTGAGGAGGTGGGCCTGAACACTTCAGGGAGTTCTGGCTAGCGGTGTTCTTAGCCCTGGGATGGGCCACATGCAAGAGTGGGGCACTGAGCTACACAAGAGCCTCATGGATCAGTGTGCTGGGCTGTCATTTCCACCCTTTGCTCAGCCAGCTGCTGAGGGTGGTCACTGACCACATGAACTGACCCAGTGATGGGTTTTGGCATCCATTCCGAGCTGTGAACTGCCCCATTTGCTATGGCCCAGTGCACAAGTGAGTCAAACATAGTGTACAGGCTTTCCCTAGACTTTGCCCTAACTAGAGTCCTCCTCTGCCTTTTTCCTGGGCTTATGTTTGTCTTATCCCCTTCTGACCTGCACCCTTGTTCTAGTTCTTTCACTTCTTTCTGCTCAGCCCAGATTGAACCTAATTTAACCCAGATTTCCCCTAGTTGAACCTCTCCTGACAAAGTTGGCAGTAAGGTGCTGTTTGCTGCCACCATTCACTGGTGTGTTCACCCCCTGCATCCCCTGTGCCAGCTCAGGCAAGGCTGGTGGTTTGTGGCATCCACTACACTCTCTGCTATGCGGATGTCAGTCGTGCTCCAGACTTGGCAGCCCCATAGGCATAGTTGTAATAGGATTAATAGCAGGGCACAAGCCATTTGCTCTCCCTTATTAGTGGGGCCTAATTACAATCGCACTGCCTGTGAACAGGGGCATTTCTGCAGGGAAAGTGACTCATTTGCCCTATTTGCTTTACCCCAGTTACAGCTTTAAACTCTGAAGAAGAGAATGATCCTCCAACCTACAAGGAAGCCTTCCCTCCACTCCCTGAGAAAGCACCATGTTTGGAAGCTGCCCAGGAACCTGCTGGTCCCTGGAGCAAAATTCGACCAATAAAGGCTTCTGTCATCACTCAGGTTGGTGGGAGTGGATGTCTTATCTCCTGTCTTTTCCCCTCTCCCAAAAGTAGGTAAGCAGGTGAAGTGAACCATTCCCTAGAGTATGAAATCCTTGGTATGTCAGCTTCTGTGTCATGTTTTACCCTGGTACTGCAGCTGAGAGCTAGGACTGCCCTGGAGGGGAGGGATGTGTTGGAAAACTGTCCAGAAGGAGCTCTGCATCCCTGTTCCACAAAGAGCTGAAGCAGGCCTGAAGGGAGAATTGCAGAATTCCTGTGGGGAGTGCTAATCTCCCTTTAGGAAGAGTCCTAGCGTGGGGCAGACTGGCTGCTGCAGTGTTCCTGCACTTCCCTGGGCACAGCTGGTTGATGTGCTGCACAAACCTGGGAGGTCAGCTTGCCACTAAAGACCTGTATGGCCATGAGAGAAAGAGAAAATGTGAGGCAAAAGCACTGACAGCTCGCTGTGCTCTTTTCTGTGTCTGTGGCTGAGCAGGTGTTCCATGTGCCGCTGGAGGAGAGGAAATACAAGGACATGAATCAGTTTGGAGAAGGCGAGCAGGCCAAGATCTGCCTTGACATCATGCAGAAGACAGGAGCTCACCTGGAGCTGTCTCTGGCAAAGGACCAGGGCCTTTCCATCATGGTCTCTGGCAAGCTGGAAGCAGTCATGAAGGCTCGGAAGGAAATTGTTGCTCGTCTGCAGACTCAGGTGAGGGCAGCTAACTGTTTCTCACTCAGTCCTTGCTCTTCCCCAAGACTCCTGAATGCTCTGAGACCCTTGGGTGTGTGTGCTTATAAGCCAAAGAGGTGTTATTAGATGACTAATTCAGCTTTGCCATATATTTTCAAAGCATCCAGTTGGCAATTTGGAATGGAAATGAGGCTTAAAATAAAATAGGGTTCAAAGCTAATTACAGGCCATGGTGTTACATGAAGGGTGGAGGCTTCAATCTGTGACTTTGTGCTGAGGTGCTGGTGGTGGCCAGGTACAGGCCCCTCACACAGAATTCATAGTATGTGAGAATGGAATGGTGCTTTCTCTGAAGTCCTTCAGAGAAGAATGTGGAGGGTTAGGAGAAAGAAAAGTAGAGAAGAGGGAGTTCTGCCAAATGCTGGAAGCTTAAGATCGGGGTTCTGAGTTGTGTAACTTGAGCCCCATTGGTAAGTAATTGCAGACTCCTTGTTTCAGTTGCTTCTCCTTTCAGTCCTCTGCATTTTGATTTCTTACCTTCAGGTTCTTGAGTTCATTATCAAAATGGTAGTTCTCCTTAAGATCCGTCACAGCCAGGTGTCATGGTATGTTTTAAAGTGTAATGTCTGAGGGAGTAAATGCAGTAGTTAATACCATGTCTGCTCAGTGCTGTTCAGCCCATGTGTCATACCCTGCCAGAGGGAAGAAAAAGAGACAAACCCTACATAATGTGCATCTGAAAAAATAATTTAGGTTGTACTACCACAGATCCATGCCCCACTGTCCTCAAATATCCCTCCTACTTGGCCCCTGGTCTGAAAGGTGTGTCTGTATTGCAACTTCTCATTGGCTTGGCTGGCATCAGTATGTGGACAGGAAGTTGAAGAGTCACACCAAGTGATCTGGTTTTGATTTGATTTATTTCTTTTTCCATTGTAGCTTGAATTGTAGGTGCCTAGTTAGTAGTTACATATTCACTGGGATCAAGAGCATAGTAGCAATCCTAAACTCTCAGGTTAGTAAAAACTCATTGAGAAGGGAAGAAGTCAGGAATCCCTGTTAAAAGCCAGTCCTTTAATGCTGGATTGAGGAAAGTTCTGGAGACCCCTCTTTTTCAAGAAGAGCCATCTAGAAGCAGTCCCTGAAGCAGCATGTAGGGCTTTGAAAACACCTTAGCAGTCAGTAATGGTAAGCATAGTTGAGCTCTCTGCCTGCTGGAGTAAGTTTCTGGTGTTGAGTTTCAGTTTCCTAGGAGTCAGACTATGTCTTCTTCTCTGTAGCCTTGGCAGCAGATATCAGAGTTCAGATGAACTCTACCCCAGAACCGTCATCCCTGTTGCTCTCTGGTGCTGAGAGACTGTGACAGTGGAGCATAGACACCTCCTCATCTGTGCCTGAAGACCTTTGCTTATTCAGGGTACTGCTCCTGGGAAAACAGAAGGCTTTTTAGGGAATAGTAGGGTTTAGACTCCTGGAATACAGGCATCTGAGATCAACTCCTATGGCATAGTATCAGTCTTGTGCTAGATGGATGTGCTGGAAGGCACTGTTTTTACTCTTCACTTGTAGCACTAAGCAGCATCTGAAAAGCTTTTCCTGTACAGGTGAGGGCTCTCATAGATGCTTGGCCTTTGTATTGCAGGCTTCAGCAACAGTTGCCATCCCCAAGGAGCACCACCGTTTTGTTATTGGAAAGAATGGTGAGAAGCTGCAGGACCTGGAGCTCAAAACTGCAACCAAGATCCAGATCCCCCGCCCAGATGACCCCAGCAACCAGATCAAGATCACTGGCACTAAAGAAGGGATTGAAAAGGCCCGACACGAGATCCTGCTTATCTCTGCTGAGCAGGTACTTCAGTCCTGTGATGTCTCTCATGTCATTATCTGAACAGGCATTTTGGTTCTCTGTGGTATATTAGATGTTTGTAGCCACCATGGCTACAGCCAGTGGTAAGTAACACTGTGAGTCTGGAGCAGAGATGTCTACCATTCCACTGGCTGTTTGAGCACTGCTTCCAGGTTCTACACCTTCTGGTTCTCCCTTTTGTCCATCTCTAAAGTCAGATAAGCACTTTCCATAATTTAAAGTGAACCATATTCAATGCCAGCTGAGATAAGACAGGAGATTAGAGGTGAATATCATAAATTGGGAACAGCAGTATTTATAGATGGAAAGAGACAGAGCCTGCAAACTGGGGAAGGTGCTTGGGCTAGAGTGTCAAGCAAGACAGCACTGGGAATTGAGGTGTGTGTGGCAGAGATGGTAATGTAATATCAACAGCAGTTTCCACTGAGGACTGTTCTGGATTGTTGTAGGATAAGCGTGCCGTGGAGCGACTGGATGTGGAGAAAGTGTACCATCCCTTCATTGCTGGCCCTTACAACAAGCTGGTGAGTGAGCTCATGCAGGAGACAGGGACGCGCATCAACATCCCTCCACCCAGCGTTAACAAGACAGAGATAGTCTTCACAGGGGAGAAGGAACAGCTGGCCCAGGCTGTGGCTCGTGTTAAGAAGATCTATGAGGAGAAGGTATGGATGGTCCCTAGACCTTCCTCTTCCCCCCACCTGCTCACAGCCCCTCTTCCCTTCTTGTTCTACTTTTGTGCATCCCTCAGTTGCATACTCCTCGTGTCAGCTCTTGCTCAGCAGCCCTTGCAGTACCTGGACCTGTGTCTTACCATTTCCTTGCCCAGCAGAGTGGGACCTGGGGTGATTCTGCTGGGGAGGTGACAGATCTCCTGCTTTTTTGTGTAATGGAAATTAGCAGACCACAAAGAGCTCTCTGGGTGTGTGTTTTCACAGGTGCTGCAAAGGAAGGAGGGAACTGTGAAGGCTACAGTGTGGCCAACTGACAGTATCAAAATTGTTACATGAGTAGAAGTTGCTGAAAAGTAAATTTCACTTCAGTTTATTTTCCATTGCTAGCATCACTGTGAATATCCTTGTTGTGAGTTGTTGGTCTGTTTTTCCTCATGGTTACATCTGTATTTGTACCAGTCTGAATTTCAACACAGATAATCAGCTTACAGCGTGGTGTTGCATTGCAGCACTGCCTGGGGACAGCTGGGCATTGTGCAAGGGCAGGGGTGTGTATGTGGTCTCTTCCACGTAGTGTCCCAGGGAGGTTAAACAGAATTTTTGTATTTTTCCTGTAAATTTTTGAGAATAGGACCTTCTGTAGGCAGGTCCCAGAGATGCTAGGGTGCTGCAGAACTCCTGTGCTCCCCTTTGCTTTGATCTTTCCTGGGTGCTGAGCTTCACTGCATCTTGTGTCTCTTCCTTTCACTTTTGTCATTCCCTGCTCCCTTGTGATTGATGCTCCAGTGCCTCTGCTCCTACAGAAAAAGAAGACTACTACCATCGCTGTGGAGGTGAAGAAGTCCCAGCACAAGTATGTCATCGGCCCCAAGGGTAATTCCCTGCAGGAGATCTTGGAGAAAACTGGAGTCTCTGTCGAGATCCCACCCACTGACAGTAGCTCGGAGACGGTGATACTGCGAGGCGAGCCTGAAAAGCTTGGGCAAGCATTGACTGAAGTCTATGCAAAGGTATTGACTGCATGGACCCAGACCTCCTTTGAAAGCCCCACAAAGATACATCCCTGGGCACTTACAGGTGGAGGGGGGTGGTCTCTGTCAGGCTGTCAGAGATGCAGCTTAGAACTCAATAAGGGGGGTGCAGCATGGGAATTGGAAGTGAAGTTTTGTGAAAGCCTCTTCCAGTCTATCCATCAAACAGTTTCTTTGTCTCTCAGGCCAACAGTTTTACCGTCTCCTCGGTCTCAGCCCCCTCTTGGCTTCATCGTTTCATCATTGGAAAGAAAGGACAAAACCTGGCCAAAATAACTCAGCAGATGCCAAAGGTATGGATGAACTATTAGTTTAGCACCAATTGAAGTAGAGTGTGGTTTAATCCAGCTTACTCTTGTAGGAGCATCCGTGGCTTACAGGGACAAGGAACTTTGCTGACTTGAGATTCTCATTTTAGAATATGTGCTTTTATTGCAAGGGTCGTTGGTAGAAAGGGCCTTGCCTTCAGCTACTAGCCTTGGCTGAAGGGAAGTCCCAAAGAGAGAGGGAGAGAGAGCAAGAGGGTATGAGCTAAGAAGAGGGGAGTGAGAGAGCAAGGTGGCAGGAGTCAAAGTGCAGGGGGAAGAGAGCAGGGAAAAAAAGAGCCAGGTCCTGGTTACAATACATTATATCTCCTTTTGTGATGAATATTGTAATTTACAGTGACCAACCAATACAAGACACAAAATCCTATAGAATCTACATACAGCCTATAAGAACTACTACATTACCATGTGTTATATTTTAAACTCTAAAAACTACTCTTTAGACTTTTCTGTTTTGCTACATTAACCTTTAGATCCCTTAGCCAGCAGAAAAGTATTGTTCAATCAAAAGGGATTCTCCTTCAGCTGGCTAGGCCATTGTCTTCAGGTTATATAGTAACTAAGACTCGGTATCCTACAACTCCAAGTAAGCTTCCATTTCTATTTTGATTCTAGGTTTCATATTTTCAAAATCTTATACTAAGCAATCATATTTATAAGGTTTCCCTGATTCATCTTCCCCAACAACTCTTTGTAGAGAGAGAAATGTATTCTAGCATGGATAAAACCAGAGGGGAAATGACACAGATCTTAAAATATTCAAGGGAACTACCAAATTCTACTGCCTCAAACACTTCCCATCCTGTGTTACTTTCAAGCATTGGGTCCTTCAAAGGAAGATTTATGTGCTAGTATTTGGAGAATTGATGTAGTCTCAGACCTGGAAATGTTAAGTTCAGTGAGGCTTCTCCCTTGTGAGTTAGATGGTGTCTGGAGAAAGGCGAGGTGAGGAACTTCTCCAAAGCCCTTGCAGACTTCAGGAAACACCAAAACTTTATGTTCTAGACACTGATACAGCCAGAATTGTAGATTGCCTACTTCTGAAATTGTGTGTACCCTTAGTGGTAGGCCTGACTGACAGCATTGATCTAGCTTGTGTCTTGGAAAATTCTTACTGGTTTCCTTGCCTTGTTTCTCAAGGTTCACATCGAATTCACTGAAGGAGAAGACAAAATCACTTTGGAAGGACCTACAGAAGATGTGAATGTGGCTCAGGAGCAGATTGAAGTCATGGTCAAGGATCTGGTAAGTTGGTGGTACTAGTTCTGGTGCATAAGAAGAAAGTGGGGAAAGGTGGGACAACAGAACAGAGAGGAACTGTACCTCACATCTGTGGGTATCTTCACAGGCTTAACCAGTATTTGCAGAAGGCAAGTTGTGTGGCAGGTGAACAAAATCCTTGGTTATGAAGCTTTCTTTAAAAATCATGAGCACATCTTTAGTCTTGATGCAGAGAAGGAAAGGGTCTCTTTCAGTCACAGCTGGAGAGGCATTTAAATACCTTTAAATGTTTCACAAGCATGCTGCTCTCAGCTCAAAGCAGAGGAGAGGAGTGTTGTGCTCTGCTCACTGGCAGGAGGAGTGCCTGTAGCTGGCAGCTGGAGTCAGTGCCTGCACTGGCAGTGGGCAGAGGCAGCAGCAGAGGGGGCCTGCCCTGCCTAGCCCTGTACAATTCTTTGTAGATCAACCGGATGGATTATGCAGAAATCAATGTCGACCACAAATTCCACCGACACCTCATTGGCAAGAACGGAGCTAACAGTAAGTGGGGTGCTTTTCTTATCCTTCCTGTGCTCAGACTCTGGTTACTTGATCATATTGCGGCTCTGCAGCTCAACCAAGGTGCTGCCTCCATTACATTGCCTCTGCCCTTCTGGAGTGAAGTTGGCACAGGAAGATAAATGAGCAGTGAGGCCTTGGGATGACTTTAAAACCTTGGAAAGTTCAACAGATTACTTTGCTGTGTCCTGGCAGAACTTTTGTGTTTTGGGGAGGTTGGAGAGTTGTCTTTTTTTCTTTTTTTCAAGTTGGCCTATGTGAATTTCATTTTGGAACTCATTTTGGGTGGGGGGGGAAGAGGGTAGAAATCTGCATGGTGAGTTTCTCCCCCGAAAAGAATTTGGGATTAGAAATCAATCTTCTAGTCTAAATATGATGCTGTCTGGGGAAGAAACAGATGCCTCATTCTGGCAAGTGAACTATCCCATTTAGATGCCATAGAATTTTATTTAATTGTACAGATTCTTGTGTAGCCCAGATCTGCTCTTGCTGAATCCCAGAGTTGAGAAGCACTTTCCCCTGATTCAGCTCCACCCCTCTGGCCTTTCCTCAGAGGCTGATGCTCTTCTTAAACAGCCTCTACTCAAGGTGTCTTTGCTTCCAAATCTTGCCCTAGCAGAGTGTGTCACCACAGCCCTTGCCTTGCAGTTAACAGGATTAAGGACCTCTACAAGGTGTCTGTGCGCATTCCCCCGGACAATGAGAAGAGCAACCTGATCAGAATTGAAGGAGACCCACAGGGGGTCCAACAGGCCAAGAAAGAGCTGCTGGAACTCGCTTCCCGTATGGTTAGTGGGATGTGATGCCTGGGAGGCCACAGTTTGAGCTCTTATGTTCCCTAATAACCTTCTGGTAGAGGTGTGTGCCCCTTGCCCACTGAGCACTTGAATCTCATGACAAGTGCAAGCTCCTCTATTCCCTTGGATCCCCTTCTCTCTCAACCTAGGGTGAATTATGTCTGGAGGAAAAAAATTGATGACAAATAAGCTGTCAGGCAGCAAACTCTAATTACAATTATGTGGCTCACCTGCTGAACACTGCATGTAAACTCTGCTTTCCACAGGAAAATGAACGCACCAAGGACCTAATCATTGAGCAGAAATTCCACCGGACCATCATTGGGCAGAAGGGCGAGCGGATCCGGGAAATCCGGGAGAAATTCCCAGAGGTAAGGCTTTCTAGGAGATTAGGGATTCAGAGGGCATTTTTGCTATGTTGGTAATAGACACATGTTCAATAAAGTCATAAATGTAATGTCCCTGTGAGTATGAGAAATATCTAACTGATATGTGTCTGCTCATACATCTAATACATGTGAGAAGATGTTCTTCTGGCCAGAACATGCTGACATGGTTACCTGCTTCCAGATGGGAAAGGAGATGTGCAGGATCCCCTCAACTTTTGCACATCTGATACGACAATTCTTGTATTTGTCTGAGTTCACTCTAAGTGACTGTTTCCTGCAGGTTATCATCAACTTCCCAGACCCTGCACACAAGAGTGACATTGTCCAACTCAGAGGTCCCAAAAACGAGGTGGAGAAGTGCACCAAGTACATGCAAAAGATGGTGGCAGACCTGGTAAGGGAGACTTCTATGTGCTATTCTCTCTTCCATGCCTGGATAACCCTGGAATAGAGCAGAGCTGTAGTGGCTTGGCTAGAGCTGACACAGCTCAAGATGAGGGAATTGTGGTCATGGTTCTAAGTGTATAGGGGCAGACAAATAATACCTGTTATTTAAGGGCTATAGGAAAGGGTACATGTCTTTGTTTATTCTTGGAAGTGTTCCATACGGAGAATTCCTTGGGACTAAGCCTGTTGTCAGAAGCTTGTTTATCAGGTTCCTGGGATGGTGCCTCACTTGCCAGGATGGTGTAACCTTCAATTCTCCCTTCTTTTCTCTCATAGGTTGAAAACAGCTTTTCTATTTCTGTTCCCATCTTCAAACAATTCCACAAGAACATCATAGGGAAAGGAGGTGCCAACATCAAGAAGGTGAGATATCTTTCCTGTCTTCACTGCTCATTATGGTGACTGCCTGCAGCAAAATCTCATTCACTGGTCTCCCCTGCACATTGCTAATGTAAAATAAAACCTCTAAGGTCTTTTTTTCTGACATGGGACATCACTCAAATGATTTTGCTGGGATTTTTTTTTAATTGTGGCAGATCCGTGAAGAGAGCAACACCAAAATAGATCTCCCAGCTGAGAACAGCAACTCGGAGACAATTGTTATCACAGGCAAAAAAGCAAACTGTGAGGCTGCTCGCCACAGAATTTTGGCTATCCAAAAGGAACTGGTAAGTGAAACAACTGGCCTGTGGCAGATTAGGGACTTGAAAGCATAACTATAGGAGTTACAGGAGATAGAAATATAGAAGTGCTTGTAGTGGGGTGCAGCAGGGGGAAGACAAATATGGATGTCAATCTGTTCTTGACTCTTCAACTGAAGTTTGTAGCTGCACGTCAGTTGGGAGTGGCCAGTCCCAATTCCCTCTGGTCAGGCATTTCTCACACTCAGCTCTGCAAAGCTCCTGGCCATGTGGGAGTTAGAGGGCAAGCAGGGTCTGTGCAAACACGTTACTATAGCTTGACTAACACCCCTCACTGTACTGTCCTCACTTAGGCCAACATCACAGAGGTGGAGGTCTCTATTCCTTCCAAACTCCACAATTCCCTCATTGGCGCCAAAGGCCGCTTCATCCGCTCCATCATGGAGGAATGTGGTGGAGTCCACATCCACTTCCCCACAGAGGGCTCTGGCAGTGACACTGTGACCATCAGGGGCCCAGCCCAGGATGTGGAGAAAGCCAAGAAACAGCTGCTACATCTGGCAGAGGAGAAGGTGAGCCTTGCCTTACAGGGGTTGGTTTGACCAGCTGTTTCTTTTTGGAGGTCAAAGTGGTTCCCTCTGTCTTCATGGAAGCCTTTGGCATCAGTTGAGAAAATCCTCTTTTGAGGGATTTGAGTATAGTTTGGATGATTAAAATAAAGCTGTACGTCCATCCTAGTGACAATCAGTTCTTCTCTCATGGGTAGAGGATCTGTCTGTAATGCATCTCTGTCCAGACAGATGATACACTCAGGGTTAAGGTTCCCTGCTTCTGTGATTTAAATGTTCTTGTGTATCTGCCCTTCTCTGAAACAGCTTACTCTGTAGATCTCCTTCACTTTTTTCTTAGTCTCTGTATTTCAGCTCCAGTTCTTTCATTTCACTGTATGTATTCAGATTTGAGAGCTTTTGGTTACACGACCTTGCTCTGGGTTGTGGCTGACTGACTGGTCATTTTAATAGCAAGCTTTCTAGGGTCCGCTGTGAACATGTTCTCCCTGGGAATTGGTTGGTTGTCTCTGGGAGCCTGGCTTGCAGCAGTTAGCAAATGATTGTGTTGCCCTTTGCACAGGTCAGATCCTAGGGAAGTCTGCTCATATTCTCATTGGTCATGCCAAGTGTACAGTTAGTATTTGGCCCTGAGAACACCTTTGGGGTGGTGTTTTTAGTTTAAGACATTGTATACCTTTTTTACTTTCAACGGTGCACTGCATATACCTTGTTTTTGCAGCACTCTGCATGTGGGTGCAGGTAACACATCTACATGCTGACTGTTGATGTTGATGGATGTTTTCTGTATATTGACATGTTCCATGGGTCTCTGGCTCCTTTCAGCAAACAAAGAGTTACACTGTGGACCTCCGTGCAAAGCCAGAGTACCACAAATTCCTTATTGGTAAGGGCGGTGGCAACATCCGTAAGGTGCGAGACAACACTGGGGCCCGCATCATCTTCCCCACCTCTGAGGACAAAGATCAGGAGCTGATCACTATCATGGGAACAGAGGAGGCTGTCAAAGAGGCACAGAAGGAGCTGGAAGCCCTCATCAAGAACTTGGTATGAACTTTTTCTACTTTCTTGCCTCTCAGTGTGGCAAGGTGTAACAAGTCAGCATGAAGGACTGCTTGTCCTAAAACCATTTGCTGCCCTTTGTGGGAGCTCGGGAAGATCTTTCCTTACCTTGGAGTGAGGTTGTAAACTGATTGCTGTTGAGTGCAGCCAACTCGTGCCTGTCACCAGGACAGGTGGCGTTGATTGGCTGTCGTGTGTTGGCAGGATAACGTGGTTGAAGACTCCATGGTGGTTGACCCCAAGCACCACCGCCACTTTGTCATCCGTCGAGGACAAGTTCTCCGTGAGATTGCAGATGAGTATGGTGGTGTGATGGTCAGCTTCCCGCGCTCCGGCACCCAGAGCGACAAAGTCACCCTCAAGGGAGCCAAGGATTGTGTGGAGGCAGCCAAGAAACGCATCCAGGAGATCATCGAGGACCTGGTACGTTGTAGAAAAACTGTTTCTTCTGTACTCTGTTCCTTCAGCAGTGTCCTACTTGAACCTGCTGCATGACCAAGCTTTCTGTGAGCAAGTCCCATGGTACTTCTTGGATTTGAACCTTTGCTGTCAACATACACAGTCTGCAGACTTTAGATCCTGGTCTGGGGGTAGCAGCTGGCTCCAAAATGGCAATGCTGTATGAATTAATTTCCTCCTCTGACAGTCTTCTTGGGTTTTGGGGGTGGAAGTAGGAGACCACTCATTGATGTACATCTAAACATTAAAAGATTGGAGCTTTTTTGTGCCTCTCCATGTCTGGCCTTGAGCAGTGGTTGCTTTCAGGGGTTTCCTGCACTGTTAGTATTGGCTCTGGGAAGCAGTCAAGTATCAAACCTGTTCTCTTCCCTTTCACCTTTTTTTTTTTTCCGTTTTTTTAATACTTCCCCCTCTTCGGGGTGTTAAAGTGTCTGAAGTCTTGGAAGCCTTTAATGTCCTGAGTTGAAGGCAACTTTGAATCCTCTGCTCTTCTCAGATAGGAACAGTTCTAGGAAATTTTCAGTTCTTCTCCTGTCAGCTGTTCTCTTTTCTGACTCCCCTCTGTGTCCATTTTGGATTTCACCATGCACAAACATCCTGTTTTCTGGTGTGAAGGAGGCTGCATCACAATAGAGCAACTCTGCTTTCCCACAGGAAGCTCAAGTGACAATCGAATGCACCATTCCACAAAAATTCCATCGCTCCATTATGGGCCCCAAAG
Source organism: Zosterops lateralis (assembly GCF_965231275.1). Classification (NCBI taxonomy): domain Eukaryota; kingdom Metazoa; phylum Chordata; class Aves; order Passeriformes; family Zosteropidae; genus Zosterops; species Zosterops lateralis. The sequence goes on from NC_139770.1 coordinate 22,158,354, forward strand.
GATCCCGGATCCAGCAGATTACCCGGGACTATGGCGTCCAGATCAAATTCCCTGACAGGGAGGAAAACCCAGGTAATGCCTGTGGATGCATGTTTGGATGGTAGTTGGGATGATCAAATAAGTGTAGTATAGCCTACACTCTGTACCAGTGGGCATGTTCTACTTAAAATTTATGGAGAGCATTGATCCCTGGTGTTCCTGCAGTGTCCTTGAATCTGGGCTTAGCATCAACCTTGTCCTCTTGGGAAGGAGACAGTTTCAGGAAGTCAGCCTGCAGGCCTGGGTGTTGTGAACATGTTGTCACTGCAGAGTACAGGGAGAACAAGGACAAAAGAGGCTCTGTGGGCTTAGTGAGGTCTCACTGGTGGCTGAGCCTTAGGATCTGGAGGAGGGGGGTGATGAGTGAGGAGGGGGCTCTGTGCATTGAACACGAGATTTTCCATGTTTTCAGCCCCTGTTGTGGAGCCAGCTGTGCAGGAGAATGGTGAGGAAGGTGGGGAAGGCAAGGAAGGGAAGGATGCAGATCCCAGCTCTCCGAAGAAGTGCGATATCATCATCATCTCTGGCCGCAGGGAGAAGTGTGAGGCAGCAAAGGAGGCACTGCAGGTGTGTGGCTTTCTCAGCCCCTTGCCCTGTTAAGGTGGTGATGCTTGGATGTAATTTTCAGTGGTGATGGTAAAAGCTGCTCAGTCCAAGTGCAATGCCAGTGGTCAGTGATGCTGGCCGTAGAGGGAGTCTGCACTGATCAAAGGAAGCCCCTCTGCTCTGTGACTTAGCCTGGCAGCTTGAATCAGTGCCTGACTTTGCAATTACTAGTGCTTGTAAGCAGCTCCAATAGCCATAAAAGCGTGACATGATTGTTTTAAGGAGCGCAGCTAGGAAGAGGAGGAGTCTGGTTGAGGCTGAGTCATTCCAGGTTCAACAGACCTTGCAATACTTCTGTAGTTATGTTTTCCAAATCTTTGCTAGACTGAAGCCAAGGATATGAAAACAACCTGTCCTACAGGTGGGGTTTCAGATGGTTTGTTTTGAAAACATGCAACAAGTCATTTTGGTGTTCCCAGCTGTCCTCTCTTCCTGTCAAATTTGTATCCTGACTACAAGGGAATGTACCTCTGTTCAGCAGCGTGTTCTTTTGGGCAAGTATATGGCAAGCTAGAAGACAGAAGTTTTTCCACTGGTAAACTGTGCTCCATCCCCTGCAGGCTCTGGTTCCTGTCACCATTGAGGTGGAAGTTCCCTTTGATCTTCACCGTTACATCATAGGCCAGAAAGGAAGTGGGATCCGCAAAATGATGGATGAGTTTGAAGTAAGTTGTTGCCCTTCCTTCCATCTCCTCTGTCCTGGAGAATCTGTAGATGACTCTGTTGGGGGTTTGGACAGTTACAACATACTTGGGTCTGCTGTGTAATCCAAGGCTCCATTATAGGAAAATGATCCCTGTGTGTTTTGGACTCTGGATCCAGGGCTTGGTAGGTTTTGTACTGAAGCTGTATGATAAGTGTTGATGTTGTGAGTGTTGCGTGACTTCTTTGGTGTCTGCAGGGATTCCTCATCAGTGTGAGAGCTGTTTTCATCCTGGGCTTTGGGAAACAGCTCTGCTGTGTGTACCCATTCAGGAGAATTCTCCAGAGCCTCTGGGGCTGTTGAAGGTTGGCTGCGGTCAGTGTTGTTGAACATACATTTGTTTCCTGGCCTCTCTAGGGCAGCACAGGGCTGGAGAAACAGAGTTCTATTCAAAATTCATCTGGAAATGGTCCTGGGCAACTGACTCCAGGTGGCTCAGCTTGGTGACCTCCAGAGGTCCTTTACAACCTCAGCCATTCTGAGGTTTTTAGGCTGCCTGGGTGGGAGCTGGTCTTGATGTCAGGGGAGACCAGCAAGATGGCAGCTTGCAGTCAGAGGCATCACAAGTGATACAGAATGAGCAGTGATACAAAATGATTGTCACTACTTGTTACTTAGGTGAACATCCAGGTGCCTGCTCCTGAGCTGCAGTCAGATATCATCACCATCACTGGGCTGGCTTCCAACCTGGACCGTGCCAAGGCTGGGCTCCTGGAAAGAGTGAAGGAGCTGCAAGCTGAGCAAGAGGATCGGGTAAGGCCTGTGCCTGTCCTCCCTTCCAGCCAAACATGGCTTCAGCCTCTGGGCACAGACTCCTGGAACAGCTCATCTTTTAGGGGCACTCTCAGCTGCTCTGTGGGTGTGGGATGATCATAAATGGGTTACTCAAAGGTAGCTCATTTACCATGAACTAACAGGAGAGTTTGGGAATGTAACTTTGGGCTGTCCAGGTCTCTCTCGCACTTTCACGTACTTTTGAGACACTGGTGTGTGGGAACCTCACTGTGCTGCCAGTCTCTATCTACCTGTCCTCATGGAATCCTTATCACAGGTTATGGATTATCTGGATAATAGGTTATGGATGAGTTGGGTGGGTGTTTGCTGTGTGCAGTTTCCCTCTGAACTTGGTGAAAGCAGAAGGCTCCAGTGGATGGATGGCTTGGGTGCTCAAGCATGGCCCTGCAAAATCAGTTCCATGCATCTCAGCAGCCAGAAGGAAATGCTGTGACTTAAGTGGACATCACTGGAACAGCCATGGTGTGCTCCCTGTTCTCACTCCCCTTCTCCTGTTTCAGGCCCTGCGAAGCTTCAAACTGACAGTCACTGTAGATCCAAAGTATCACCCTAAAATCATTGGGCGGAAGGGAGCAGTGATCACCCAGATACGCACAGAGCACGAGGTCAACATCCAGTTCCCTGACAAGGACGATGAAAGCCAGGTGAGAGATCAGGGAGAGTACAAGGATGGCTAGTGGTTGTCTCTGAACATCTTCTCCAGTGCTCTGAACTCTCACCACTGCCTTTGGATAAGGTGGATGGTGAAGGGGATTAGCAGGGAGAAATCTTGCTCAGCTGCTTACGAGCTTGGTCTCTCCCACATGTCTGTGCCCCAGGCCCAAGACCAGATCACCATCACTGGCTATGAGAAGAATGCCGAGGCTGCCCGGGATGCCATCATGAAGATCGTTGGCGAGCTGGAGCAGATGGTTTCTGAGGATGTGACTCTGGACCATCGTGTTCACGCACGCATCATTGGGGCACGTGGAAAAGCCATCCGTAAAATCATGGATGAGTTCAAGGTGAGCAGTGGGGCAGTGCCACTTGGGTCAGGCTGGACCTTCTCCTGTCTAAAGAGCTTGGTGTGAATGAGGCTCACATCCTGTTGTTCTTGAGCCTGTTCAGCATCTTCAGCTAGGATAGACATGAAAGAAAATCCAGTGCTGCCCTGCTCACCTTCAACTCCACCAGCATATGAGCAGCATCCCTGGCCCAGAGCACCCTGGTATGCCCAGGGCACCCAGGCTGTCTGGACACCATAGCCAGACACCAGCTGAAGCATCACCATGCCACCTCAATTCTGAGTCATATTTCTCTGGAGCCAGGCCAGGAGCTTTTCCTGTTTTGCTGGAACCCAGATGGAAGTGAACCCTAGGGATGCTTCCTTGGTGCTCTGGGTTAGCCCTGCAAGCAGCACTGAGTTCTGTCCCTCTCTGGAGCCCTTTTGTTGGATTTCTTGCAGACAGGATCCCAGTTGATCTTGAAAGAGAAGAGGCTGTGTATGTCAGCTACTCTGATTACTGGAAGTGGGCAGCCAGGCTTCTTGCTGGGATACTCTGCGAGGAGGCTGTCCCCAGAGCCCACAGCTACTTGGGCACTACTCAGGGAATTCCTCTGGCTTTTCTCTAGGCCACTGTGGATCCCCTTGACTTTGAGAATCATGGAGTATTCTCAGGGCTGTGGATGTGGCAAAGTCAGCTGGCTTTGGGAAAGTCAAGGACCTCTGCCCTGGTGGCAAATGGCATCAGCAGCAGGCTTTACTGCAGGGGTGGTAGTGAATGTGAATACTGGGGGATGGGATTTTGGAGACTTGCATTGTGGCTGGGCTTAGTTATTGAAACAAACTGGTTCCCAAATGAGCGGCCTTTGAGTTTGGTCCTGTCTTGTTTAGATTACTGGCACCCATCTGGAAGGCAGGGTGTGAGAGAGCACAGTGCTTGTGCATGGGGTGCACTAGGCCAGCTCTATTAAGTTATTGTCAACCAGGATTATTCTGTGGCAGACACAGAAAGCTCATTGTGCTTTCATTGTGGTGATGGCTCAGTGGTAAAAATGCTTGCAACAGTGTGAGGACACTGTCTGGAAATGCAGCCCCTCTCCTGCCTCTGCTGCAGAAGCTGCCCAGAAAACAGTGAGCCTCTGGGAGTGAGAGCAGCAGAGGCTGCTGGAAATTGGGTCCTTACTACAGACTGGTCTGCTTTCTTCCACAGGAAACTGGGCAAGTTTTGGGGCCAGCTATATAACTGCTCACCCCTCAATGTCTAAGGTGTGGAGGTCTGAAACAGACTTGTGTCTGTGAACAGACAGTAATTAGGGCATCAATGATAGTGATCTGTGACAAGGGTCATGGGGAGTCTCTGGCATTTCAGATGTGCAGATATAATAAGTCTTGTGCTGTTCCTTGTGTTACAGGTGGATATTCGCTTTCCCCAGAGTGGAGCTCCTGACCCCAACTGTGTGACTGTGACAGGGCTCCCTGAGAACGTGGAAGAAGCTATTGATCACATCCTGAACTTGGAGGAGGAATATGTAAGTGTTCATCAAATCTGTGGTGGAGCTTAGCAAGAGCTTCCCCTGCCACAGAGCTGGATGTCTGAACTATGTCCATGTGGTATTTTCTTCCACCTGCATCAGAGAAATTGAGCCCTGTGCAGGTGGCTGCCTCCACTGCAGCTGTCCCTCAAACCAGCCCCCTCTGTCCAGGAGAGGACAGTGAATGAGAATGCTGGGACACGCCAGGATGTGCATGTTCTTGCCTTGCCAGCAACTTGCACCAGTTAAAAGTTGTGACTCTCAAACTAGTGCAGACACAGCATTTCTGGTCATTGTAGAACAGGCTGCTGAGCTTGAACAGGTTGCAATGTGGTGAGATGAAGGGGTGGTGGGCATTTTATCCCAGTTTGAGGAGCTATTCAGATCCCCCCTCACTGGTTGTGTTACTGCAGCTTGCAGATGTGGTGGACAACGAGGCAATGCAGGTGTACATGAAGCCCTCCTCACATGAGGAGTCCAAGGCCCCATCCAAGGGCTTTGTGGTGAGAGATGCCCCGTGGGCCACCGTCAACAACGAGAAGGTGAGTGCTGTTTGTGCTGCAGGCTCGGGGCATGGCGTGTGGAGACACTTCTGTCTGTGCTGGGGACACAGAGCACTCTCTCCTTGGTGACAGGGAGAGCAGCTTTTGCTGCTCCTTGTGGCCTGAGCACAGGCCTGGGCTGTGCTGTCCAGCTTTCAAAGCACTTTCCCAGTGTGTTGTCCACTCTGGCTACACCACTGTGGAGCTGTTGGGGAATGGGCCTCCTCACCAGAAAGTGTCCTGCCAGGTTTGTGTTATTTTTAGAGGTAGGGATAGGGCCTGAGACTTGAGATTTGCTGCAGCACAGAACTGGCTCAGTGTTTGCATTTCTGAGTTGGGACATGAGGCAGCTCATCTCAGCTGCCCCAGTGCTGCTGCAGGGCTGGCCTGACCCTACTCCAGTGTCCCAGTTACTGAGCTGGGACCCTTGGAGCCCTTTGCACCTTATTTACACCCTTCTCAATGTCACCTCTGGGTGTCCTGGGGCCACAATGGTCCTTTTTGTCCCTTCCCCATTGTGTCCCCTCCTGGGATATCAGCGATGCTGCCTAGCTCAGGGTCTCACCGTGTGAGTTCACAGCAGGGCAGGAGTTTAACTTGTTCCCTTTTCGTTTGCTCTAGGCCCCTGATATGAGCAGTTCTGAAGACTTCCCCAGCTTTGGGGCTCAAGTGGCCCCCAAGACTCTTCCCTGGGGACCCAAACGATAATGACCTGGAAGCAGAAACTCCTCCAGCCCGCTGACCTGACACTAACCTGCCACAAATACTTACTGTCTGAAATCTGACCCAGCGGCTGGAGCACAAATCAATTGTCCCAAGAGGTCTCCTAATGGTGTCTGGAGTGCTAGACCCCATCCTGCTCCCCCTCAGCTATCACCGTGTCTAGGACCCACCCTCATCTCTTGATGGATATTCTTTCCTCCTTTGGAACAAGACTTCCACTCAGATTCAAACACTAAATGTGTGTGTTTTTGTTAGAAACTTCATAATTGACTCCAAGTGGCTAAGAATTGCAGCTTCCCAAGCGCTAGCAGAGCAATCTGCTCTCTTGAGCATGTCTGACTAGGCATTCTCGCCTTCATTAGGAGACCTCCTTTACTGTGGCTAGGAATCTACTTCCTGTCTCATGACCTCAGGAAATAAATTTCCTTGACTTTCTAAAGCCAAAACGTTTGCCCTCTTTCCTTTGTGTTTATCCCAGGCCTTACCTTACCTTTGTAGAGTGCAATCAACTTTTTTCCTTTTAACTGCCAAAAATTCATTTAATGCTGATAGCTGACTGTGGGGAGAGTTTAAAATAATCTACAAGGTCAGAAACCTGCTTTTTAAAGGAACAAAACCTTCAATAGGCTGTAGAGACAACAGAGCTGGAAGGGGCCAGAGCAAGATATGGCTCCTCTGGTCAGGAAAACACCTGTGAGCACAGTGAGTGTGCGTCCCTGCGCCGCACCAAGCACAGCCCCAGCCTGCACACTTGACCAGTCTTCCAGTGCTTGATGACAGAGCTGCTCCTTGTTCCCCCTTCCCAGCAGTGTGAGCAGGCAGGAGAGCCAGCACGTGGCACTGTGGCCTTGTGGGACAGGTTTGGCTCGGCCGAGGTTGCCGCAGTGACACGGCTCAGGAGCAGCTGGTGGGATGCACAGCCTGGAGAAGCTGTGGCCTGCTGTTAGTGCTGCAGCAGCTGGGCATGAGCAGCAGTCACACCGTTCCTGTTGCCTTCTTTCTACCTCAAACATCAGTATGATGGGGGCCTCTCGATGGTCATGGGTTAGCAGCTACTCCAGCTGTCACCTGGGCAGCCGTAGGAGAAGCAAGAGGAGCCTTGTGTCTCCACACAGCTGTGAGAGCTGCTCCAGAGGGCAGCAGAGCATGGTGGTGCTGAGGCAGGCTGTGAATCCGTAGGACTGCATGCTGAGCTAGCACAGGGCTTGGCCCTAGGGCTGCGGGTGCAGCTGTGCCATAGCCCTGGGCTGCAGAGGTTGTGTGAGCCAGGCTTTTGCTCCAGCAGCATTGGGGGTTGATGTGTGTGCTGAGCCCTCCTGAGACCTCCATCATGTGGTAGAGGGTGATCCATGATCTGTGCTCGGGACCACTTGCACCTGGGCCCTGCCACAGCTTGCCCAAAGGATATTGTGTTTGAGCTCCTCCAGCAACATCTTTGTGGAGGGAGGCGTGCAGGGTGTGGTTTTTGTGTGCCCCCACCTCCCTGCATCGGTCCTACAGAGCTTATAGTCTGAGCCATTCCTCTGTCCCAGCTGCTTCAGCTCTTGGACAAGCAGCCTCTCTTCTCTAGTGCTACTGACAGAGCACAACTGTGGCAGGCTGAGCCCAGCCACGTTGCCTTTCCCTCCCTGGGACAGGCTGAACATGCCGATGCTTTTCCTTCCTGCGCCAGCTCTTCTTGGCAAAGACTGCTATGCAGAAGTCAAACCAAAACCTCACAGTGCTCTCCTTTAGTCTGAGAACCAAGTGAAACAGACCATGGCCCGTTGTGGGGTGCCTGGTTGCCCCTGAAGGACAGGGTGGCCTTGCCTCCAGCACGGGAGAAGGGGAACTAGGGTGGTACCTTCCCATCTGCGTCTGTCAGAAAGTGGTTAATTACCCTGTAGCTTAGGTCTGCCCTGCATCACCAAGCCTGTCACCCCCTCCTCTTTATGCCCCCGTGCCCTCACCAATTGCACAGCAAGGCTTGAGTTACATCCAGGGCACCCACTGCCTTGGGCTCATGCCCCACAGCCCAACCTTCCACTCTAAAGAAGGTCATGAAGTGATTGTACCTAGTACTGTCCCCCCACCACCCTCTTTCTGCAGCAGACTGTGGCATGTGTCCATTTCTTCTCTTTGACGTCTTCCATATTGTACGTTTCCATAGCAATGATCCCTTGGCCTTAACTTTGGAATTTGGAGACTATATGCAAACATGTAAAAAGGCTCATGAGTATGGATGACACTGGAATTTTATAAATTCTAAAATAAAACCTGAAACAGCTTGGTGTGTGGTGGATATTATTTCTGCTGGTGGCGTGAGATCCAAGACAGCACATGCTTGGCCAGGTTGAGCCAGGGATTTAAGGACTTGAAGTTTGCACACCCGAGCCTGTGATGTGGCCATGCCCTTGAAGGGGTGGCACTCACACGGCCAGCAGTGGGTGAAAGGAAGGGGGTGAGAGCAGGAAAGGGGCAGGATCTGTGCCCTCCTCACAGATAAACACAAACCTACTTGCCTCCAGGCAGCTGGTACCAGGGATGCTGCTAGTGTAAGGGAGGAAGGGGAGGCATCAGCCATGGTCCTCTTGCTCAGCTACTCCACAACCAGAGCCTCTTTGGCCAGGTACTGTTCACACTTCATCTTAACCTCCACAGCCTCAGGAATGTCAGGTTTCATCCATGCAATTACACATCCAATAACAAAACGCAAATGCTGGCAGTTCATGGGAGATGAGGGTTGGCTCTGTGGTGAGTCCTTACCCCTGCCCCAGCACCACAGCCCAGGCCACCCAGCTGGGCTCAGCAGCTGGTACCTCAAAGATTACCATGAAACCTGAGTATAGAGCCAAGCAGCTGCCAGTAAGTCAAGGTCAGGCTGCCATGCTGGTCCTGAATGCTCTATATCTGAGGGAGCAAAGTGCAGCAGGTACTGACCAAGCTCCCCAGTAGCTACTCATGCTCCCAGCCTGGCATGCCAGGGCACAGCAGAACCAGCCCTCAGCTAGCTTCTGCTGGGACCTAAGTCCCACAGGTATCCTGGCCCTGGGGGAGTTTATTCTTCACAGAAGCACCTCCCTCCACAATGGTGTCCAGTGCCCCTCCCCATTACCCCACACACAGTGTCCAGCAAATGCTCAGCCTTGGTACAAGTGAGGGCCCCCAGGACCTCGAGGAAGTGGGTGGGCAACGTGGACCTGGCCAAAAGTCACTCTTCTAAATGAAATGTTTGCTGTGGCAGAGGCAGAGAAAAGCAAAATCCAAGCCTAAGAAAGGAGCCAGCCGAGGCAGGAGCAGGCTCCCACCTGTATGGGTATTACTGTGCAGGAGAAAGTCCCGTGGTGTGTGCACCAGGTTCACATTGCCATGCAGGCTGCTGTTAGTGGATGTACCTGTAGTATGCATGAGGCAGAAAATCAGAGGTGAAGGCTATGAGGAAGGCCTGGAAGCAGGGAGATGTGCTGCAGCAGATCCTGCAGCTGGGGGACAGCCCATCCCACCCTCCTTCATGCCCTGTGCTTATTGGGGTGGCTTTCTGCATCTCCTTGCCCTCAGCGTGACAAACCAGACATGACACTCCTGGGACAGCAGACAGCTTCTCTCTTCCCCCAGTTATTGCCAAGCAAGGCCCAGAGCATGACAGCTGCCCCCTGCCCATGGCTGGAGCTGCACCTTCTGCACAGGCAGATCCACCCCAAGCACTACTGCCCTAATCACACTGCATCCATCCTGCAACACCCAAACGAGTTCTTCCTCAATTCCCTTACTCCACCTGCAGCCCCTCACCCTCACTGCCTGCCCAGCACACGTTGCTGATGATGGACAGGTGAGTGATGAACTCCAGGATGGAGAACCAGATGCCAATGCCCAAACCCACTCAGCCACAGGCCGCTGGTGTTCACAGGTGCACTTGTGGGCATCCAGGCAGATCTCCACCCAGTTGTTGAGCAGGGTGAAGAGGGGTGCCAGGGGACAGGCTGCCACAAAAATGGTGATGGAGCCAAACTGCAGGACTGGGAGAAAGAGGAGGAAGAAGAGCAGGGAGGGACAGACTGAGATGACAGCATCAAGGGCAGCATCTGCAGCCCCATCCTGTGGGGAGTGGGGCAGGCCTTCTCCCTCCAGCCCCTGCAGGCTGCTCAGGGTGAAAGCTCCTTCCTCTGGGGGACTCCTGCAGTTCCTGCCTCTCCACACCAGCTCTCTCTTCCAGTGCCTCTCATCACCCCCAGTCTGAGGCCAGTCCCTATCCATCTCCAGGTACTCATCAAGCAGCCCTTTAAACCCCCAGCAGCTGGTGGTCCATAACCCAGTATGCCTGCTCCACCAGGGCAACTCCCCCTCCTCACTCTCCTTGGTTGAGACAACCTTCCACTTATGCCACCAGCACTTCAGCTTTCTGGGGGAACAAAAGGGTCACCATTGTCCTCTGCTACTGAACATGCCCTTGGATCCTGTGTGAGCTCAGGGATGTGTGATGGTCCTGGAAAACCAGGGCATACTCATGGGATGGCCACCTCCTGCATGCTGTTGGTGATCTGCTTCCCCACCAGCTTCCCCAGCAGCTCCTGTGCAGCATCCATGGGCTGTCCTGTGGGGACAGCAGGGTCCCCAGCCTGCTGCCACACAGAGCTGGGACCCTGACCTTGGGCAGGCATTCATTCCCACAGCACACACCAGCTGGGAAGGCCAGAGTAGGATCCCTCCCAGCTGGCACTCAGCTCCTCATTGTGGATCCCGAGAGCTCAGGTGGTTTCTGAGACAGCCCACAAACCTGCAGGAGTCACGTCAGAGCTGTGAGTGGACACCCCAGGCACTGAGTCCAGGAGTGCATCCCGAGCAGCCCCAGGGAAAGAGAGGCTGATCTGGTTCACTGAGCCCTCTTCTTGCTTGCCAAGGTGGGACAAAAGTGCTGATGGCTCCCAGACTGGGACCAGTTAGCCCACAACTGGTTGGCACTGCCTTAGTCCCAGGCATCCTGTGGCCATGTGAAGGCTCCCACTCTGTGATGGGACAGTCCTCCTGCCACAGTGCTCCTTGCCCATGATGACAGCAGCACTCCCCTGTCCTTTAGCCCTACCCAAAGGCCCAGGAACCTGTTTTCAGGAGCCACGGGAAGAAGGGATGGAGCTCTGGAGGAGAAGCTCAGAAGCAAAATGAAGTGGGATCCCATAGCTGTCTGTGGGACAAGAGTGGTTACTGGGGGATCACTGAGTCCCCCCTGGAAAGCAAGAAGGCTGCAAACCCCATCAGAGCCCCACAGAAATGCAGCTGGTCATGCAGAGTGGGACCACCAGGAGCCCTGGGGCACTGCCCCCTTTTCCCTGCAAGCTTGGGCACCTCAGCCCCTCCCCTGCAGAGACCCCCAGAGCTGGAGCTGCTGCACAGGGAGCATTCAGCAGCAGATGGGGCACCAGCCTTTCTCCAGAGGAGTCCTGTGCTGTGGGGAGAAGGCCACTCCATGAGAAGATAGAAGATAAGGCTGCTGACACCTGTACATGTTTATATGGGTGGCAATGGGGTGTCTGTGCTGGTGTGGATCAGCCTGGTAGAGCTGACCCAGGAGATGAGAGAGAGGCCCCCATGGCAGGGCATATCTTCCCCTGCATCCAACAATCCACAAATCAAGGCTGCATTTACCACAGGGGGATAGAAATCTGGAGTTAGATCACTGGGTACCTTTTCTAAGTGTATCCCAGTGAAGCTTGTCCAGACATTTCTTCCTCCAGGTCCTGTGGATGGCAGCAGATCTCTCCTGCAAGTCCCTGTTCTCACAGCTGTCCTGCTGCCAGCTAAGCTCCAGGGGGATGGTTTCCCACACCAGGACCAAGTTGGAGGCAAGAAAAGGGATCTCATGATGGAACCCAAAGCCATGTTTGTCCTGCATGTCTCTCCCCTCCAGGACTTGGTGCTCTTGTGGGGGTGGGAATTGTCTTGTGAGTGAAACAAGGAGCTGAGGGAAGGACATGCTTGCTCTGGAGGGGCTCCAGCCACTTCACTTGGGTATTCCTCGCATGGGAAGCACTAAGTTGGGAGAGTTTATTGACAGGACTGTCTTGTGAAAGGGGAGGGCTGGAGCACCAGAGTAGGACAGGTAGGATGAGTAGAATGGTGCCTGCCAGGGCTTTGGGGTCCAGTGTGCTCTGAGCATGATGTAAGGACCAGGTGCTAGCTCCAGCCATGGAGCACTTGGCCTTTTCCTGTGCTCCTCAAGCAAGCAGAACCTCTCCTGCCCCAGCTTCCTCTCCAGCATAGAAAGGAGTTAAACTCCAAGCCAAGTCTTTTCCCCTCACCTTTCCTCATTCAGCTGTTCCTGAAGATACTGGCTGTGCTCCTCTTGTCCAGGGCTGTTGGCTGGGCTGGGGGTGAGGTGTATGGGGTGAAGAACTATTCCCCAGGGCAGTCTGGCTGCAGCAGAAATGGGTTGTGACCACCCACTTGGGGCATTTCCATGGCCTCTTCACCCACTACCACCATCCTGCCCCACCAGGCTGCAGGGGGGGTCATCTGTGGAGCTCCTCCGTTGCATGGCAGACCTTTTGTACCCTTCCTTCCTTCCTTCCTTCCTTCCTTCCTTCCTTCCTTCCTTCCTTCCTTCCTTCCTTCCTTCCTTCCTTCCTTCCTTCCTTCCTTTCCTTCCTTTCCTTCCTTTCCTTCCTTTCCTTCCTTTCCTTCCCTCCTTCCCTCCTTCCCTCCTTCCCTCCTTCCTTTCCTCCTTCCCTCCTTCCTTCCCTCCTTCCTTCCCTCCCTCCTTTCCCCTAGTGCTGAGCAGCAGACCCTGGCAATGGGATGGCTCATGAACATTTCACAGCCCCACCACCCCTCCTGGTGGTGTCACATCTGGGGAGATCCATCATCAGGAATGTTTTCAGGTGGAAAGCAAAGAGACATGAGAGGTCAGTGGCCTGATGCAGTGTTCTCCTGTCATGTCACCACCTAGGCCCTGTCTGAGCTCCACTGTCCTCCACCACCTCAGCCAAATAAATGTTGTAGAACAACCTCCTCTTGCATCTTTTCTGTCACTGTAGGTAAGGGCTTTTCTTTGAGGTTCCCCAGCTCAAAGGCATGTCCACCAGCATGTGTGATCTGGTGATGGGAAAGTCAGAGACTCCTTCTCCACACCAGCAGCAGGGTTCAGTCCATGCCCAAGCATTTCGCATCTAAAGACCAGGCAAACTGAGCTCAATTTTGGAACTGGAAACACCTTGAGAGGCTGAGCAGGCAGGAATCTCTCACACATGGGAGGCGAATAAGGAGATCAAAAGATGCCTGCAGTGACAGAGGTGAGAGAGCAGGAGAGTGTCACAGCAGGAGGGGCAGACAGGGAGGACATTGCACATCAATGAAGAGAAACAGTTCTGCCAATGCATCCACCACCTGAAAAGAGCCCGGGGATCTGCGTGTGTCTCTTATTGAGGTGTTTTCCTTGGTTGGAAGGGACTGCTAAGGATCATTGAAGATCAACTCCTGGACCTGCACAGGACAACAACAACCCCAAGAATCTCACCCTGCAGCCCGAGAGTGTTGTCCAAATGCTCCTTGAGCTCTGGCATCCTTAGGGCCACGACCACTGGTCAGCCTGTTCCAGTGCCTAGCCACTGGAGGAAGAATCTGTTCCTAATATCCAGTCTAAACCTCCCCATATTTGGCCTTTTTAATGACATCAGGTTGCTCCTCAGAAATGCAGTGGGTTTTCATCATTGCTTTCAAGAGATGCAGTGAAAAAAAAACACCAAAGAGCCTCAGCCTCCCCAACCTGTTCCTGGCTAAAATCAAGGTGGGCAAAGCATCTCTTTGCAGAAGCCATTGACAACCAACACCAATTCCTCTGACACAAGAGCTTATTCTGGGGACCAGAGAAGCAGGAGAGACACATCTGCTAACTTCACCTAAAAACATCAAAGAACCACTCTTCAAAGCAAGGGAGCAGGCTGGGCCTCCTGTTCCTACAGTAAGGATGGACCAGTGTGGGGATTAAATATTCTTGGGCCATGGAGAGAGGGAAAGATGCCATGAAATCCTGAGCTTCTAAATATTGCACCACTAAGAATGTTCCCAGCTGGGATCCTCAAAAAGGCCAAGCCCCTCCTGGGAAGGTGGCACTGGACACTTGGTGACCACACAAGGCAGCCAGCAAGGGACCTGCACAAAAAGATGACAACACACCTGGAACTGCAGTGAACATGCATGGAATAGGCAGGACTGTGCTGGGGAATTGGGGCAGAGCCCTGCTGAGCTGGGCACAGGTGCACAGATGCTCACCTTCACCCAATTCCTTTTCAGCTTCTCAGGCACTTTTGGCCAAGCCCCCAAACTTGAGCCAAATTCCAGCTTCATTTACATCCTTTGCAACCAAGTCAAGGGAGTTGCATGTCAGTATCAAATCTTTCTTGGTTTGGGTCCTGTGGCTTCCCAAAGCCCCAGTCAGACCAGCCAGGAGGGCTGGGGTGACGTGTGCCAAGCACAGAATCTCCCTAAGGAAAAACATCCATGTCCTGAAAATCTCTGGGGTGATCTACCCCCCAGAAACCCTCCATCACACAGAGAAATCCTTTTTGCATCTGGAGCACACAGACACGTATCTCTGCTGAGGAAACAATCCAGCCCCAGCTCTCCAGAGTGCCTGGCAGTGGTGCTCCTTTGGGGCAGCATCTGGTTATCACTCCTGGCAGAACAGCAACAAAACCCTCAATCCCCACAACAGCCCAACAGGCACCTTGGAGTTGTGGAGGGAGTGTGGTGAGGAATCAGCTGCCAGGCCAGGCACTGCTTGAAAATTTGGATGAAGGCACCGGGGTGTGTTTCATCCTGCCCCTCTCCAGCAGCTCCCAACACGAGCCCCAAACTGGCAGCTTTTACCCCCATACACGCTGCCCATCCCTGTGCCCTGCTTGTTCCTCCCACAGAGCCGTATCTGAGCCGGCAGGCACAGGGCAGGGGGGTCCTCCCACCCCAATGCTGCTTCTCCTACGGCGGGGAGAGGGTGGGAAGTGCCGCCCTGTGGCTCCTGTTGGTGGCTCCTTCCCCTCTTGGGGAAAGTCAGGCTCCCTGTGTAGGAGGGGCAGAGCCCGGGGACAGGAGGAGAAGGAGGGTGGATGGATGTGCAGGCACCTTCCCAGTTAGAAACACCTTCCTCCGAGCAGCCGGGAGGAGGCCCTGCCTTTGTTTGAGCTGGAGGTGGGGACTGGCCCTGAGCAAAGAGGGTTCAGTGGGACTCACCAGAGCAGCTCCCCCTTGCACCCTGGAGGGGCTGGGGCCTGGCCAGGGAACCGGGATTTTGGGGCCTCAGAGAAGATTCAAGCACTGTGCTCACCTCACACCTGTAAGAAAACAGTTTGTGTTGGTGTTTCCAGCTTTGGGGAAAACCCCAGCTGTGTGTTCCCTGCCGGGTGCTCCAGCCAAGGGGCACATTGCCAGCCCAGGGACAAGTGGAGGTACAACGTAACAGAGTAACCCAGACACAGCTTTCACAGCTTTTACAGGGAGAGTTTGTGGCGCTTTGAGGGACTCAATGCAACTCATCCCACCACATTCTCAGTTCAGTGACACAGCTGGGTGCAGGTTCCCCAGGCAAGCCCAGTCACCACATCACCTCCAGCAGCACCACAATCCACAGCACAGCTGCTGGTGAGCAAATGCAGCACAGCCCACAAAGGGGAACTAAAATCTTTTACAGGGCCACACTGTCCTGCTTAATAGTCCCAGTCTCCAGCTGAAGGGATTCATCCCACTCTTTCAAAGATTCAAATTCATGTCAGATCAGAATGAAGCAAGCTACCACCAAGAGCTCGTTTTCCAGCACCACCCCCCCCACCGTGTTTTCCTCGTTCCCTGGACTGATGACATGCCTGTTGGGCAAACAGCAGCAGATGGCAAGTGCTTCCCAGGGATTTTCAGCTGCTGGAGAGATGCATTCAGTGGCCCAGATCAAACACAGCTGCACAGGGACAGCAACACCACACTGCCATCTTCAGTAGAAGCAGGATGTAACTCAGATTTTCTGATGGCAAACGGTGCCTGCAAAGTGCTACCAAACCCCTACCTTGCTCACCATGAATGCATTTACAACATTTTGTCCCCAGATCTCTCCTGAGCTTGTATCTGTGCTTAAAAACATTAGTACAAAAAGGCTACACCCTCTGCAGCCCCATGATGTACCACCAGGTATTTAGCACTGACTCACACCAGGTAACTAACCTGGGTGGGGATCTTCATCAGACCTTTTTTCACAGTTTTACAGACCACTCCTGAGCCTCGATCTGGACGTGGTTGCGAGGACATTCCTAACATGAACATGTGTCACAGAGCCAACAGTGGTCAGCAAGTGGCTCACATGCCTTCAGTCTGCTGCAAACACATTCTGGTAAAACCTGCCCCATAAAGTAAAAAAACCCACAGGCACACTGAAGGCTCTTGTGTTAAGATTTAATAATAATAATAATAACAACATTTCAAAAACAATGAGTGCATTGTACACGAGACCTGGTTTCAGTGCTTTTTATTGACTATTTGCCCTGTGTGGTGTCAGTGTACTGAAGACCTGGGGAGTGGTGAGTGGATAAAAAACCCCATTGGGACGTTTTTTGGAGGAGGGCAGGGAGGGAGGGCAGCAGGAGGCTCAGAATCGAACAAAGGTGGCGTCGATCTGCCGCACGGTCGGGAGCGCCAGCATGATTTTGCGCCGGTACTGGGGGTCCTTCTGCAAGGGGTTTCTCTCCAGGTAGACAGTCTCCAAATTCTTGGCTCCTTTCAGCTCATCCAGGTCACTCCAGCTCTCAACGAGGTTGTCATTCATCTGCAGAGCACACACAGGCATGTCCACACCCACAGGAACCCCCCAAAAAAGGAAAGCGGTCGCGGTGCCGTGTCATTGCTACTGGGGCAGCACCGCTCATCAACACCCTGTCTGCAAGATCCTTCCTCTCCCAGAACCTCTGAGATGAGCTTTCCTGCCTCACACCCCAGGCCTCAGCACTAAACCAAACACCCCCACACTGTCCTGGCTGCTGGTCAGCTGCTCCACCCCTCACACAGCAGATCCAGCCCAAGCACTGTACCAGGACTGAGCCTGCAAGGCACCATCTCCCACTCCACTGTGCATTTATGGGCTGGAAATCCTTACACCATAATTTATTTCCACTGTGACATCATTTTATGACTTCTCAGGAAACATTAAAAAAGGTCCCAAACTGACAAGAAAAGCAACATTTTCCTCTCTCCTCCACATAAATTTCCCTGCAAAAACTGCTTTACGCTCCAGAGGAAATGCCAAGCTCTCTGACTTGGGCTCTTCTCCTGCCTCATTGTTGGCTCAGCAATTGCACACAAAGGAATGAGTGCTTCAGCTGCCCAACAAAGAAGCAAAGCTGCAATGTGGCCACATGCTGCCCAACCCCAAGACACCAGAACACTTTGCTTTTGGATAGTCACTGCAGCAATGCCACCTTCAAATAAAATATAAAAAAACCCTCACTGGATTGTCTCATTCTGCTACAGCTCATTACAAGGTTATTTCAGCCAAGTCACACAACCTTCACCTGTCTCAGTCCCTCCACTGGGGGTGTGCTACTGGGAAACTGCTAGAAGACTATCACAGTGTCTAGGATTTTGAATTCTGTTTACTTAAAGTGTTAAAGGACATTTTTATGTGGCTTTGACTGTGCAGTCAGTGAAAAAAAAACAAACTGAGAGATACAACACTGGTTTCCACTGAAAATTTTGTCCTGCTCCTTTTCAAACAAATCAGGTGTTTTTAAACGTGGTGTTTTAGTGGAACAAAGCCAGGAGAGCATTTTCTGTGCTCAGCTAACAGCTCTTGGGTACTCTGACAAAGGACTCTAAACACACTGGTGTTTGTGCAAAGGAGTCCAGCCAAGTTCAGCTCTGGCCTTTCAGGTGCAACCAGTGCAGACACCTCCAATAAGGGGAGCCACAGCAAAGAGGAAGACAGGAGGAAATTGCACAGGGTCAGGACAGGCTCCACACTGCACTGCCTCACCTCTGCTGCCCAAAAGGGGCCACACTAATGGGCTGCTCCATGTTCTGCTCCTTCAAGAGTCCCTTACAGACAGGCATGGCCAGGTAACACTGCTGGCTGTCCCCTCAGCCATGCTGCAAGATGAGGAAAACCATCTAAGGAACCTGGGCTCCAGACTCTCTAGCTGAGTTTCATTTGAAGCTGCTTTCCACTCCTTTTCTCTCAGCATCTGCCCAAGAGTTTAAATAACTCCAAATGACAGACACTATACAGCACAGCTTTTATTCTCAGCCTTGAATGCAGAAACTCTACAAGAGCTGAAGCACATGCCAGCTCATGAACACCTGCTGCTTCTCCATTTTTCACAGGAGCACATTTGTACACAGCTCCCAAACAGGGCACACTGCTGATGCTTTAGGACAGGGTATCTCTGAATTTCCTGACCTGACTTAGGAAAGCCAAAGAGCTCAGCAATTCAGAGTGCCAGAAAGCAACAGAAGCAATCCTAAACTTGTTATCTGCCTTATAGGAATGGAATCAGAAGTTGGTTTCATTTTCTTCATATTTATAACACCATAAACATATCAACTGTGCTCTGAACAGGCTCTGTGCTTCCCCTAGTACTCTGTCCTGCTCACTTACAGAAGAGCTGCAGAAATAGGACAGTGAGTGGGGGGTGTTTCATAACCAACCTGAGTGTGAGGGCAGGGCCCATTTCCTAGGCAGAGACAGGCTTCTTATCACTCAGCAAAGCTCAGCAATGAAATTTTTAAGCTCTTCCCTTTCCCTAGGGAAAACCACCACACACTCTATCCATGCAGACTGTCAAGATCTTAAAGCTGATCACCAGAACTAGCAGAGTTCACTCCAAGGCACACATGTCCCCTGTACTGCCCATCAGAAGGGTTTCCCTCACTGTGGCACAGACATTTTGGGGAACAGCTCTGCTCTGTGCTTACCCAGAACTCCTGCAGCTCTGTTAAGTGACTGATGTTCTCGATCTTCTTAATTCTGTTGGCTGCAATGTCCAGCATTGTGAGTTTGTTCTAGAAAAAGCAAACACAAAAATATTAGATCTGATTTCCTTCCATCTTCTCTGTGCCACTTTTTCCAGGCCCAGAGTTGGAATCTGTGAGGAGCAGACAAGTTATTACCAGCTGCTCACATTCAGCTCAACTCTTGCTGCCTATATAGAACAGGGAAGATTGTTTTCAATCAAGCTGGGCTGCTGATCTCCCAGAAGCCACGTGACAAAAATGAAGGCAGTTACTGGCTGGATGGCAACTGCCAGCCAAGGACTCCTAAAAACTGAGCTTTCCTCAAAGTATATTAAGAGGAGGATTAAAAATCAGATCCAAAGTGTCCCCTTGAGCAGCAGAGTTGAACAAATTTAGCAGCAGGAAACTCAACAAATTTAAAAAAGCTTTTACTGGGTGAGAATGAAAATGATCCAGGTTTCCACAAAATCCATCCCACCCAAAAGACAAACATGCACACTGACAGGAAGGCAAACTGCATGCCATGGCTGGCCACTCTTACTGCTAGCTCCAGTTTTGTCCTATTGGAAAGCACTCATGGTTACCTACAAGCTGCTATCTGAAAGGCTGCAGCAGCCAGCCAGCTGTGTCCAGGAGCCTTCCCATGGCTGAGGATCAGCCAGGCTGCTGTTTCACCCATATCTCCCTTCCCCATGTCACAAAAATAATTCTGCTCCAGAATACTTGGAGGATCTTTACTCACATGAGACACTTTAACATTTAACAAACACTTGGATATTTGGTGTCTCTCAGGAGACTCGGGAACCCACACCTAACTGGGGAAACTGAGGAACAAAAACCTCCAGGAAAGCCACTACCACAAGCAGCTCAGGGCAACAACTGTGCAGCAGAGTCAGCCAAAGCCTGCTCACATTGTTCTCCAGTCCCTCGATGACTTCGATGCCATTGTGGCTGAGGTACAGCTCCCGCAGGTTCACCAGGCTCTGCAGCCCCTCAATCTTGGTCAGACGGTTGTTCTGCAAGTGCAGCATGTGTTCAGTGCCACTCCAAACAAACCCAAACCCCTGGGACCCACTGGGGGAAAACCATTTCTCTGCAGTGTTGTCTGCTTGGGCCCACACTGATCTTGTGAGCTCAGCTGTTTGACCTCTGCACCTCTGATCCACGACAAAATCCCATGGGAGTCCCAGTCTCCAGCATGAATCAGACTCTGACCTTCCCATCAAAAATTGCAGCCTGAAAGTTTTTGGCTTGGTGTCTTAACAAACAACAGCCCTATGCAGGAATAGCATTCATTTTGTAGGTCTTTACAAATGGGAAGGTCAGAGAGGAAGTTGCACCACCTTAATCACACTGCACTCTGCTGTAGCTAACTCTTTATGCCCTGCAGAATAATGGCACACACAGGTACCACAGCAGGCAGTCAGTGTGTCTTGCCAGCAGCTTTAAGAGATACCAGAATGCACAAACACTGTCATATGGATAAGAAGGAGACTCGGTGAAAAAATTAGCTGAGTATCTTTTATTCCACCTTTTAAAAAGGAAGAAAGCTCATTTTCGAAATGAGTTTTCTTTTTGAGAGCTCATTAAGGACAGATTGCATTCAGCACAGGCTTATTCACATTTCTTGCCTCTTCAGTAAGAAGGCAGTGACTGAGCCACGGTCACTGTAAGGACTACCTGGCATAACACTTCCAATGTTATTGTAATGCATTAGGAAACAGTGTTTCAGGAAGGAAGTAGGGGATAACATCCATTTCCTATTCTTTCTTCCATAAAAATCAAATATTTGCTTTTATAATTTTATCGGTGTCTGTCAACCTCAAGTAGCATGAAAGGATGAAAAAAGACAACACAAAGAATATCGTATTTCCTTTCCAGTAGAGGAGTTTGACTCTAACACTGCAGACTGCTAATGAAGGGCTTACAAGAAGCCTGGAGAGGGATTTTTCACAAGGGTATGTAGGGATAGGACAAGGGGGAATGGCCTTAAGGTGAAGGAAGGCAGGTCTAAAATAAATACTAGGAAGAAGTTCTTCTCTGTGAGTGTGGTGAGACCCTGGCACAGGTGCCCAGAGAAGCTGTGGCTGCCCCTGGATTCCTAAAGTGTCCAAGGTGGGAACTCGGGATGGAATCTGGGATGGTGGAAGGTGTCCTGCCCATTTCAGGGTGTAGAGTAAGATGGGCTTTAAGGTTCCTTCCAATCCAAACCATTCTGGGATTCTGTGATTCACAAGAGCTGATCCTATCTGACAGGGAGGCTTTTCAGAACACAGCCAGTACCTGTATGCTGAGCACAGTCAGGTTTGTCAGCGCATCCAGGTTCTGGAGCTTGGTGATTTTATTCTTTCCAAGAAACAGACTGTCAAGGTTAGCCAAGGTGTCAATGTTTTCAATTACCTGTGAAAGGAGCAGAGGAGACAGTGTTATTGCAGAACTCCACCTGGTAGATGTGGCTGTCACTGTGTAGCCACATTATAACCATGTGGTGTATGCCAGGTAGAAGATACTCATTTGTGAAGCACAAAAAAAATCTGTCACTAGAGAATGGAAACAGAATCTGGGGAGAAAAACCACAGTTTGTAAATTCAGTCTTGCACATCAGTGACTGCATAACACAGAGGCAAGCTGTTCAGTTTCTCTGCCATAAGCAAAGTTAACTGTCTCATAGGTGTGTGTGTTAACAGATTTAACTCCTGGCTATGCAGTCATGGCTTGGCAGAACACACCCACACCAGTGTGAGTGATGGACACTTTTAAAATACACATATCAATGCTACTGGCAGAATACAGACACTTGTACCAGTTTAGCTTGAAATCAGCCTTTGGGAAGAGAAAGTAAGGGCAAAAACAGGGACAAAAAGGGAAAAGAGTAAGATTACAAAAGGCTCCTGGCACCCACGGCTGTGTCTGTGCTCAGGAAGGCTGTGACATTTCAGCTTTTCCACGTGCTTCTTGCCTGCCAAAATTTCCAGTTAGTAGTGCTGGGGAGCCAGGGCAGTGAGTCCTAGCACCA
Source organism: Zosterops lateralis (assembly GCF_965231275.1). NCBI lineage: Eukaryota > Metazoa > Chordata > Aves > Passeriformes > Zosteropidae > Zosterops > Zosterops lateralis. The sequence continues at coordinate 22,180,246 of NC_139770.1, forward strand.
CTTGGATTACCCTGTGTGTGTGTGCATGTAATAACATAAGGAAGAAGGAGATGGACACTCAGGAAAGGTAAGAAGCTTTTAAACCTTTATCCTGCAACTGCCAGAAGACTGGTCACAGTGTTAATCAGCTCAAATTTGCATTCACCCCCCTTCTAGACTATGAACTTAGCCTTGTTTTGACCTTGCAAGAAAAATTATAGATTTGTTGCTCACTGGCAGCTTCTCCAGCCCAGAGGAGGAAATACTGATGACTCAGTACAGGGAGAGGAATGGAACAGATGGACATGAGAGGACAAAAACCCTAAGAAAAGTAAAGAAGTGCTTCCATTACAGCTGCCTCAGCCCAACTTTAAGGAAAAAAGCATAAATATGTCAGCTGAAGCATAAAGTTCTGCTCCCAAAAAGAAACAGAGCAAAAAGTGCTAAGTCGCGAGGGATTCCAAGATCAGGGCACTCTGAGAGGTATGAGTGTGCAGCAGAGGAGGCAAGAACAGCCCTGTGCAGCAGCTTTAATGCACAGGGAAAAAGTCAATCAGGCACCTCAGAGTCCAGAACACTGCCTGAAGGGTCCACAGGCTTGTAACCTAAAGAGTTAGGACATGTCCAGCTGTAAAGCATACAGCCAAGGCACCCCACACCAACAGAAAACTAGCCCAGGAGTTCTTGCTACCATGAGATTTCTTTGTCAGAGGTTACTCACCCCAATAAAGCAATTAGAACCATAGAACACTGCTATTTGAAGAAGTCAGAACAGAATTAACAGACAAACAGAAAAAAACCCCACTAAAATAAAGTAATTTAAGAAGCCTGTGTTACCCATACAGTGACAATTTTGGGGTTTTTTTTGTTTGGTCTGTTAATGTGCTCAGGCTCAACACTGAGAAAACACACATAAAATAAATCTGACCTCATTGTTAAAGATATTCCTTGGCTTGACAACATTATTGACAATGTACTGCCTAAGTATAATGCAGAAATCTAGCTGGATTTCTTTTTTTCCCAGATGATAATGATGCCTAGATACAGAATGCAGTACAGTTTTGCTTAACCCAACTTTTGTAATGTAAGGATCAGTGTGCTGAGCCTGCTCTGCTTCTGAAAAATGCCAAATGCTTCTCTCCATGACTCCTGTTCCCCCATCCTATGCAAACTCTAAGGTTCCTATTCCCTATTCTGACCAGGCTGATGTTCTCACACTCCAGATTTATTCCTCTAAATAATTTCATTTCCAAAGCAGTCCAGTTTAGCTTTAGGAGCAAAGCAAATTTTTTCCTCTTCAAAAAAAGCAGCACACATCTCTGCCTTAGAAGGCTGTTTATAATAAGTGAAGTTTCCTTCTCTACAAAGACAAGTGTTTTTCCACAAGTCCTGAAACAAAAAGGACAAACAGATCTTTTCCTAATCTTTCAGCAAAACAAGTAATTAATTTCTCAAGAGACTATAAATGGGCAGCACCATCTTAGACCACATTGACTGAAATGCACTCATCTTTTATGAGTATTTTCTAAAGAGCATGTAATTAAAAAAGCTTTTAAAAAACAAAGCTTATTTTGTTGAAAGTTTTTTGTCATCTGTCTGACCAGTTCTCTTATGAACTGAGCAAATACAGAGAATCACACCTTAGGGACAGGAGAGACTCATAACTGCCCTCCTGTAAGTGGCACAGATTTTAAATTGAAAAAGCCACAAACTGCACAATAAAACTCCAAAGCAATCAGCAGTACAGTACCAAGCTTTAGGTTTTAAAAGCATTTCAGAGTAAAGCCTCCAGAAAATCTTTTTCCTAAGCAAGACTGATGCCATAGCAGGCTGTCAACTGCACCTGCAAATCAAACTCATTTTGTTTTCAATAGATTTCATGGAATCAGCACCAATCTGTAGAAAGAAGAGAGAAAACAACTGCTAGTTTTGATATGCTTGGCTCTCTAGCAGGAAGAAATCATCACCTGCAAAAGGAAGCACAGAAGGGATACAGGAGCTCATTAAAGACAAAAACTCAATAATGGTGATCTAGTAGCCAGGCACTAGTGCATAATGAAAGGCTCCAGCATGCACAGCAATAAGCACAGTGACTGATTGGAACAATAAAAACCAATAAAATTGCAAATCAAAGTCAAAGCAGTGCACTTGCAGAAAATGCCAGTATCACACCAAAGAGCTGAAAACTCTCCAGCCAACACCTCACAGAGCAAACCTACCCGAATTCGATTGGACCCCAACTCTAGCATCTGTAGCATCTGCAAGTTGCTCAAATTCTCAATTTTGCTGATTTTGTTGTTGACAAGGAAGAGTTTTTTCAGTTGGGTGAGTCGATCTAGGCCTTCAATGTGTCGCAGAACATTAAAGGAGATGTCCAGGATCCTGAGGTAAAAAACAAACCAAAGGTCTCATCAGTCCAGCATGCATGGATGATTCATGGATAAAAGAAGCATTTGTAAATTGGTGGGGAATGGGGAATGTCCCTGCCTGCAGAGATCAAGCCTTTGCTAGGCCTTGAAGCTAAAGTTTCTTTTTATCAGAAAACAACACGACAAATAAAACTTTCAAAATACTTTTGCAGTGTGTTAGCAAAAAGAAATCATCTGCCAGATGCAGAAGACAGCCATTATTTTGCCCAGCCATGAAGCTGCCATGGTGGGAGGAAGCCATTCTGCATTTCTGCATTTTCTTTGGGAAAGATACCTGCCTACAAGATCTGACAGGACCATGCCAAAGGTTCCCCTGGGCAGGAAGCAGTTGTGATGGTGAGAAGTGGGCCAGTCCTGCCCCAGTGGGAACAGTTTTGTGATGTACCTCCAGAGTGATCCAGGCAAGTGCCAGAAACCCAGAAACTTGGAAGGGTGCTTACTCCTTCCCTAACACTCTTCAAAAAAACCCCAAAAACAAAACAAAACAAAACAAACAAACAAAAAACCCCTTTACTCAAACCTCTTGTCATTTTTGCAGGAATAAAACCTGTTACAAAGAGCTCTCCCTGCAAGAGCAAAGGAGGTTTGAGAGCTCCCACACCTGTGTGGAAGCTGCAGCCACCTGCCATTCTCCCTGCCTTACACAGCCCAGGTTTCATTTCCAGCTGCTGTCCCTGGGGAGCTTCAGGATAATGAAACTTGTCGACTGCACAGGTTAAATATCAATAGAGAAGAGACATTATCCTTCACAGAGCACCAAAATAAATTCTGAGAGAGGCTTGGCTGATAAACACAGGAATAAGTACATGAGTAACACAGTGAGTAGCAAACCACCCCCAACCCTGGTGATTCCCCTGGACTCACTCAAGATCCACCAGAGACTCCAAGTTCTCAATCTTCCGGATTTGATTGTCGTAGAGATCCAGCTCCCTCAAGGTCTGCAGCTGCTCCAGGTTTTCAATGTGCTTAATCAAGTTCTGACGGAGACACAGAGTCTAATTGTTGAGGAAAAGTTTAAAAAGAGACAGGAAAATGGAGATGAAGGATTGCATATAATGCCTTTTGGCTCACAGACAAAAAGGTGTGAGGGCTTCCCCATTCAGTTTTGCTGGGAATTTGTTGGGTTGTTGGTGGCTTGTTGCGTTTTTGTTTGTTTGTTTTTTAAATACAATCTGGAGGTTGCCTTAAGCAACATGTTGTAACTGGGCCTGCTTTGAGGGCTTTACTAGAGACCTCCAGAGACCCTTTCCCATCCACATTATTCTATTTCAGTCTGCTGTGCTAGTTCAGGATGTGCCCTGATGCATTGTCTCTCATCCACTTCCAAAACAAACTTGAAAAATCCCAAGATTTTTATTACTACTTGACAAATAGGTAAACACCATTTTACCCTCTTCAGCTAAAAATGAAGCAAACTCACTAAATGTCAGCCAAAAAGAGACTCTCTATCTGCCCTCTTAGAGGTTAGATCTACAAATTCCCCATTCCAAGAGGCATTCTCTATTCCCCAGGACTGTTACCTTCACTTTCTTGAGCACCTCAAATCCTTCAATCTTCCCAATTCGGAAATGATTCAAGTCAACATCCTTAAAGAGAAATGGAGGGATTTAGCAGTCGTTTCAAAACAAACCCAGTCTTTAAAGATCAACTTGGTACTTTATTCTAAAGAAATTATAGTCTCACAAAATGAAAACTTCCCTTCAAAGAGCATTTGCAAAATGGGTTTGGCACAGGATTTTACCACCACAACTGAGACACACTTGGTCACACTGGCCTAAGCTTGTTTTGCAGTTATCTGCAAAATGCAACAGCCCTTTCTTGAGTCTGAGCATTACCAAAATTAGAAATCTTCAGAAATTTATTGAGGAAAAATCCTTGCATAAATGAAGTTCTGCATAAAGTTCTCTTACCTACTCTGCTAGAGCTTAACTGGAACACAAGTTGCCATTTCCAGTTCCAGGCCTCAGATGAGCAGGAATCACTGACAGTTTGAATAACCAGTGGATCTATGAACATTAATTCTGCACTGGCAATCAGCTGAGGCACTGAACAGCACAGATGTGAACTCCAGACACTCCAGCTTTGAAAGTCAAAGAGAAACAGAGCCCTTTCCCACCCCAGCTCAAACCTCTGCAGCTAATGGGCTCACAAGGTAGCTGATGCCAAGGCACTGGGCTGGGTAAGTCACTGTGCCTGTTCCAAATCACAGGGCTCACAGCAGCAAACAGCTCACTGAACACACTCTCTGAAGCTCGTAGCCCAGCAACACAGACACACTTCAAGTGCATCTACGCTTAATTTAAAATTCTGAAGCACTAACAAAACATTTCAGCTAGTGATGAAAAATGAAACACCTCTACTTCTAGTCTAAAGGCTCTGAATCAGTTCTGGGGAGGATCACAGCAGCCAGCACCTTCAGAAGAATTAGATCTTTTAACCAGGTTTCAATACTTGCCTTTGCCTACCTTTGCCTCCTGCTGTATAAAGCCCGTAAGGACAAAAATCTGCCTTTACCTCAGCCTCTGGGTCCAGGCTAATAGTCTCCATGTCCACTGGGGTCTCCGCCTCCCCTGCAGGAGAAGAAACACATTATGAACTTCTGTACCAGACAGCCAAAGGCAGGATAACAGCCAACATCCAGAGAGCAAATGCTCCTCAGGAGAGGAAACATGAGCGGCACAGCTCAGATATTCTGCTTCGTTAAAACCACACATTAAAACCAACCGCATTAAAACCATTTCCGTAACGACGGCTCATTATGGAAAAAAACTTTCTTATCAGCAGGATTTCATGCTAAGATGCAAAAGACACACAGATCAGCACCTTGCCCAACCTGCCTGTGTGGTTGCTGAAAACTGCAGGCTCAAGAGTGGGCAGGATGCCTTTCCTTCACACCAACATCCCTTTGCTGACCATCATCCCTTTGAAGATATCCCATCCAAAGTGTCTGTGCTCTTGTGACACCACAATCAAACTTTGCCAAGAAGGAATCATAACTGTCTAGTGAGATGACCAGGAATGACCAAGCATCTCAACAATCCCACCCTGCAGGTTTATTTTTTATTAGCCCTGTCACCTTATGTCACTGTTGTGTGCACTTTTGCATGGATCTCCTTTCCTTTGTTTGAACTCTCTACTATGCCAGACAACACTGTTTATCCCACTGCATGAATTTCCTTGGGAAAATGCTTTTATAGCTCTGGAAAACACCCCAGCACTTGCTGTGCTTCTACCACAGCACATGAGGGAGGGAAATTTACTGGAGAATTCATGCTGAATAATTCATGCCCATTCCCATTTGTTGGAGAGGGTGTGCTGGTTGCATCAATTTCTGAAGGAAAACTAAGTCTGATCCAGCTTTGCAAAACTGACATACAACACCAAGATTTTTCTACTTCATGTGCAAAGCTTCTCTAGGTGCTACCAAAAACTCAAGCAACTTGAATTACAATCCCATCCCAAAGGCTTTGCACTAACTCCTGCATATATGCAAGCTCATTCCCTTAACCCAATAGCAGTGACTATTTTCACAGCTCAGCGTGGTTAAAACATCCCTGTAAATGTCAAGTGTTCCTATTTAATCACTGTTTCTCCTAATAAGTAGCAGTGCAGGCACAAACAGTACCAGCATCACCATTTTTAATGCTACCATCCAACTCCAAGGTTGTGGTGGGCCACGGATCATCACTGACCTTCCTGTATTTGGGCTGTTGCTCTTGCCTGGATATTTAAACAGGAAAGAGACTCACTGAAGTGAGTCTCACAGAAGTGAAAAAGCAATCCTCCTATTTTAATTCTTTTTTTAATAGCACAAATTAGCAGGAAATGTAAATTATATTTTGGGAATGCAAAATGAGCAGGTAGTCTTGGGGATGTTAAACAGCAAGATAGAAATGCCACCAAAAATTGACACACATGGAAGTGCCTGTCAGCAATTAGCAGTGAGCAACGCCTGCTCTTTCTTATTTTAGTTCCATATCAGGAGCTCTGCACTTCAGCAGGGGAGTGGGGTACCCCACCCTGCTGCTATCAAGGCTGTACCTCTTTGACCTGTCTCTTGGGTGCAAAGACTGTCAGTGAGAAGTGCTCCAAGCCAAACAAGCAGTCTTGCTGACTTTACAGCCCACAGTTATTTGAGATATCATAGGAAAAACTCCAAATTATGCCCCTTGTATTGAGTCATACTGGCAGTAACTTAGTGTTCATGGTGAAGGAACTTTTGAGTTGCAAGTCCTTTGAGACTTTAAAGTTGTCCAACAGTAAAGCCAATCATGCACTTGGTAAAAAAAAAAAAAAATCTTCATAAAAACACCCCATTCAAGTAAAAAAAATAAATTATTTGACTTCATTTGGCTAGCAAGCTTGAATATTTTAATTTATAAACACTTGATTGAGGTAATGTGTTAAATACTCTGTTCTGGGGCCTGTCAAAGGGTAGCTCCTCTTAATTTTGACATATGGCTTTGAGACCCCACTCATGATATCCAGTGTGGAAAACAGCACTCAAATCCAAAGATGCAAAACCAAACCACATAGGATACACATCAAATTCACTGAAATAAAAGAAATTTAAAACTGAACACACAGGCACTGCTGTTGTGTTATAAAGCCAATTGTCATGAAGTCTTTGCACTGTGTATAAAGCCTACAGCAGCCTGAGGGAGATGTGGATCTGGTATCAGCTGTAAATCAGTATTGGTACGAAAATGTTAAAATACATTTTCCCTCAAACAACAGAAAAAGAAAAAAAAAAAAAGGAAAGAGAAAGAAGAGAAAAATGGTTCTAGCAAATTTACAGTAATTTATATCTCATTTTATTTATGAACTGACTGGACAGGAAAAAACTCTACACTGACCCTCCCACAAACACTTTACAGCCAGGACTGCAATTTCCCTTGCAAATTACTTTACTCCATACTTCTCAATGGGAAAAAAACCATCACTCTGGCAGTGAAGTTTCCTAAGTGAATTTTTTTGTGTAACCTATGCCTGCAAGCCACATGCCTTTGCAGAGGTGGAAAAAAAATTCCACCATTCAGAAAACCCAAATTCCACAGTGGGAACAGTCATTACTGAGTTATGTAAGTTCGCAGTACCACAAGCATTTCAATCAACAAAAAGCCTAACTACACTTTTTAGGTGCATATGCATGAAGAATATTATAAATAGTTCAGTTATAAGCTTTCTAACTAGAGGCTCTTTTCCTCAGAGAATTAGCTAAATGATGAATTTGAAATTTCAGCTGCTCAAGCTCTTTCTGCTTAAGATCTTCTGTGGAAAAAAAATGTGGAAAACTCATCATTTTCCTTTCAGCTGAGAAACTCAAAGCTGGCCGTGGAAACTATCTTGAAGGCTCGAAAATTATTCCTCTGCTTGGTTCCTGCCCTAGTTTTCTGAATGCTTACAGTTTGGAGAATGTAACAATACAGGCATTATATTAAACAGTACAGAAATGTAATTCAGCAAACAAATCGTGAATGTGTTTTTCTTGCTTCCACCACAGTAAAAGTACATCACTTCTGTATGTCCTTTCATAGAACTCCCAGGGGAACAATGTGCAAAATACAACCTCCAACACACAGCTAACTCATGCCAGCTGAGCAAACACTCAGGATTCCAGGCATGCAAAGGAAAGCTCTCTCTGATCTGTATGATTCTATCAACTGCACAGTGCCTGGGATGCACAGTTTGCAAAGGAATGACCTGCCCATGAAAGAGCATTTCTTTATTAATATTTGAGGGGTTTAAATTATCAACAACAAATTAAACCTGTGCATTTACTCATGAGATTTAAAATTCTAGTAAAAATTTACTAGTTTGAAAAAATACTTTGGCAAATCTCAATGTGTGAGATTAAGATGAGGAGGGATCTACTGTAAGAACTAAAATTTGCTTCGTTATTTCCCTTCCAGTATCCCAATAACAATCACATGGACATCTCTGTCAAAAGAATGATGTTACACTTCAGACTGCACCAAAAGCTCAGTCTGCAGGAATGGATCTGCTCTGACAAGTTCCATGCAAGCCACTGAAAAAACCTTCCATCAAACACTCAGAGGCTCTAAAGGCTGTCAATATTTCTACCCCATGTTCCAATACAAACAGCGAGATCAGCAGGAAATCTTTAAACCTAAGAGGATTCAAAGATACAATTTTGAGATGTCTTAGAATTTTTAATATTAAAACAATAAAATGGCCAGGTTCCTTCAATCCATCTAGAAAAAAATACTCTTCGTTGCCTTCCAAAGGAACCTGGCAATTATTTACTACACAAACTAAGGCAGAATTATGGAAACCTCCTCACAGTAACTTCTAATAAAAATTTCCAGCATCTTTCCACATAAAGAAAAGAAAAATACGAATAAAGATGGCTTGCATTTGGATATCAAATATTCCAAAAAGAAACGCAGATGGGTAAACAAGGAAAATAAAAATCAAAGCTCTAACATTAGCAGTTCCATAAAAATAAGGCAACTTTATTCTAGCAACGCCAGATGAGGCTACAATTTATTGAGACAGAGGCAAGGAGATGCCGTGGGGCAGATTCCCATGGATACTCAGCCTCGGGGAGCACAGGGGGTGGGCAGGCTGTGCACATGCGGCCGGGACTCCTGGAGGCAGTGCTGAGGTACCTGCGGAGCTCTCGCCGTTCTGCTCATCCCGCAGGCTCTGCTGGCTGAGCTCTGTCACCAGGCGAACCGCCTGCTTCCTCCCCTCCTCGTCTCCCGACTCCTCCGACTCGATCCTCTTATCAACTGCACGAAACACAGAGAAGGGCACAGTGAGGCTTTTCCCCGCAGCGGGGCACGGGGGAGGAGCAGCAGGCAGGTAAAATAACCGGGAGATTCACATAAACGACTACGCAGTTAGTAGAAATCCTAAGTTAACTAAATGAAAGGTTTAGTCTTAAATAAAAGGCCTCTTACCCCTTGTTTCTACTTTGATTTTGGATGCACTTTTTCCTCCCATCACATCTTCCTAAAACCAACAATCTGGGAAGAAGACTGGAGGAAAAAGGAAATTTCTTAGATCAATGAAGTGCAATTCCAAAGATTACGGAGATGGAATTAGAACTATTACATTTTAAGAGCTTTTAGAAAAAAAATCAGTATCATGTACAATAGTACCAATGACACGAAGAAGTGAAGGCATCAATCAAAAAAAAAACTCCTCGCAGATAAGAGCAACAGTCTCCCCAGAACAACCTGCCAGATCCCTTCAGCTTTACCGAGCCACAGCCACCTGGGGCTGGACCAGAAGGAGCTCCTCGCTGGCCCCCCTCAGTTTTTGCTATCGTTTCACCAGGAGACTAATGAGAACCAGCGCTATCCAGAAGGTTTTTTATCTCGTTATCTTTATTTTTTACGTCAGGCCATCTCCACAACCCCACTGCTGCTCCCTGTGGCACACGGAGCCCCGGTACCCCGCCGTGCGGTCACACACCCCGGCCCCTGGCAGGGCCGGCCCCACGGACAGTGGCCCTCCGCTGGACACACGGGGGCTGCCCGACCCGCGGAGGGCCCACCAGCCCCCCCGGCGCGCAGCCGGCCGCCGCACCGCCCGGAGGAAGCGCTCGAGCAGGCGGCCCCACCACCCCGACCCCCGCACGCTCCGCGGCAGCCCCGCCGGGCTCTCACCCTCCATCATCTCCTGCGGCCCCGCTGCGCTCTCCGCCGCCATATCGCTCCTCCTCCCACCGCCCCTTCCGGAAACTGCCTCCGCCGCCGCCCCAGCCAATCAGAGCCCGGCGCCGCCGCCGCGCCGCGCCCAATCGCCCGCAGGTGGCGCGCCCAGGAGGAGGGGCACCGCCCCGCCCACTGCCCTGTGCGCACGCGCGCCGGCTGCGCCCCGCGGCCTCCTGGGAGTTGTAGTTCTCTGCAGGAGGGGTGGGAAGCGGCTGGGACCTGTTCTCCCTCCACCGGCGCCTCAAGCCGAGCTCGTTACCCGCTGCTTTTCGCCTCGTCCTTCCGCCTACAAACCCTCGGGAGGAACAGCTATCGCCCTGCCGAAGGGCCTTCTACCTGCAGCCTTTCGTCCCCGGAGCAGGTCGGGCGCGCTGCCTGGCGGGGCGCGGGGCACCGCGTGTGGCGGCGGCGGGGAAGGGGCGGCCGGCGGGAGCCGCGACCACCCGGGCCCGCGGGCTGTTTTTGCCTCCTCCCGCGCTGGCGCCCCATTGGCTCCGCTCCGTGCCACTCTCGCAGCACCTTCGCTCATTGGGTGCCGTGGGGCGGAGTCCCGCCCCCCGGCCCCGCGCGCGCTCCGGCTGTGGCGGCCCGCCTGAGGAGCCGCGGCCGGACCTGGGGCCGGACCGCCCGCCCTGTCCCCTCCTGTCCTGTCGTGTCCCGGTGGGCGCCGCTGGCCGCGGGGGTCCAGGCGGCACCCTGGGTGTGGGAGCGAGGCAGCGCTACACTTGCTGATTCAAAACTGCGAGTGACTTTCCAAGTTACCTCAAGCGTTTGATTTCAAAACCGGCGGGAAGGGGGAGAGGGTGCTGGCTGGGTGCTCAGCGGCGTAGGGGTAGAGGGACACAAATTAACAAGTCTTTAACCTATTCAACAGGTAAACTTGGGATAGTAACTTGTAACCATCACAACTTTTACCAAGAGCTCGTACTTGAGGGTTTTATTTCTCACACTCTGGCAGGAAGAAATGCGGTGGGGCGTCCTGTGGGCCACACGTCTCCTGCAGGACTGTCTGGGTTGGAAGGGTCCCAGAGGGATCATCGAATCCAACATCTCAGTGAACAGTCTGTAGAGGGATGGGATCCCCACCTGGGCAGGGTGCTCAGTCAGCAGTCCCCTCTGGGTAATAACCACACAGACCAAACAGAGCAGGACGCTCAAGAATCAGCGTTTTGTCATCACTTACAGGGTTGTGCCTTGGGTTGGAAGAGTTTTTTTCCTGCCAGCGTCAGTCCCTGCTGTGTCCTGACTCTGTGTCCTTTGGTTCTGTTGCAGATGGTGGCTCCCTAGGCGTGGCCTGGCGACCAGAGTGTGATCATGGCAGCCAAGGCCTGCAGCCCCTCGGAAGGCGCCCTTCTGTCTTCATCAGCAGGTTCAGTCCTTACTCACTTGAATGACTCTGATTTGCTAAGTAGATCCTTCCCCTGGGGCAACAAAAGCAGGAAGAGTCGTCTCTCTGGGCTCTGTCAGCTTGGAGCATCACTGCCTGGTGAGCACACTGTTTTGGGACTGAGTTCCCATGAAGCTTTCAGGCAGTTTCAGATCTTCCTCTTCTCTTTCCTCAAACTCAGAGGTAACAGCAATAAGTATCTGCCACATGCACTTGGTCAGTAAACACCTGAGCCATGGATTGCTGCAGGCTGGGGGAGCTTAAAGGGAAAACATTTCTGGACAGGTGCTCACAGAACCTTTGAAAATTGTAGTGCAATCACTTGGCACTTTGCAGCCTAAAACATTGGTGTGGACACAGGTATTTCAATGTCACATACTGTGAACAGTTAATTAAGTGGCTTCCAACTGATGCAGTTTTTTAATAAGGGCTTGAGCACTTACTGCAATTATTTAATGACTGTTTCATTTTTAATTTGAGAGATTTCAAAAGACTTTAAAAACTGCTAAGTAAAAAATTAAAGTTAACTAGTCTGGTTAAAACTTATTAATGTTGGCAAATTGTATGGGCTAAGTTTATGTGTTCCAGATTCAAAAAGAGAAATCTATTAGAATAGTTTCTGTTTTCTTTAGTTTCACTGATTTTATTTTCTTGTAGTTTCTTTAAAAATCTAGAAGCATGTACTTTGGGATTGCTTGATATTTGCTTCACCTTACAGCTTTTTTTTTTTTTTCCTTTAATTAATTCCTCTGATACTCTTGTGGTAGACTGTTACAGCAACATTGCTGACCTTTATCTTTTCACAGGGGAGAAGTGGAGCTCCTGCTGTTTGTCTTCTCTGACAGCTCATAACATTTGTACCAGCAAAACTGGTAACTCATGGGCTCAATGGGATCCTGCCTCCCTCTCTGCTTCCACTGGAAGTTCAGCTTCCTGCTCCTTTTTACACACCCCAGCTGTGGAGGAATCCAGCCAGCCCCTCCCAGCTGCTGCACGGAACCCAAACCAAGCCATCTTCACTGTGGATGCCACCACAACAGAGGTATTGCAGCAGGACCTGCAGCACTGAGCTCCCCATAACTGCTACAGGTTGTGTCATAGGCTAAAATGGCTATTTTTCTCTTGTGTATCTGCAGTTAATCAGAGTGCCATTAAAAAAAAAAAAATATATATATATATATGGTAATCAAGGCATTTTTGTAGTCTGCTCCAGCTCAGTAGTCTTCTAAAGACTGATGAGTTTATTTCCCTTGCAGGTTGTAGTTAACAAAATACACAAAATAATAGCAGGAGCAAGGATTGAGTCTTTTCAAACAGGGCAGGGAGATTGTGGACTTCCCATTCCTGGAAGTGTCCAAGGCCAGGTTGGGTAAGGCTTGGAGCAACCTGGGCTAGTGGAAGGTGTCCCTGCTCATGAGAAGGAGGTGAAAGCGGATGATCTTTAAGGTCCTGTCCAGCCCAAATCATTCTGTGATTCAGTGGTTCTGTAAGAATGCAGCTATGGAGTGATGTGAGGGAAGAAAGGAAGAGCAGAATGTGCTTCAGGCCTTCTCTCTGTAAAGTACCAACCCCGAAATGTGTTTGTGGCACAAGATTTCTTTATTTGCCCTAGTAAACATTTCATTTCCATTGGGAAGGAAAGAATTTCTCTGTTCCTGTCCTGAGAGGAATCTAAAATTTGGTCCTGAAGACTTTAAAGAGCTGTGCCATTTTTTAGCTTGAACTGGCAGTTTGGGACTCTGAGTCCTGACTTGCTCCGTTGCACAGGCTCCAGAGTGCCAGTGACTGGTGTGATCACTGCACACCTTTGAGTTTGGGTGCAATTTTGTAGCTTTGCTTGTAAATACAACTTTGTAGTTTTGCCTTCATGGATGTCATTGTTTACAGTTAATAGAAATCAGGAAACCTAAAAGGAAAGCAAGGTCTCAAAACCTCTTAACCAAAAATCTGTGGGCAAGGGATGTCCTAGAATAAAAATCTATAATGAACTCAGAATTGTAAAGAACCATTTTATTTCCACCAAGAGAAAGGGACATTAAAGCAACAACCTGAGGAGATGATGAGCTCTTAAAAAAAAAAAAAGTATAGCTTTTATTCTTTGTTTAGGTTTGTTTTTTTCTATTCTTTTCTAGATCCTAGTGGCCAATGACCAAGCTTGCAAGTTGCTTGGGTGCAGTAGTCAGGAAATCATTGGTGAAAAGCTGTCCCACTTGATATCCAAATGTGGCCAAGAGGCATGGGAAGCAGTGGGTGAGGAGTACCTAGAAACTTCTGAATGTTCACCCGTGGTTTCAGGAACTGTGGTATGTGAAATGTTCAAGGAAATATTCTCCACCACATAAAGTGGTTTTGTAGGCTTTGGTTTGGGATTTTTATTTTTTACATCTTATAAATCATTTCCTGATATATTTAACTCTTTGAGCATTTGGCAATTATGTCATTTGCAGGACTGTTTGGTTTAAAAGTTTGCAGATGGGGGAATTCAAAGGGCAAAAGATGATTTAAGGGGACACCCATGAGAACCTTGCAGCTGTCAACACATGTAGTCACTGTGACTTGACCTAACCAGAACTTAAAGGACATTAGATCTTTTAAAAATCATTTAACTTAGAAGCCTTCTATTGAGGAAAATTTCCCAATTGTTTGGTCCTTAAAAATATTTTTAAATTTTTCTTAATTTAAATTATCTTAACTTGGATTATGCATATTATAAAGGTCAAAGCCATTCAGATACTGTGAAATGTCTTAGTGCAGAAGAGGGGAATTGATATTTTGCCTAGAATGGGGTTATTTATAAGAGAACTGCATGAGAAAATCTCCGTATTATTTTCTTTTGCTGCTGTTGTGAGTTGTCACTAGAGAATCCTTGGAAAATGAGCTCATATTCTTTCTGGTGTGTTATTTTTGAACTGAAATCATCAGTATCTCAGAGCCTGTGTTACTAATGGGGAGTGTTCATTAGCACCATGGGACATCCCTTAAGACATCTCTGAGAGGCACTTCACACTGAATGCAAGGTGTTAGAATGGTACATTTATTGTTCTGAAGTCTTTATGCCTTTTGACTCCCTGAGGTGGGGAGAGATGATATAAAAGTAACAAGATTTTGTGTATTATTTTTAGACATTTTAATTTCTGTATTAAAACTGTTTATTCCTGTAAAATATTAGTAAGTAGTCAAGAAATGGTGTTTTTCTAATAATGACGGGAGTATCTTGGCTCAGTATCTTACACCTGTTTGAAATTCTTTCTGAGTAACCACAGTCTTAGTAAGTCATGTCTCCATCTCTGGGTCTGGTGGGAAGGTGGATGTTATTGGCCACCTCCAGGAGAAGATCCCAGTCTCAGTCTGGTTGAGGCAAATAAGAAGCAAGGACACCCAGCGTTGTGTGGTCGTGCTGGAACCAGTGGAAAGAATTTCAGCTTGTGTTTTCTTCACTGCTGACGTAAGTGTTTTCCTAACAATCAAACCATTTGCAATTTTGTGAGAGTTTGTGTGTGAGTGGAAGGTGTCTGAAAGGCAGCAGGCACAGGCTGCTGTTTGTGAACGTGGAGTGTGTCCATAGCAGGGCCTGGACCAGGGCTGTTCATGCAGGTGTGCCTCACCCTGACGTGTTTGACAACCCACACAGAAATACACTCTCTCCTCAGGGGACATCTTCTCCTTCAACAGGGTTGGTTTGGCAGGGGGTTGATACTTTGGGGTATGGATGGCCTTGTGAAGGGATCATCTGGCTGAGGAATAGTTCTGTGAGGAGCACTGGACGCCTCTGCCTCTCTCCTGGGGCAAAGGGCAGGCTCTTGTGACATGGGAATATTGTTTTATGCTGTGTCTGCTTTCACTGAGTGAGTTGTGTCCACCAAAGGACTGCAGAAGGAAATTTCCTGCTATTGCTTAGATAACTGCAGAAACCATTGTCAAAGCATTGAGTGCACTGGGGCTAAAATGTTAAAATTTTAACAATCCTGTAAATTTTCCTCTCCAGGGAAAAATTACATCGTGTGACCTCCTTTATGCTCATCTCCATGGCTACCCAACATTGGAAGCAGTAGTTGGACTCCACATAAAGGACCTGATTCCTTCTGTACAGATCCCTCCTCTAGGCAAAAAAATCCCAAAGGTAGAGTATGAGCACCAACCTCTTTCTTCCATAGCCTTCCCGTTTGGAGTGAATGCTGTTTCCCCTCCTTACGTAACAGAAGAAAGCCTTTTCAGAGAGAAGCCTGATTCCCCTGGAAAAGGATGTGCTGCCCTTTTGTGGAGCTGCTATCTAAAGAGTTCCTAACTGGGGATGAGACCATGCCCTGACCTCCCACTGGAATCTGTCCTGGTGAAAGCCAGTTCTCTCCAATTCTAGCTTTGTCAGACACTGTGCTCTCTCTGTAAGCTCTTTTCAGATTCCTTTGAATTCTTTAGCCCATTTCAATCATGAGGAGTGGAAGAATACCCAGGTCTTGCAAATGCCATGAAAGTGGGCAGATAGGAAGTTGAAGGAGGCCTTCTTATGAATGGCTAATTTGTTGAAAAGCTGCAGCATAGACTGGTCTTCATCTTCAGGGTATTTATTTAGTAATTCAACACTCGATTTCAAATCTTTAAAAACCCAGATGTTGATCATTTTGATATTCACAAGATTGGTTCTTTTTCTTTTCCTGCTCCTTTTCCCTGAGAATTCCTGTGTAATTTCATATGAACAATGCCATAAACCCAAAACATTTGTTTAGTTGGAGATTTTCTGTGTGACTTTTGTTTGGTTGTGGTTTTTTGCTCTAATTTAGAGCCTGAGGGTCCAGCGAGCTGCAGGCCGATCCAAAGAGGGTACCATGTTTCCCCTCAGTTTAAAGCTGGAAGTCAGCCAGCTGGAGGAGCAGCAAGCAGCAGTGCAGAAAGATGAGATTCCACAGACAGAAGACTCTCTCCCAGGCTATCAGTACTCTGCTACAGTTGTGGTTTTCTCCACCATCAGTGGTCTTATCACTGTCCAGTCAGATGGAATCATCTGTGGCATCGCGGATAGTTTTGCTTTAATGCTCTTTGGCTATGAGAAGAAAGATCTGCTGGGAAAGGTAAGATAAATTCATATTCCCCCAGAAGACTGATACATGAAGCAGCATATCCACTGGAATTGTGGCTCTGTTTTACACTCCTTGCCATCACAAAACCCCTGTGTTCCACACATTCAGTGACTGAGGTGTGGGGTGACACACAATTCCTGTGCTGGAATTGCTGAGACTTGCAGTGCTGAGAAGCTGCTATAGGTTTCAAGTAGCCCAAAGCAAGCTGCACAGTTCTGTGTTCTCCATTGTGGATCACTTTTGCCTGGCTGTCCGTGAGAATCAGGTTCACAGATTGTCAGCATTTGCCCCCATCCTGTGAGAGCTGGCTTAGCTTTATTAGGTTTCATTCTTTGTTTTAGAACATTACATTCCTGATCCCTGGTTTCTATAACAACATGGAAAGAAGCAGTGGCTGTTCCTTGCCTTTGCCTCCTCTGGATGATTCCACAGGGACAGAAGGTGAGTGCCTTTCTGAAGGTGTCAGTGCCTGCCATGTGTCTGCCCCTGTAACCAAGGGGTGACAAGAGGTTCACCCACAAACACGAGAACATCCTTCATAAAAGCAATGCCCCTCCATGCAGTTTTTAAATCTGGTTTCCACTATAACCTCAGGTAAAGAGAGTTGTTGACCTAAGATTGAGCTTCTCTCTTTGTTGCCAAGAAGATAAAAACTGAATATCCAATTTGGAAATTACAGTGAGAATAGAGAATGCTTTGTACTTAACAAGCACTTCCTCCCTCCCTCCCTCCTTCCCCTGCTAGGACCCTGTGGTATTTTAAAATGTGTAAAATATAGCTTCTGTGACTGTATTGCAGTGGAGCTGTAGCTACTTAGGATTAATATTTTAAGGGAAAAATCTAATATTCTGAAGTGGCTTGTGCTGCTGGCTAATATTCAATGTTATGGTTGCTGTATTTCAATCAAGGAGGTATCACATATTCCTCTGATGCAGTTTGCATCAGAATTTATCAAAATTTTACTTCTTTGAACACAGCACAAATAAACAGAAGCAAAGAAGCCTCATGTTTCCATATCTGTCTTTTCTGGCTAGCTCTGCCCAACTCAGAGAACACCAGCAAGCTCTTGCTTTCATCCATATCACATTTTAGGCTGCTTTTTTTCTCCTTCCGCCCCCCCCCCCCCCCCCCCCCCCATTTTCTTTTTGTCTTTGCTGAGAAATGCACTTCTGTGCTGAAACCAATGTGCACCCCACTGGGACAAAGAAGAGTTAGACAGTGTACAATTTCTTAGGTGATTATCTGATGAACTCATGCCCCTAATCTAGGAGTAGTTCAGTTCTTCAGTGAGGAGGCATTGTTGGCACTCAGCCATTACTAATTAAAGGATTGTTCTGGATTTAAATCTGGATTTGTTCACTCATTACCTTCTTCTGCAGCAATAATACTTGCTTTACTTCATCCTCCAAACTCATGTTTTTCTTCTGATCTGTTGTCACTGGGGAAGGAAAGAACTTCATCTCCTTTTCTTTCAAACATGTTTAAGAGTTTTTTTTATCTTAGAGCTTCAGTGAGTTACATAAATCCAGTCCAAACCTTTTCATTATATGGGTTCGGAATGGGCTGTTATGTGTGGTTTGAGCTTTTTTTTTTAATGCTGCTATTGTATGATCATTATAATTTCAGTCTTTTTACATTATTGACATATTTTTAGGCCTCTGAACTTCAATTCAAGTAGCTAACACATGATACCAATATCTGCCCAAGAGCTTTGCTAGAAAAGCAAATTTTGGCAACCCTAAAACATGTAGATTCCTGTATGTGCTGATTTCTCAAAGCAGAGTGGAACGTTTGTATTTTGACTGTTTTGCTTCAATCAAGCCTTTTATACTCCCTTAATTCCTTAGGGAGAAGACAGACCAAGGCAGTTCCAAGTTTATTTTTAATCACTGTAGCCTCTGAAGGCTAAACATAAAAGTTTAAATTGGTGTGGTTTTGTTTCCTGTTTGGTACAGGGAGCAGCTTCTTGGCTGCATCTTTAGCACACCTTCTGTCAAGAGATGAAGAGCAGAAATTGGAGCAACAACACAAAGATGACAAATTAATACATGATGAAAATAAGCAAAAGAATGGGACCAGTTTCTTTTCTCCTCTCTCACCTCCTGAAGCAGCATCCACCCCCACTAATAGGTAGGCATTTCATAGACTGCATATTCACTTGGGAAAATGAAGAGCTGTGATGACAATCACCAGCAAAAGCTGATTTTTTCACCTGCTTGATGTCTGTGGGAAGGTGTAGCAAGGACCTTCCATGCTTTGCTGTCTTTAGAATCTGAGACCTGTTTGCAAGACAGGCTGAGCTGTCTCTGCCTTAGAGTTTTATTTATATCTGCACAACCTACAATTGTAAAGTTACAGAAATTCCATCTCTGAAGGGGACCAAGTGTTTCATCCAGACTAAGGAAGGAAATTAGGCTCTATCTTCACTAATCATAAATAGTGGATGTTTATCTCCTTCCCGCTGGTGTTGCACTGAAGTCAGGTTACCTGGAGGGAATTCCGAGTGTGAATTCCAATTCTAATTCCTTCTGGTGCTTGGCATAACTGTCAGGTCGTCCATTAAAACAGGGTACTGTGTTACTGAGGTCCAGGCATTTTTTTCTTGTACATTTCCAGGTCTTTTTCCTGTTACAAGGTTAGAAATTCTGTAGAAGTACATATCTGATGCTCACAGTCTACCTTAAGTCAAATTTTCAGCCTTCCACATTAAGAATTCTAACCTTCAGTAAGTATTTACTATCCATTTTAAGGGATAGCCTATTACAACACAGCTCTTGCTGCTTTTTAAAGTGGCTGATAGTGTCATTTTTTGTGCTCTGCTGGTTTGCATCTCTCATATCATACTTGTAAGTCAGGACTGTAAGTGCTCTGCTTTGTTGTGCTTCTAGGCTGCATTTTTACTAATGGAAATGTTTGCAGAATACCTTGTGCCATGGGCTTCAGTAAACCCTGATGGAGGGAGACATCCATCTGCTGTTGGACAGACAAGGGAACTTCTGTTTCCAGCACTGGCAGCATCCTGCTGACATGCCAAGGCCTGAACAACAGGGTTAAGCACCAAATTGTCTTACAAGATGAATCTTGAGCATGATGCTATTAATGCCATCAAGGTTCTTTAGTGGAAAATAGATGATCAAAACATTTCTATTAGTTGTTCTTAATGCCAAACCTGCTGTTGGAGAGCTGTTTGCATAACCTTGTGTTAGGTATATTAAGAAATTGTCCCAACAGATATCCCTAGAGGCTTGTTAGGAGAATATTTTAGGCAAAACCCTCCTGGCCCTGGCTGGTTGGGAAGTGGGCCATCAGCACCAGATGTTTTCTGCACAAAAAGCTGATCAAGTCATTCAGACTGTTTGATTTGGGCCTATAAAGCTGGACCCCTTTTTTGGGTGAATTTGGAGACCTCACCTACGAGTGGATGCACTGCGTGTGGATATTCCCAGTTGCTGGGAAGGGTTCTCCAGGTCCTCACTGAAAAAAGGCATTCCCCAGGAATTGCAGACTCTGGATGGTGGTAAAGGATTTAGGCAATTGGTAATGGATCTTTCTCAATCACTGTTCTTTCTCATATAGTAATGACTAGATGCATCACTTTGCTTATTTTTGCTTATTGCTAAAGCTGAGTGAGTAATAAGCTTATTGTTCTATCAAATGTATCCTTTTACTTTTGTGTTGCCTCAATATTAACAGTAAAATAGGACCATTTTTCCCACTGGTGTCTGTGCCCATTCCACTGCCCCCATCAACTGGCAGAACACCTGCCATGTGTATTAGGGGGGGTTTTGTGGTGGTGATCTATATTTAGAAATTAGGCTAGAGAAGGAAATTATCCATAGGGAAAGAGTGCCATTTGAGAGTACCTGCTGTTCTTTGGTAAATTTGTCAGGATTTTGGATGCCTGTGCAAACAGCTTTCTGCCTTTTGCTTGTAAACTTGAAATAAAACTATTGGTCCAGGTTTTAAAAAGTGACCATATTTAAATGGGTATTGTACAGTAGGACAGTTTAATTATTTTGTAATCAGGATGTCACTGGTAACTCTGAGTCTTTGCACTGAGGACAGCCTTGCTACAGATGGGCTCTCAGCCCACCAGAGAGCCTTATCCCAAAAGCTGGCTCGACACAATGGCACAGTACAGAACAGTGGAAAACTTCAGGATCAAGTAATTCTCAAAAGATGCTCTCTGCAAGGCTCTCTCTCACACCATCTGACTCAGAACAGTGGGATTTAGGTCAGAACTTGGAGATTGCAGAGAGCAGCAGTCACAGTGCAGTGTCTCCTGCAGTAACTGTTGCCTGTTTGTTACAGACTAGAAGACAATCTAAATGCATCATCCTGTCACCCAGTGAGGCTTCCCTCTGAAGTCACCTGTACCTCCCCTGGAACACCAACAGTGGATGAGCCATGGCCTGGAACAGCACTGAACTGCAGACAAGACTTTAAAAGCCACATGGTTCTAGGGCAGGTCTCAAAAACAAACTCCATGTGTCATGCAAAACATTCCAGCCTCCAGCATGTTGTTGTTGACAACTGCCTGCTAAATGATCCTTCCACCTGCTTTGCACATGAAAGAAATACTGTCTGTGATGTTTGCTCAGGAAATGAAACAGGCTGCAGGGCTTCTGCACCAGGAGCTGCCACAGCCTCTGAAGATGCGAAAGAATCTGAACTGAGCTGTATTTGCTCTGGTCTTGAGGTACTGGGACTGAATACTGCTGTCAAGAGGAACTCAGACAATTCTTTAGCTCTTATAGGAGGATGTTGCTCTGATGCAGTGGACTCCAAAATGCTAATTGAGACAAACTGTGGTGCCTTTTCCACTCATCAAGGAAAGCAGCTGCTCAGTGGTGTTGCCACAGAAGCTGATTCTGGATGGCTGGCCTCCAGAAGGCATTTACAAAACTCTGAGGAATCCTCCAAAGCATTTCCTGAGAAACCTGAAACCTTGGCAGAAACTGTGGGGATCAGCTCCAACAGAAATCCCCTGAGAAGCAAAGGTAGGCCTGAAGAACACTGTCAGCTCCTCAGGCAGCAAAATAAGGAGATCAAAGTAACATCAACCCCAGTGAAAGAAGAAGGCAGGCTCAGTCCAGCAGCTCCTTTGACCTGGGAGATTCTGGAAGGCAGCTACATTGGGAATTGCTGTCACAGAGATGGTTCACAATTCAGTAAGTGAAACCTTGTCCTCTTCCTAATCTCCTTTTCACCCACAATTTTGCAGAATGCAGACAGTTCTGGTTAGAAGCTCACAGTGAAGAGGAAGAATCATCTAGAAGACAAAAAATGGTATTTAAGTCTACCAGAGGGTATTATAAAAGGAGGTGGTATAAAATACAAAGTTGGTAAGAAATTAATCTCTGCTGAAAAGTCAGAAATACTCTCAAAACACAATTAAAAAGTGTGAACCTGATAACTTTTTCTGCACAGAAAATACAAACTCCACTGTACACTGTAAATTGTATTAAAATTGCATAATGGGATCAGTTTCATTGACTCCTTCATCTGCATTCAGTGGCTTGTTGAATAAAATCCCTGTTTTTATGTAATCTAGAATGAATGATCACAATTGGACACTGACAAGTCTCTGCTGGAGGTGGGAATTTGGAGTAGCTGATAGGTACCTTTAGAACAGCTGTGCTGTGTCAGCCCCTCTGAGGATTCTTTACTGAGCAGGTGTTCCCCAAATTCTGAACTTTTGTCAAGAGCTCAGAATTTTGTCCTAAAATGTCTGTGGTCTTGTTCTGCACTAAAGTTACATTACACCATTTTAATTTCCTCACTGTTCTACAGGCATACTCTTTGAGGTGAAATGTGCAGAACTGCAGGATCCCACTGCACTTTTCTGTGTCTGGGTGATGAAAGACATTTCACAAAGCCAAAAGGAAGCTGTAGCAAAGACTCAGCATTTGCTCGCCAGCCTCACAAACTCTTCCCAGTCTGTTGCTGATCTTTCTACTAGAAGTCTTGGAGAAGTAAGAAATCTTACCTTTGAATATTGAGCATTTCTCTCCTTGTTTGACTGTTAAGCTGAAGCTAAAGTCAAAAAGTTTTTCAAACTAATGACATGAGTTGGTGGTGTGGATGTTGCTGTTTCTTTTTTTTTTTCCCTACTTCTTTTATATATTAAAACAAAATCTCAATTGCTATTTTGTAGCACTTCTGGTGTGGGGCTTAGTGTAGTTACTTCTCCAAGCCTGAACAATGCGGCTCCAAACTGCGGGATCCTCTTAGAACCTAAGATTCCTCCTTTTATTTATTCTTGCAGATGTGTGTGATGTCTTTTCAGTATATATTAATTTCATAAATGTGATTCTGTGGCTGGTCATGTTTTGCTGGTTTTGTAACCTCTATATCTGTACTCAGGCCATCAGATCAGCTTCCCTTTTCGACAATTCCCGAAGAGCTGAAGATCTTGAAGGATTAGGAGCATGTGAGGGAGAATATGCAAAAAATTACAGCACTCTCAATCTTATTGGCAAAGGCTCTTTTGGCTTTGTCTGGAGTGCCAAGAGCAAGAAGGATCACCAGGAGGTGAAGTATTCCTTGTAGCTCTATTGAAATAATAATTTAGAATGAAAACTGAAAGGTTAGAGCATTCGTATTCTGTTAACATTACACTGTCAAAAGCTTCTCTTTGGTTATTTGGGCTTTTGCTTTGTTTAAACAGAAATCTGTGATGGAAACAGGATAGCAAAACACTTGCACTGATGTTGTGTAGAAATGTTACCTGAGACAACAGGTGCAGAATGAGTTAATGAACTAATGAATGCAGCTAACTGAACCTGTTGAAAGAAGTAGACATTAATCTTAACAGAATTATAGGTTTTAGTCTTCTGTTACTAAAGAGAATGGCAAACCTCGAAATCTTTATTGTGCCATCACTCAAGTACACATGTTGAGATTTTGGCACCTCTTTTTTTTCAGGAGAAGCATTTTGGGTGCTGAGGGGGCAAATCCTGGTGTTTCTCTTGCATGGATGTTAAGTGCTCATTTCCCTCCACTGCACCAATGTGCTGTAACTGGTTGATAAGAGAGCTGGCTTGTCAAAGCCTTTGGAATTCAGAGCAGCAATAAATATATTCCATTTATCTGTATCATTTGGCTTCTAGGACTATAATTTAGTCCTAGACTAAATTTAAATACAGTATATTTAAACTCATTTAAATATACTGTAAGCTCTTCACATTGGGTTACTTCCATGCCTCTAGTAATGTGAGGCACTAACAGATTTCCTGGAAATTAACTCACCTGGCACTCAAAGCCATGCTTTGGCAGGTGATGCTGAATGCTGTTGTCTGCCTAGGTTGTTGTAAAGTTCATCTGGAAGGAGAGGGTGCTGGAGGACTGCTGGGTAGATGATCCTGACCTGGGGAGGGTCACTCAGGAAATTGCAATCCTGAAGAAGCTGCAGCACCCCAGTATCATTAAGGTACAGTGGCTTGGAATTGCTGCAGTTTGCACTGCATCAGGTGGTTTGTTTGCATACTGGGTGTCTGGTGCTCCTCCTCAGGAGCCAAGTGTCCTGTACTGAATCTTTTCAGGAAAAAAAGTAGTCTGTTTATCCTGCTTTGTTTTGGAGGGTGTGTCACAGCAGAGTGTTGCTTGCTTCCACACTTTCACCCCAAACTGATCTGAAGATGTGATTCTTAACAGAAAAAAAGCTATTTCAAGATAAGATGCATATCTTGGAATTGTGATGTCACATCTGATCATGTACTAGTTCAGTAAATAATCTGGACACATCTTGTTTCATACTCTTTGTTTTGAGGTTATTGGGTTTGGGTTGTTTTGTTTGTTTTGTGGTTTTGGGGTTTTTTTTCTTCAGAAAGAAAATTCATCTTGGATTTAATTCTGCTCCTACTTTTAATGCTTTTGTGTTCAGTGAAATGAGACTTTAAAGATTATAACATACACCAATTAAATCTCCAAGAGGACAGCAGTGTTTGTTTAAAAAAAAAGGCACATGATTAAACAGGTCTTTTATTTATAGGTGCTGGATGTATTTGAAAATGAATGTTTCTTCCAGCTGGTGATGGAGAAGCATGGATCTGGTCTGGACCTCTTTACATTTATTGATAACCAGCCCAACTTGGATGAGCCATTAGCAAGTTACATATTCAGACAGGTGAGAGCAGAATTGCTACATGCAGCTGAGAACTGGGCAATGTAAGAACCAGGATTGTGTTTCACTTAATACTGGCTCATCAAGTGGCAGACTGGAGTTGTCCTCAGTACTTGCAGAACCTTTCCTCACCTTTCTGTAGGTCTGCCTGCAGAACCCTCGTTAAGGTTGACTTAGAAACAGCAGAGAAGCCTTTCCAGGACCTCACAGCCTGTGAGGGTTTCCCCTGGAGCCAAGGCCCCTCAGCTGTAACCAGTACTGCCCCTGTCACCCACACACGTTCATGTAGCAGTCACATTTCCTCTGAGGGAGGAGGGAGACTCACAGAACCTGCCCCAAGCTTACAAAAAGCCACATTTTCACTCACTTCAGTGCTTAGCTTAGATTAGTTACAGGAGTAAAGGGCTCTGCTTTTTAAATCAAGAAATTATCTTTGGATTTTAACGGAGGCATAATGCAAAGTAACTCAGGAGCTTGCCTGAGGGCTGAATTGCCCTTTGTTTAGTGAATTAACCACAGCAGCAGTCCCCATGTAATTTCCCCTCACGAGCTTTGGAATAAATTCCTTGCTCTAGGGTATGCAGGGATTGCTGTGCACCCCCCGCACCTGCTGCACCCACGCTGCCCTCAGCTGGGGTGCTGATGGAAGATGGAAGCCAAAGGTGTCCCTTTAGCCCTTTCCTTAACCCAGCCTGGGGTTTGTAAGGCTGAACTGTTCCCTCAGATCTGCACTGCATTTCTCTGCAGAGGCAGATTTGCATTATAAATAGAAACTTTTCTCCCTCAGCCATCTGCTTTTCTTGGTAAAAACATTGTAGGAGTCAGGATGGTCTCCAAGGTGATATCATTCCCATATTATCCTTAATTATGGCATTAAAGCATGAATCGTGCAGGAAAGAGAATGGAGTGACTATGTTATTTATACCAAACTTGGCTCTTAAATGCCTTGTCATCCTGCAGCATGGAAGGCACACAGTCATATCCTTCTGGAGAAACCAAAGGACCCTCCAGATGAAGCTGGGATAAAAATAGAGTAACTTGCAGGATTTTAGCAGTGAGCTCCAATGTTCACAATCACATCCTGACTGCAGCATCCCCTCCTCCTGTACATCTGTGAGATGAAAGCAGCAAAAGCTCTTTAAAGTGTCTCTTCCAAGAGCACTGCAGCAATGATGACAGGCAGGCCTGAGGCCATTTCCAGTTACCATAATTAGGATGTATATCTTGTTTAGGTAGTGTCAAAACAAGCCACAATGTGACTCACTGAAAGCTGTGATGCCACATCAATTATCCAGGGACTCAATGTAGTAACACCTAGTTCTTTCTGTCTCTTCCAGCTTGTGTCAGCTGTTGGGTATCTCCACTGTAGGAACATCCTTCACAGAGATATCAAGGATGAAAATATTGTCATTGCTGAAGATTTCACTATTAAATTAGTGGACTTTGGTTCAGCTGCCTACCTGGAACCTGGGAAATTATTTTATACCTTCTGTGGGACCATTGAATACTGCTCACCAGAAGTGCTGTCTGGCAAACCGTATGTCACCCTCTGAAAAGTCATTTTTGGTGGTGTGCCATCACACCAAAAAAAAACCCCACGTGGGCAGGGCTGGAACAGAGGAGCCAAGCTGCTGTGCCTTTGGAACACTGCTACAACAGGAACTGCAGTGAGATTTAAGGCACTGCAGTGGCAGAAATCACTGTGAAGATTTGAGTGCATACAAAGTAGGGCACTCCTCAGCATCACTCAGAATTCTAGTGACAGAAATCAAGTTGTAAAAGCTTGAATATGTACAAAGTTATTTCTAAATCTGTTGTCAGGCTTTCTCTAGCAAAAGCGTCTCTTTCAGAGAGGTGGAGTAAGCAAGTATTGCTGTCGATAGCACCTTCTCCTTGCATGTCTGTGCTTTGTGTCCTCCCACTCCCATCCTCTCTGTTCTCCTCTTTTCTGCATGCTTCCCTCTATCTGAATTTTTGCAATTTGATCCTTGCTCATCTCCCCACTGATTTTTGTACTCCTTGGGACTCAAGGATTCTTCTCTTGCTGCTGTTTTGGATGTGCTGCCTAAATCTTGGCTCTCTCCTTTACCTCTCCAAGTGCTCTGTACCTGGCAGCTGGTGCTCTCACACTGCTCCACAAGGAAGCCTCCCCATCACAGGAGTGGCTCTGCTGTAACTGTACCTGCCTGGATGGATCTTGCTCCTGCTTCACAGCTCTTTCCATGGGTCCTTCAGGCAGCTCCTCCTAAAGGAGTAGGGGCAGAAGCAATGCAAGGAGGAGAGGAAATTCCTGCTGGGGATGAGATGAAAGGTGAAGCAAGCGGCTCTGCCCTGAGAGTTCCTCCTCTTACTGTGTGAAGGAACTGGCATGCTTTCTCAAGTGGAATTGAGATAGTTAATAGTAATTTCCAAATAACTTTTGTTTTGAAAGGGCTGGGAGGATGTGTTTGCTCTTCCATTTAAATATTTACTTGACAGTTTTGGCTGAAGATGAAGAAGTTGGAGGGGTAAGTTCTTGTCACCAGCTTACGTATGTGGAAGTCTGGGTGCATGTTACACATACTCATCAACAGAAACTGGTTGGCTGTTCTGTGGTTGGTTTTATTTCCTGGAGAAGGATAATGCAGACTCCTCAAACACATGAGAACCTTCTCAGAATTCTCACCAACTTCCTATGTTAAAATAAAAATTGGAAAAAAGGGCTGTCAACACCCTTTTTTTTTTTTTTTTTTTTTTTTTTTTTTTTTTTTTTTTTTTTTTTTTTTTTTCCCACTTCCTTTAGTATATAGCTATGTACCTACAATCTGAGTTTATGCAAGCTTATCTCTGCACAGGTACCATGGCCCTGAGCTGGAGATGTGGTCGCTTGGCATCACCCTTTACACCCTGGTGCTTGGGGAGAATCCCTTCTGTGAGCTGGAGGAGGCCTTGGCAGCTGTCCTGAGTCCTCCTCGCCCTGTGTCAGAAGGTGAGCTATTCCCATTTGCTTTGCAAAAGGAGCAGATCTCTTGGGAAAGTATAAACAGTGGTTTTTCACCCAAAATAAAGGGAAAGACTGAAAAAATGATCTCTAATGCGTTCCGTGATGATTTGGAAAGCTGCTCAGTGCAGCAGAGTCTGGGGGATTTGTCATTCTTTGAACACAGACCCTATCTCTCATTCCCAACCTGCCTAAACCCCAGCCTGAGCCATGCCCTGCTGTCTGTGCCCAGGTCTCATGGATCTCATGGCCGGGCTCCTGCACCCTGTTCCGGAGCAGCGCATGACTCTTGCCAGGCTGGTAGAGGATCCCTGGCTGAGACAGCCTGTGAACCTGGCAGACTACACCTGGGAAGAGCTGTTTGCCCCTGCTGAGCCAGCTGAGACCTTGGCCTAAAGGCTTCTTCATCGAGGGGTGACTTAGAACAGTCTGAGCTCTGTTAGCAGGACAGGTCCCATTGGAAATTTACCTGCTGATACTCACATATACTCAGTTTATTACTGTTCTTACCCAGGACACGTTTTAAAGATGTGAAGCAAAGATTTTAATGTTGTTTAAATTGTTCATAACTTGGAAAATATTTTTATTGCCTGGTTTTATTTTTTATATGTAGTTTATATACCTTTCTGAAAAGATAATAAATAAATTAATGATAAACCTGTCTGTTGGTTTTCTGGAGTATGTAGGCACAAAGGAAACTCAAGACCGGACACGTAATTGCATGATTTGGGTGGGAGGGGTGGGTTGGTATGGTCCTTTTCTTTAAATATATCAGAGTCCTGTCTATATTTAGGAAAACAGTCCTCGATTTTGATGAGTCAGAGATATTGGGAAGAAAAAATAGATTCAATAAAGAGAATTTGGTCGAGACATGTGTAACAGGAACAGTTTGGGGTACAGGTCAGCCGGGCTCAGGTGCCTGGAAGTGCTGGGAAAAGGCAGCGGTTTGGCCGGCTGCTGCAGCTCTGCAGAGAAGCAACAGGACTCGGCTTAATTACTGATTAGCTTTGAATCCAGTTTTGGACTGTGCTGTCTCCATCCGAGCGCTGCCCTGACCTGCGTTCTGTATCGGCGCGCCCCGGCTCTGGCCCCGGCTCTGGCCCCGGCTCTGGCTCTGGCTCTGGCCCCGGCGGGGATGGTGACCCGCGGCCCGCGCCTCTCCGGCGGCGGGATCGGCTCTGCGGGCACCGGAGCGGGCACGGCGCTCTGGCCGCGCTCTCCGCAGGTCCCGGGCTGTGTCTGCCCCAAGCGATCCCGCCCTGCCCGCCCAGAGAAGCCACGCGGGCCCGGCTCGTACCCCGCCCCTCCCCGGGATCCCCCGGCGCTGCCGGGGCGGGTTCGCGGCCTCGCTGCGGGGCCATGGCGGCCCGGGCGGTGCTGAGCGGGGCCGGGCGGGCGCTGCTGGCGGCCCGGGCTCTCCCCGCCGCCCCCCGGCCGTGCCCCCGTCGCGGCTGCGGGGAGGCGGCGGCGCTGCGGGCCATGGGCTTCAGCCAGGAGCAGGCCCAGCGGCTCCTGGCGCTGCAGCCCCGGCTCGGCCCCGAGCACCGGGAGGCGGCGGCGGCGCAGCTGCTGCTGCTCGGGCTGAGCGCCGAGGCCGCCCTGGCGCTGCTGGAGCGGAGCCCGGCGCTGCTGCGGCTGCCCACGGAGCGGCTCCGGGAGCGCGCCGAGGAGCTGCGGCGCCTGGGGCTGGACGGAGGTAGGGCGGCGAGCGAGGGTGCGGGGGGGTCACCGGGGCTGTGCCGCCGTCCGGCTGCCCGCTGATGTGCTGCCCGCTGATGTGCTGCCCGCAGGCCGCCTGCACCGGGCCGTGAGCCGCTGCCCGCAGCTCTTCCACGTGCCCCGGAGGAGGCTGGAGGCGGCGGTGCGGCTGCTGCGAGAGCGCTGCCTCTTCACGGCGGAGCAGCTGCGGGAGGTGCTGGGGACCTGCCCCGCCGTGCTGCTGGAGGAGCCGCGCACCCTCCACCAGCAGTTCCAGGTGAGGACGGGACCCACCCTCCTGCCAGAAGCGGCTGCGGGAATAGGGCCGTGCCTGACTCCCCCCGTTCCGCCCGCAGTACGCCTACTTCAGAATGGGGGTCCAGCAGAAGGAGATGGTGAAGGCTCGGCTCTTCCAAACGCCCTTTGCCGAGCTCCGGAATCGGCACATCTTCCTGGAGCGCCGGGGGCTCTACGAGACCCCATACAAAGGGCAGACCCAAACTAGTAACCCAAAACTGAAGGACATCCTTCGGCTCCCAGAGAAAGACTTCCTGGCCAGTCTGGCCTACTCCACCCCAGAGGAGTATGAGGTCTTCAAGAAGCTGCTGGCTCGAGAGGAGGAGGAGAAGGAAGAGGAGGATGTGGATGCACTGTACACAGAGGATGATGATGATGATGATGATGATTTGGACAGTGATGAAAGTAAAACAACCCGGGAGTGAGGAGGTGAGGCTCTAAGGTGCCTGAGCCCTCTCCTGCTGCTGCACTCTCTGGGTGCTTTGGGCTCCCACCTCACACCAGCAGAGGCTGGTTGGGGTACTAATAAATCCCATCTGTTAAATAAAAAAAACCACTCTTTCTCCTCCTTGACCAACTACTTTAAAAAACCCCCAAAACAACAGTTTCCATAAAGTGTTTTTATTAAAAAAAATCAAACAAAAACCCCTAATTTATTTCCAAGACTAGGTTAAAACCTTCTGGCTGCATTACATACTGAGCCAGCTGTGGGACAGGAGGCTGTGGGCTGCTCTGCTGGCTGGCAGTGGGACCAAAGCCTGTGGAAACAGAACTGTCCCAGGGCAGGGCCACCTCCACCTCCACAGCCCATGGCAGTGCCGATCTCGTGGCTGACAGAGCAGGGGTGCAAATACTTTCAGACCATAGCTCCAAATCCTCTTGTCTGGGTTTGCCCTTGCCCTGCTCTTCCTGGGAAGGCAGGGCTGCTGTTCTTGCCAGGCAGCTGGAACAGGACCAGGCAGCCTTGGAGCAAAACAAGGCCTGTCTGTCCTGTGGGAGCAAAGCCAGAGGTGGCGCAGGAGGGGAGCAGCACACTGGCCAGCTGGTCGTGGCTTCACATTGTCCCTGTCACTGTGCCTCCAGGCTGAGCACTGTTACACTGCTCCCAGGAGGAAGAGGGTGGTGACAGGAGCACTGAAACTCCTGGGCTTGTCCTGCTCTCAGAGCATCTTCCAAGCTGCTGCTTGAGACACACAGCTGAGCAAGAGAGCTCTGTGATGCTCAGCAAGAGGGGAAGGGCCTCCCCACCAGAATAATCCCACTGTGCTGGGGACATGAGGCTCTATACCATAACTGCGATATATCTCTGGTATGTGTTAATTTATAATATACATCGTGTACGTTAATACACAAATCTATGTTTAACTAGTGTTGTCATACAAACTCACAAAAAACTAGGAACGTTTCTAAGCTACACTTTTTCTTTCCTTGCCTGCCCTGCCAGAGTGCTGGGTGCTGGTCCTCTCCTCCACATAGCTCTGCAGCACTTCCCTGCCATAGGGAAGGCAAACTCCAGGTGTAGTGCAAGGGGATCGTATGTGGGGCCTGGCTTCCTCACCAAGCCTCTGCTGTGCCCTGCACTGCTGTGGAGGCAACTACAAGTGTGGTGGCATGCCTCAGCTGACAGACTTCAGATCACATTTAAAATTCTTTTTAGGTGCTCTATTGGTTTCTGAGCTGGAAATTTGGTTAAAATCAGGGCTTGTTTACAAAGCAAAGAAAAAAGGCAGGCAGTAGAAGCTGCCTCAGTTTCCCCTGCTAGAGCAGAGGAAACAGGAATGCTCCTCTACTGCCTGTGCTGGCCTCACCACTTGGAGCTGCTCACCATTTCTAACTCATCTACAGAGGCTGCTCCTCAGAGTGTATTTCTGGGGGCCAGATTTCAGGTGATGGCTAAGGCTTTTTGGTCTGCATTTAACTGTTTTATTTGAGGGTTATAGGTAATTTCTAACCTTGGATTATGGAAACAGATTGGTGCAGATGCTGTTGGCAAGGAGCTGGGCTGATCCCTGAGTGAAGCGGGGAGCCCGTCACTTGTGCAGAGTGGCTGGGGGAGCTGAGCAGGGCCGGCCCCCTCAAGGGGCACTGGTGCTCAGCTCCTCAGGGGCAGAGAGGGGGCCAGCAAAGGCAGTGCTGGGCCAGCAGGGGGAAAAGGGAGCACTACTCAGTGTGCTGATCCAGCTGCATGTCCCTAATGGGCTGGAGGAGAGGGAGAGGTTGACACCAGGCAGGAAGGCTCCCCTGCTATGTTCAACCCAGTGAGCAGATCTGATCTTCCTGGTGTTCAAAAAGCCCTTAGATGTGGAAAGACGAAGCTTCTACTGCTTTAAACCCTGTGGAGGAGCAGGAGTATAATGAGCTGGTGTGCAGAGTCTGCCAGATGCCCTGCAGCTGGCCTCTTCCCCACCCTGTGCACCAGTCTTGTGCTGAGAGAAGGGGACCTGCTGTCTCCAGGACTCCAGCCTTTGCCTGGCCCTTTCTGTGCAGGAGTCCCTTGTTCATCGAGCTGCAAAGCCAGGGAGATTACCTCCTGCTTTTCTACCCAGCCACAACCAGGAGCCCCCAGCCACAAGCCCTCCCACTCCCTCAACACGGTGGTGTGAGCCAGGGTTGTGCTCTGGCCCGCGCCCATCTCCCTGACTCCCTGCATGAGAAGTGCCCTGCCTGCCTCTGAGGAGGGCTGGAGCAGGTACTTACTTCTATGGCTTCTTCAGTGTGTGACTGTTGCTTGGCTTTCTGGAAGAGAAGGGAGGACAGCAGTGTCAGCCCCACGCCCCTTGGCATTGCTCACAGGCACTGGCATCCAAGCCTTGGCCATGTCAGTACCCCTCTACCAGCCCAGCCCCAGGCTGGGTGTCCCCACGCATGCTGGGGCACCCCAGCCAGCCACAGCCTCCTGTGCAGCATCACAGGAAGGCTGGCACATTCAGTGTGCTGCTGCTGTACCTGCTGTTTGTCCTCTGGGAACTGGTGCTCTCACAGCTCTCCTTGTAGCAGATGTCCTGATGTACCTTGTAGACTCTCCTGGACCTGCACACACAGTGGAGACGTGAGTGAAGGGAACAAAAGGGAGAGATGTGCTTTGGTGAGGGTGAAGGGGAAGTCTGGGTATTTCCCCCATTTCCTTCCAGGCTGCAGTAGCCAGCCTTGGCAGGAATGGGCTCAGCCTGCTGTGCCAGAGGATGATCCCAGCCAGGCCTTTGTGCCTCCATTGCAGGGAGGCCAGGGGCAGAGTAGAACACCCCCATGCCCCTCAGGGCTCCCCCAGCCCTCTGCTCACAGATGGAGAGGCAGCCAGAGGCTGGATGGGATCTGCTGCTGTCTGGGGGTCACACACACACACCAAATCCAACCTTGCTGCCATGTGGGTGGGTAACACCAGTATGGAGCTGTCACTCCAGCAACACCCTGCCCTGATGCACAGCTGGGGGTGGCCACAGGGGCATGCCAGGCTGCTCAGCCTGCACTGGGGAGGGGGCAACTGCCAGCTGGGGTTGGAGACGGCCTTGTGCTCACTCTCCCTTCCCCAAAGCCGAGCTGCAGGGAGACATCCCCAGCTCAGAGCACAAGGGGAAGGGGGGAGCATAACCTGCAGGCAGTACTCACAGATAGTGACAGGTGCCTCCTTCCCACACTGGGAATGACCTGGTTTCCGAGTACAGCCGTGTGCACGAGTGTGGCACCTTCTTGCAGGCTGCTTGGGGAATAGGAGAGGGGAGCTACCACTGAGCCCATCCCTGGCCCTGCCTGCCTGTGCCTTGTGGCAATGGTCTGGTGAGGCCCCCCTGGCTTCTTGGCCATGCTGGAGGGCTGGCCTCAACAGAGCTGACCCACCAGTAGAAGCAGAGCCCCCAGCCTCACACTGCCTACGGAACTCTCTGGGTAAGGCAGAGAGCTCAGCCAGGAGCAGGGACCAGACCTGCACTCCTATCTCCTCAAACTAAGAGCAGATCCCAGCCCCTCTCTTAGCTTCCAGCATGACACAGCTCTCTAGCAAAGCCTGGGCGTTGTGGGAGCCCCTGGGTGCTGGCAGGGTGTGCTGGGTGACCTACATCTTAGGGGACCTGTGACAAGGACAGCCACCAGCCTGGCACTGCAGGAGAGGGCCCTCCAGCACAGCCTGGCACTCACCCAGCTGGCAGAGCCGGCCCTTGAAGCCCGGGCGGCAGGCACAGTGGTAGGACTCGCCATCTCTGGTACAGGTGCCTCCATTCCTGCAGGGATTCTTAGAGCACTTCTGCCCCTCTCCTGCAAAACATGCTCGACCATCAGAGCCTGGGGCCACAGCTCAGCCCTGCCAAGCCCCTGGCATTGCCAGGATGCTCCCAGGAAGAGCAGGTGGGCAGTGGTGCCTGCCATGCCTCCAAGGAGGGCAGGCTGGTGCTGAGCACGTTGCCTGTGAGGCCAGGGCTGGGTTCCTGCTGCTGTGGGTCTCCCCTGGGACTTACTCTTGCTCTTTGCCTCATGCAGCTGCAGTGCCAGACTGTCCCAGCTGGACACCTCTGTGTTCTCCAGCTTCACTGGAGCCTCCGGCTCTGGACAACGAGAGGATTAAATGTCACCTTCCAAGCCAGAGCCAGACCCAAAGGCAGCCCCTCCAAGGGGATCCAGCCTGCTCTGGGGCACTAGTCAGGCCTGAGGCAGTGCCTTAGCCCTTCCCAGCTGACATCCCTGCAATTGGTGTGACACTCTCACTCCTCCTGGAAGGGCCTGGGACACAGAGTCCTGGGGATGCAGGGGCAGAACCAGGATGTGCAATGAGGCCAAGGGTTGCCCTCAGGTGTGCCAGGCCCCTTCCCCACCCCATGGTGTGGGGTTTGCAGCTGCTCTAGGGTATCTTGGGTTGGCACTTCTATCCTCAGCCTGGGGATGGAAAATGGGGGCTAGGTCTGGACTAGTGAGGGCTTTCTCACCCAGGTACCCTCCTCAGGTGTGAGGCTGTTCTTGACAGTGGGGCCTGAGGCTGCTGGGCAGGCAGGGGCTGCACTGTAGGGCTATGGAGCCACTGCTCAGGCCCCTGCTGCAGCTGGCAGGGAAGAAGGGCAGCTGTGCTACAGTCAACATTGCCTCCCATCAGCAAGGGTTCCTTCCCTGGGCTCCCCCAGCCAGTCACCCCTCTCCTCGGGCAGGGGTCTAACAAGCAGAGTACATGTTTGCCTGCCCAGGGCCAGGTGAGAGGGCTCCACCCTCCTCTATAGCTCCCCCAGCCCTACAGCAGCCTGCCTGGCTGCCACCTCAGCTTGCAGGGAGGTGCAGGAGATGGTACTGGATGACAGGAGCAGGACACAAAGGCACAAGAGCACTTACGTGTCTTCAGAGTGATGGATTTTCCCAGCGCAGTGCCAAACCTGGCGCTGATCCTCCCTCTGCCATCCACCAGCTCCGTGAACCTGGGACAGGAGAAGCCATAAGGGTATGGGGCACTGCAGGCCCCCCAGGCTCTGCATGCTGGGGTTCACAGCAGCTGCATTAAGCATTCACTGGTGGCATTAGGCTTTGTGCAAGTCTGACAGTTTTGGCTTTTCTTCTCTGCCAAGGTCAGGATGAACCCCAAATCCTAAGTTTCTAGGACTCCAACATGCAAGTCCCACGGGGGAACTGCTCTCAGGGTAAGGGTGAGAATCCCAGTGGATGGGCAAGAGGCTGCACCCCAGCAGTAGCATGGCTTGACCCTGCACACACCTGGGAATGGAAACTGGGAAAAGGGACTGGCTCAGCCTAGTGCTTGGGCCGAGTGGAAGAGCCAGGAGTGCTGAAGCAGGGCCTACCTGGGGTCTGGCGAGGGCTCCTCAGCTGTGTCACGGTCTGCCAGCAGGCGGAGCTCAGGCAGGAAAGCTGGGGGCAGCCTGTTCCGCAGAACCCGGGGGTGCCCAGCTTGGCTCCACCGTCTCTCTGGAGCCCCATCCCTCGGCACTGCAGACCAAAGGATGAGGCTTAATGGAGGCAGCATGAGCCAGCAACCGACCTCCCAGCCAGTCCCATCATCCCCAGGCTGCCAGGTGACACACAGACACACTCCATACACGGAGGATGCAGGTGCCCATCACCAAGCTGGAGCTCTCCATCTGCCCTTCACTAACCCTACAACCCCCACCTCCCATTCCAGTGGACAGGTAGGTACCTGTGTCCTGTCCCCACAGCCTGCTGCAGACACCCAGTGCTGGGGCGCTCATCACTCTATTGGCCAACTGGTTTCCACCCCCTATCCCAATTCCCTGTCATGCCACGGCCTCCCTCATGCTGCAGCAATGCAGCAGAGCCCCGGGAGCACTCACAGGTGGTGACGTAGAGGTGGATGGGCTCGCTGTGCACCTGGCCTTGCTCCGTGTTCTGCACAGCTGTCAGGGACAGGTGGTAGCGCTGCCCAGGCAGCAGGTCCCGCACCGTGTAGGACACCAGCTTCCCATTGGGCACGTAGCGGCTCTTGACGCTCTGGGCAGTGGTGACGTTGATGATGTACCCCTCCATGGTGCCAACGGGGGGCTGCTGCCACGCCATGGACACAGAGGTGGCGGTGACATGGGAGGCCGTGAGGTTTTGTGGGGGGAGAGGCCCTGCGGCAGGCAGGGGATGGGGAGGAAAGCGGTCAGAGCTGGTGTCCCCGAATGGCCACTGCCCTCCTTGTTCATGTCACCTTACAAGTGTGGCACTGCCCCAGCCTGCCTGGCCCTGCCCAGACCAGCCCTGAGCCTGCTCCAGCCATGGGATGCACAGTGAGGGGATGCTCAACACTAGGTCCTTGCCAAGACAGACAGAGCCTCACTGCACCCTGGCACCCAGGTCAGCCCTTGCCTTCTGACTGCCAGATTGCAGAGGATGAATCAGGCCCATGCATGGGGCTGGGCTCATGCTGGTCTCAGAGACTGAATAACATTTAGCAGGGAAGGACATACCAATGTCTTTCCTGGCCTCTCCAGCCTTGCCTGCACACCTCCTATCTGCTGTGCTGGCCAGACAGTCTGGCAGCTCCCACACCTCTCCCTCCCCACAGATTTCCTGCCAAGCTGGGATGGCAAAGACAACCTCACTCACTTGTCCACACATGAAAAGGGGCTGTGGCCAGGCTCTCTGAGGGGTGGTCTTCCACTCCCAGGCCGCTCAGTGTTGTGACATGGATGATATATCTCTCTCCTGGCTGCAGGTCCCTGTGGAGGGAAAAGGGTGGGAAGGGTAAGCAGGGCTGCCTGAGGGAGCTGTGCCCTGGCACCCCTCAGCACCCACTCACAGGAAGGTGTACTTGGCCACGCTGCTGTTCAGCTCCACGGTGCGGCCTGCCAGGTCCCCCATCTGGCGGATGGAGACCCTCACCCTACTCACAGTGGAGTGCTGGAGGCGGTGGAGAGCCCATTGCACCGTGATGGCACTGGCAGTGACATTGGTGATCTCAAAGCCTTCCACCGGACGCGGTCCTGGCCGGAGCAAGCAGAGAGGACTGTGGTCATTGTGGGTTACCCCATCCCTTCCCCATGTGCCCCCAAGGGGGGGTCCTGCTGGCACTTCTAGATCATCTTCCCCAGTAGAACAGCTCAGTGCCACCTCTCCCACTTAACTCATGCTCTCCTGTCCTCACAGCCTCCAGGCAGGTGAGAGGCACATGTACCTGCCCACCCACAGGGCATTGTGCTACTCAAAGCACCCCTGAGTCTGTCCCCTCTGCCCCAGCCCCCTACCACAGCTCCAAAGGGGCTGTAGTGCCCAGGCCTGGCCCTAACCATAGAATCATCAAGAGACCTGGGAGATCATCCAGTCCAACCATCCTCCCAGCACTGTGACTACAATCCCTAAACCACACCATCCAGCACCACATCCAGATGTCTCCTGAACACCTTCAGGGATGGTGACTCTACCACCTCCTTGGACATCCTATTCCAATGTCTGACCACCCAAAGAGTGAAAAATCCTTTATTATTATCTAATGTTAATCCCCTGTCTTGGCTTTAGGCCATTTCCTCTTGTTCTCCCTCTGCAGATGCAACAGAAGAAAGCAGCCTCCACCATACTATAACCTCCTGTCAAGTTTTGGAGAGCAATGAGGTCCCCCTGAGCCTCCTCTTCTCAAGGCTAAACAACCTCAGCTCTCTCAGCTGTTCCTCATAAGATGTTTTCTAGACCCTTGACAAGCCTTGTTGCCCTTCTCTGGACATGCTCCAGCACCTCAATGTCCTTTTTAAAGTGTGAGGCCCAGAACTGAATGCACTGCAGCCTCAACAATGCCAAGTGCAGAGAGATGACCACTTCCCTAGTCCTGCTGGCCATGTTGCTCTTGATACAGGTCACGATGCCATTGGCCTTCTTAGCTATTTGGGCACCCTGTTGGCTCATGTTCAGCCAGCTGTCAACCAGCATCCCCTAGAGCTGCTGAAGAGCTCTTGAGCCAGTTCTCCCCCAGCCTGGAGCTGGAGGGGGCTGCTGTGACCCAAGTGCAGGACTCAACACTTGCCCTTACTGAACATGTCCTTGGCCCCTTGATTGAATGTACCAAGGTATCTCTGCAGGGCCTTCCTACCCTCAAGGAGATTAATGCTCCCATCCAATTTGGTTTTGTCTACAAATATACTGAGGGTACACAAAATCCCTAGGTCCAGACCATCAGTAAATACATTAAACAGGACTGGCCCCAAGCTGAGCCCTGGGGTACCCCACTAGTCACTGCTAAATCCATGGCACACTTCAGGTGGCCATCCTGACCTCAGCATCCAGCTGTGGCTTGAGGCTCCATGAGATGCTGTGCCCAGCATTATGCTGCAGTCTCCTCCCCTGGGCTTTCCTTGGTCTCAGCCTGCTGTGACAGATGTGGCTTATGGGCTTTACCATCACGATTCTCCTCTCCTCAGAGGCCATCTTTCCTACATCTAATTCCCTCCATCCTGTTTGCATTAAATTTCTACACCTACCTGCTCTAGAAAGTGAGATTGAAGCTGCTCTGCTTGTCCATGCCCCAGAGACATCACTGTCTTGGAGCAGAGGTCCCTCACAGCCCCTGCCCTTGCTGGCATGTTCCCACACCAAGCCCAGCAGTATGGCAGGGTGACTGGTCTACAGGATTGCAGAAGCCCTGCTGCCTGTCCTACATGGGGGCTCCTCACACTCTCCTGGGCACAGTGACAAGGAGCAGAACAGCCTGGCCCCAATGAACAGGGTTCAGGAGCAATCCCCACTACAAGCTCCCTTCCAGCCCCTGGACAGGGTGAGCCACAGGGTGTGAGGCCTTTTACTCACAGCAAAGAAAACAGCGATTCTCTGTGTCAAGCACTTTCCAGAGGCCCCCAGCTGGGTTTTAGGATCTGCACCAGCAAACCTGCCAGGTTTGACACCATGCTGGAGCTGGTGGCAGGCTGGAGGTGGCAGCACAAACCCTGGCACCCGCAGGGGCCGCGCACACTCATGACAGTGATCCCCCTGGGGACGCTACTCACTAGTGCGCGTGGTGAGCATGACGGGCCTGCTGATATCATTCTTGTTGTTCACGTTGCGTTTGACTGAAAAGACAGAAATATTGTAGGCTCTGCCGGAGGTTAGTGCCCGCAATTGGTGGGCAGAACGACTTCGGTCCACAAAATCTGTCCTGCGGTAAGAGCCGTCGAGGGATACGTACGTCACGGCGTAGCCGTCAATGAGTTGCCTGGCAGCTGCGTCCTCAGGTGGGTGCCAAGAAATCAACACACCAGTGTCCTCCACCCTTTCCACCTTTAATGAGGTTGGTGGCAGCAATTCTTCAGGGTGTGTGCAAAAGCAAAGGGGAGAGGTAATGCCATGAATCTTTAGAGAACAGACCCTGTCAGCAAGCGGCAGAACAGCGGTGGTAAGAGGACAAGGTCCTCGCTCGTCTCACTTGGCACACCTGGCAGAGGCTCTCTGGGTGTAAGCCACCCCTGGATCAGTGGGCACAGGAGGAGCCAGGGTGCCAGGAGCATTCCCTGGTATCACTGGTGGCCAAACAGTAGCCACAGTGGGATGGGGTGAGGGGTTTGGGGGAGGCCAGTGCCAAGAGGCTTCCCTTGGACGCCTCTGCCTCCCCTCCTGAGGGCATCCGAGGGATTGCCGTTGCTGCAGAGGAAATCTGTGCCCCATGTCCTGGTGCCAAGGTCAGCACCTGCGGCAGCGACTCAGCATGCCAGCACCCACCCATGGCACTGGTGGGGCACGGGCTGATCCCCCCAGGGTGAGCCTCCAGCCCTGCCCGCCTCAAGGAGTGCTGCTGGTCCCGGATGGTGTTGAGCCCCTCGTGGGCAGTGGGCACTGCCAGGCTGGCATCAAGCCCCACATCATGTCCTGGTGCCGCTGCTGAGGGCCTTTACCTTTTTCGCAGTTCTTGCCTGTGTAGCTGACTTTGCAGGTGCAGCTGTGGGTGCCATTGCTGGGTAGGCAGTAGCCTCTGCTCCCACAGGGGCTGGAGAAGCACGGGTCACTGGCTGTGGGAGAGGTGCCAGGTTTGGCAGTGTCAGCAGTGCCGCCGACCCTGGGGCCACCCTGTGCCACCCTGCTGCCTCACCTGTCTCACAGTGGTAGCCAAAGAAACCCTCTGGGCACACACAGAGGTAGGAGCCCCCGTAGCTCTCACACTCCCCTCCATTTCGGCAAGGGTCTGACTCACAGGCATCCACTTCTGGAGGTGGGAGAAAGCCAGCAGTGAGCATGCCAGCTCCCAGCTTCCACAAACGAGCAACAGTGACAGACTCCCAAGGGGGCAGCAGGGCAGAGGCATAGCCCAGGGTTTGGCACAGCTGGGCTGGACACTGAATCCCCCACTGTGAATCATGGTGCCCACATATCGTGGAAGGGGTGGACACCTTGGAAAGGGAGTCCATCACTGGTGGACACCTCATTCCTTGCTTCCTCCCCATCAGAGCAGTTTCAGCTCTGCCCCTAAAACTACAGGCAAGGAGGTGCATCAGTGAGCAACCAGGTGATGGCTTGGGGTCAAGGTGTCCAAGACAGTGACCAGTCACCTGGCATGGTACCAGCCCTGGCAGTGTCCTGGTGCCCACAGTCCAGCCTCCCACTGACCTAGGAAGGGAGAGCCCCTACCTGTCTCACACTGAGTCCCCAGGAAGCCCTCAGGACAGTAGCAGGCAAAGGACCCGGGGAGGTCTTGGCAGGTCCCACTGTTCTTGCATGGCTCCGACTGGCACTCGTCAACATCTGGGGTCCGGCGGTAAAAAAGGAGTCAGCTCAGCACAGAGACAGCTGGTGGCTAAGGACAGGGGGTTGGAGAGGCAGTATTTCTCCCACAGGGCATGGACCCTTCCCATGTAATTTGCTTCCCCAAGCCCAGTGGCCAGGAACATCCCTGCTTCTGGATGCCCACTGCCTCAGGCCTGCTCCCAAACCATACGGCATGGGGACATTCCTTCGGGAACCTTGGGGGCACAACTGGCAGTGTGGGGCTGTGCCAAGAGATCCATCCCATAGGGTGCTTGTGTCATGTCCCCTCATCCAGGTTCCAACAGCCCACCTTCTCCTATCACTGTCCTCTGCCAGATCCCAGGGAACTGGACTGGAGCCATCTTCCAGAGTCCCACTACCTCCCATGCTGCCCCCACAGTCCCCAACCATGAGCAGCATCTTCCTGGTGGAATATCCTACAGTTAGCTGGGAGTCCTGGGAGAGAGGCCCTTGCCTCAATCTGATCCAAGCACACACAACTCCTGGTAACCTAGCTCCTTGCAATGGAGTTTGCAATCCACTGGGGCTTTCCCAAGGGCTGGGGAGTGAGGAAGGGATTTTGACAGTCCTGGAGCATGCCTGCCATTGTCTCTTACCCAGCTCACAGTGGTAGCCAGTGTAACCTGGCTCACACAAGCACAGGAAGGCAGAGACACGATCCTTGCACTGGCCTCCATTCAGGCAGGGCTGAGACTGGCACTCGTCAATCTCTAAAGGCATTTAAGCAAGGGAAAGACAAAGTGAGAGACATGAGCACAGGACAGAGATCCCAGGGAGGAAGGCAGCAGACAACTGGAGTACATATCCTGGGGTCACCAAACCATGATGGTGACCACAGGCCACTGGTATGGTGTGCCAGGGCTTGCCCACTCTCACTCCTCACCATCACATTCCGGGGGGTCGCTCCAGACACCTGGCACACGGCAGACACGGGGATGGTTGTGCTGGCTGAGGATGTAGCCCAGCTCACACTGGTATTCAGCCAGCGCACCCAACTTGGTGGAGTTGAAAGAAGCCTGGGCATGCTTCACCTCACTGGGGATGCCACAGTCGACCTCTGTGGAGAGACAGGGGATGAATGAGGCCCATAGAGGTGCTCCAAGTCCCCAGCCAGCAGGGGAAGCACAAGGCCCTTACCAAACTGGCAGTGTTTCCCTACATAGCCCACAGAGCAGGAGCAAGCACAGCCCCCATCAAGGTCCTTGCAGGTTAGCCCCATTCTGGCAGGGGCTAAGAAAGCAAGGGGAAGGCATTGGCAGAAAAGCAGAGCCAAAGAATGAAACCAGAGCCAGCCCCCTTCTCCTTCCAGCAGGGCACAAGGAAGAGTTGCAGAGAAGGGGGGTCAAAGCAAGCAGCGAGTTCCTGACAGTCAGGCCCATTGTCCCCCCAGGCAGTGGCACACCCTCCTCAAACGTACCGATCTCACAGTGCCGGCCGGTGTAGCCTGGGGGACAGTCACACTTGTACTTGCCGATGTAGTGGAAACAGGTGCCTCCGTTCTGGCAGGGCCCCGAGGCGCAGGGGTCCGGCTTACCTGGGGGCACAAGGCGGGCGTGAGCCCGGGGGGGCAGCTGCCACCTGTCCTCCCTGCAGGGGCCGGGGGGCTGTACCGATCTCGCAGTGCCGGCCGGTGAAGCGGTAGGGGCAGGTGCAGTGGTACTCGCCATCCGCCTCCCGGCAGGTGCCCCCGTTGCGGCAGGGCCCCGTGCTGCAGAGCCGAGGCTTGGCTGCAGAGAGAGCACCTGGGGTCACACAGAGCTGCTGCCTCCCACCAGTGCCCTACCAACCCCTGGCTGCGGGGAGCCTGACTGCATCCTGGGTCCAGCAACACCACAAAGTCTACACCCGTGCAGATGTGTGCTGGGGCCTTGGGGGCCAACAGGTGCATGATGCTGGGAGGCTGCTCCCAAAGGCAGAAGCTATGGCGTGTAAATAAGAAACACCAACACCGATGGTGTTGCACAAGAAACAACTGGATCTGCTGCTGTGACTGTTGGGTGTCATT
Organism: Zosterops lateralis; assembly: GCF_965231275.1. Taxonomy (NCBI): domain Eukaryota; kingdom Metazoa; phylum Chordata; class Aves; order Passeriformes; family Zosteropidae; genus Zosterops; species Zosterops lateralis. The sequence goes on from NC_139770.1 coordinate 22,223,072, forward strand.
AAGGGAGTCATTCAATCCCTCCCTCTACTCTGTAGGATGGGATGGGTAAACCTGCACCAACTTCCAGCTCTTCAAGTAACTGTTCATCTCCCAGAAAGGTCCAAGCCCTTCTCCCAACCTTTGCCAGGTGCTGGGGCCACAGGGAGCACTGTGGAGGTACCTTTCTCGCAGTGCATGCCAAGGAAGTCTTGAGGACACTCGCAGATGTAGGAGTCATCATGAACCTTGCAGGACCCCCCATTAAAGCAGGGCTCTGAGTCGCAGGGGGATGGCATCGCTGCAGAGCCAAATACAGGGCATCAGCGAGGACATATGGCCAGGGGTACAAGGGCAGCTTCCCTGCTGGTGAGGGTACCCCCTGCTCACCCCCACCCCAGGGCTGTTCCCAATCCCTGTGGAGTCTTACTGTGGTTGGTGCCGTAGTTGGTGTGGCAGACACAGAGGTAGCTCCCGCCATACTCCATGCAGTACCCACCGTCCGGGCACTGCGTGTTCATGTTGCACGGTGTCGTGGTGACTTCTGCAAACACATGGCCAGTGCCAGCCTCCTTCAGCAGGAGGACACCCACACAGAAACAGAAGACTCCTAACTTTGCAGGGTCCAATGAAACAGGACAGATCCTCTGGCACAGACAGTGCAAATGGCAATGCCCAGCCTGGATGCTCAGTGAGCTTCAGCAAGGGAGTGCACAAAGGCACTAATTCCCTCCCCACCCATGGGAGCTGTGAGGCAGAGGCTGGGAGAAGAATAGCTCAAAGGGGGAGTGATGGAGGTGGAAGCACTGCCATCTCACCAAGTGGCAATATTTCCAGGCTCAAATTCAGTGTGTGCCCCTAGCACTGTGCTAGGCTCAGGCATGGGCATTGCTGACCCACAGGCTGCCTGACTCAAGCATCCCAGAGGGAATGAACACAGTAGGCAAGAAGCTTTCACCTACCAAATTCACAGAGGAGACCAAAAAACCCAGGAAGGCACTGGCAGACGGTGACATTCCCCTCCAGACAACTGCCCCCATTACGACACTCACAGCCCTCAGAGAGCTCTGCAAGAGAGGAGACAGGAGCTTCTCAGGACCTCTCCTGCTTGTGGGCTGGGACAGACAAGTGGCCTTGCCAGATGCCACTCACAGGGGAAGCTCAGGTGGGCAGCAGCCCTGAGGCCCTCAGACACAGAGGCACAGCCTCCTCCAACAGGACAGACCCCTTGTTCAATCCCAGAGCCCTGAACAGGCTCTCTGGGGCTGCTGCTTCTCCCACTCATGAGCATGAAGGCTCCCCTTGAGATGCTACACCCCACCAGTGAGTCCCCTGGGTTGGTACTCACGGTCTCGGCAGTCCTGTCCGGTGTAGCCCTCCTGGCACTCACAGACATAGCCCCTCTCTGTCTCCAGACAGCTGCCTGCGTTCTGGCACGGCTGGGAGAGGCAGGCACCGGCCATGCGGGGCCCTCCTGTGGGGAATGGGGAGCCTCAGCTGGACAGGTCCAGTTTGGAACTAGAATATCCTCTGTCCTGGGGATCCTGATGGAGTCCCAACATGGTCAAGCAGCCCCACAGGAAGGTCTTCCCTCCTGGCAGCTCTGCACATCCCAACCACCAGTTTCAGCAGTGCCTATGACTGACACAGCCCCTTTGCAGCCATTTGCCTATCCTGCCCAGTGCCCCCAGCTGCAGTTCCCATGCCAGGCTGGTTGAGGCACGCACCATACTGGCAGTTGTTGCCGTAATAACCCGGGGAGCAGGTGCAGATATAGCGGCCAGGGCGGATGTAGTTGCACGTCTGCCGGTTCTGGCAACTCTGGTCCTCACAGGAAGATGAATCTGGTAAGGGGAAAGCAAGGAAGTGAGCATGAGGAGAGCCTGGGCCTGGGAGAGGGGCCATGATGGCCAGCAGAACATGGGGGTCACAGTCCTGCTGTGGGTCATCCTGGGGCACAGGCACCTGTCTCGCAGCGCTGTCCCACAAAGGGCTCCAGGCACACGCAGGTGTAGTTATCGACCAGGTCCATGCAGTGCCCGCCGTTCAGGCATGGGCTGGACTCACATTCGTTCACCTCTGCAAGGGGAAGACAGGAAAGGTGGTCAGGTCATGTGTAGGCACAGCCAGCTCATCTGGTGCCTCCCAGCCTAGATAATGCTCAGGAGGGTGAAGGTGATGGACAGAAGAAAACCCAGGTGCCACTGGCAATTCCAAGCATTCCCCTCCCAAAACTACATCCAGGAACGAAGGTGACTGGGAAGGAAGCTTGCCAAGGTACAAAATGTCACCATCTCCATCCCATACTTGTTTCTGTCACCCACCTGTTTGGCAGTCCATCCCTGTGTACCCTGACTGGCACAAGCATTCTGCTGTCCTGTTCACCACCTGGCAACTCCCACCATTCTGGCACACCCTGTTCTCACACGGCGATTCTGCTGCAGAAGAACATAAAAAAAAAGAGGGGCAGGGGTGTCAGCCGAGGTGCAGGACCAGCACATGGCACCCTCTACATGTGGTCATACCAGGCCTAGGCAGAGCACAGACTGGAGCCACCCATGCACCTTTTGTCAGGAGATAGTGGCCATGTCCCTGGCCATGACTGTCCCCAAAACCTGTCCTTAGGAAGCTTAGCTCATCCCCACACACCTCCTGGATGTCAGTGTGCTCTGCTGGGCATTTCTCCCTCCCTTTCTTCCTCCCCCACAAGTCAACTCCCTTCTCGCCTTTTCCACTGGCGCGGCAGCTCGCTGGGAGCCAAATGCTTTGGCGGCACTTCCACTGGCAGGCAGAGGCCAGCAGTGGGGGAAACCTGTAACCATGGCCCCTGCCAGGGACTGGGAGGGTCTTCCCTTGGCTTTGAAGAACTTGGGACCAGAGCATCACCTGCAAAAGCAGGGCCTGCAAGGCTTGTTTGAGCACTGGCTGCCAGCTTTTCTGGCTAAGGGAGTGGTGGTGGAAGAATGCTGGCAGCAGTGCTGAGCAAAGCCCTCAGAAGAGTCAGCAGAAGGAAAGGCTCATGGCCAGAGAAAAGTTTCTTTTGCCTGAAGCAAGCTGAAATCCAAGTTGGCCGTCACAAACTGCTAGAGCCCAGCAGCTACTGCAGGAGCCCTGGTCTGAAGAGCCCTCCCAAGAGCAGAAGTGCCTCCAAGCCTGGGGTCTCTGCTTTTCAAGTGCTGCATTGCTCACCAGTCTCGCAGTTGTTGCCCCTGAAGCCTGGTGGGCACTTGCAGGTGAACCTGCCAGCACCGTTGAGGCAGGTGGCTCCATTCTGACATGGCTGGGAGAGGCACTCATCCACATCTGAAACAGAGCCCCAGGTGGGGACAGGAGCTCAGGGCAGGGACACACAGACTGCCAGCACACAGCAGTGACACTGGGAGCGAGACCTGCTCCCTACAGCAAAGCGCTCACCAACATGGCACCTCTTCCCGGTAAAACCGGCCAGGCAGGAGCAGGTGTAGGAGGGATTCCCTGTGATGCAGTCCTCAATACACTTCCCCCCATTCAGGCAGGGCCGCAGTGTCAGGCAGACAGAGGCTGTGGGAACAGGCAGTGACCCCTGTCAGCCCTCACTCTGGCGGGGCACACCTGCCACCTTCCAGCCACATCAGTGCCAGAGTCTTTCCCTGCACCCGCCCGGCTCCCTGGGGTGCTTGGGGAGCCCATGAGGCTGCCTGCCTGACAGCGGGGCAGGGGCTGCTCCTTGGGGGCTCCCCTGGGACAGGGGGCAGTTTTACTCCTCCTGTGCAAGGGGGAGAGGCTGCACAGGTCTGCAGCCTGGCTAGGGGGAGAAGGTCTGCTCCGCTGGCTGAGGGGACATGAACGTGCCCTCACTTATCATTCAGAGCAGAGAGAAAGGGTATGGGAGAGCCCATGTACAGAAAATCCACCGATAACGCAAGACACACAGATCACGAATGGGAAAACATGGCCAGGGGGAAGTGGGGATGAGGAACCGGAAACCAACAGCTCTGTGGGAACATGCCAAGACCCCTGGAGTGGGGAGCATGGACCAGGCCCTGGAAACCTAGTCCCACATGGCAGGCTGACACTCAGCAGCCCTCCACTTGGCTCAGCCCAGTGTACTAGGACTGATGGATACACACACCCCCAAGGGTGCTGGTCCCTCATGCCCTGCCTGGCAGTGGGCTGGCAGGAGCCTAACTGCGCACATCACCTCCTCCCCAGCCTCCCTCGACACGCCCCGCAGGCTTCTTTAAACTAAGAACTCTTCCTCCCCTTCCCATTTGCTCTCTCAGGCCGTTCCCAGCCCCAGGACAACTACAAATGCCATCCCCAACCACAGCTGGTGCTGAAGACAGTCCCCAAATACCTGCCTCCCCTCCCTCCCCAAAGCCCTTCCAGACATCTCTTCCACCCCGCGGAGGTGGGGGTTGAGGCAGGGAAAGATGGGGCTGGAGAACAGTGTGGGGTTGGGTTGGGAGTTAAGTAAACCTAACTGCTGTCCTCTTACTTGTATTGCTGCAGCCCCCCACTTGCACCTGGGCATCATCGATTCTGAACACCCAGCGCCCGGGGATACCCACATTTGTCGTCATCTCCACGTCAGCGATGTCATCAGTGCGGGATCCGGGGATGTTGAAGTAGCGCTTTCCATCACCAGCGTTAAAACCTGCCTGGAAGGACAAAGGAAGAGAGTAAAGAGATGTCAGTAGTGCATGGGAAAAGGCAGCTGGAGCACCTGGACTCATCTCTCCTGTCATGCAACACCACTGGTGGCACCACTCAGACCAACCTTCCCCTCCCACATGCCACAGGCCAGCGCTCAGTCCAATCCACATGACAGGACAACAGGGTGAAGTGGACACTTGGCCTGCTCAGTCCCTTCCTGAGGATTCAAATCCCATTTGCTTCCTCTCCACCTGCAGCATCTTGCCTGCTGCAGGCTGGCAAACAGGGAACCAAGCAAGGAAAACTGTCGGTAAATTCACACATCTGAGTCGGTACTGGGGTTTTTGTGGATGTGGGTGTTGGCTTTTTTTCCCTTTAACACAACAACACACACAGGGATGAAATAAAACTACAAGCAAAAGCTGTGCTAGCTGTGGCAGCTGCTCTTAAAGGCTGAGGTTAGGAAGGAAAAGGGACTATGAAGCAGCAGCCAAGGCAAAGACCTGTGGTTTTGGGATAACAAAGCCCCCTGTATGGTCTCAGCTTTGGGAGCCAGAGCACACACAGATATTTAAGAACTCTGAAGAAGAAAAAAAAAAAAAAAAACAACAAGCAGAGGGAGATTTTCCACCGCCAAGAAACCGAAACAGGAGCCATGAGCTCACAAGGCAGATGTGTTACCCAGGCACCCCAGGGGCCACGTTCACCACTTACCTGTGCTGCAATGCCACCGAGCCCAGCAAAGTCCCCCCCACTGCTGGCGTGCATACCCGTGGTCCAGGTGATGGACTCATAGTTAAAGATGGTGAAGGAAAGCTTCCCATCCGTGATGAGGACAATCTGGAAAGTGTTTACCTGCAGCATGGAGGGGAGAAAAGCAGTGAGGGATGATGAACCAGCCATAAAATAAAGTGACAGAAACTAGAGTCAGCAAAGGGGTGTTTTCTTGAACCCCAGTCCTCCTCCGTGAGCAAGTGCTTTAAATTATTTTTAATGCTAATTTGTTGTGATCCTGAGCTAGAACAGCTCACTTCTCCTTCCAGAGGAATGGAAAAAAGAGGGGGAAATACAGATACTGATCATCTGGAAGGCAAAAAGTGCCTCATTTTTGCCCAAGAAGGCTGATGATGTAAAGCCTCCACATGGCACAAAGAGGAGGGTTTGGTGTTGCCAGTTCACTATCGCTTTGTCACAAGAAGGTGTCGTGATGGACCCATCATGGTCAGTGAGCTCTGCTGACAGATCTGTGCCACAAGTGGAGGGTCTGGCACCACACTGAAGGCACATGACTGGGGTGGCTGCTCTGCCTCAGCTACTCACTGGTGAAAAAGAGCTGCCCCCAAAGAAGGTGACTCGGTACCAGGTTGCAATGAAGACCCACTGTGCAGAAAACCCTGGGAACTCAGGGAAATACTGGGCAATGTCTTTGCTCGCTCTCTCCAGGATGGGCTGCTCAGTGCTCTCTCGGTAATATATTTCCCCTGCCCGCCGATTATCCACATCAGCCCAGAAAGCAGCAACCACACGCCGGTCCTTGGAGATGGGGAAGGCCACCGGAGTGAACTGGGAGACCTCCTTCAGGAATGAGATGATCCCATTGTTGTTTACCTGCAGAGAGGAAGGGAAAGAAATGGGTGGCCACAGTTGACTCCTGCTGCCAGCAGGAATCCATGTTTCAGAGGTGCTTTCCATTTCATCTTTCTCTCCCCCTCCCCTTTCCACAAATATTGGAGCGCTTCCCCTTCCTGCCCTTAGAAGCAGAGACATGCCTGAGCACCCACAACACCCCCAGCCCCCCGCCCCGGCCGCCTGCTCACTGGAGCGCGGCTGCGGGCCACTGCCCGAACAAACCCAGCCCTGTTCTCCTGGCCAGGGGAAGGGGAACAGCTGCAAAAACTGCAGGAGCCCTGCGCATAAAACAAACAGCGCCCGGTGCGTGGGGCCAGCTCGTGGCACTGCTCTTGGCAGGGGTGAGGCCCTGAGCTCGCTCCCCGGTCTCACAGCTCACCGGCAGCCCATGGGGCTGGACCCTCCTGGCAGGGGGGCTGTGGGCACTGGCCCATGTGGGCACTGGCCCAGGGTGGGAGGAGCCTTGCTGGGCAGCAATCCATGCACCGGCATGCACAGCACGCCATGCACAGCACGCTGGGTGAGCCACCGGGTCCTGATCCCCAGGTGACCAAGTGCCACCACCCCATGCAAAGCCCCCTGGTGCTTCAGAGGCTGCTCTCATTAAAGTGGGGGATGCCAGACTCCCCAGAGTGAGATAGTTCAAGCTGCTCCTCAGCACTAACTGGGGCAGTTAGGGTTCTGGGATGCCTGCCTTATGGATGCATGGCAGAGGCAGCCTCAGCCAAGGGAAGGAAACTGGAAATAGTAGATGTTGCTGCCTTGGAGTGCTACCTCCCAACTTGGGGATGCAGTGGGAATGAGGAAGGTGAAGATACCCCCTGCCTGCCTGAACAGGCTGCAGGGGGCAGGGATCAAAGGGAAATGCTCTCACCCTGAGCTCCCACATTTCCTGGAGGAGAGAGACCCTGCCAGCACTCTCTGCCACAGAGCCATGAGTGGCAGCCCAGTCAGCTCTAAGCCACCCGGTTCCCCAGCCCACGAGGGACCATGGGACAGGCAGCAACACACAGACTACAGCCAAGCTCTTCAGTGTGCAATGTTTGGCTCTGGCAAGCCCCTGGGCTGCAGGATGGAAAAGGGGGCCTGGTACAGGCAAGAGGCTCTCAACTGGAGAGAGCAGCTCTGGCACGCAGGCAGGCAGTGGTGTCACACTCATGTGCCAAAAGGGAACTGGGAGCCAGCATCCCCAGGAGCCATGTGGAAGCCAGAATACCTTCACCCCAGCTGCCAGCACACCCAGGCATAGGGTGAGCCTTGTACAGTCGCTGGGGGAGGTTCCCAGTCCCTGAGGAGGGTTCATAGCCCCTCCATTGAACACAGGGCAGTCCTTACTGTGACTAAGGGAAAGAGGATTCTGTTTTCCCAAAGCCTCCGTAACCCCACTGTGTCCGCAGAGGAACATTCTTCCCTTGATTAAAGCAAGATGGGAGAGAACCAGAGCCAAGAAGGGCTTTTTTTGTTGTTGCTGGTTTTTGTGAAGGAGGAGGGAGGTGGTTGGAGGCAGCCCTTGAGAACAGAGGTTTCCAGGTGAAGCCAGCCCTGTCCCAGTCCCCCTGGACAGCAGCTCCCCGGGGAGGAGGGCCCCTGCCACATGGACTTCTGTGCTGGGGACAGGCAAGCTGGCCCTGCAGAGCCATGGGGTCAGCTCAGGGAAGGGGATGTACTGTCCTCTGATCCCTGCAGCCCCTCCAAGACCTAGAGCTACACTGTGGATCCTCTATGGAACAGCCATCATGTCACCTGGCTTCTCACAGCCCCTTCTGTCCTTCCACAGTAGCTCAAGCCCCAAGCCTGGATCCCTCCCACCCGATGGCAGGGCTGGCGCTTTGATCAGCGGGAAAACATGACCAGATAGGACCAAGGACCCCCTGTGCTGAGCCAAGGCAGCAGAATGGTACATGAGCCCAGCTCTGGGATGGCATCAAGGCAATGCTCAGCCCTCTCCTCTGCCAACTGGTTTTGGGTCATCATTAAGCCCATAGCAAACCAGGGAGATGGGATCAGGATGCTGAAGGATTCACTGTGCCAGGTGGAAACCACCATGGGGAGCCCACATCTCACTTCTGTATGCAAGACAGCAGCACTCAAAAGACTCCATGGACAACCAGGCACTTGGGGTTGCCTCCTGGCCACAGCTACAGGGGACATGATGGGCCAGGCATTACTTGAGTTCTCTGGCCACAGTCCCCTCCCAGTGGCTTAGGGGTTGCAAGGGAGCGTGTCACCAGTAGTCCCAGCAGCCCAGTGGGTGCAGGAAAAGGCAAGGGAATCGGATGTGCCGAGTGGGCAGCCCAAAGTACAGCTGTCTTTATTCTACATCACACTCAGAGCCCCACCAACACCTCCTCCCTGCAGCAAGGGCCACCAGCCAGGGGCCACCGTGCTAGGGCTGCAGCACACCGACTCTGAGCTCTGGCCCACCAGATGTATCCCTCTCCCTGCTGTCGGGATCCCCCGGCATGTCACCAGGCCAGTCCCAAAGGTGTGGGTGTGCAGGTAACACAGGCTTAGCTGGGGCTAGGTCCAGGCTCCCCATGGGGAGTGAGGGCTTTGCCCAGCGCTCCCAAGGCACTGGGGAAGGATCCTGGCTGGGACCCCCACACTGAGCCAGGGCTCCTGCGTGCTCCCCAAGCCCAGGGCCCCCCGCAGCATCCTCGGCACGCTGCGATTCCTCTGACGTGCCCAGTTAACTGGGGACCACCTGACGGCCCCCAAGAAAACTCGGATTCATCCAAGCAGGACAGGAAAGAGGAAATAAGAAGAAGGGAAGAGGAAGAAAGAAACAGAAAAGAGGGAATTAGAGGGAGGCAAAAAAGAGGGAATAGGAGGAAACAAGCAGAAGTAAGTGGCAATTACTCACATAGAGGCCGGTGTGCCCCGCACCAAAGAAGGGGAAGGGGATGGAGAGAGGCCGGAGCTCGGAGCCACCGTCGTCCTGTTTCCGCGTGGCGGCGTCGCCCTGGGCCGGCCCGAAGGGGTAGAAGTCCCCGAGCGGCACCTCCGCCGCGGCCCACAGCCACTCGCCCAGTGCCACCAGCACGGCCCAGCCCGCCAGGACCTGCATGGCCGCCGGCACCGCCGCTCGCCTCTCACGGGGGCACCAGCCACGGAAGCATGGCGGGGGCGGGTCAGGGCGAGGCGAGGCGAGGCGAGGCGGGGCGGGGCGGGGCAGGGCAGGACGCCCGCGGAGGGGCGCGGGGAGGGCGGCGGCGCTGCCCGGAGCCGGGCGCTGGGAGCGGTGGCCCGGAGGGAGCGCGGGGCCAACTGAGGCCCCTCAGCCCCGCCGCGCGCCGAGCGCCCTTACCCTGCCGGCCACGCCCCCCCGCGGCTCATTTGCATAGGCGGGGTGTGGCCGGCCAATGGGCGCGCGGCGCGCGGGGGGCGGGGCTGTGGGGGCGGGCTCCTCGCGGGGCGCGGGAGGAGCGCGAGCGCTGGGGGTCCCCCCGCACCCGCCCGAGGGCACAGAGACCCCCCGAGCCCGGCCCCGCTCCCCCGTCCCCTCTGCCCCCTTAAACACAGCGCTGGGGGAGAGGAAAAAAAAAAAAGGAGCGGAGGAGGAAAAAAACCTGTGTCATTTCCTTTTTTTTTTTCCCCTGTTTTTTTTTTTTCTCTCTCTTCTCCCCTCCCTTTTTTTTTTTTTTTTTTTTTTTTTTTTTTTTTTTTTTTTTTTTTCCAGGTGCTAAAAATATTATCAGGAAATTCTTTTCAGGAATGCCGTGTTTTAGGTTACGCTCCAGGCTGAAGGGCTTCTTTGTCTTTGCTGGAGGAAAAAAAAAAAACCCAAAGCAAAACAAACACACCCACCCTACATTTATTATCGGGAAATGGTTTGACTGGGAGAGGCTGAGCTCCCAGGAAAGTCGAGGGCTACTCCCAGGGAAGCCCCACTATAAGCATCAACTGTTCTGAATAATTATCAGCTCATGATGGGTCCCAAAGCTGGACCCCAAATCAGCCTTATCCCTGGCATGTCAGTCCCTCCACCAGTGCTCCAGGACCACATGTGGCCCAAGCAGGCAGCCCTGTGTGAGCCCTACTGCCGATCCCAGAGACATGACCCTATCACTTTAAAAATCTCTTGGAAGAAAATGTTAAAAGGGAAAAAAAAAAATAAAAAAAAGAAATCCAAAATAAATAAGCAGCCACATCCGGATTTCTCCCTTAGGACGCTAATAAAGGTTTTATGGGTTTGATATGAATTACCCTTCCCGGCCATTCATCGCTGATTTTCTGGAAGGCATTAGGCTGCATACCCCGGTCCCGGCCCCGGCCCCGGGGGAGGCCGCGGTGGGATGCAGCAGGGACACTGCCATCCCCCCCACAGCCAAGCTGTGCTCTGGGATGTCAGCCAAGACCCATCTCTTTTGGGGTGTGACTGTGGGGCCATCTTCTGGCCGTCACCCTCTACCACCTTACACCCATCAGAGTGAGCCCCGTGCTCCCAAATCCATCTCCTGGTCCTGCCATGCCATGCCAGGCCTGCCACAAGCTCAGCTTCCAAGGAACACAGGGGTATTGTGGCAGGACCTGCCCCTCTGCCAGGACCAACCCCACAGGGTCATCCTCGGCTTCTCCTGGTAGACTTTACCTCCAGAGGGGAAGGACAGCCATCCCAAGCATGAGGGGAGGATTTTCTTCCAGGCAGGCTTTACACAGGAAAGCATCACCATATTCTCCCCATGTTGTCCAGCCCAGCTCCCCGGGACGTTAAATTGGAAGCAGTAAATGGAGCAGGGAGAACAGCTGTGGGCCCCAGCTGCAGACATTTCCTCTGGGCCTGGAGCTGGAGCCAGTGCAAAGCTGGGCTCTGTGCTGAGAATGCTGGGGGGAGTGTGGGGGAAAGCAGCCCTTTCTCCACAGCATCTGGCCAGGCTCTGTCCTCCACCACCCACTCCATCTCCAGGAACAGACGCCCCTTTCTGCCACCACTTTTATGGCATCCAGCTCTTTGATGGCCACCAAAACGGGGCCAGGATCTGCCACACCCATCCCAGCGGGTAGTTCTGGCGAGGTGTTGGGCTGTGGAGGGGACAGTGCAGGTCCCAGAGGTATCCTGGACTCTCAGTTTCACTGGCACCCACAGCTGGAGATGTTCCCCAGCAAAGAACCACCTCCAGGAGTGAGAGATGGAGGCAGAGATCCTTCTGCTGACCCCAAGCCTGCCTCTACCTGGCCATCACAGTTTCAGAGCTGCCCCAAACCCACAGGCAGTCGCCCCCTGGTTCCTCCTGGCCACCACTCACAGCCCCATAGTGGAGCTCACTGCCTCCCACAAAAGGCAGCCCTAGAAAGGGAAAGAGCACGAAATCCTACCCACCCCCAGCCCAGAGCCTGTGCTTGGGGGACGGGACATGTGGAAAGAGCCTGGGGAGCTATTAATGATCCAGAGCGCATTCAGCACGGATGCTTTCAGGCAGAGGGGACTGCAGGTCAGCACATGGTTTGGATTTGGCTCTCCCCTCCCTTCCAGCTAATTGGGCCAAGCCCAGAGAGCGTTCCCTGCGGATGCCAAACACGTGTGTGGCACAAGCATCACCTCCTGTGGGGGGGAACTAGTCCTGGAAGCTCCCTCCCCAGGGTGGGAGAGGCAGCCAGGTAGAGCAGGGAGGTGTGTGGGTGTTTGAGGGGAGCTGAGGTTTAATGAAAGGGTTTGAACTCATTATCTGGCCCAGGCTCAAAGAATGCAGCAACAGAGATCACGCGCACAGATGTGGGTGGTGGGAAGGGGCTGGAGGGTAGCCAGGAGGATGGAGGTTACTGCAACACCCAGCTCCTGCTCCCTCGAACCCCCAGCAACGCCTGCCTCCACTCTGCAGGGCCCTGGGAACAGGGGGCACCTCTTCCCCTCTCCCATCCTTTCACCTCCTGCTGCCACCCTGGGACCCTTCTGAACCCACATGGCATCTGGTGGCCATGTGTCATCTGAGCTGTGGTGGCAGGGATGCTGCTGGGTCACAGTTGTGTCCCCTCCCCCCTGCTGGGGTAGTCCCGAACGAGCAGAAGGACATGGGCCTGAGGGGTTCCAGGTGCTGCTCCCCTGGGAAGCTCAGGGCTGTTTGGTGGTGCTGGGGGAACACACAGTGCCACCAGGTCACAGGAAAGGAACTGTGGCTCTGCCAGCCGCTGCTGACACCAGCACAAACGGGGATGTGCAGCCATTGAGATGGACATAAATCCTCTTCTCTGGGGGAAGCCCTGGCCCAAGGCTCTTGCCCCACCACTGCAAAGCCAAGGCTTTGAAATGCTGAGGGTGCTGCTGGCTCTGCAGGGATGGGGATGCCATCACGGAATGCCCCAGCAACCTGGTAGCACCAGGGGTCACCCTACCAGCTCAGCTGCCACCCTGTCACTCCCCAGACCAGTCCCTGACCTCACCACACATCTCAGGGGAGCACAGGGACACAGCACTTCACCCAAGGATATCCCCGGCTTCTGGGGCAGTCCCAGTGCAGGGAACAGTGCCAAAACCAGGACACAAGGCTGAAACCAGAGCCTGGTGAAGTCCTATCCCTGGCTGAGGCCCCTGCAGCAGGCAGCTGGGTTAATGGCAGTGAAAGCCAACCCACCAGCAGCTTTAATGAAGACTCCAAACCTGTTGTGAAGCCACATTGGCAAGTCCAGCATTGCACATGGCTGGGCTGGCCACGGGCACCCCCAGCACTGCAGCGGAGCATCAGAAAGCAACATTGAGTTTCCCAATCCAGCTGAAAGCTCCTCGGATGTTCTGCTGCTTTGATTATTTGACAGACCATGTTTTTTAAATTATTCTTGTATAAATATTTACGCATTTTTACAAGAACCATGCTTTGAGCAACAGGCCGTGGCAGATGAAGGGCCAGAGGGGAGGGGGCTGGATGCTGCCTTGCTCCATGCCGGCTCCGCAGGTCAGCAGGGGGTTGAGCAGGACGGGCAGGGATGCAGGGAGCACTCCTGCCGGGGCCCCCGGGGCACTGCGGGCTGGGTGCTGACAGCACACACACTCCCACTGCCCCCCGGCCAAAGGTGATCCTGCCTTTCCCCCTCGCTCCCCCGGCCATCCCCTCCCCAGGGAACAGAACCAGCCAAACAGGGACGGGCCGGAGCCAGACCGCCCGCTCCGGGAATACATCCCGGCTGCTGTGCGAGCCCCCCCAGCCCCGCACGCCCTCCTGGCCTCGCCCCTGAGCAGGTCCGAAAACCTCTTCTGGGCCAGAAGAGACCCACCGGGCAGTGAAGGCTATTGGCAGGGTAGAGATCACGTCTCTATTGCCCACTCCCACCTCGGCACTGCACCCCAGCCCATCCCATCCTCAGGCCAGGTCGGGGAGAAGGCAGTGGATGCCGGGAGTCCCTGAGGGTGTTCCAGGAGAGAAGGGGAAGGGGTGGGAAGGCTCTGGGGCCCCCATATCTGCCCCCAAAGCCCCCGGTCTGCAGGGATAGTGCCTGCAGCAAAGTCTGCTGCTGGGCTTCCTAGTGGGGACCCTCTCTGCCAGCCCTGTCCTGCTCCCCACGATTGTTGCTGTGGATTTTGGGAAGGATAAGGGTGAGCTCCCCCCTCCCCCATCCGCAGATGGGATCCACAACCCAGCCTCGAGTTTTCCACCGAGCTCAGCAGAAATTCACCCAGAAGGTCAGTGACCAGAGAAAGGGATGATCCATCATTAAATAAATTGTTTTCATTTCCCAGGATAAAGGGGAGGAAAAGGGGAGGAGGGGAGGTGCTGTTGGATCAGGACTGGAAAATAAAAGAGCACAAGGCAGGAAAACCGCCTCCTGTACTCCCTGCAGAGAGCAGCCCCAGCTCCTTCCCTAAGTCCTCACAAGAGTTTTACAGCCAAAGCTCTTAATGTGATTATAATAATTATTTCTTTCCTAGCAATTTCACCCCCCTTGGTGTTTTTGGTGTTGCGCCTTTTTTTTTTTTTTTTTTTTTTTTAATAAACAGCTATTTTGAAACGTCACTGGGGGAAGCCAAGACTCCAGCTGAGCCCTGGCCGGGAGGAAGGAGCAGGGGCAGGGGGAGCGTGCGAATGTGTGTGGATGCATGTGGGGAAGCATGTGCGTGCAGGAGCGCGGGCACCCGCGGGGACACCCCGCTGCAGCCTGCCAGCACACCCGAGGCTGGAAAACCTGCCTGTGCCCCAGGGGTGAACACACAGGGGGTTCTTCTCCCTCCCTCTTAGCCTGGGTGCCCCCTTGAACCCCCCATCTCGCACCCCTCATCTCCCACCCCTCTGTGTGGTCCCCCCTGAAGCCTCAGGGCCGAGCTTTGAAATCTGTTGAAAAGAGACCCTTTTTGCCAAAATAAACAGCCTGTCATGTTAAATTACTCTCTCTTCCTCTCTACCTTCCCTGCCTTTGTCCCCTCTCCCCATTCCAGCCGCTTTGTTGGGGGCCATGCCACTCTGGGGGCTTGTGGGGTGCAGAAGTGCAGGGACAGAGAATAACCCCCCTCCTGCATCCCAGTGCCCCTGTACCCTGCCATCTCCTCAACCCACCAGCTCAGCACCCCAATACCTTTCTGCTGGGTAATGATGGCATCCTGCAGGGTCTGGGGTGCAGCAGTCACACTGCACAGCCCCACAGAGAGGCAAGCTGGGTGAGGGACACCAGGAGCTCATTGCAGCTCCTCGCACACCTCTGCTGTGCCAAGTGCTCCCATGCCTCCAGGTTTTTTCCTCTCTCTTGCTTGTACTTGCCTGTTTTCTGGGGGGTTGTTTTCTCTCTCCTGTTGCTAACAGAGCAAAAATTCATGGAACTGTAAAACACCAATATGGAAACAGTGATTAGCTCATTCAGGCCAGACTCTCTGCCAGTACCAGGGCACTCACCACCAGCCTCTAGTGACTTGTCCAGACACTCTGCACTCCAGCCATGTCTTCCATAGCCTAACTGACCTTCTCACTAGGACATTTTTCCTGCTGTTTTTGGGCCAATGGAGGTGTGCTCAGCTTGGGCTGATTGCAGGATTGAGTGTCCAGATGCTGTCCCAAATGCCCAGCCATGCAGTGTCCCTGCCCTGTGGCTCATCCCAAGCAGCATGGCCCCAGCCAGGGCCCAGCCACCCATCCATGTGGGATGGAGCTTCTGCACCCACCACCTGATCTACACCATTCCCTCCCCACCCCAGCTCTGCTCCCTCCTGCTCAGAGCATTGCTCAGCATCTGGCAGCACCTCCAGCTGCTCCCACCTCTTCTGGCTGGCCAGCTTTGTCACCAGATGTGCCACTGCCCAGCATCACTCTTCCTCCTCACATGGTGCCTGCAGCAGGCCCGCTCGCTGTGCTGCCTGTGCCTGGCAGCAGCCAGGAAGGTGCTCCTCCAGAACCTGCCCCATGCCTATGGGGGAGAGGAGAGAATGAGAAGGGGAGAGGAAGTGGTAGAGGAAGGGGAAAGGGGAATGGGAAAGGAGAAAAACAGGGTGAAGAACAGGAAGGAGGGAAAGAGAAAGAAAGGAGAAAGAGAAAGGCAGAAGGAGGAAGGCGGAACAGGGAAAAGGGGAAAAGAGGAAAAGAGGAAAAGGGGAAAAGGGGAAAAGGAAAGGTTCCAGCCTGCAGGAAGGGGCAGAAGGCAGCATGTGCAGCACCAGCCTCTTCGTTGTGGCACCCAGAGGTCTAAAAAGTGCAGGTGTCAAAGGCAGAGATGAGGCAGGGGATCACACCATGCTGGCTCTCCCTGGTGTCAGAGCTCTGGCAGCAGGATGTCAGGGTCACACCGTGGGCTCAGCCAGCACTGTGACAAGAGGGCAGGGTTATCCCCACTAGCACCAAGACATCTGGGGGTACAGCCATGTTTCCCTGCCCTGCTCAGCCTTACCTTCCTATAGAACCACTCCTGGCTCTCAGTTCAGCTCCTGCATGGTGCCCACAGCCTCCTCCAGCATTCCTGCCAGGCGCTGACAGAAGGAATGTCCTGGCTGCTGCTGCAGCAGGGGCTCCATCCATGACAAAATGATGCTCCATGGACACACAGCAACCCTGCCAGCAGTGAGCCATGTCCCACCACACCCAGAAAAGTGGTGGCCTGCATCTCTCTGTCCTCTTTTTCTCACACCAGGGCATGAAGCAGTAATCTGGCTTGGCTTCAGCATTCTTCAGGATGAGCCCAAGCCAGTCTGATGGGGGTCTGCTGCTTTTGGTCCCTCTCTGGGACACCAGCCAGTTTGTCTTCCCCACATGATGGAGGAGGGTAAGACCTGCCCCCTCAGCCCTGGCTGAGACAGCCTTTGGTGTGGGGGACTGGGCATTCCCTGCTCAGATGGGGGGAAACCTGTAGCCCAGGGCTCAAGTAAGGAGATGCAGAGCCCATCACCCACTGCTGGGGTTTAAAATGTGGCTGAGGCTCCCCAGCCCAGAGCACCCACAGCCTCCTGGTAGGGAGAAGCCCAGTGCAGGCTTAATTGACTTGAACTGCAGGGGCTCAAGGATGCTCTGCAGGTGGAAACTCTGACCCTTGGAAAGCAAAACTCCTTCAGTCACCTGGCAAAAGGGTAGATGAACATGATGGACAGACTCCTACCTGCAGTGCAGCTCCTCAGCCACGGGGAACTGAAGGAGGCACAAGGATGAACTGGAAATAACCCCTGGGGAGATCCAGAAACCTCGTCTGGGCTGTTTAAAAGAGTAAGCGTGAGCCGCAGGAGGTGGGAGGACCAGCCATGGCACTCTCCCTGCCTTCCTCAGAAGCGGTCCTCTCGCTCCTCTCGGGCCCCCTGCTGCCGCGGAGCCTCCCCCACCTCCCCATTCCCTTCCCTGCTCTGACCAAGAGCAGAATCTGAGACGGCTGAACCACACTGTCCTGCTGGGAGAGCCCACCTTCCAGCCATAGTCACTGAGCCCCGGCTGCAGGCCTGCGAAGCTCGGGAAGGTGACGGCACTCAAAAAGATAACGAGCCCGGAGATCCCCATTCGGGATTTGTGGGAGATGGGGAGAGGCGAGGGCAGGTCTGAGGGTACCTCGGGACGCACCGAAGCCCCGAGCGCGGAGCGGGGCCGGGGCACGGCTGAGGCACCGCCGGACCGGCCCCGCCCCCCGGGCCCCTCCCCAGGGCGGCTGTGGGGTGGAAAGCCCCGCTCTGTGCGGCCCCCCGGCTCGATGCCCCCGCAGCCCGGCAGGAAACCGCGCCCCGGGCGGGCCCTCCCGAGAGAGGCGCCGGGGGTGCCGCACCTGGGGGCCGGAGCCTGAGCCTGGTGTTGACGGGGTTACACTGGGCCCGCAGGGCTGCTCTGGGAACCCGCAAGGCACGCTCGGGGTCCTGCAGCCCTTCTAGAGCCCCGCCATACGGCCCGGCTCCAGCGGGAGCTTTCCCCAGCTCCTGGGGGTGCCACACAGGCTGGGGGCGGCCGGGCAGGGGGAGCTGAGCTGGGGCAGGGGGAGCTGAGCTGGGGCAGGAGGAGCTGAGATGGGGCAGGGGGAGCTGAGCTGGGGCAGGGGGAGCTGAGCTGGGGCAGGAGGAGCTGAGCTGGGGCAGGGGGAGCTGAGCTGGGGCAGGAGGAGCTGAGCCGGGGCAGGAGGACAGCCGGGCAGGGGGAGCTGTGCCGGGGCAGGGGGAGCTGTGCCGGGGCAGGAGGACAGCCGGGCAGGGGAGCTGTGCCGGGGCAGGAGGACAGCGGGTCCCTTTAGTGGCACTGGCTGTGGGAGGGGGCTGCCCGCACCCAAAGGGGTGTGACAGAGCACAGCGTTACCCCGCCGTGACCCGCCGGCTGAGCACTCGCTGTCACCCTTCTGCAGTGCCGGAAAAGGGACCACGGTGTGACTCAAGCCCTCGCCCTGGGTTTGCCCTGTACCCCTCCCTGGGAGCCACCCAGCACTTGTGCCTGTCCACGCCCGGCTCTGCCCGCCCCACCGCGGCAGCCGGCCCTGCCCTCCCTGCCCACGCACCTTCGCTGCGGCTCAGACAGGGTAAGATAGTAGCCGAGCTGCCATGGAAGCCAACACTTCCCTCTGGCACAGCTACCTTGCGGTGATCTTGTCCCGCGAGAGGCAGCGGATGGAGCATTTCCAGCGCGCCGAGGACATCCTGCTCACCCTGTTGGAGAGTGTCCATGCCAGGGAACCACGCTTCCTCGTGGACTACGCCAGGAACTTGGAAGCCTTCGAGTTTGCCCTCTGTGCCTCTGAGGATGCTGTCACTCTGGAGATCCCCCTGCGTATCGACGGCGATGCCCTGCGGGTGCTGGCGTGCCAGAGCAGGGACACCCCGGGCAGGCATCCTTCGGAGCTGAACACCTGCTGTCTGGGAGTGTCCTCTCCAGGGACTGATTTGGAGGACTGGACTGGTGCTGTGGATGTGATGGAGCACGGAGGTGGTGCGGGGTGCCTGCTCCCGGGCAAAATCCTCCAGCACCTGAAAGAGCTCCTTGTTTCAGCCATCGTGCACTGCCAACGCCTCTTCCTGCTTCAGCCAGGTGCGTACACTGCTGGGTGCTTCCCAGCCAGGAGCTGCTCCAGTGCCTGCCCAGCTTCCCAGCTTGGCAGTGATCCCTATGCAAACATGCTGGGACGTATGTTCCTGGCAGTGTGGCCCACCCAAAACCTGCAGGAGCAGGTGAGTGAGCACTTTGCTGTGTGCTGGGATGGGCTTTGCCCTCAGCTGAGGAAGGGGAGATGCAAATTGTTCCCTGCCATCCCAGGGCATCAGAGTCATCCTCAGGCATCTTCACCTGGGACTTGGCACCCTTCTTGGTGGGTGCAGGGTCCACCCAGCCCGGCTGTTAGCCCCCAGGTAGGGTTTGCTCAAGGACTTGGTGTCCTTGGTTTACCCTAACCACGCTCTCCCCTCCACCTCTCAGCCTCCGAGTGCTCCCTGGAGGAGGCTTTTTGGAGAGTGAGCTGGGAGTGCATCAGGGCTGGACCAGGACCCTGGGGCATGGGTCTGACCCTGTGAACACTGCAGCAGTGTCCTTGGAAAAGACATGGTGGGAGGGGACCCTGGGAAATGCCCATAGCAGTTCTATAAGCTTCTCCATGCATTTTAATCTCCCAATGTGCTTCTTGAAGTAAAGCTCAACCAGGGGGTGATGAAAGGGTGATGTGAGAGGACCAGTGGGTCTGAAAGTCTCTTAACCCCAGTCCCAGCAAGTCCACCATCACCTCTTTCTTCTGTGGCCAAGCCAGTGACCTTCATCTTTCTCCACCCACACAAAGCAATGAACCTTTCCTGATCCATTTTTCTTGGACTGCATTGCTTTTCTTGGCACTGCACAGCCACCCAGAAGCACAGCTCGGTTTGATTGCTTGAGACTTCCTGCTGTGCCTGACCTCGAGCCCTGTGATGCTTCTTCCTGTAAAACCACCCCAGCATGGCTGGGAGAGGGCTTTTACCTGGGGAACTGCAACCAGACTGCAGCACTGGAAAGGGCTGAGTCGAGTAGGGTGGGACATGGCCATGGGTGCTGCAGCACACACCTGGTTCAGCCTGCGGGACCGGCTGTGCTAACCTCCTCACTGCTGCCAAACCCTCTGCCTCTAGGTGACATCAGTGCTGAAAACCTGAGGGAAGATGCCATGGAGCTCTCCCTGCTGATCCGTGGCAGCTGGAAGACCATTCGCTTTGACATCGTTCCGGTGGTGAGGAGGCAGCAAAAGCCCCTCCAGCTCCAGAGGCGGCGGAGCGACAGGGGCTTCCCTGAGGGCAGCCTCAGGAAGGCCACAGAAGAGGCTCACTTTGTCCCTGCCTCTCCCCATTGCTGGAGGTGAGAGGTTTGGCTGCATGCACAGCAGGGTGATCCTGCACCAGGGATCCCCCCTGGCTGGCAGCACTGCTGGGTGTAGGCAAAAAGAAGTTGGGAAAGGGTGGGGACATGTCAGCAGGAGTTGAAGTCACCCCCTCATGATGCCCAAAGCCTCTTTCTTGTGTTGGAGGAAAAAACCTCAGCCAAGTTTCAGACAGCTCAGGGAAAGAGGGGGAATGTAACTGAAGCAGCCCCCTGAAATTATTCACTGGAGCTGCACTCTGATTGTGCAGAGGGTGGCAGCTCTCAGATCCCTGCTTGGGCTTCAAAGACAAGCCCAGGCACCGAGCAGCAGCAGGGTGATGAGGTGCCTCCCAAGGTGGGCTGCAGGACAAAACGGGGCTGGACTGATGGATATTGCCTGCAGCACAACTCCCCAGCCCCACAGAGGGGCCGAGCAGCCAGCTGGACCAGTCCATATTTGTTTTGGGAACAAGGTGGTCCAGCTGGATGCTCAGCCCCTCGCTGGGGACCAGCCCAACCTCCCCTCCCCATTACACACAGGGGAGCACAATCCCACCTCGCCCCACTCTTGATCCTCCTGGGAGGGCAGGAGCTGCTCAGCAGTGTTCCCATCTCACTCCACACCTCTCAAGTTTTGCTCTGCCAGAGGCAAGTGCAGGAGGTAGATCCAAGATGCTGCAGCGGCTGGGACCACATACGTGGCATGGAGGGATCCCTCTGCACACCAAGTCACTGCAGGCATACTCCCCCCATCCTGGGAGGATGCAGGTCTTCATCTCCCCTCCCACTAGACCCCACTCCCTTCTTCCAGATCCTCCACTCACCTTCCCATCCTGAAGCTGCTCCGAGGAGTGGACACCCTGAGGGGACCTCGTCTGGACAGCCTTCGCCTGCTCGACCAGCTCCGTGACCAGGACTGGGGCGGGCAGGCTGGGAAAGGCAGTCTCACCTTCAACCACCTGAAGGTAGGTTGGTTCTGCTGGTTGACAAGCAGAGCCAAGGCTGCTCCCGTACACAAGAACCCAAACAACAAGGGTGTGTGCCTGCAGTGTTTTGGGGTGTACCAGCCCATGGCTTTGGGGTGTACCAGCCCATGTGTCTGGAAGGGATGTGTGCTGCTGCCAGCCATGGTTAGAGGGCTTTGATCCTTCTTCCTTGGATAGAACCAGCAACTTCCAGCTGGAGACACTGTGAGCTCAGAGCTGGGGCTCTGCACTGCTGTGCAGGGCATCACCCCTGGCCCAGGCTGCCTGTGTCTGTGGGATGGCATCCCTGTGCCATGCTGACCCATGCACTGGTGTGCTGGGATGTGCCTGTACAGGGCTGAGGGTGGCGTTTCTACTGAGAAAAAACCTCCTCTCCCCACCCAACCTGTTTTCAACACTCTGAAGCCATGCCAACTGGCCATGCTGGGGACAGCACCTGGTGGCACAACCCAGGTGTTCCCTGCCTCTTGATGGCTCTCCAAGCCAAGGGCCAAGAAGGATGCAAGGATGTTTTCTACTTACAGAATGGCTCCAGCTCCAAGTAACCCAAATCCTGTGTGCTTTGCTTTGTGTTGCATTCTTTGATGTTTTGAGGGTGGTGGTTGTGGGCTTTTTTTTAAAGAAAAAGGGCAGATGTATGTATCTGATCTTCAGAAAAGTATCATCTGCTTCTGCCTCCATGGATTCAGCCCCACAAGTGGTTGCATGGTGACCTGCAGGGTTTGAAGGGACAGCCTTCCTGGGATCAGGCCTTGTGCTGATCCTCTCCCTCCTCACAGATGGTGCTGCTGTGGAGCACAGAGCTCTTCCCCTCCCCGGAGGACTGGCAGGACCTGGAAGGCTCTGTCTACAGGCTCTTGGTGATCCTTCTCCGCTGCCTGGCCACCCAGCACCTGCCCCACTTCCTGAACCCAGAGGAAAACCTCTTCCAAGGAGCAGGCCCAGACCTTGCCACCATCTACCAGAGAGTCGAGAGCTTTGCCTGGGACCCCCAGCGCTTCCTCCGCTTCCATTTTGGCCTCCATGGGTTCAGTGGCAGCTGGCAGGCAGACCCTGAAACCCGAGCCCTCCTGCAGCTCCCCAACAAGGATGGCTCCTACTGGGACACAGCCTACTTTGACCTGCTGCTCAGCCAGGTAAGCCCAGCCCTCCAGCTGAGCTCAAGGCAGCACCAGAAGCCACCTGGGCTAGGAAGTTTGGGATGTGCTGCAGTTGGCCCCCCCTGAGCCCTCTGGTGTGCTGTGGAGGCTGTGGGAGGCTGGCAGTGCTGGGGCAGGGAGCTCAAGCAGAGTGGGGAGCCCTCCTCCCCTCACTTCCCACCTGCCTTTAGTTTCAGGTGTACCGGATCCAGGACAGCACACGCCGCTCTGCAGTGTCCCAGCTCCTCTCCAAGATCCGCCAAGAAATCCCTCAGCAGAGCTGATGGGACCCTCCTGCTGCCCCACTGGGGTGTCTCAAAACTCTGGGTGGGGGTTGCAAAGAGAGCTACAGGGCCAGGCAGCAGCTGTGTCATTTTATTGAGGAAAGGTGGTCTGGGGGAGAGAGCACATCTGCTGCAGCTGGGAGGTAAACACAGACTCTTGGCTGCCCTGGTGGAGCTGGGCTCTGGGTGATTCATGGCACAGAACCTGGAGGGGGATGGCTGGCATTCTGCACTACAGGGTGGGGAAGGCTGAGGTTGTTGGTGATGGGAGGGGAAGGCACCTACAGTCAGATCCTGCATCCGGCCCTCTGTCAGCTTGCTGGGGGTCACCATGCCCTGGGGCCAGGGGAAGGGAAAGGACTGAGGGGTCAGGCCATTGGGGGACCATGAGAGAAGTGGTTTTGAGCCACATCTCACATCAGCTGAGCACAGCCCTCTCCTCCATGTCCCCTGCTATTCCAGCTTCTTTCCACCGTGCCTTGGCTTGTTGGGTGTCGCTGTGTCTCCTGTCAGCATCCCAGAGCAGTGGAGTCCCTCTGCTGCCAGCAGCCAGGCATGCCGGGCAGTGCCAGGCCACCTCCCCAGCCTCCCCCCGCCAGGGGTGCTCACAGCCTGCTGCGGTGGCAGCGCTTCAGGGCGTCCTGCAGGGCTCGGAGCACTCGGTCCACGTTGTCACTGGTTGAGTTGCAGCCCATGAGGCCGATGCGCAGGACCTGGGAGGGGAAGGGTGTGTCTGTGCCTCAGCGGTCCCGTGTGGAGTGGGGGGGACACACAGTCAGGCTGTGTGGCTGTGGACAGCTCCTTTGCTCGTATTTAACACACCGTTCCCTATAAAGAGGTGTCACCCCGCTAATTACGTGCGTGGCTATTCAATTAGCTGGTGATTGTGTGTGTGGCTGTGCTGCTATGCGTTGCTCCGGGCAATGGGACACGGCCAGCCACACACGCTGTGGCAGCCAGAGAGTGGCAGTGAACGCGGGGTTCATGCCCAGCCTCGGGCAGCAGGAGGGGAGGGCTCTGCCCACCTTGCCCACCGTGGGGCCCAGGCCCCCAGCGACCTCCATGCCGTGGTTCTTCATCAGGAAGGCCGTGATGTCCTTCCAGTCGTAGCCCTCAGGCACCTTGACAGTGGTGATGGTGGGAAGTCTGGCCTTCTGAAGAACAGAGAAGCTGGTTTCAGTCCCACGGCCCCTGGTGACCCCAGCACGTTGCCAGGACAGAGCATCACTGAGGGGGGAGATTTTTCTCTGGCATCAAAAGCTGCCCAGGCACATCTCCAGCTGCGCAGGGCTGTGTCCTCATGTTCCCCCTACTCTGTGGTGGTGGTGGGCTTGTCCTGCACCCACCTCCTCCTCCACAAAGAGCTCAAGCCCCATGGCCAGCAGCCCCTGGCACAGCCGGGTGCAGTTGGCCTGGTGTCGTTCCCACGAGTTCTCCAGACCCTGTGGGCAGAGAGCAGAGAGAAGGTCTCTGCTGCTGCCAGGATCTCCTGGCACCCACGGTCCCTCCAAGCCCCACAGGCACTGCTGGTATTCCCCTGCCAGTCTGCTGCCACTCACCCGTTCTGCCAGCATGGCCAAGCTTTCCCTCAAGCTGAAGAAGCTGTTGATGGGCGCTGTGTGGTGGTACCTGCAAAACTCAAGGGGGACCCACAGGGGTTCAGCTTGGCTGCAGCACAGCAGCCCCTTGCTCATGGTCAGGGAAACTGAGGCACAGCACCCTCCCTCCTCATCACCCAGTGCAGAGAGTTGTGACCGGCAGCCGGGGTGATGGGGAGGCAGGGCCTGAGCCCTGAAGGGCAGGCAGCCCCTGAGGCAGGACAAAGGCTGGGTGGGAAGTGGTTCAGCCGTCTGTAACAAGAGAGCCTGCCCTCACCTCCGCGGCTCCCCATCACAGCCCCAGTAGTTTGCCAACAAGCCCATGTCCAGATAGAAGGACAGGGGCTTCGTCTTCCTCCTCAGCAGCTTCTCCCTGGTGAAACAGAGCACTGTGGAGAGGTGGGACCTTGACCCCACCAGCTCCAAGGTGAGATCAGCCCCATGGGAGGGAGGACTCCCCTAAAGTGAGTGCAGAGATTGGCCTCAGCTCTCAGTCACTGCCCAGGGATGGGATGGGATGGGCTCCACCCCCACAGCACTGCTGCTGGGCATCCTCTCCACAGAGCAGGACTGAGCAGGTGGCTGGCAAAGGAGAGAGATGACAGCCTCCCCCAGCCCCATCGCCTTCCACCCTGGTGAGACTGGGCTGCTCTTACCTGGCTCGCTCACTGAAGGAGATGGGGGCACTGCCAGGGGGTGCATTGAGGACTTTCTGGGACCCCGAGTACAGGACATCGATCTCTGCCCAAGAGGGAAGACAACTCCTTAGGAATCAGAGGCTCCCAGCAGGAAAATGCTGAGTCCTCTGACCTAGCCAAGTGGTGGGTGGGAGGCACAAGGGTGGCACACACAGAGGGTCCTACTTGTGTTCAGGCTGCTTTGGGAGGGCCCCTGGCACTGCTGATAACCCCAAAGGGGAACAGGCTCTCTGGCTGCAGCTGGACCAGTTTCTAGTGCTGCTAACCAAAATGCAGGCGGAGGGGCTGATCCCACTGCTCTCTCTCTGTCCCAGGAATGAGCCCTTTTGTCCCTTGGTTGCCCATGGTGGTTGTGGCTCTTACCCTGCTGGTCCATGAAGATGGGGGCTCCCCCAAGTGATGCCACTGAGTCCACAAGCAGCAGGCAGCCATGCCTGTGGGAGGACAGAGCTCAGCCTGGTGCTCCTGCCACCTCCTCTTGCCACATCTCTGCCTGCAGCCCTGGCATCCTGGGCCCCACAGGGGCTGTGTGCCTTACTGGCATGAACTGCTCCCAGCACAATAGAGCCAGAGAAAAGCCCAGCACACATAAACACCCAGGCCCAAATCCCCAGTGCTGGCCTTGGGGTGCCCGCCATGCACTGACCGGTGGCAGAGCTTGCCCAGCCCCTCCAGTGGCTGCAGCACCCCCGAGGAGGACTCGCCGTGGGTGATGAAGAGCACCAGAGGTTTGTGCTGCACCAGGCCCTGCACAACACAGAGGGAAGGTGACCACACTGCAGGTCAGCTTGTGCCCTCTGCAGAGTGACCAGCACTCACCTGCTCAATGTCTTGTAGAGTGAAGTACTTGCCTGGGGACTTCAGCAGCTCACAGACGTTGGCTCCTGGGAGGAATTTGGGCAGAGGAGAGTGAGGTTTGTGTATGCTTCCCACTGAGCAGTCACCTACCAGCTCCATGGGGCAATTGCTCATGCACGAACCAGCAGCAGAGCCACCAGCCAGGGTGTGGCCTCCTGCAGATTTGCCCAGTGTAAAAGCCATAAACGGAGTGGCATCATTCTTGGAGAAACCTGGAGTTCTCTCTAGCAGAATGCTCTCTGGTTTTGTAAACCATGTCACTGACCGCTGACAGGATTGGGACAGCAAACCAGGCCATCCTGCCTCCAAGCCCAGTCCCCTCAGCCCTGCCACACCATCTGCCTGTTCCCAGCATACCCAGCCTCCGGGCAATTTCGGCAGCACGTTGTCCCCAGATGCCGTTGATGGCCACCAGCACAGTGTCACCTTGCTCCAGTAGGTTGAACAGGGCAGCCTCCATGGCACTGTGGCCACTGCCACTGATGGCCAGGGTCAGCCTGTTCCGTGTCTGGAAGGCGTACTGGATGCCTGCCTTGATCTCATCCATCACCTGCGGCAGCAGGACACTGGCCAGCGCTGCTATTGCTCCTCTTGCCCCAGCAGAGCTGTTCCAGCCCATCCTGGGGGTGAGGAAGAGGAGGGGAGGGAAGGAGAGCTGGGCTGGGGCAGCTCACCTGCAGCATTTCAGGGTGCATGTGTCCCAGGATCTGGCGCCCTCCCGCAGCCTGTACGCGGCGGGGCACGTTGCTGGGCCCCGGCCCGAGGAGCAGCCTCTCGGGCACGGCCAGGGGCCGGAGCAGCTCCTCCGGAGGGGGAACACGGAGCAGCCTGGTGGCCATGGCACGGCGTGCTGTCTGTCCCCAGGAGCGGAGCCCAGAGAAGAGGAGCAGTGGAGGCTGCCTGAGCAGCTGCCAGCATGGCATATCCTGTGCCAGTAGTGTCCAGTATTCCCATGGACCTTGACCCAGAATTCGGTGTTCCCCCCTACCAGTCTGGACTCTACCCCTGGCTGTCTCCTCTGTCTGGTTAATGTGTCACCAGTGCTATCCCTGCTGGCTTGGGCCCCTCATTTTGGGGGATGCCCCCTTGCTACTGCTCATCACTCTCCAGGCATGCCAGCCTCTGGGACTTGCAAGCCCCCAGGCAGTGCCTGTCCCCATGGCCCCCACAACACCAGGGCTAATGTTTCCCAACAGTATCCCAGCAGGTAGGATCCCTGCTCTGGGCACCTAGATATTGTGCCATGAGATGGTTGTGCTGAGACTGGTCTGGCACTGCTGCCATGGTCACAGCTCCTCCTGCAGAAAAAAGTTCCTGTTGACCAGGGCTCCCTGACCAGGGACCTGCCTTGCAGAGGGACATGTGGCTGGTGACAGCCTGAAGGAGGCTGGCCAGTGGGCTGATGTGCACCAGGGCTGTGGACTGGGACGTGGACAGTCCCTGCCACAGCGAGCTGTGCTCTGCAGGCTCAGCCTGAATCACGGTCATCCCAGTGTATCCTGATGATGATGCCACAGGCTCCACGT
Source organism: Zosterops lateralis (assembly GCF_965231275.1). Taxonomy (NCBI): domain Eukaryota; kingdom Metazoa; phylum Chordata; class Aves; order Passeriformes; family Zosteropidae; genus Zosterops; species Zosterops lateralis. Next base: position 22,250,080 of record NC_139770.1, read on the forward strand.
GGCTGATCGATATTCTGTTACCTGCTGTGTGTACCCACAGCACATTCCATTGTGCCCAACCTCTGGCACATTCTCTGTTATCTGTATCCTGAAATGCAAACAAGCTGCCTGCTGCCAGCTCTTGGAGATCCAAGAGTGGGTCCCTGCCCAGAGGAGCCCCTCAGTGAGCAAAGCTTTGGCTAGGGATGACAACACAGGGGTGAGAATTCCCACACGGCAGAACTGGCACCAGTGGCCGCTGCTGAAGGCACACGGGACAGAGGCATGGGGCTGGCAACAGTGCCAGCTGAGAGCACATCTGCCCAGCAGCTGGGTGCTGCCACTGGCAGGAGCTGGGGGCAGATGAGTTTGCTCCCGCGTGGCTGATGGAAGCCACGGTCAGCCCGGGGACCGCTGCCCAGCCATCATCCCACCAAAGCGATGACGACATCTCGGATGAAGATCTCCCAGTTGCCCGTCCGCTAGGGAGATTTGGGGCACGGCTGGGGCGGGGAGGGGACGCGTGGTCTCGGGGCCGCCGCGGGGCGAGGGTGGCTGGGTGCTGCTGGAAACAGCTGGCAGCGAGGGAATAATCCGATTTCTGCGCTGCTCTGAATTCCGGGCGCAGATGGGCAGGAGCGGCCGTGCCCCGGGCGGGGGCTCGGCGGACGGAGGAGCGAACTGACGGCGCCGGGGGCACGGGAAGCCCTGGCGAGGGCCGCCCCTCGGAGCACCGGGGTACCGGGGTAGCGGTGTCCGCTCCAGGGTACCGGGTACCGGGTACCGGGCCGGTGCCGGTTGCCGGGCGACGGCTGCCGAGCCCGCCCCGCCCCGCCCGCCCCGCCCCTGCGGCGGATCCGCAGCCGCCCGGGGCCGGGGGATGCGCTGACGTCACCGCTCCATCCCCGAGCGCGCCCTCCCGGTCCCCGCGTCCCCTCCGGGCGGCGGCGGCCGCCAACCAGCGCGTGGGGCGGGGACCGCAGGGGCGGGGCCGCTGCCACCCGCACCGGCACCGACACCGGCACCGACACCGGCACCGCATCGCACGGCGCGGCTCGGCCTCATGCGGGCGCCCCCCGCCCACGGCTGAGCGCCGCTCCCCTCCGAACCGGCCACGGGCGCGGCCGCGGGCACCGCAGGTAGGGGCGGGCGGCGATCGCAGGACGGGGCAGCCCCGCCGCGCCCCCGGGGCGAGGGCCGAGAGGACACCGGGGATGCTCCGGGTGCCAGTGCCGCCCCTCGTGGCCCCGGCGGGGGCGAGGCGGGGCGGGTGGGAGCGGGATGCGCACCCCGAGGGTCCGGCGGGCGGGGGGCTGCGGCCGGTGGCCATTTTGCGGAGCCCCCCGATGCTCGGAGCTGCGTGTGTGGGGACACTGCCCTCGGGTCCCCAGCGCGGTGACCGCCGGGTGCCGCCCCATCTTCCAGAAGGATCCAGCCGGGGTGGGGGTGGGGGGGCTGCCCGCGGACGAGGAGACGCCACATCCCAGCCAGGGTGCGAGGGGGGAGGATGCCATCCCCGCAGCCCATGGCGGGGGGCACAGGAGCCCCTCGTCGCCCCAGGGACACCCCTGCTCTTCCCTCCGGGGCAGAGGGCTGTGGTGATGCAGCTGAGCCATCTTGCGTCATCATCATAACGCTTCAGAGTTAAAGAGCAGCGCTGGAGGGAGTGGTGGATGCCCCACCTGGGGCTCTCGCCGCGGGGGGCCGGCAAAGATGCTGCGATGCTCAGACTGTCCTTGGCCCCCAAGGACGAGCCCTGCCGGTGACCTTGTGCGGTGGAGTGGCTGGACAGGGGCCGCCATGTCACTGCGGGCAGGCCAGTGCCTGCTGGCTGTTCAAGGGGCAGCTCCCGGGGTGCAGGGCTAGTGCAGAGCTCCACGCTTGGTCATCCAGGTTCGCAGGGAGCAGCCCTGCACTTGCCCCATTGTCTGACTCCTCTGCTTCCTTCTCCTCCTCCTCCTCCTCCTCCCCCTGGCGGGGCAGTGACCCCTCCCCTGGATCCTGCAGACCCCGTGTGAGCCGGTCCCCCGCCTGCTCAGGTCCCTGCCACAGCACCAGGGCTCGGGGAGGACAAGGAGCCAGCCGAGCATCTCCTGTGCCACCCCACGGGCAGGGACCCTCCATCCCAGCACCCGGAGCAGCCCCATGCAGGGGGCCTCTGTGGCACTGGGGGACAGAGAGGCAGCAGGCCCTCCCCCTCCCCCGGGTATGGACAGGGGTGTGGTGGCTCTGCCATCTCGGCATGCTGCTGCTGACCTCCATTTTGTCTGGGAGGTGGCAGCTGGCGCTGGCAAAGATGCTGCCACCACCCTCCACCTCCCTGCGTGTGGCAAGAGCTGCGGCCCCTCAAGGCCTGGGTCGTGTGGGAATCTGTTGTCCACCCTCTCCCTGGTTGCCCTTCTCCATGCCCAGCAATGCTGGGCACCCACCAGAGCTCACTGCCTTTTCTGTGCAGCTTTCCCCTGCTTTGGGTGTGAAGGGCTGGAAGAGAGGATGGAGGGAGCAGGGATGGGGGGTGGGGCTATTTTGCAGCAGAGATGGGGAGCAGAACCTCTCATCCATGTCCTTACGTTTGCTCCCTGTAAATTGAATCTGCATGGAAATTCTCAGGGAGCTGCAAGCTCTGCCCTGAAGCTGTGCCCCCCACTGGGGTGGGCAGGAGGTGAGGAGACATGGGGCAGGGTGTCTGTGATGGGGCTGAACTTCATCCGAGCATGGGGACATTTGCCCTTGTCCTGGGCTGTCCTCTGAGCTGCTTCCCTGCCTGCAGGTGCTGCTCTGGAGAAAACTGCACTGTCATGGCCCCTTGCCCTGTGTGGGATGGGAGGTGGGTGAGGAGCTTGGCTGGCAGGCACTGACAGTGCCGTGTCATCCAGCAACGTGTTCCCTGCTGCCCTAGAGGCAGGACAGAGCCCCGTGCTCCCAGTCACAGCTGGGGGGCCCCAACAAAGGCTGCAGGGGAAGGGCTCACCACAACAAAGCCTGGCAGCTGTGAGAATACACTGTTGCAGCCAAACGGGGCGTCCACCCTCGGCACTGAGGTGACACGGATGTGTGCAGACAAAGGGAAACTCACCGTGGATTTCCCTGGGTGCAGGCAGCTCATCATCTGCTGGGGGACCAGCAGCAGAGCACGTTCCTTAGCATCCTTTGGGGAAGAGCTTGCTGGTTGGTGGCACTTGGGGACAATGCTTCCTGTCCTATTGATCACCTCTCAGCAGGAGAGGCAGCCAGTTGGTAGCCCTTGGACTTAAGAGTGGTTTCATTAGCTAATCTCTGCCCAATTAATCTTAGCTGATCCAGTTAATCATGGCTCTCCAGGCCTTTTGCTCCTCACCAGGGGTGACTGGTGTGTCATAGGGATGGGCAGAGCCAACAAGGCTGCACGGGAAGTGGGGGAAGAGACGCCCTGCAGAATTGGGGGTCGGGTCCAGATGTTCCCCTTGGCCCCTTGGCCGTTCCTCTCTGCAGCCTCCCTGGTGTGTAGGGGAGCCTGGGAGGCGGCAGGGAGGGAACAGGGAGCGGGGCTTTGGTGCTGGCACGCTCCCAGAGAAAGGCTGGTCAGGGCTTATCGAATTTCTCTCGATGGCAGCAGATTAAGCGGGTGGTGGCTGCTCTGGCTGTCCCTAGGCAGGGTGAGCTGGCCAGGCTCGAGCTGCCCACGGGCTGGGGGAGCTGCCTGGCCCTGCCCCTGGCCCTGCTCCCTGCAGCCTGGCCCCTCTCTGTGCAGGATGCTGAGTGCCCACGACAGTGGTGCCGTGGGAGCAGGCTGGATTCCTGCCTGCAGCTGAGCCAGGGAAGTGAGTCAGGGGAAGGAAAGGAGGGTGAGAAGCAGCTGGGTCAGTGTCTGCTGGTGGTCCCCAAGGGCACACACTGTGTCACCTGGGGTCCTTGTGCTGCCATGGCAGGGATGGAACTGGAGAGCTGCAGGGATAGCAGAGGGAAGCAGTGCATTGCCCACCAAGGAAGCTGAGGGAAATGGATGCAGCAGAAAATGGAACTGGGGCTCTGCAGCAGGGAATTCTGGCCAGGAGAGGAGCTCACATCGCTGGGCAAGGAGAGCCAGATGGGAATACACTGGGAGGTAGGCCGTGGATGTCAGGGAGAGAAAAAAGGTCCTGCTAGTGAGAAGGGGGTTTCTCATGGCCAGCAACAATTGGGGGTATGGGGTGTGGTGCTGACTGGGCAGAAGAAGGCAAAGAAAGGAAAGCAGCACTGATGGATGGTACACAGCAGGATAAGGCATATGGAAAAGTGGTTCAAAGGAGAAACCAGAGTTTCTTCATGGGGAGTGATGGGGTTGGAGTGGCTGGGAATGGCACAGGGGTGGGAGGGAATAAGAGCAGGGGCTGGGGTGGCCCGTGGCAGGCAGCAGGCAGTCCTGGGGCTGGTCGGCTCACTGATGGGTGTTGCTGGTCTGGGGGTGTGCAGGAGGCAGGAGTCCAGGGACCTGCCCCACCTCTTCAGAGCCCTGGGAGCTGGAGAGGCTGAAGAGCTGGGGAAAAGGAGCTGTCTCGTCTTGGGAGGAGAGGGAAATGTTTGACGTGGGCATTTGTCAGATGCAGATGGGATTTGGCCCGAGGATGAATCCATTGTCCTTGAGTGGTGCCACAGGGTGGGGCAGCTCGAGCTGATGGACTCATGAAGATGCTGCCCTTCCACCTGGGAATATATCCAGTCATTTCATGGGAAAAACAATTTCCTCATTCCCCTTTGGCAAGCACTTCTGTTTAATTTTTCCTTTCCCCCATCTGAGTGGGGAGGCAGAGGCCACTGGCAGGCAGCAGCCCACTTGCTGGCTTAGGGACTCAAGGGTGGTGTTAAACACCTGCTTAAAATAATCCAAGCTCAAGAAAACCTGAGACCAAATGCTTGAACTCTGGAATTTATGGGTGTGATCACTGGCTGAGCACAGTGGGAGCTCCGGAGCCATCCCAGCGGGAAGATAAGAGGGGGGCTTGGGAACTCCAACAGAAGAAGCTTTGTCTCTGCATGCTGCTGGACATGCCAGCTCACTTATAAAATAGGCAAAGGGTTTCTGAAAGGCAGTGCCAAGCTTGTAACACTTTCTTGATGCAAATTTTTCCACTGTGTCTATGGTTTCCTCTCACCCCCTTGGAAATCAAACCAGAGCTGTCAAACCTCAGGTAGTTTTAAAGCCATCCCCTTCTCTTGGGATACTTTTAAATCTGTGGATTTGTTTTTTTTCTTCCCTCCTCCCCTCACCCCTGCCCCTTTTTCCACAAATTCTTCTGAATTTTTCATTCCCACTGTGGGAAAACACATCTCATATTCAAGATCCCTCCTTACTGCTCCACTTCCTTCTGGTCATGGCCCCTGTAACCAGAGCTGTGTCGGTGCTCACCAACGATCTCATTTGTCCCTGATCTCCTCCCTCCCAGAGCAAATATCCTGCTGGCAAAACCCAGGCTTGGAAAGCATTAGGGAATTCACACACTCCCTTGCAGGTGGGATGCCAGAGGAGCAGCTCCTGCCCATTTTCTGAGGAGTCCTGGCTCCATTTTCCAGGTTCAGCATGGGGAGCCAGGGAGCAGGGAAAGGCAGGAAAAGGGGATCAATGTTAGAAAGCAAGAAGGGATTTTGTCAGTTCCACAAGGATCCCCAAGGATGCAGCAATCAGAGGAAGGATCCCAGATAATTTTTTAGCCAGTGCTCATGAGGCTTAACTGGGAATGGCCTGCAGAGCACCTGGGCATCAGTGCTGGGATGAACAGCTGCTCTGGGAGGTGTTGGCGATGTGAGGGGCTTGTTTTGTCTTGTGAGATTTGCGATTAATAATTTTTTTTAGCAAAAGGACTGGAAATAGGATGGTAAACTGGGAACTTCAGCTGAGTGCAATGGCCACTGGCTTCCCAGGAAGGGCTGCTGGTGCTGATACTGCAGGTCTGCTTTGTGGGAGCTGAATGGGAGGCAAATGCCAGCGACTGTGTTCAGCAACCGCCTCCTTTCTCAATGGAATGCCAGCGCTTTCCTCCCCGCCCCGCTCTGTCCTGCTGCCCAGTCCCTGCTTTGCTGGGCTTGGAGTGGAGGCAGGAGGCTTGGGTAACAGGCAGGAGCTGTGGATTTGTTTGCAGATTAGGGGGTACCTGCTCAGTGCCACTGGCACCCTGGGATCTAAAAGCTGCTCCTTGGGGGTTATGCTGATGCTGACAGTGTCTACAAGGCTCTGTCTGCTGCTGGGGGTGCCCACCAGGTGATGCTGCAGGGTGATGGAGACTCCAGTGCTGCCCTGGGGTAAGGGCAGGGATGGCCCCTGGGAGGTCCTGACCTGAGGTATGCCAGAGAGAAGGAAGAGGTAAAAGCAGGGCAGATCGAGGTATGAAACAAAATGTCATTCTTCAGCCAGGGGCAAAACAGCGTTCCCAGGAGGATTCCTTGTGCAGGCTTTCCACTCACCCTGCACGGTTGCAAGACGTGGATTGGAATGTGAGTTTTCCTGACCCCCTTTTCCTCCCTCCCTTTTGCAGGACAGCCACTGCTCCTCGCTAGCAGTACCCAGGGGCGGCCGGCGCCATGGCGGGAGCATCGGTGAAGGTGGCAGTGCGCGTCCGGCCCTTCAACTCCCGGGAGATGAGCCGGGAATCCAAATGCATCATCCAGATGTCGGGAAGCACCACCAGTGAGTGCCTCACCAGGGGCAGGGGGGCTTTGGGTGCTGCCTGGGAAGGGGCACGTGTGGTGTGGCCACAGCAGCAAACACTGGCCTGTGGGGATCCTTGGTGAGGATGCCTGAAGCATCTCGAGTTGTTTGGAGGAGGGAATGTGGGGAGGATGTCAGTTTTCCATGGAGAAATGCAGTCTTGCTGTTGAAATGGCGGTGGTGGGATCTGCATGGCACTGAGCCCTTGGGTTTTGGTGACAGTGGAAGGGGCAGTATTCCCCAGCAGACAATGAGGGAGGGATCACAAGATCACAGGATGATTTTGTTTGGAAGGGATGTTAAAGATGATCTCGTTCCAACCTTCCACTGTAGATCAAGCTCTTCCACATCAAACCTGGCCTTGAAGCTGGGCATGGGCCAGCATGTGTTTTTTGACCTGCCTGGCCAGGTACCACTCACTGCAGCATGCCAGGATCCATCCCTGCTTCTCTGGAGCTCTTGGAGATGCAGCAGCAGCAGGATGGAGGAGTGGGAGGAGGATTTGCCCAGGGAATGATGTGCTCCGTGTGGGGCTGTATGTCCTGTCAGGAGCCTGTGTGGCCTTTGCCCCTCTTTAAATAACAGCTGCTGGCAGAACCGTGTTGGAATGGCAGTCAAATCCCTCCTGTTTGGCTCTGGAAGCCTCCAGATGGGGCAGTGTCTAAAATAACTCCCTGCCTGCCCACCTGGGGCTGCCTGCGTCACCAGTGGTGGGTGAGACACCGGTGCAGCCACCCCCGCCGTGCTGGCTGCCATGACAACCTGCTGGTGGAGAGAGGAGGGCACCCAAGGGTGCAGGGTGACTCTGGGACCCCCCTGGCCACCCCAGGCCTGGGGAGCAGGAGTGGGAGGCCTGTGGGGCAGCATCTGCTGGTCTCTGGTGTCCTGTGGGGGTTTTCCCTTGATGGTTGGACAGGGATTCTCCGTCTGCCTGGGGTGCAGAGCTTCTGCCCTCGTGGTGCCTCCTGTACACACAGGAGCTTCCCACCTGCCCAGGGCCAGGGAATAGGTAGGGTAGATGTTCCCCATTCTGGTTCTGATGGGTGGGGTGGGGACCTGGCGTGCCCCAGTCACAGTCAAGAGCATCAGACATCCCCCACTCCCCCCATGGCTGTGTTTGTTCAGAGCTGTCTGTGCCTGTTCATGCTGCACACCCTGGCTGTGCCCCCACCCCTCCAGCCTGTGCCCCTGCACCAGGGAGGGCAGCAGGGCTGCAGGCAGGAGCCCTTTGCTGACAGTGAGGATTTTCTCCATGAATGGACAAACCTCTGGCTAATCCTCTTGGCCAGGGGGCTGGGGAGCAGGTGTGGGGGGCTCAGAAGCCTGCTGCTGCTGTGGCTGGTGGAGGCAGGAGGATGCCAGTAGTGCCAGCAGAGCAGGACTGTTTCAATCCCCCCAGCTCCTTGCAGAAAAGCCAAAGATAAACATGTTTGAAGGGAGTGAAAATTTTCCCCTTCCCAGGGTTATTTACAGAGACCTTTGCATGTGCTGGAGCAGGGAGGCAGGTTCTTCTCCTGCCTAATGCACTGAGCCCCGTGGGAGGCAGTGGGGCCCAGGGTGGGATCAGCCTTTCTCTGCTGTCCTTTTGCCTGCAAACTTCCAGCTGCCACAGCCACCCACCTGCTCACCAACACTGCTGCTTTGTTCCTGTGGTGCCCTGCACTCTGTGGGCACTGTCCCAGGCACCAGCACTCCTGATGGCTCTTCTAGCACCTCTCCTGATAGCTGCCACCAGGATGGTGGAGAGGAGACCCCTGGCTTTGATCCCACAAGGCCATTCATGTTCTCTGTCTGGAGCTATGCCTCTGCTGCCTTTAAAATCTGGTGATTATTTTCTCTGATGTGGGTTCTGCTTAGTGCCTGCCCACTCACTGTGCTGCGCCATGCTGCTGGCTCTTCAGGGCAAGGCTAGGGATATCTCCAGAAGTTTTCCTCCTTCCTGTCCCCTTGTCTGTATATTTGTCTTCACCTCCACACTCCTCCTTGCCTTTTGAATCCCAGTGGCCCAGAGCATTAATCTTTTGCAGCAGCTTTGCAGAAGTCCAAAATGCCTGGTCACAGGAAAAAAAAAAAATTCCACCAGCAGCATCCATCTGCCTGCAGGCAAATAATTGGGAATGAGAGGGGTGTGGGAAGAGTGTTTCAGCTCAGGACAGGAGATGCCTGCCCTTGGGATGCTCCCTTCTCCCCTGTCCCAGTCTCTGGTTCCCCATGCCAGCTGGGCAGCTGCAGCTGGGATGCCTGGAGCCACTTGGTGCCATCCCCAGCTGCTTCTCTGCCCTGTGCCCAGCATGGGCTGACACTGGGGTGCAGAACAGGAGCCTTGTGCAGCTCCATCCTGCCTGCTCCACCTCTCATCTTTACTCCTGCTCGCTGTGGTCAGTGTCACCTCTGCAGGGCAGAGACAGACCTGGTGACCAGGTGGCACAGTGGAGCTGTTTAGTGATTCAAGTGGGTTTATTTTTCAAATAGTCTATATGAAAATAGGTAGAAAAATATGTTAAGCAAGATAATAGAAGAATTTAATAATGAGGGTTTGTACACCAGGAGCCATCAGAGATGCTCCATCCCACTTCTTGCATGACTCTGCTCCTGCTTCTCTTCCCTGCCCTCAGCACCACGGCCAGACATTGGCAGGGGTCAGGACCAGGCAGCCACCGTGGCTGTCCATGCTGCCCACAAAGACCTGCTCTTCCAGGGGCCTCCCCATCCCTGTTTGCTGCCGCAGGATTGCCAGTTGTTACTTCCCAGCCCTTTCTCCTGGTTATTAGTGTGCCTGGAATGCAGCGTTGGAGTCAGGCTGCCTGCAGCAGGTGGGCAGGGAGGGAGCCTGTGCCAGCCCCTCTTTGGTGCCAGAGCTGGGCTTCTGTCCAAGCTAAGGAGCACCTCAGGAGCACCATGGTGTGGTTTTGTGGTCAGGGCTGGGTCCTGACCCCACTTCCCACCCCTCTCCAGTCTGCCTCGCTGCTGTTGCAGGCAGGGCTGGGTTGTTCTCAGATGAGAAGTGGTGGACCCTTTCCAGGGGAGTAGAAGGTGCATCCATTGTGGTAATGGAGGAAGGATTCAGAGCAGAAAACATCCATATGCATAACACAACACATCTGGGCATCAGACACCACAGCAGTGAGCTGCACCATGCCTGGGGCTGCTGAGGAAGGTCCCGGCTGGAACTGGGAGTGGGTTCCAGTCCTGGCTGACTGAGGGGCAGAGCAAGCTGGGGTGGAGAAAGCTCAGGACTCATGGCTTCTTCATCCTTGGTGGTGGCAGGGAGCAGCTGGGCCACAGGAACTGTGCTGTGCAGGCCTCAATGTCACTTCATTGTCACCTAACACGGCTGGTGGCTGAATCTCGTGATTACCCGCTGGTTTGGGCTTCTTCTGATGCATCTGTTGTTTCAGAAAAAACCCACATCGTAAATGCTCTACAGCAGGAAAAAAACATCGCATGAGGAAGAGCAGTGATGCAGTCTCCAATTTCCATAGCAACGTCCTTTTCATCAGGGGATGACAAAAGCAGACTCTTGTTTCCGCTGGTGGTGTGACACGAGGCATTAATCACCCTGCTGGGGCTGGGGACCTGCAGAGGCTGGAGCCACAGGGGCTCTAGGGGAGCCCTGACAGGGCTGCAGCTGCTCCCACCCCACAGGTGGTGGGGCCAGCATGGGAGCTTTGGCCACACTGCCCCAGCTGTGGGGAGAGGAAGGCTGTGACTCTCCTGTGCCAGTGCTGGGCTCCCATGGGCAGGTGCCACAGCAGGAAGGAACCTGAGGGAAGGGGTCATGTCCCCCTCACTGTGTCCAGCACGATGTTTGGGCAAAGTTCTGCCCTGTTTTCTGGGCTCTGCTGGCCATGGCACCCACCTCCTCTGCTTTCAGAGTTGGGATCTGGGAGTTCTGGACCCATCTGCAGAGCTGGAAGAGTCCCAGTCCATCTTCTAGGACTGTTTTGGACTGATTCCCATCACCTTTCATCCCTCTCACATGGAGCCGGGGAGAGGGGGGTGAGGCAGGTGTACTATGGGTGGCTGGTGGCCTTATGTTCCCATCTGTTTGTCCCCAGCTATCCTGAACCCAAAACAGCCCAAAGAGACACCAAAAAGCTTCAGCTTCGACTATTCCTACTGGTCCCACACTACGGTAAGCACTGGGAGGCCTGAGCCCACCTCCAAGGCTGGGCTGGGGAGAGGCGGAGGGGCCTCCTTGCTAAATTTCTCCATGTCCCCCATCTCTGTGCAGCCTGCAGACATCAACTATGCATCCCAGAAGCAAGTGTACCGGGACATTGGTGAGGAGATGCTGCAGCACGCCTTCGAAGGCTACAATGTGTGCATCTTCGCCTATGGGCAGACAGGAGCTGGGAAATCCTACACCATGATGGGCAAGCAGGAGAAGGACCAGCAAGGCATCATCCCACAGGTATGCCTGAGGAAAGCTACCTGTCCCCCTCGTCCCAAAGGGATGCTCAAAGGAAAAGCAGAGCTGGGAGCAAAGAGGGCAGCAGGGTGTGAGTGAGGCCAGGTTGTGCCAAGGTTTGATAAAGCACTACTGTGACAATGAGCTGGCATGGAGGGGGTTAGGGAGGGTCGTCCAAGCCCTCCAAGACTGCATGGACTATGGTCTGGTCACACAAGCTGAGCTGCTCACCAAGAGCTGCCACATGCTGGTCCAGCAGGCTCTGGGGATGCAGATTCTCCATGTCAGCAGAGGGGGGGCTCTGCCAGCTCCCCAGGAGCCATTCCAGCATCATGGGCTGGTTTTTGGGGTGAAAAGGTAGAAATCCTGTATCCTGGGCACCCCAGGCAGGAGCATCCTGCTGGCAGGGGCTGAGCCTGGCCCTTCTGTCCACAGCTGTGTGAGGACCTCTTCTCCCGCATCAATGACACGACGAATGACAACATGTCCTATTCTGTGGAGGTAGGCACCCCACTGCATGCCCAGCCCACTCCCAGCCTCACACCTGGCTCCACAGGTTGTGTCAGTGTGCAGGTCCCTCTCTAGGGGATGCCTGGGTGGCTCATTCTGCTAGCTCTGCCTGTGCCCTCTGCTCTAGGTGAGCTACATGGAGATCTACTGCGAGCGTGTGAGGGACCTGCTGAACCCCAAGAACAAGGGGAACCTCCGAGTGAGGGAGCATCCTCTTATGGGTCCATATGTTGAGGACCTTTCCAAGCTGGCTGTGACCTCCTACAATGACATCCAGGACCTTATGGACTCTGGAAACAAAGCCCGGTGAGTTGGAGAAGGAGGAGATGGGTAGGGTTTGGGAAGCTTGCAGTCACTTCTAGAAGGTCCTGCTTCACTTCCTTACTTTGCCAGTCCAGCTGCTCTGGAAGTGGCAGTCCCCTCCTCACTGACTATTGCATACCCCCACTTGCTTTCACTTTACCTTCCTTCTGCTTTCCAAGTGCACTGGAGACAGCAGGAAAAAGCCTGAACTTGTGCACATCTTCTCCCCGAGTCCTCTCCTGTTCTCCAGACTCACCTTCCCACCATGTACCCTGTCCTGGCATGAGCCCTGGCCCCATCACCAGCCACTCCAGTGTCCCTCACAGAGTGTCACACCTCCCTGTCCCACTCTCCCTGCAGCACAGTGGCTGCCACCAACATGAATGAGACCAGCAGCCGCTCCCACGCCGTGTTCAACATCATCTTCACACAGAAGCGGCACGACGCCGAGACAGACATCACCACTGAGAAGGTAAGAGAAGGGCCTGATGGACTCAGGGGAGCCCACATGGATCCAGAAAGGACTTTGGTGTTCTTTCATCAGCACCTGGGACAAGACGGTGCAGCCTGGTGGAGGGTTGGAGTAGGAGGGAGATAAGTCCCAGGCACGTTCTAGGCTAATGGTCCCTTGAGGGACTGGCCCCTGGACAGGATATTTGGCAGCTGGTGCCCTTCAGCCCTGCCTGCAAGGATAGTAGCCCTGCTCCTGAGCAACTCCTACAAGGGTGACCCTACAGAGCACACTGCTGCCCTCAGAGCTGTGTCATGCTGCAAGAGGTTTTGGCTCTTTAGTTTGGGCAACGTTTGCTGTGCCCACAGGGCTGAGCCTCCTCCTCTCTGCCTGCAGGTCAGCAAAATCAGCTTGGTGGACTTGGCCGGGAGTGAGCGAGCTGATTCCACAGGTGCCAAGGGCACAAGGCTAAAGGTAAGAGCTGACCTGAGGTCCCGTTCTGCTGGTGGGGACACCATGTCCTCCTCCCTCATCCCCAGCCAAAACCTCTCCTTTCCTTGCCTGCTTCCTTGCCCACTGCACTGCCAAAATCCTTGACAGGATTGTGCTTGAAAGCTGCCTAGTGCCAGTTTCACTGAGTCCCAGCTGGGGGGTGCTGGCTACCCAGTAAAACCAGCTGCTCTTTGCTCACACCTGGAATACTGGATATTCCTCATTTTCTCCTGGGCTTTAATGTGGCTCTGAAATGGGGCCTGAGCATCTGAGCTTTTCCTCTTCTAACCAGGAAGGAGCAAACATCAACAAGTCCTTGACTACTCTGGGAAAAGTCATCTCTGCCCTGGCTGAAATGGTAAGTAGCTGGAGAACAGACAAACAATGGCACCAGGAGGAAATGGGCTTGGGCCAGCAGGGATGGGCTCAGCTCTGAGGGATGGATCATCTCAGCTCTGAGGGCTGGAGCATCCCAGCTCTGAGGGCTGGGCAGACACATCCCAAGCTGTCTCTGAGGCTGGGACAAGCTGGGCTGGTGAAGATGCCATCTGCATGGGGACCTGTGCCACTCTCTGCTTGAGGGCCAGGGATCTGTGGTGAGTGCCAAGATAAAAAGCAGCTCCCTTAAACAGTCTCTCCATTTCCTTTGCAGGATTCAGGGCCAAACAAGGTAAGTGCCCAGGCTGGATGGGAAAGGGAGCATTGGGCTTGAGCACAGTGTGAGTGGGTGGGAGTGGGTTGCAGGGTGGTTTGGGAGTGAGACTGTGCCTGGACTCAAGCCATTCTTCTCCTGAGGGCTGGTGGAATATTCAGCCTCCTCTTCTCTCTGGGGATTTCAGTAGCCAGCTTAAACACCCTCCCAGCTCAGGGCATTTCACAGGCAGGACCTGTGGACCTGGGCAAAGATGCCCAAGGTTGCAGTGGCTGGGAAGAGCCATCCTTCTCCAAGTCCCCATGGCTGGGGACCAGCTGTCACCTTCCCTTTGAGGAGAGCAGGCAGCTTGACTGTCCTTCCCTTTGCTCTTCATTCTCCAGAACAAGAAGAAGAAAAAGACGGATTTCATCCCCTACCGAGACTCGGTGCTGACCTGGCTGCTGAGGGAGAACCTGGGTGAGGACAGGTCGGGGGTGCGGGGTGGGGATGGGTGTGGTTGCCAAGCAGGATGGGACAGGGGGCACCAGGACTGGCATCTCTCTCATGGGTGTATCTTTCTGGGCAGGAGGCAACTCCAGAACTGCCATGGTTGCTGCTCTCAGTCCTGCTGACATCAACTACGATGAGACCCTCAGCACCCTCAGGTAGGAAGAAGTGCCCTTGTTCTCCCTGCAACGGGCAGGAACAGGGGAGGCTGTTTGAGGCCCAGGCACTGCCACATGCTCTCCTTACCTCTGTGGTGTCCCTGGCTGGGGCTGTACTGTGGAGGAAACCTGCAACTCCAGACAAAAGGCCAAAGGATTGTCCCAGCACTGGGATCCTCCAAAGGATCACTTGCTGGAGGGGGTCTGCAACACTCTTGCTTGGCCAGCAGCTGGGGTTTTGCCCCTGTTCTGGCTGTTGCTCAAGGCCCTGCCCTTCCCCAGGTACGCTGACCGTGCCAAGCAGATCCGCTGCAATGCCGTCATCAACGAGGACCCCAACAACAAACTGATCCGCGAGCTCAAGGATGAGGTGGCACGTCTGCGGGACCTGCTCTATGCCCAGGGCCTTGGGGACATCATTGACAGTAGGTACCAGGGTTGCTCCCTGCCAGTGGCTCCAGGCAGCCACGGGCTGAAGTCCTGCCAGCCTGCAGGGCTGATGCCCTCACAGCCTCCCTGCATTGCACTCCTCCTGCTGCGCTGGCCCCACGGCAGCCCCATGCTGCCCCTGGTGAGCCCCTTCATGCATGTTCACAGCCCCCAACCCCTTCCTGTTGCAGGGGGAGCTGCTTTCTGCCCAGCAAACCTTCCCTTCTTCCCTTTCACCCACCATCTTCAGCATCCAGCACCCAGAGGTGCCAGGAAGGTGCTACTGGGACTGCACATGCCCATGGGCTCCCCTCCCCATGCTGTCTGATATCCTACTGAGATGAACCCCCTCTTGTTCTGTTCTCTCTGTCTTACCCCTGCTCCCTGCCCTCTCTTTCTCTCTTAGCCCATCCTGCTGCGGGAGGATCCAAATGTGTGTATTCCCCATCACTGGTACTCTCTGTTGCTTCACGGCTTTTTGGAGATCTAGGCTGTGCCCAGGGGCACCTGTGCAGCATGGGGAGGGCTCCTGCAGCCAGCCCCTGCTGATGGAGCTGTGTGTGCCTGCAGGCTGCCCATCCTCAGGGAGCTGGCACAGGGGATGGTGCCAGAGCCGTGGTTAGCACCTGGGCTTGGGCTGGTGCTGAAAGGACCAGTGTCCTCCCACTTGGCCATGCCAAGGGCCCAGTCAGCACGAGGACCTCCTCCTTCATGCTGTTGTGATGTTTCCTGTTGCTGCTGCTGCTGCTTCTGCTGGTGCTGTGTCTCACTGGGACTGGAGCCTGGCACGGCCCTCGGGTGGGAGGGAATGGTGCTCTACTGATGCAGTGGTGGGTGGTGGTGGCCTGAAGGCTTTGGCCCATGGATGAGCACCATGGCCCCATCCCACCCTGGGTCAAGCAGTGCAGCCAGGCTCTGGTGAGCCTGCTGAGGAGACAGGGGCCTGGTAGTCCCCTCCTGGCTCAGCTTCCCTGGATGTGGGCTAATGGAGATGTGTGACTAATCCTGCTGACCTGTGCCCTGCCTGCCTCTGGCACACTGCTCTGTGAACCAGTAACTCCTGAGGGCTGGAGGAGCATCTCCCATACCTGGGTCCCAAGCCACCACAGCTGACTCTTGGGGTGCCAGCTGACAAGGACCACTGCCTGTAGTCCTGGCTGTATTCTCTGGCTGCCTGGCCAAGGTGCTGCTCCAGCAGGCCATGGGCTTCTTTTGAGCAGAGCCTGTGAGGGAATCCTGCCGCTTCTGCCCTGGCTGCCTGACCCCTTTGTAGGGCAGAGGGCCACCCACTCTCATCTCCTTCCCTTCTCATTCTCTGCTCCCAGATCTAGCTAATCTGAGGCATCTGGGCAGGGAAAACCACCCAGGCTGTATAAGATGGAGAGGATGACAGAGGCAGTGGCACATACTTGGGGAGACATTTCATCCCAGACCCGATGGATGCAGGACCTGAGGTTGCCAAAAAGTGTCCCTGGGAGCCCAGGATGGCTGCTTCCAGAATCTGCTTCACCAAACAGCCCTGTGTCCCTGAGGGGCTGCCCTGGCTGGGGAAGGGAGTGCCTGCCCTTGCCCTGTTGCTGTCTGTGCTGCTGTGCTGTTGCCTGTGCCTTTTCCTGTGATTCCTGGCTTTTTTTTTCTCGACGCACCGGCCACTCTTTTTTTTTTCCCAACAGCTTTTCTTGTCTCTGTCTTTCTCTGTCACCCTGTCTGTGTGTCTTTCCCCGGCCCATCCCTCCTTCCGCGCCCGTAGATGTGTCCGACTTTGAGAACAATAATGATGCTAGAGGGGCAGAGCTGAGTCACCGCCATGACAATCTCTCCACAGTGACCAACGCCATCGCCGGCATCAGCCCCTCGTCCTCCCTCTCTGCCCTGTCCAGCCGCGCTGCCTCCGTCGCCAGCCTGCACGAGCGCATCATGTTTGCTCCGGGCAGCGAAGAGGCAATTGAAAGACTCAAGGTGAGAGGCCAGTGCCCTGGTTCCCTTCCCCTTTCCCCTTTCCCCTTCCCCCTTTCCCTTCTTCCCCTTCCCTTTCCCCTTCCCCTTCCCTTTCCCCTTCCCTTTCCCCTTCCCTTTCCCCTTCCCTTTCCCCTTTCCCTTTCCCCTTCCCCCTTCCCTTTCCCCTTTCCCTTTCCGTTTTCCCTTTTCCTTCCCCCTTCTCTCTTCCCTGTTCCACTTTCTCCTTCCCCTTTCCACTTCCCCTTTCCTCTTTCCCCTTTCCACTTCCCCTTTCCCCTCAATGCACTGTGGCTTGCAGAGGGGGTTTGGTGTTTTCTGGAAACATATGAAGGGTGATCCTCATGGGAGACAACACTTGGATGTGCTCTTGGCAGAGTGGACAGACTTGAAGCTTTGCCCAGACTGAGGTTTTGGGTGTTGTAGGGTCTTCCTGGTGCTGCCCTGTGGGGGATGGCTGCCTTTGACCTGTGGGACAGGTGCTTTGGGCTTGGGATGGGCACTCCTGTCCTGGGAGGAGTGCTCCTGGTCCAGCATGGTGCAGGAGTGGGCTGGCAGTGAGGTTGTGGAGAGGCTGGTCTTTATGCCTCACTCTTTGAAGATGGGACTGATGGAAAACTGTGGGTGAAATGCTGATGCAGTTTGTACAAACAAGCCTGAAACTGGGACCAGTGTCCCACTGAAGCATGCTGGACAGAACTGGGCAGAGTGGGCAGTGTACTGCCCACACCATGCACTCACCCCCTGTTTAACCCTCCCTTGGCAGGAAACAGAGAAGATCATTGCAGAGCTGAATGAGACGTGGGAGGAGAAGCTGCGCAGGACGGAAGCGATACGGATGGAGAGGTGGGTGGGCTGGACTGGGACAGGATGGGATGGGACAAGTGGTGTTCCTTGGGCACTTCCCATCCTCTGCACTTTGCTAGAGTAGTTGGGTTCCTGGGGCAGCCAAACACTTGGCTGGACACACAATGTCCAGCTGGACCCTGGGTTGCCCCCTGGGGACCCCAGTACCCACTGTGTCAGCCTGCACAGAGGTGGCTGCTCTGAAAAACCCACCTGAATTGTGACAAGAGCTGTAGCAAGCCCTGCATTGCAATCCACAGGACAAACCATGGGTTTCCATCCTAGTGCTGGCCCCAGGGGTGCATGGAGTTTTGACAGGCACTTCTTTCTCTTGCTCCTTCAGGGAAGCGTTGCTGGCCGAAATGGGGGTGGCCATGAGGGAGGATGGAGGCACCTTGGGTGTTTTCTCCCCTAAAAAGGTAGGATCATCCTATTCTCTTCTTCATGGGGACTGGTTTGTGCTCCTGCAGTTCCCTTCTGATCCACTCTGTCACAGCTGGCCAGTCCCATGTACTTCACTAACCTTTTCTTGGCTCTGAGACCTGTGGGGGAAATCCCAGCATTGAGCTGCTGGGTACAAACACAGGTAGAAATACATGGGTAAATGTCCACCCCACACTGCTGGTGTGCTGTCCTCCTTCATGAGGGTATTTGCTGATGATCTCTCTCTTGGACTTCACTGTTAACTTATAAAAATTCGTACTTTCGGATATTTAAAATTGCTGCCCCTGAAACCAGCAAGTCCATGCTAAGAAATATGGGTGGGCAAATATTCCATCTCTTTGTTGCTTGTAGCTTTTGTCTTGGCCAAACCTCTTAAGTGTGTGTGTCCTCAGCTCAAGTGGTGATAAAGCTTTCACAGCCTTCCCCTTATGTGGCCCAGTTGACTTTTAGGGTAAATGTGAACACTGTTGTCTTTGTTTCTTGTCCCAGCTGCTGCCTGTTAGGACTCCAGACCTTTGGGTAGGAAGCGTGGGGGTTTATTCCCCAAAGCAGGTTGGTCTTGGAGGTGGGGCATTGCTGTGGTGGTCTTGGTGCCTCCTTGCTCTTCAGCTGTCTGGCAGGTGGAAACTCTTCTGACTTCTCCAGTGGCTGGTGAGGAAAGTTAGTGTTGATAGTGTGCGAAATCCATTTTGTTACGGGCATTGCACTTTGCTGTCCTTCTGTGTGTCATGGCTGGGGTGGTTACAAATCTGGATAAAAACTGCAAGTGAAGGAGCTCTCAGCCCCCAGAGCCCAATGTCTGTCCAGTGGGGCCAGAGGTTAAATGTTACAGCCAACTTCTGCCAGCCACCATGGAGAAGACCCCACCTTTCCCTTGATCTCCAGCTCTGCTGCCCTGTTTGCAGTGAGTCTCTGCTGTCAGCCAAGGCTTGTGGCACCATGCTGACGAGCCCCCTCTGCATGCTGGGTCTCAGCAGGCTGATAAGGTGTTCCTTACAGCCACTATTCTGTCTGGTAAACTCAGAACTTCTCCCACTGATACTCCTGGGACTGCCCCTGTTCCCTGAAGGTGTAATCCCAGCAGCTAAGCTGGCTGTGGCCAGAGAGGGCTGGGGGAGAAATTTTCCTCTTCTCAAGAACAAAGTGGTTTGTGACCCGGGGGAGGAAAGGGCTGTGAGTGACCTGTTTGGAAGAAGACCAGAAAGTGAAGTTCAGTCTGCAGATAGGGCTTCAGGTCTGCACTGCTTTTAGATGAAACTCCAGGACCTGCTCTTTTTGGATGCATCATCTGGTGTACAGTCAGTGGAGGAAAACAGGCACTTCTACTTCCTTTTTGACCTGGCAGAGGGCAGGGTTAGATTAGGTATTGGGAAGAAATTCTTCCCTGTGATGGTGATGAGGCCCTGACACAGGGTGCCCAGAGAAGCTGTGGCTGCCCCATTCCTGAAATGGTTCAAGGCCAGGTTAGATGGGGTTTGGAGCAACCTGGTGTAATAGAAGATGCCCCTACCCATGGCAGGGAGGTGAAACAAGATGTGTTTTTATGTCCCTTCCAACCCAAACCATTCCATGATTCTATAAGACACACTACAGGTGAGAAAGGGTCCTGCCCCAGGAGACTGAGCCTATCAGGGATTCCCCATGGGAAGGTTTTGGCTTTGTGTTGGAACATGAATTTTCAAAGATGGCCAGAGGAAGGCTAACTAGGACTCAGACCTGTGAGGAGGAAAGCAAGGAAGCTTGTGGAAGCAGGGCATCTTCATGCCAGCCTCAGTTCTCTGCAGTCCCCTGGAAAAGCACCCATCTGGACATGTGGCCCTGAAGATACAGAGGGCAGGAGAGCCTGTGCAGAGGCAGCCTGCAGTGCTGCTGAGCTCCCACCTTCCCCCAGAGCACCCCTCAGGTGCTCACAGGGAGGGGCACACAGGGATGACTCCTCGTTTGTCTCTCCCAGACACCGCACTTGGTCAACCTGAACGAGGACCCGCTCATGTCCGAGTGTCTTCTCTACTACATCAAGGATGGGATCACAAGGTGAGGGCCAGGTCCCATGGAACCGTGGGAGCATTGCCCATATCTCAGTGCCTGACTTCCCCAGGTGGGCGGAGGGTGACAGCTGTCCCCAGGCTGGGCACTGTTCCCAGGGCATCCCCAAAGTGCAAATCCCCGAGATTTTGGTCTTGCAGTGCAGCAGGGGTTGCTCCTATCAGCTCCAGTGATGGGGCTGGCAGGGAGACTCAGAAGGGGCTGCTTTGAGGGAGGATTGAGCTAGATTTCCCCTGCAGAGTTGGCCGGGAAGATGCTGAGAAGAGGCAGGACATCGTTCTCAGTGGGCACTTCATTAAAGAAGAGCACTGCCTGTTCCGCAGTGACACCAAAACTGGTGGAGAAGGTATTGCTTGTCTGGAGGGGCTTCACTGCCCTGGGGACCCATCCCTCTGCATGCCCTCAGCCCCTGCTCCCACCCGAATGTCCTGCCCTCCTCAAACTAGTTGGGCTTTACTGCATGGCTATGGCCACTCCACGCTTCCAGACAAGTGGGTGAGGAGGGGCTGTGGGAGATGAGCCTGGGGAGGATGGATTTGCCTTCTGGAGGCTCTGGTCTCTTCTCACATGCAGCCTCCAGCTGCCCTTATTCCTTGGGACTGCTCTGATTAACATCAGGTTAGCTGAATCCTGTACCACCCACACCTGGGATGCTGGCTGGGGTGGCTCTCCCTTCCTGAGGCTGCTGGAGCAGCACAGCAGGACGTGCAGGATTTATCCTTCTGCTTCCACCTTCCCTCCCCTCTCCCCTTCCCTCCATCTCCACAGTGATAGTGACCCTGGAGCCCTGTGAAGGTGCTGACACCTATGTGAATGGCAAGAAGGTGACAGAGCCCAGCATCCTGCGCTCAGGTGGGTCCCTGGGGCTGAGTTCCTCCCTCCCATGGAGGCCCTGCACTTGTCCCACATTAAACCCACACCTTTCCCCCACCCTGTGCACACCAGGAAACCGCATCATCATGGGGAAGAGCCACGTCTTCCGCTTCAACCACCCCGAGCAGGCTCGGCAGGAGCGGGAGCGGACCCCGTGCGCCGAGACCCCCGCAGAGCCCGTGGACTGGGCCTTTGCCCAGAGAGAGCTGCTGGAGAAGCAAGGCATCGACATGAAACAGGAGATGGAGCAGCGGTGAGAGCATGGGCTGAGGTGCCTGGGAGTTGGGTGTCCACTTCCAGCTTGGTCATCCTCTCCTTCCCCGTTTCCACCTAGGCTCCAGGAACTGGAAGACCAGTACCGGCGGGAGAGGGAAGAGGCAAATTACCTTCTGGAGCAGCAGAGGCTGGTAGGTGGCCGGGACATGGCTCCTTCTCAGGCTGCCCAGGCATGACTGAAATCCTGGCAGATGTTTGAGTGGGGTGGATCTGTGCCCTAAAAACAAGGGCAAATCTCTTGTTCTGGAGTTGCCATCACAAGTGCTGATCCAGAGGAGGGAGGAGGCTGTGTTCCTGCAGGGAAGAGGAGTGTGATGCAGCAGCATGGAGGAAGGCCACACCAGTGACTTGCATCACCTCTCTTCCTGTTTCCCCCAGGACTATGAGAGCAAACTGGAGGCTTTGCAGAAGCAGATGGATTCTAGATATTATCCTGAGGCAAATGAGGAGGAGGAAGAACCTGAGGATGAAGGTGAGAGCTGGGAGCCGCCACCCTCAGAGAGGTTTTGGTGCTCTCTGTGGGTGAATGAAGAGTGAACTGTGGGTCGATGTCCTGGTAGTGGGATGACTGTCCCTCCATGTCCCCACAGTGCAGTGGACAGAGCGGGAATTCGAGCTCGCCCTCTGGGCCTTTAGGAAGTGGAAGTGGTACCAGTTCACCTCCCTCCGTGACCTGCTCTGGGGCAACGCCATCTTCCTCAAGGAGGCCAATGCCATCAGCGTGGAGCTGAAAAAGAAGGTGGGTGGCTGGGCTCCTTTCTGCCTTGCTGCAGCACCCACAGCAGAGGCCACGGGAACAGGCAGCTGGGAGGTGCTGAGGAGAGGTCGCCAGAGGCAGCACACAAAGCCTTCGCCCTCCCAAATGTCTCACCAGCCCCTCTGCCCCTCTCCAGGTGCAGTTCCAGTTTGTGCTGCTCACAGACACACTGTACTCGCCTCTCCCTCCCGATCTGCTGCCCCCTGATGCTGCCAAGGACCGGGAGAAGCGGCCATTCCCCCGGACCATTGTGGCTGTAGAGGTGCAGGACCAGAAGAATGGGGCTACACATTACTGGACCCTGGAGAAGCTGAGGTGGGTGGGAGATGGCTGTGCCAGGAGGGTTTGGGTGCCCTCAGCCCCTGTGTCTCACTGCCACCATTGCATCCCCTCTCCCTGCAGGCAGCGCCTGGACCTGATGCGCGAGATGTATGACCGAGCAGCAGAAGTGCCTTCCAGTGTCATTGAGGACTGTGACAATGTGGTGACTGGAGGAGACCCTTTCTACGACCGCTTTCCCTGGTTCAGGCTGGTCGGCAGGTGAGCGCTTTGGCTCCTTGGAAGCGTGGCTGGGACCCACGGATGGTCCTGCAGGAGGAAGCGCTGCCAGCGCTGCCCACCATGTGTGAGGTATTCATCCTCCAGTGGGACTCCGGTGTGATGGCTCTGCTCCGTGTTGGCTGCCAGCACCCCCAGGGACCCACAAGCTGCTGGCAATGCTCCTGCTGCCTGCCATAACCCAGCGCTGAGAGCCACAGGCTCCAGGCTCAGGGGGTGCGGGGCTGTGGCTGTGCAGCAGGCAGGACACGTGTGCCCTTGTGAGCTCCACCGCGGTGGGCATGTGTCCCTGTGCACGGCTGGTGTCTGTCTGTACGGTGTGTGCCGGTGTCTGTGCGCTTCCTGCACGCCGGGTGGACGGCTGCAGTGCCAGCAATGAAGATGGGCTGCCCTGGAAAAGGCTGGGGCAGGGGCAGGGGCAGGGCAGGGGGAGCAGGGGGCTGAGCTGCGTGGCCTGGAGGCATTCCACTGTGCTGTAGCACAAGGAGGGATCCTCTCCAGCAGCAGGGCTAGTGGCCAGCCTTTGTGCCACCTGCTCTGTCCCTGCCCCCCTTGCAAAGCCAGCAAAGGGGGTCCCCACCATTCACACTGGTTCCATGGGTTGCTCTTTTGTCTGGCTGTTGGTGGCTTTAGAGATGCACCAGATGGACAGGTCTTTGTTCCCAATGTCCCTTGATTTAAGCAGACAAAAAAAACCCACCCCAAAACCTAAGCAAGAAAAAAAACAAAAGCAAAATTCCTGTTCTTTCTGTTTGGAACAGCTGGTGTTAACATGTCTTCTATCTTGTTGTACTAACCTTAGTTCAGATATCTCTGGCTGCAACAGCTCTCCTCTTTTCAACACATGCATGAGCGAGCGCATGGCTGATCTCACCCCCTCCCCTACCTTCTCGAACCCCGACTCCGACATCACCGAGCCTGCTGACGAGCAGCACCAGGGGCAGGAGGAGGAGGAGGAGGAGGAGGAGGAGGACCTGGAGGAAGACATCTTTCCGGAGTGCCCGCTGTGTGATGGCCGGGATCCATTTTACGACCGCTTCCCCCTGTTCAGTTTAGTAGGAAGGTTGGTGAGGTTTTAGGAGAGCATGCCGGGAAGGACCTAGCTCTTTCGCATGAGGGAACTGCTTTTGGACACGGCTCCCAGCTCCGGGGCATCCCGGAGGTGCAGGGGGTGGCCAGCTGGGATTGACCATCCCTGGCAGGGTGGTCAGGTTCCCGCTGAGGTAGGGCTGTGAGAAGTGTAGTGGTGGTGAGGGATGGCAGGGGAAAGTGGAGGGTGCCTTCCTTTATGGGGGTACCTTTTTGAGACAGCCCCTGAGAAAGGGAGCTCTGCTGTGTCTCCAAAAGAGCCGCTTGGGGGTCTTGGTCGTGGGCATTTCTGTTCCAGGAAGGACCACCTCCCATCTGGCTTGGGATTACCCCGTGGTGCTGCTGACTGGGCACACACAGGCACTTCAAAACCCTGTGTGCCTCTGGCACTGGCTTGGCTATCCTGGCTGTGTTGGTCAGTGTGAGCCTCCCTGAATTTGGAGGCTTGGATGTCCCCAAGTGCTTGTGGGAGATGAAGCTGAGAGGAGTGAGTGGAGAGCTGGGGGCAGAACAGGGTGCCAAAAGCAGTGTTAGCTCTTCCCAGCTCTAGCCAGTACTTGGCTTGGGGCCATACCTGCCAACTTGGCATAGGAGATGTCCAGGGAAGTTGTGGGGACCTGGGTGTAGGCTCCAGCTCCTCTTTAGCTGGAGCAAAGGATAAGGAACTTTGATTTCTCATACCTGCTGGCTGGAGACCCCCTTGGGCTCCATCAGTCTTGGCTGGAGAAGCCCACCAGCTGCCCCACCAGCTGGCTGTGCCACCAAACCTGGAGCCATCTGCCCGTCCCTAGAATGGTATGAGGAGCTGCCAGCTTTCTCTGGGGCTTTCCCAAGGGCATGTGCACCAGGAGCTGTTCTGAGAGCCTTTGCTTCAGGCAGGGGCTCCCTGACTGGGGTGAGCTGAAGCTCCTCTTCCTCAGTATGCCAGAGCCAGGCAGCATGGTGGGAAGGAGGGACCAGAGCAGGCAGAGAGGGTGGAGGTGGGATAAGAGTCCTGCAGCCTCAGACCGAAAGAGCTGGGTTCTTCCCCTTTTATTTTATTTTTTTCCTTTTTCCTTATTTAAAAGAAAAAAAAATCAAAACAACCCCAAAACTCTCATGGGCACCTCAAAAAACCAAACAAGGCCCTGTGGCAGCAGCCCCAGTCCATGCCAGGGGCGTGTTCCCCAGAGCTTGGTGCCTCCTGACTTCTTTTGAGTCTGCCCTGGGTTTGGCTCCCCGCGCAGCAGCTCCGCCGGCCACATTTCTTGTGAAGTGTGCTTGGATTGATTTATGATTGGATCCTTGTCTTCCATTTCCTTTCTTTCTTTTCTTTCTTTCTTTCTTTCTTTCTTTCTTTCTTTCTTTCTTTCTTTCTTTCTTTCTTTCTTTCTTTCTTTCTTTCTTTCTTTTTCTTTTCCTTCCTTCCTTCCTTCCTTCCTTCCTTCCTTCCTTCCTTCCTTCCTTCCTTCCTTCCTTCCTTCCTTTTTCTTTCTCTTTTCTTTCTCTCTCTCTTTCTTTCTCATTTCTGTCTTTCTCATTCTCTCTTCCTTCTCTTCCTTCTCTTTCTTTCTTTCTTTCTTTCTTTCTTTCTTTCTTTCTTTCTTTCTTTCTTTCTTTCTTTCTTTCTTTCTTTCTTTCTTTCTCTTTCTTTCTTTTCTTTCTCTCTCTCTTTCTCATTTCTGTCTTTCTCTTTCTTTCTCTCTTTCTCTTTCTTTCTTTCTTTCTCTCTCTCTCTTTCTCTCTTCCTGTCTTTCCCTCTTTCTCTCTCTTTCTTTCTCTCTCTCTTTCTTTCTTTCTTTCTTTCTTTCTTTCTTTCTTTCTTTCTTTCTTTCTTTCTTTCTTTCTTTCTTTCTTTCTTTCTTTTTCTTTCTTTTCTTTCTCTCTCTCTTTCTCTTTCTCTCTCTCTTTCTCTTTCTCTCTCTCTTTCTCTCTCTCTTTCTCTCTCTCTCTTCATTTTTTTTTTAATTTCAGTTATTTTAAGTTTTTTTTTATTCTTTTTAAGCTGCTGGCTCTATCTCTTCAAAGCTTTAGCAAAAATTGGGGTTATTTCACTTTTGTCTTCCTTTTGAAAGGCTTTTCTTTGATCTGAGCATGCCATCTTTGCACCTCACCAATCTTGTGGTTAGTGTCCCTGCCCTCCTTCCTCTAGTGACACACTTGTCCCCCTCCTCCCTGCCTGCCCCACCTCCTTCCCACTCTTCCTGCCCTCTCCAGTCCTCTGCTTCCACTCCAGCTGCCCTGTGATTTGGGGTGGGTGGGTGCACACAGATCCCTGTGGTCACAGGGCTCTGCCCCAGGCATGAGATCCTGCTGGGAAGCCCTGGCATGGTCCAACCACTTGTTCCCCGTGGCACCTGAGAAGAGATGGGTTGAAACAGGCCCATCAGCAGATAATGATTTGGCATCACCTGCTTCCACAAATTGAATCCTTTGACATGCTTTGGGTGGAAAAAGCCTCGAGGAGCAGTTGAAGGTCAACGGGAGTCACCAGAGCAGGGGGAATCTCCAGACTTGGGGGTCAGGGTACAAGTGCAGGGCTGCAAGAGCCCCCTGGGCACTTTGGGGTGCCATTGAATATGAAGATTCCTGTGAGGCTGGGATGGCCTGAGCAGCACAGCAGCCACCTGGAGATGCAACCCTCATGGGAGCCTCCTGAAGCAGAGATGTCCTGGCCAGCCCCCAGCACCATCCCACCCCACCGCACGTCAAGATGCCAGCGGGTGCCACAGGGAGAGGTGCCAGGCACTCCATGCCCCATCTTGCTGGAAGTGGTGCTGCTAGCTCACACCTTTTGGCAGGGAGCTCAGTGCCAAAGGTGACTCGTCACCGTGGAGGGGACAGCAAGCCACCATGGCCAGAGCTGGATAACCATTGAGAGGTGGAGGGAGGCAGCAAGAGGACCCAGAGCACTTGAGAAGCAGAGAGCAGTGGCCTGACAGGAGGTGCTGGCAGAGACATGGTGCAGCCATCGTGTTGGACTCTGGTGTGGCACCTCGCTGTGGTAGCTCTGGTAACCTGGATGCTGCAGAGGAGAGCAGGGAGGCTCAGACTTGCCAGGCAAGTCCATCCCTGTGACGTGCTGGCAGGTGGCCCAGGACCTTGAAGCCTATGTGTGAAGGGGTGGGGAGGGGGGACACACAACTTGATGCCACCAGCCACACCATGCAGCCTCCCTCCCTGTGGTCTCCAACACTGCGGGCAGAGCCAGGGCCATGAACCCCCAGCAGGTTCACCTCTGGAGGTCCAGGACCTTGTCCTCTGATCTCCTTCACTCCTGACAGCCTCCATCTCCCTTGTCACCCTTCCTTCCCCCTGTCTTGCCCCTGTCCTCCCCATGGTGACTCTGCAGCTGCTCCCCCAGTCGTGTTGCAGCGCCTCCTGCCCAAGTTCTCCAGCTCTCTACCACACAGAAGGTTCTCTCGCCCTACGGCTTCACGGTGGCACCAGCGCAGCCCTCTCCCCTCCTGCCTGCCTTGGAGGTGACAGTCGGAGAGGTCTGCAGCTCTGGTGTGTTCTGTGGTGTTGTCCATGGCGTGTGCCACCCTCCTGCCCACCCTCCTGCCCGCGGCACGCTGCCTGCCCGCTGCCCCAGCCCCCTCGCCTGGCCCTGGCTGCCTTCTCTTTAGTTTTGCTTTGCAGCGCTGCGGTCGCGCCCTGAGCAGTGACCTGGGATCCCGGCCGCTGCCGGCCACGCCAGCCGTGCCTGGGCACTCACGGGTGGGAGCAGTGACCGCTCTCCCCCCTGTTGTGTGTCCCCCCCTTCTCTGGCAGGGCCTTTGTCTACCTGAGCAACCTCCTCTACCCCGTGCCCCTGGTCCACCGCGTGGCCATCGTCAGCGAGAAGGGCGAGGTGAAGGGCTTCCTGCGTGTGGCTGTCCAGGCCATCTCAGGTAGGAGGAAACCCCCCTCCCCACGAAATGTGCCTTTTGCATTCCCTGTACCCTCTGTGCTGGCTCACCTCCATCCCTCCTCCAGCGGATGAAGAAGCCCCTGACTATGGCTCTGGGGTGCGGCAATCAGGGACAGCCAAGATCTCCTTTGACGACCAGCACTTTGAGAAGGTAAGGTGGGGCTGGCTCTTGGGGATGCCCATAGACCCCAGATCCCTGCCTGCCACCTCGATGCTTCCCCATGGGGACCCCCAGGCTCCTAGAGGAGGAAGGAAAGGAATGTGTTCTGGTCCACCAGGCAGACCAAGGCCTCAGCACCCACCTGTGCATCCTGCTCTTGGCCATGTTCCAGGGGGGCTGCCAGGGGTGGGAGAGGAGAGTTTGAGGTTGCCTGGGTGCTTGGGATGCTGGTGGTGGTGCAAGCAGGACCACCCTGGGGACCACCAGCATCCCTGAACTCCTCTCCTGGCACAGTTCCAGTCTGAGTCGTGCCCAGCTGTGGGGATGTCTCGCTCGGGGACCTCTCAAGAGGAGCTGCGCATCGTGGAAGGTCAAGGGCAGGTCAGCGATGTGGGGCCGTCCGCTGATGAAGTGAACAACAACACCTGTGCAGGTGAGGAGGTGTGACAGGGAGTTTGGGAGTGGCTCCCTGCACCCACCCAGCCTCTTGCACCCTCCCTGGCATTGACAGCCCACTGCTCCAGTGGGGGGCTGCTGGCAGACAGAATCACGGGATCACAGCGTCAGCTAGGTTGGGAAAAGCCTTTCAGATCATTCAACCTATGACCTGACACCACCTTGTTAACCACTGTGGCACTGAGTGCCACATCCAGGCTTTTCTTAAACACCTCCAGGGACAGTAACTCCACCACCTCCCTGGGCAACCCCTTCCAATGTTCAATCACCCTTTCTGTGAAGAACTTATTCCTAGTGTCCAACCTGAGCCTCCCCTGGTGCAGCTCAAGACTGTGTCCTCTTGTCCTGTTACTGGCTGCCTGGGAGAGGAGACCAACCCCCACCTGGCTACACCCTCCTTTCAGGTAGTTGCAGAGAATGATGAGGTCTCCCCTTAGCCTCCTTTTCTCCAGGCTAAACACCTCCAGTTCCCTCAGCTGCTCCTCACAAGACTTGTGTTCCAGATTCTTCATCAGCCTTGTTGCTCTTCTCTGGACATGCTCCAGCATCTCAACATTGTTCCTAAATGTTCCTAACACTGAGGGGAAGACACCCTACCTTGCTAAGGGTCTCCTTCTCCTCCCTGCAGTGACCCCAGAGGACCTTCTTCTGGACAGCCCAGAGAAGCCTGCTGCAGATGGGCCACTGGAGGCAGCCTTGGACCACCTGAAGCTGGGCAGCATCTTCACTTTCCGTGTGACAGTCCTGCAAGCCTCCAGCATCTCTGCAGAATATGCTGACATCTTCTGCCAGTTCAAGTGAGCCCCTAGAGCCCCCCAGTCCTGCTTCTCCCACCAAGCTCCAGACATCAGCTGGGGGCTTGGAGTGAATTTGGGAAGTTTCTGCCACCTCTGAGCCCTTTGTGGGTGGGGAGGCAAAACCAAGGGCCGTGAAATCTGCCCAAGCACTTGTTTAATCACTGGCAAAAGGCAAGGAGAGACTCCCATCAGCTCCAGGGAGTCCTGTGCCAGCCAAGAGTGCAGGCAGCAGCCCTAGAGGGAAGAGGCTCTTGTTGTGGACCCTTGCCTTCACTCCTTTCCCTGCTCCAGCATGTCCCCATCCCAGTCTCTGAGCAACCTTCCTTCCCTCCACAGCTTCATCCATCGCCATGATGAGGCCTTTTCAACAGAACCCTTGAAGAACACAGGACGAGGGCCACCCCTGGGCTTCTATCATGTCCAAAATGTGAGTCCCCCTCTTCCACCACCCCTTTGCTCCTGCAGCTGCTGGGGTCTCTGCAGAGCCATTGGCTGGATCTCTCCCAGGGAAGCAGCTTCCTCCTGGCTTTCCCAGCCCCTAACAGACACCCAGCTAAGCCAGGCTTAGACATGGTGGACATGCAGGAAAAAAACCAAAAGCCACTGAAAAGTCCACCTGAAAAGGCTGGGATTTCACTGCAGTGGTCTTGGTGGGGAGAGCATCCCTGAATGGGTGGAGGAGTGGGTGAGGGATGCAGGGGACTGACAGTCTTACACCCTTCCACATCTCAGGTGCTGTTGCTGGTTCTGTCCCCTTTCCCACCTAAACTGCACTGTCAGTGGCTCAGCAGCACTTTCTCTTTTAGATTGCTGTGGAGGTGACAAAATCTTTCATCGAATACATCAAGAGCCAGCCAATTGTGTTTGAGGTGTTTGGCCATTACCAGCAGCACCCCTTCCCACCTCTCTGCAAGGATGTCCTGAGGTGGGCACATCTGGGCCACCCCCAGCCCCTGGCTGTGGGCTGCCCAGGGACTGAGGGTAGCCCCAAGGCATGGGTGGGGCTGGTTGGGTTTGGGGTTCCCTCGAGGTGCTATAACCAACTGGTTCTGTCTGCAGTCCACTGAGGCCATCCCGACGTCACTTCCCCCGTGTGATGCCACTCTCCAAACCAGGTAGGGAACCCGGCCTCCTACTCCTGTGCCCACCTGTAGTTCCCATGTTGGGTGGGTGTCCCCTTCCCCAGAGGACCCCAGAGGCACAACAAAATGTACTATGGGCCACAGCACTCAAAAGCCCTAGACACCCATTTCCTCAGTACTCAACAGATGGAAAGCCCCCATCTCACCTCCTGCAGAGCAGCAGGGAGGAGGTTCCTTGCCCTGGGTGGCTCAGGTGGCCACCCAGCCCAAATATCCCACAGGGGTGGAAGGATCCCCGCTGTGCACAGCTGCTGAGACCCCAGCTGTGGGGGTTTGGCTGTACAGTCAAAACACCAGCACAGAGGGAACCTCACTCTGGCTGTTCCCAAGCAGTGCCTGGAGCAGCACTGTGTGTTTTGGGATGTGTCCATGCCAAGACTGCAGGCACACTGTGTGCATCCTGGGGATGGGTGAGGCCAGTTTTTTGCTGACACCGCGTGCTGGGCAAGGGAGAAAGCACACCAGTGATCAGCAAGGTCTCTGGGATGAAGCTCTTGTTGCTGCCTCTGTGCATGCCCTGAGGTCCTTGCCTGCTCTGCCCTTTCCCTGCCATCATATGCCTCATTCCAAGTGCCAGCAGCAGGCTCAACCTCATACCTGTCTTTTCTGACCCACTGCAGTGCCTGCAACAAAGCTGAGCACCATGACTCGGCCCAGTGCTGGCCCCTGCCAGTGCAAGTACGACCTGATGGTCTTCTTTGAGATCTGTGAGCTGGAGGCCAATGGAGAGTAAGTCCTGCAGGGAGAGGGAGAGGGAGAGGGAGAGGGAGGCAAAGGGGAAGGATTTGCCCAATGCTCAGCACCTTTGGGCAGGCTGGCAGGATTCTGTGTCATGCTGCAATCCTCTCTTCCAGCTACATCCCTGCTGTTGTGGACCACCGTGGAGGCATGCCATGCCATGGGACCTTCCTCCTTCATCAGGTACTCTCTGCTCAAGATGCTGTCCTAGCTGACTCCTGCTGGGACCTGTGTTAACTACTGTCCCTTCTCTCTGGCCTCGTGGGTCTCAGGGCATCCAGAGGAGGATCAGTGTCACCTTGGTGCATGAAACAGGCAGCCTCATCCACTGGAAGGAAGTACGGGAGCTGGTTGTGGGTAAGCCAAGCCAGCCCCCAGCCCACTGAGCTCCTAGGCATCCTCTCAGACTGTTTCCTGCCCACACTCCCATGTTCCCACATGGAGCTTTATGCCCTGTCTCCCCTCCTGCCCTGCAATAGTAAAGCAGTGGCTGCCTGGCAGGTGACACTGGGACACTGTCTGGGCAGGACACCTCAGCCCCTGCCACCGTGTCCAGGAGCTGGACTAGGATCTCTGGTGCTGAATGGCCAGCAGTGGGCTGAATGGCCAGGGGGGCTGCAGGCAGGCAGTCTGCCCCTGCCTCACAGGGCCCCTGCCTGTCACCTCAGAGGCAACTCTGTGCTGCGTTTGCAGGTCGAATCCGGAACACCCCAGAAGCAGACGAGTCACTCATCGACCCCAACATTCTGTCCCTGAACATCCTCTCCTCCGGGTACATCCACCCCTCCCAGGATGACCGGTGCGTGGTGCTTTTTTTCTTGCTCCTCCTCTGCTGTGGTGAGGGATGGAGGGGTTGAGTAGCAGCCCCTCTCTCCCCTGGAAGGCTCTTGGCCCTTCTGCTGACCCACTGCTGCCTTGGGGTGGGGTTTTTCTGAAGCTGCACAAGGTCTTGGAATACAGGGCTGCCAACCCCCTTCCTCCTCCTCCCCGAGGCCTTGCTGTGCTGGGGAGGGCACTAAAGGGAATTTGTGTCTGGGTCCTGCTCTCTGGTGCTGGCTGTGATGGGCTGGCACAGGGAGGCAGCTGGTGCTGATGCCAGGAGAATGCCCTAACTCCATGGCTAGAGGGGAGGGCTACTTGTCCTGTGTCCCAGCAAAATTGCTGAAAAGGCCACTTGGCACCCATGGGAGATCCCTATCTGTGTGTAAGTAATGCAGGAAAGCCATTCCTACCCACTGTGGGTGACTTCAGGGGTGCCCATCCCCTCCTGTCTATCCCAGGAGGCAGTCACAGAACCACAGAGTGGTTTGGGCTGAAAGGGACTTTAAAGATAATTGCATTCCAAACTCTCTGCTATGGGTAGGGACACCTTCCACTAGACCAGGTTGCTTAAAGGTGTCCCCACTGTAGGTTTGGCAGGATGTGAAAGAAGTGGGACTAGAAGATTTTTATCTCCAAGATCTCCCTATGTGAGTCCTGCAGTGGCAGGGGGAGTCATAAGCAGAGCTCTCCTCTGAACTAGGGCTACTGGTGGAACTCGGGGGACTGGTAGGGGGGTCTCTGGCCAGAATGTGTGCATGCAGGCAGCTGCAACAAAACTGGGATGGTCGTTGCCAGCACTGGGAGCAGCAGGACTGGTCCTTGGCTGTGTGCATTGTGGTCACTGGTGTAGGAGCATCCTGGCAAGGAATGGGGACTACTCTTTCCTTCATCTGCTTTGTGATCACCACTGTCCCAAGGAGGCCTGTCCCAAGGCAGGGTGTTTTTGTGGGAATGGTGGGGGTCTGGATAGGATTTTGTACCCTGAGCACTCTCAGGAGAGCTCCTGGACATGACAGAGCAACCCACACAGAGTGTGGCAGCAGAGGCGAGTCCTGGGTCAGCACGCATGGAAGTGTCGGACCAGGAGACTTTGTCACAGCCTTGGGGATACAGAAGGAGGCCAGATGGAGATGGTCAGACGAGGAGAGCCCAGCCCAGTGGAGCAGTGAGCAGTGGTGGTTTTCTTGCTGGGAGCTGGGTGGCTGTGGCACCCATGGGCTCTTGGGGCTGCACAGTTTTTTGTCAGCTCCTGATCGGTTTGATTGTCTGGTCCCATGTGGGATCTTCAGCCATGTGGGATCTTCAGCATGCCTAAGGTAGCCTGGCAAGGAGGGATGTGCCTCCTGCTCTGCCTTCCACCCCATGAGTCCTGCAGGACAAGGGGACACAGCTCGGGCTCAGGAGATACTTGGGGTGTGGAGAGAAGTGTGGAGACTGAGGGCCCATTTTGGGGGCACGGAGCGGTGCACATGTCATATCCGTCCCATATCTATTCCATGGAGCCTGCCCACGGTGAGGCAGGGGGAGGAGGAGGTGGCCAGCTGCCTGCAGGGTGCTGGCTGCAATGCCCCCTACTTCCACTCCACATGCAGACATGCATGTTCACCCTGCAGCTGTGAGGACAGGCAGAAGGAAGGCAGAGAGCAGAACCAGTGCCCATTTCACCCTCCTCCCAGCCGCTTGCGCTCCCCGCTTTGCTGCCTTGTGCCACGCAGCCTCCATTGCCTGGAGCAGCCCTGGCTTCCCCTCTGCAGCCTCCCCAGCGCCCCGGAACCACTCAGGAAGAGGCTGGGAGAGTGGCTCAGCTCTCTCCTCAGCACGCATCCATCCCTGCATCGAGCGCCCAGGGCGGAGGCGCGGGGGGCAGTGCCTGGTGTCCCCCCTCGCTTCCCTCAGCTGCTACCGCCCATCTAAGCCCACACTAACCATGTGATTGTTTTGTGTTTTCGCAGGCAGTTTCTTGATTCGGATATGCCTAGGTATTATTTGTTTCCATTGGTTTTTTTTCCACCCCTCCTTCTTCTCTCCTTTCTTTCTTTCTTACCCCCTTGCCTCGGCACGCTCACTCCCGCCAGAGGCAGCACTTGGACATCCAGCCCCTCATCCCTTCACATGCCCCATCCCTCCTCCCTCCTGCGCTGGCACCTCTTGCTCACTCAACCCCTTTTGCTGTTCGTTTGGGCCATGCTCTGGCTGGCTGCCGCTCCCCCTCGCACGCCTGCGTCTCCATTGCCTGATTTGGGTTTTATTCTTGCTTTTTGACTTTGCTCCTCTCCCATCTTTTCTGGTATCTGGCACTGAGTGTGCCAGACCCTCCATTGTCTCCCGCCCCAGCCCCAGCTCAGCCCCTGGTGCTGCTTGGAGTAGCTGCAGGGCTGGTGAGGACAGTGGAAGTTTTGGGGCTTGTCCTGCCCTTTCCTGGGCACCTGGTAGCAATGGCAGCACTGCACTGGTGTGGCAGCAGCTGCCCACCCTGTGTGTTTTCCTGTGTGTGTAGGTGTGGCATACGGGCAGTGTGTGTCTGTATGCAGTGTCACAGTGGGTGCACATGTGGCACAGACTGTTGTACCCCTGTGTAAAGGGGCAGTGGCTGTTTGGGGACTGCAGGCTTCAGCTGGCACCACTGGGTGAGACTGGCATATGTGTAAGAGGTGCCAGATTTGTGGATGTGCCACCAGCCTCTGGACTGGGAGCATTGTTGAGGCCTCAGGAAGGGGCCCACCATGGTGGCCCATGGCAGAAGAAGAGGGGCATGTGCCTGGGAGACAAGGGATGGAGTGTCCCAAGTCCTGGCATATACCTTTGTGCCTGAAGGCTGTCCTCCCTACAGCAACTAAAGCTGGTGATGCACAGAGATATCTGAGGGCAGAGCTGTGCCTGCAGCAGCATTCTGTGCCCTCCTAGGGTGCAGGAAAGTGGATACAGCATTGATCCAGTACCCCACTGCAAGAGGGGTGGGTTCATACTGGCGCTGTCTATGGTCTCTTAGCACAGTGATGCTCTCCTTGTTGACCAGGGGATGGGCCAAGAAGTCACTTGGTGTGTGAGTGGCAGTGGGATGTCTCATCCCCCCAGCTGGCACTGTCCCAGGGGACTGCCCTGTGGGAGCTCCTTGCTCTGGGATGGCACAAGGGCAGAGTTAAGGACATAGGAAGCACGTGTGCTTCCTTCTCAGCTGCTGGACTGTGAAGAAAGTGGGAAGCAGAGGGTTTTCACCAGGCTGGTAAGCCTCTGTCTGGCCTCTCTGAGCTCCTTTTGGTTCCCACTTTGGGTACAGCTGGGCTGGAGTCCCTTGGCCAGTGGTGCTATTATGTGCGAGTCCCTTCAAGAGGGGCTCTTCTGACCTGTCGTTTCTCTGTGTGTGTACATGTGTGTGTTTGTCCTTGGGTCACCTTCCACTTATAGCGTTTCGCTGGGAAATGACACTAGGTATTTCACGCGCACCTGCTCGGTCTGGTCCCTCCTGCTTTTCTCTTTTTCCCCTTTGCCTCCTCCCTTTGCTTTTTGCTCTTTCTCCCCTCCCCTGAGGCTCCTCTTCTCCTCCTCCTCCTTGGGGAGCACTCTTTTCTTAAGCAACCTGTGTCTGCAAAGCAATCCTTTGCCTTGGCTGTGTCTCACGCCGGTGGGGTTATGTATTTTATACACCTTTTGAAAGCGTCACCCTCCCTCTTCTTCCAACATGGGGAAAGTTGCAGTCTAGAACCTCTCCCTACTCCCGCTGGCTGCCCTGGCTCTTGTTAAAACTGTTCCTCAGCCACCTGGATGCTGCTTCAGGGACGTGCTGAAGTGTTCTCATTGAGATATGGCTGAACCACAGCTTCCTGTGGATGCTCAGGCAGGAGCCGGGGCCGCAGCAGCTCTGGGCGGTTTTGGGGAATGAGTGCACCATAAAGCCAAGGCTGACCTGGGAGGGAGCCCAGGAGGGGTGCAGGGGGTGAAATGGGGACCCTCAATGCTCTCTCACCAGAGCCACCTCCTGCTTCCTCACCCTCGGTTGCTCAACCCAAGGAGGGCAGCTGCCACTCTTGATCTGGGTGAGCTGTGCCATCATCTGGGGTCCTGTAGGCATGGATAAGTGGGACCAAGTGTCCCCTGCTCCTTCTCCCAGCCTGGGAGCCATGGAAAACACAGCAAAGGGGCCTGAGGCAGCAGAGTGGGAATGGGGCTGGCAATGAGGGTAGAGCAAGAGCCAGGGGAGACAGCCTGACAGGGGCCAGCCACCAAACCATGGTCCCCAGCTTCTCACTGGGGCCCAGGGCTGGCAGACAGGGGCAGCCCTGGGGAAGGGGACCTGGCTGGTGGGGGGGCTGTGCTCCCAGAGGTGGGCTGGCAGCACACCCCCAGTGCTGAGCATCCTCCCTCCTTCCCCTTCTGGCCATCATCACCCAAATGGCAACAGGCACTCCTGGGAGGTGCTGTGCCCCGGGCTGGATGGTGGGGACTGGCCTGGGTGCACTGGGGGTGGCAACCCCAGCTCTGAACACAGGGGTGGGGCATGAACCCTCCTTCGCCCTCCTTTGCCTTCCTAGCCTGCTCTGCCTTGCCTGCACCCCATCTGAGACCCCACTCCCCCCGCGGTCCCTCCTCCCCAAAACCCCGGTCCATTGGCCATTTCAAGGGTGCCGTGTCCTCTTCCCACCATGCCTTGTGCCCTTTGCCTTGAGCCTGTGTCCTCTGGAGTGGCTGTCCCCATCTGTCCCCACTGCGCATGTATGTCTGTGTGTCCTTGCAGGCCTGCTGCAGCGCTGTGGGGGGGACAATGACATCTCCTTGCTCGCCTGCCAGGGGTTCCAGGGAGGTTGTTTTACTGGCCCTGCTGGTTTTTTTGGCAGGACTTTCTACCAATTTGAGGCGGCGTGGGATAGCTCCATGCACAACTCACTGCTGCTCAACCGTGTTACCCCTTACCGGGAGAAGATCTACATCACCCTGTCAGCTTACATCGAGGCAAGGACCTTGGTTGGGGTCACTATACATCAACAAAGTCTGGTATTCCCTCTGCTGTTGGGGTGCAGCCAGCGTGAGCCCTTCCTTAGCTAGTGCTTATGGGGTGCAGGGCTCAACTTGGTGCTTGGGGGCATGTGGGACCCCAGGACTGGCACCTGCTGGGCACAGGGGTGGGAGAGACCTCCTGGGCTGCCACCCTGCAGCACCCCTGATGCCTCCCTTTGCCCTACTGCAGATGGAGAACTGCACTCAGCCCGCCGTCATCACCAAAGACTTTTGCATGGTTTTCTACTCCCGGGATGCCAAACTTCCTGCCTCACGCTCCATCCGCAATCTTTTTGGCAGCGGCAGCCTCCGGGCTTCTGAGAGGTACCAGGATGCTCCTGTTGGGGACAGGAGAACCATCACCTAAGGACTGGAGATTTTCTAGGGCATCTCAGCAGCCTGGCTGAAAAAAAAGGGGTGTGGGGATGGGACAAAGCCAGTAATGCTTCATCTCTCTTTGCTCACAGCAACCGCGTGACAGGAGTCTACGAGCTCAGCCTCTGCCGTGTGGCCGATGCCGGCAGCCCAGGTGGGTGCCACACCTCTGCCCAGATATTCAGCTGGGGCAGGGAGGCACAGCCAGGCCTTTGGGTTAGGGGCTGTGTGTCTGTCTCCCCAGCTGTGTGTCTGTGCCCACAGGCATGCAGAGAAGGCGCCGGCGTGTGCTGGACACCTCTGTAGCCTATGTCCGGGGAGAGGAGAACCTGGCTGGCTGGCGGCCCCGCAGTGACAG
The DNA here is from genome assembly GCF_965231275.1 of Zosterops lateralis. Taxonomy (NCBI): domain Eukaryota; kingdom Metazoa; phylum Chordata; class Aves; order Passeriformes; family Zosteropidae; genus Zosterops; species Zosterops lateralis. Next base: position 22,287,192 of record NC_139770.1, read on the forward strand.
CCTCATCCTTGACCACCAGTGGGAGCTGGAGAAACTCAGCCTTCTGCAAGAAGTGAGAGTCTGGGCTAGAAATGGGCTGAAACAGTGCCATTCACAGCTCCACTGGTGCTGGGGGGATTGCCCACCCTGGATGGCACAGCCATCTCAGTTGTGGGAGGAGGCAGGAATGGGGCTGTGGTGCCAGTACTCCTTGCATCGCTGCCAGCCAGGTCCCAGCAGATCCAAAGCTAATGAGTAAATGGGGTCAAGGAGGTCTGAGTATGGGGGAAAGGGCCACCCCTGAGCCTTGGTGCCTGTGCCCAGGTGGAGAAGACAAGACATTACCTGTTACTGCGTGAGAAGCTGGAGACGACCCAGCGCCTGGGCATGGAGACCCTGTCCCCCTGCTCCAGTGAGGATTCTGAGTCCCGAAGCACCTCCTGCATCTCCTCCCCACTCTCTGCTGATGGGGCACCTGAAAGCCGCACCTCTCCCCCTGAGACCCCCAGCGAGAGGCAGAAGGAGCTGGCTGTGAAGGTAGGATCCTGAAGCAAACCCTGCTGGTGGGGATGAAACCAGGAAGTGCCTTCCACAGGGAGCTGGGGATTGTGGCGGGAGAAAGCCCAAGAAGAGTGGGAGGTGGGATGTGCCTCATGCCCCACTGTCCTCCTCCTCTCTCTGCAGTGCTTGCGCCTGCTCACGCACACCTTCAACAGGGAATACAGCCACAGCCACGTCTGCATCAGCGCCAGTGAGAGCAAGGTACTGCTGCTGCCCCAGGCTCTGCTGGGCTGGTGGGGCCAAGGAGGGATGTGTGGCTCCCAGGGGAGCCAGATGGGCCAGATGGCGGGGTGGGGGCCAGATGGGCACAATGGCACAAGTCATGCCTCCTCTGAGGTGTCTGCTCCCTCTGCTTGCTCTGATTTTTCCCAGAACTGGTGGCTGTCAGGACTATGCCAGGAGAGAACCCTGCCATCCAGGGGTCTTGCCTCTCCCTATCTGAGCAGGAGCCTGCTCCTTTGCATGTGCCTGGCTTTGTGCAGAAACTCTAATTCACACTTCCATTACTCCACAGCTGTCTGAAATGTCTGTGACCTTGATGAGAGACCCTTCCATGCCAGCTCTTGGTGTCACCACTCTCACCCCCTCCTCAACCTGCCCATCACTGGTGGAAGGATGTTACAATGCCATGGAGGTCAGGTAAGAAGCTGGCTGGGAGGTTCTGGTGACATATCCCAAGAAGAGCAGCTGTATCACTGGGACACAGTCCTTGTCTATGGACGTTCCCTAGCCATCACTCTTCCTATATTCCTTCCTCTTCTCCTCCTTCCCCAGACCCCCCCAGGTTTCCTCCAGGGCAGAGAGCCCTGATCTGGAGACTGTGGTAGAAGGAGAGCAGAAGAAGTCCCCAGCCCGCCGGCCTGAGGAGGAGAAGGAGCCCCAGCGGTTGCTGGTGCCCGACATCCAGGAGATTCGAGTCAGGTAGGAGCACGTGGGGCAGCCAGCAAGGGGAGCACCTATTGGCAGGGGGTCCATGCCCTACCATTGCCACCTCTCCATGGTCTGTGTCCCACCCCTTACCTCGATCCCTTCTGCAGTCCCATCGTCTCCAAAAAGGGCTACCTGCACTTCCTGGAGCCTCACACCAATGGATGGGTGAAACGTTTTGTGGTGGTCCGGCGTCCGTACGTCTACATCTACAACTCGGACAAGGATGCCGTTGAGAGGGCCATACTCAACCTCTCCAAGGCCCAGGTGGAATACAGTGAGGACCAGCAGGCCATGCTCAAGGTAGGGCACCGGGAGCCAGCCCCCCTCCGCACACCCCACTGAGCAAAGGACTAAGCTCTGGCTCTCCCCTCGCAGACCCCGAACACATTTGCGGTGTGCACAGAGCACCGGGGCATCCTGCTGCAGGCAAGCAGTGACAAAGACATGCACGACTGGCTCTACGCTTTCAACCCTCTCCTGGCTGGATCCATAAGGTACTAGGGGCAGCTGGGGGAAGGGGGATGCAGAGAAGCCACTGCTGGGATGGCTGCAGGCTCCCAGTGCTTTCCCTGCTACAGCCCCCAGCCAGGTGTGGGGAGCCTCTCCTGTGCAGAGCTGTGCCTGGACAGGCTTTCAGCTGGCAAAACTTGGACCATGTCAATTTTGAATTCAGCTCATCCACATTTAAATGCATCAGTCTAGGGCCAGATTCCAGGTGGTACAGAGGTAGTGTTGTGCTGAGTTCAAAGCAACATCCATGCCTGGTGGCCCGGGCCACTGGCCTGTCACTGTTCTTGATATGATCCCACAGAGTTTTTGAAGTCTCAAAAACTTAAGGAAATTTTAAGGAAATTTTCCTGTTTGACCATCCAGGAGTGAGGCCCCTTTGCAGCAGGTGGTTCCAGTGAGCCGACAGGTTCCTACACTCACCTCACACACACCTCAGACAAGGCTTCCTAACTGGCTCAGTCACAGGTTTCCCATAGCAGAGTCTCAGACATCCCTATCCTTAAAATAATCATGGTGCAATAACAAAATAACAACTGTAGCTGGGTGCCTCTGAGAAAGGAGCCTGAACAAAGGAAACACTGGGCTTTTACAGCTTCTTAGCCTAAGGGCACTCTCCGAGTGTCCTTGTGCCTGTTATGCAAACGATCGGCAGTTCACAGACTTGCCTCAGGCTCCCACCCCTGCAGCTCAAATCGCAGCTGCACACCAAGCTACCTGCACGAAATGTTTCCATTCCTCACCAAGACCATCTCATGGACTTCCTGAGATCACTTCAAGTGGCAGAACTAGGGGAATAGGAATAAATGCACAGAAATCTGTGTGCTCTGGCTAAAGAGACATTAATTTTATGTCCGTCCAGCTGTCTGGATTCAAGTATCAGCCTGGAGGTAGGACACTGAACCTGTGAGTCCACACCTCTCCTTGTCCACATCTTTTAACACCTTTTGTCCCTTGTTTTCCAAATCAGATCCAAGCTGTCCAGAAGGAGAACAGCCCAGATGAGAATCTAACCTGAAAAACACCCTCCACCTCATCCGTCTGCCAACAGGATCAAGATAGCTGATTCTGTCTGAAGACTCCCCATGTTAATATCTGATCTTTCACACCATCTGCTGCCCCAGCTCTCTGCTCCATGGAAGGATCTGTCTTGATTCACAGCTTCACAGGGGAAACTCACTTCTGTTTGTAGCTGCAAAAGCCTGGACCCGCCTGGACAGGATTCCTTGTGCACGTGCCATCTTCTGCCTGTCCCTCCATGGGTGACCTTCATATCACACCATCTAACGCTCCAAAAAAGGTCCCTATCAGAGGGGAGGGAGTGAGAAGGGTGGTTTTGGCTAAAAGCTGGTCTTTGATCTAGAGAGATGGGAATGCAGTAAATCTCAGAGCTGGGAGAGCAGGAGGAATTGCCCTAGGGCGAAGGGAAAGTGGTAATTGACATGTGGGGTTTCCCTAATTTACCGGTGTTTCTGCAAGAGACAGCAGAGTAAGATCAGGTGTCAGTACTTTAAGATTATATTTATAAAGTATTTATTTCTATTTACACCACAAAAATCCCCTAAGCTGAGTCCTGGCCCCCAGCCAATGCCTCCCCCAGGCAGGGGAGAGCCTTGGTGGTAGGCTGGGGTTCCCGAGATGCCTTCCCCGGGACATCCCTGCCTTGTGCCTGGCAGCAGTGCAGCTCTCACCCTCATTCTATGCCCTTCCCCAACTATTTGCTTTGCCTTCCCCTACAGCTTAAACTACTTTTCCCCTGAGCAGTGGCCAGACAGCCCACCATGTCTTCCCAAAGAAGGCAATTCCTACCTGCCCCATCTACCTCTGGAAGGGAGGAGCCCACAGTCTCAACTGTCCAGGGCACCCATGTCCCTGCAGATGGGTCACTGCACTTTGGAGCTTGGTCCCACGGGAGGGAAATGGAGAGCTCTGGGTATGGCTCATGGCACACCATGCTGGGCTACCCGTTCCAACCAAAAGCACTTGGGCCACCTCCACTATCCCAGCCTGGGACCCCCAGGTGTCTCATCAAAAGGGATTTCCCACTCTTAGGACAGGATACCAAGGATCCCAAACTTGCAGGGAGTGTGGAGGTTCAGGTAGAATGTAAAAATTCCCCAGGAGCCACGACTAGGAATGACCATCCCACCCTACAGGATCCTTATTGCCCTTTCTCAAAAGGGCTTGCACATTCCTTCTTCTCCCTGCAGGATGACAGACTCAAAGCAGATCAAAGGGTGTCAGGGTGGGGATGGGGCTTCTTTTTTCTGTTATAGCTGGTGTTTTCTCACTCTTCCTCTGCTGCAGAAGCAAGCACCCACCTCCCTCCACTCTGCACAGCTCCATCAGCATGTTAATCTGGGGGCTTCCCACCTTGGAGGTGTTTTCGCTGAAAAGACCTTCTCCTCCAGCCATCACTGCTTCCCACCTCCTCCAGCAGCAGCTCTCTCTTTTCTCCCATCTCTCACGCGTGGTTAGGTGTTTTTGTTCAGGGCTTCCCAAGTGGCCATCAGCATCTGGCACAGCTCCGTGTTGGAAGCTGAGCATCTTCCTCCTCCGTGCATCCCGCAGGCCCTCCCCCAGCTCTGCTGTCTCCTGTCCAGCACGGCTGTGCCTCGGCTCTGCCGCACCTCCCTGCACTGTCTGTGGGGTGTGTGTGTGTGTGTGTGTGTGTGTGGGACGTGGTGCTGTCTTCTCGTTACACTCGTGTTGTGGGGGGCACGGACAGGCAGGGACACAGCACAGGAGCAGAGGCTTGCACTGGCCCCCCTGCTGCATATCAGGCACCCTTTAGCTTCAGGTGACAGAAAGAGTTTGGGGATTCTTCTTGAGCACATGCTGGCTCTGCCTGGCCTCGCCATAGCTCCTTGGGCATCTTACCCCATTACTACAGCCCAAATCTGCAGTGGGGCTGCTCCTCTCAGCCCAGCTTCCCTGCCCAGGACAAGCTCCCCAGCAAACTGGGCTATTTTCCTCTCTGTGATCCTTTTTAGACCTGGAGGCCGACTTGTGCCCTTTCTGTGTGAGGAGGTGGCAGCCTGGACGCACAGAGAGGCTGAGCTGGGGCAATGCAGGGCCCAGGCTGCAACATCCTGGCTCCCGTGCTCTGAGCAAGAACTAGTTGGTACCATCCCAAATTTCAGTGTAAGGGGCTAAGGGTGTAGAAACAGGGGGTACCTGAGGGGAGGCTCTTCCAGAATGGAGGCAGCTTCTGGGGGAGACAGGACCAGTGTCTGTCAGGGACCAGACACAGGTTCACTGGCCAGGGCTGTGTGATGCTGCCTGTGCCACAGACAAGACGCAGCCAGCCTACGGGCATCCTCCAGCCAGAGCCGAGCATGCCTGAGGCCAGCAAACCTGCAGAGCAGACGGCTCGGCTGGAGGCCGGAGTCGAGGGAAAGAGAGCTGCCCGCTGGCGGCGGCACACGGGCCCCTTGCCGTCGTACCAGCAGCGCTCTGAGCGGCACCGCGCTCCCCTCACGGCCCTGGCACTCCTCCCCTCGGCAAGGAACGCGAAGCGGAGGTTCGAGCACGACTCTAAGCCCAGCCGGAAGGGAAATTGCAGAGGGCAGCGGGTGGCACAGCAGGCAGGCGGGCACCGGCGGGCAGGCCGGGGCCAGAGAAGGGAGGCCCCGCTCTCCGGCCCGCGCCCCCTGCCCGTGCCAGCGGGGCACAACTGCGGGTCCTGGCCCTCCGTGCGCACGTGAGGCTTGTTCGGTTCTGAAATAAATGTCGCATTTAACGCAATTCCCGTGTGCACAGCGTTCTCTCCGGGGCTGGCGGGATGGGGGGCAGCAGGGAGGGGGCGGTAGGGGAGCTGAGGGCGATAGAGGAGCTGAGGGATGGAGGTAGGGGAGCTGAGGGTGATAGAGGAGCTGAGGGATTGAGGTGGGGGAGCTGAGGGAGGCAGGGGAGCTGAGGGATGCAGGTAGGGGAGCTGAGGGCGATAGAGGAGCTGAGGGATGGAGGCAGGGGAGCTGAGGGCGAGAGGGGAGCTGAGGGCGGGCAGAGCCCACCGCCACTGAGAGGGCGCCCCCTCGCGGACCTGCTCAGGCCAGCGGGGGCAAGGGGCGGGGCCACGGCACTGACTGACAGCGCAACCCCGCATGCGATTGGTGGCGGTTACGAGCACGTGTCCCCGCGGGCGGGGCCAGCGCGGCCCTTCCGCTGCCGCCGAGGCGCGGGCCCGTTTCCGGCCCTCCGCGGGTGCGGATTGGGCCGGCGCCGGGGCGGCGGGAGGAGCGGCGGCGATGGATCTGTTCGGGGACCTGCCCGAGCCCGGCGCCGCCGCGGGTGAGGCCGCCACCCGCTCGGGCCCGCGCTGTCCCTCAGGCCTGCCCGGCCCCGGCCCGTGGCCTCACCTGGCGGGCTGCCGGGCCTGGTGCGGCTCGGCCGTGGGCAGCGCGGCTCCGCGCACAGCCAGGCCGCCGCCACAGGGAGCTTGAGGGGCAGGGGGGGCGTGAGGGGACGGGGTAATAACTGACAGAGAAATCGCCGGGTCTGGTGGGTTTCGTGGGGTTTTTTTCCTCTGGGACTCGCTCCGCTGCAATTTAGTCCGTGTTTTTGCGTGTTCTGTATGAACTGCAGTTCTCTGTGGTTTAGACCATGCTGGAGCCTTTCCCCTCACTGTGCTGCTGAGGGGTGTTAGTGCGAGCTGAGTGGATTGCTAGCAAAAAAAAAACCCCAAAAATCTGTTCTCAAGACAAAAGTTCACCTCAGCCCCAGGCAGGTGGTTATTTTGCTTGTGTAGCAGCTGCTAAAATAAAGAGGTGGAGGTAAGGCTCTCCTGGTTTACCACACCTGTGCTGGCCTGGGGACAGTCCTTTTAGAACAACTCCCCCCAGGAGTGCCTGCAGTGGTTCCTTACTCTGCCCTGGTGCCTTGCAGGGAAAGATGCCCATAAAGGGCCTCTTCTGTTTGATGATCTCCCACCATCCAGCAGTGCTGACTCAGGTATGGGTGCTCTGTTCCTGACATTCGTTTGGTTTTCTGTGTTTTCTGCATCAGCATCTCTTTCAGATGAAATGTGTGTAAATCCTGTTCTTTGTTAGACAGAATAAAGACAGCAGGGTTATCAGTGCTGGTATGCAGACCAGCTGCATCCTGTTTGGGTTTTTATAACCAGGGTGTTATGGATGTTGTACATATATTCTATAAAATATTCCATAAAAATGTTCCCTAGAACAAATGTAAAACATGGATTTGCCCAACTACTAACAGAAGTAGAAATTTCTCTCTCTTTGGTAAACTAACATCATTTCTTCACCTCAGAAGAGATATAGGCAAAGCATTATTCCCTGAAAGGAAGAAAGGTATTTAGTTATTTTTGTCGTGTTGTGCTCCAGGAAAAGAAGGCTCTTTGCTCTTTGATGGGCTCCCACCAGCCAGCAGTGATGACCCAGGTAAGGAGCTGTGTCCCTCATCAGCCTCTGCTGAGCCTCCCCTCTCTGGGAAAGGCCACCCTGCAGCCTCTTGTGCTGCACACACAGCAGGGTTAACCTACTGCTTGTTTCTCCAGTCCAGATTGGCTAACACTTGTCATGGCAATTTGTGCCCCAGTTGTTTAAGTCAGGATTTTGAATCTTAAAATTAGGCCTGTTCCCAGAAGTACATTCTTGTCTTTTGGGGAGCCTCGTTCTCTGAAAGCTCCCTGCTTTGGGAGGGAAAGTGGCCTGGTGCAGCCACTGTCCTGGCTGCTTCTCTGCTGTAGGCACAGGCTGCCTCCTTGTTCCTGGCTGAAAATGGCTTCAGACCCAGACTGCTGCTCTGGCAAGGCTTTGCATGCAGCCACGTGCTTGCTGTCCCTGGGAGGAGCTGAGATAATTCACTACACCCATAGGAGCCTAAATCTCTAGAAGGAAAAAGCCAGAGTTCTGCTTGCTAGCTTTAATTTGTAGCCTTCTTCTAAACCCTTTAAATATATGCACATTCAGAGTAATAAAATAAGTTTCTTTGCATTGTTGTGGGCAGAGATCATAGAGGATAATAATAACATAGAAATGTTCCAGCCTGTAACATTAACTTCCTGAGCAATTAACTGAAATAAATAAATAAATAAATAATAAAAGCCTGGTAGCTAAGGAATATACCTGTGGGTTGTTCAGTAATTACTGTGGTTACTTAATGCTGTCTAAGTGTGTGAGCCTGCACTCCTGAGTGTGCTTTGGTATAAAAGGACTTGCTGCTGAATTTATGCAATTAGAACAGTCCTGGAACTTGAGCCACCTGCATTTTTGCTTTCTTTCAGCCTCCAGTGCTACTAAGCAAGTCTCAGCAGCAGAGAGCCAAGAGAAAGGGCAGAAGAGAAAGTCCTTGGAGGAGGAGGAAGAAAAGAATGGCAGGGAAGAACTTGTGGAAAAGAAAGTTTGTAAAGGTTTTCAGACAGTTTGAAAACAAATGTACTCAATTTGTACTTTTGATGTTGGGCTGAGTGAGTCCAGAACAAAGCTGAGCTTTGGTTCTTTAGTCTGCTTGCCTGTTCAGCCTCTTGCAGGAAGCAAACTGGGGTCTGTGGGAGCTCCTTGAGCTTCCTGGCTCTGCCTCCTTCACCTTGGCCTTCTTGCTGTCCCTGCTGAAGCAGCAGCACCTCAGCATTGGCAGGATTAGTGCTTGTGCTGCCGAGAGGGGGATTGGGTGTGGAACCCCTGTAAGGCTGGATCCACACCACTTTCTTTTGCCTCATCCACTAAACTCTGCTGGCTGCTGAGGATGCCAGGGAGGGGGGAGACAGGCTTGTTACATACAGGCCCTTTGGCCTCAGTGCCTGAGTGCTGTGTTACAGCTTTGGGACTAAGGTGTGTTCAGGGGTACAAAGGAAAGGACATGACCTGGTAGCATCAGGCCTGGATTTCCTGTCCTTAGTGCACTCTTTAAAGCTATGCTTTAATTAATCTGCTGGTTCAGTGCCACGTGCTTCCCCTGCCCACCCTGTCCCCTGCCCCTGTTTGGTAAGAATCCTGTCCAATGCCCAGCAGTCCTGCTTGGCTACAGCTGCCTGCTAAAATGAGGGCAGGCTGCTTTTAGGGCTGCTGGCCTTGGAGACACATAAAAACCCCATATTAGAAAATAAACATGTCCTGTCTAGCAGCAGATGCTGGATGTTTTGTTGTAGTATCAGGGCACTGCCAGGACAGGGCTCTGAAAGCTGAGAACTTACTGGTTTTTAGCCTGAGCTGAGGAGACAGAAGAGTTTGATTTGCATGCTTGTGTCTGCTTTGTTCCCCTTTAGGATCAGTGGGCATTCTTGGGCTGAAGGGTTATGTGGCAGAGAGGAAAGGTGAGAGGGAAGACATGCAGGATGCTCACGTCATCTTGAACGATATCACCGAGGAGTGCCGGCCTCTGCCCTCCCAGATGTGAGTGGGCCCCCACTGCCAGAACAGCCGTCCTGGGGCTGAGGGAGCTCCAGCTTGCTTCACCTAAGCCCATGAGATGATCCTTTTTGCTTTGAACACCTGATGCTCTTGTCTGCCTGTCTTGTGGTGCATGGTTTGGGCTTGTTATTGGGAGACCTGGGATGAATCATCAGCTAGTTGTGTTCCCAGGCAATTCACAGGGCTGGTGTGTACAAGAACCTCCCTTTGAGGGTTGCTTAGTGGATTCAGTCACTGACTTTATGAGGACCATGAGGGCCTGATAACTCTAGTTGTTGATCCTCTATTATCCAAATATAAATGGGTGTGTAAAATTAAAAGAATGCTCTCAAGCATCACCCTGATGCTGGATTTAGCTTCTGGGCTAGTACTGCCCAAGAGGTTTGTGTTCTGAGAGATCCAGGTTTTTGTCTGTAGCATGGTTGGAGCAAGCTTAGGCATGGAAGGTACTTAGGTTTGGCTAGACTGATATCTGTAATGCTGGAGAGTTGCAGTGTCCTTGAGGTAAAAAAATTATCTGCTTTTATGCCAAGTTGAGGTCTGTAAACCCTTTAGCCCTTCATTTTCTTGAGTGAGGTCTGTAAACACTTTAGCCCTTCATTTTCTTGAGTGGAAAATTACAAGAACGTTCTCAGCTTAGTGCTGGAACTTGTAAACCATGAAAATGCTGAATATGTGAGCTCAGAGACTTGCTGCCTTTTGTGTCTCGGAGTGTGGGATTTTTGGTCTGGCTGACACAGAGCAGGGCATTATGGAGAGGGATATACAGGATCCCATTCCCTGCTAATGACCTTTCTTAGCCTCTTCTGCCCTTCTTTGTTCCCTCACAGCACACGTGTCTCCTACTTTGCTGTTTTTGATGGCCACGGAGGAGTCCGAGCCTCAAAATTTGCAGCACAGAATCTGCACCAAAACCTGATCAAGAAATTTCCAAAAGGTGAGAGGGGTGGAATAAGGACTATAGGACAACCATCGCCTTTTTGCCTTGGTAATGGATAAGGGAAACAATCTGTGTGGGTGTAGTTCTACAGTACCCATCCCAGAGGGCTTCAAGACTTCTCCTGGGGAAGAGGGCTGGCACAAGGGTGCAAGTAACCATTTGTGAACTCTCTAAACAAGTGCGACATGTGCTGTTGCCAGTTTTGGCAGTGCCACATCAGGTGTGAAAATACTCCTGTGGTGGAGAGGTTTATGTAATAAACTCTCCACATACACTACTACATAGATTTCTGGTGGGGTAAGGCCAGGATGTGCCCCAGCTGTTCTGCAGAGTCCAAGAGATCCACTGCTTGACTGAATATTGAGTGAGCAAAGGGACAGACTAGGATAGATCAGATAGGTTTTACTTGGAGCTTAGTTGCTGTTTTCTCTGACAGGTGAAGTAGCCAGTGTGGAGAAAACTGTGAAGAGATGCCTTTTGGACACCTTCAAGCACACAGATGAAGAGTTTCTAAAGCAGGCATCCAGCCAGTAAGTGCAAATTCTTTCTGTTCATTTGTCTTTCTTGGTGTGCATCTCTGAGGTCTGAGCTGTGAGCAGGGAGAGGAAACCTTCCTTTGGCAAAACTCCACACAGCTCCCCTGTGCCAGGCTGTGACTCTGCCAGCTGAGTGCTTGCTAGAGCTAGATCATGGCATGTTCTGATCTTACTCTATGGTAGGATCTCTTAGACTATAATACATGTTCCTCATGAAGGAAGGAAGCAAAACAGGTCCAAGGATCACCTCTGTCCTTATCAGGGCATCTTGTTTGTCTTCTTTTTAAAGACTTACTGTGTTGCTGAAGGGACTTGTCCCATATTGCCTGAGATGGGATCTCCCTGTTGATGGCTTCAGCCTGTGGAAGGAGGGGATCTGTAGAGGACACTAAGTTTTCTTTAGTGCTCTGCTTGCCAGGCTGGAATACATCCCTGAGGTAGCTTTTAATTTAAATCTTGCTTTCTTCAATTCTTTAGAAAACAGAGATGTTGATGAAGAATGTCCCTCTGTAGGATAAATGCCAGCCTGCCTTGCAGCTGGAGTGGAGTGCCAAGCACCCTGACCTTCCCTCAGTCTCTGCTGAACTGACACACCCACTGTGTGTACTAGGGAAGATACAGATTGCATTTCAAATACAGTCACTTTGTTACCAATTCTTTACACAGGCTTGGTTTGGGTTTTTTACTGTTATTATTTCACAGTGACCCTCTGTCACAGGTGCAGAGACTGTTAATGCATTTGATTCTGTGATGCCATGAAAACTTCCAATTTTAAGTAAATTGTAAACTGGCTCAATCTCTTAAGCCTAATTAGAACAAGTTTGACCAGGCAAAAGGAAGATGCTTTCTTGAGTCTGTCACAATAAAAGTGTCTTTCTCAAACCAGCCTCTGGTCAGAAACATGACTTATTGCAAAGGCATGACAAAGGATTGCTGGCAATAGCTGTATTGATGGTGAAATGAATCATGTTCATTCAGCCACAGCTTTAAAGTAAGGAAAAACTGGGTGAAATATGTCTAGAAATTAGTCTCTCAAAGCTAGTTTCAGTGAAGAATGGCATCATAGCCAGGCTTTTTTGTGGACAGGACTAGTCTTGCAGCTGTAATCTAAGAAATGCTTCTCATTTTACCTAGAGCTCTAGAGATAAAAGCTTAACTACAGGAAGTGAAATAGGAGGAGAGTGACTGAGCAAGTGGTGGTGCTGCTGAGGTGGGAGAGGGGGCAGGGATACTGTGAAAGAAGAAAGGAAAATGTAAGCATAAAAGAAGGGATTTCTGCTGCAGAGTTGGCTGTCCCTTCCTTTGGCTGCAAAGAAGAGGCTTCCCAAGGAGGAGTTGGGGTTCTTGTTTGCTTAGGATGCTTTTGGGCAGCCATCAGGGCTGAGCCTCTTCTGCTCACAGATGAGGTTTGCTGGGAGCTGAGTGTGAGGAAGAGTTGGTGTGGGAGCTGTGGTTGACAGTATCTCCACCAAATGGGCATTGGCTGTGCATTCAGAGATCTGTACTCTGTGTAGTTCCCCTGTCCTTGTCCAGTTTGCTGTTTATCACCAGCCTGAGCTGCTGTGGGCTTGTGCTACCTGATTGCTGTGTGTTGGCACAGGATGCTTCTTTGAGTCTCCAGGAACACTCTGTAACTCCTTAAGTGTTGTTCTTCCCCCTTAGTAATCTCATTTTGGTTCCCTTCAGGAAGCCAGCGTGGAAGGATGGCTCCACAGCTACTTGTGTCTTGGCTGTGGACAATATTCTCTACATAGCCAACCTCGGGGACAGCCGGGTAAGCACAATGGAGACCCCTGATGGCATCTTCATCCTGCCCCGAGCTCTGTGGGTTGTTTGGGATGTCTGAGTGGTCATGAACTACTCAACTGTTCCTACAAAACAGTGATGTGTGAAAGCTCTCTCAGTGCTAAATATCTCACAGTACCAAGAAGAAAATATTTGAATATTTCAGTTGGAAGGGACCTCTGACCATCATCTGGTCCAACTGCCTCACCAGTTCAGGGCTGCCCTAAAGTTACACCACTGCTCAAATGCCTCTTGAACACTGACAGTCTGGGGCATCAGCCACCTCTCCAGGAAGCCTGGTGCAGTATTTGATGATCTGCTCTATAAAGAAACACTTCCTAATGTCCAGCCTGAACCTCCCCTGGCCCTGCTTTGAGATCAGCATTCCCATGAGATCAGCACTTCCCTATCCATGCCCCTCCTCAGGAAGCTGCAGAGGGGGATCAGGTTGTCCCTCAGCCTCCTTCTCTCCAAACCCAGAGACAAGCCCAGAGCCCTCAGCCTCCTCCCAGGTCACACCTTCCAGCCCCAGCCCCAGCGTTGTTCTCCTCTTGTGGACACCCTCCAGCACCTTCCCATTACCTCTAACCCTGAGGGCTCTGGGTGAGGCCCCAGTGCTGAGCACAGACCCTGCTCCCCTCCCTGAGCCCTGGCCACGTGTGTCAGGAGCCACCAGGATGGCATTTGCCCTCTTGGCCTTGGTTCTCCTGAGCTGCTGCCAAGCAGCACCCTCAGATCCTTCCAGCAGGGCTGATCCCCAGCCCCTCCTCACCCAGCTCACACTGGTGCTCAGGCTGCTCCACCCTGGGTGCAGAATCCAGCACTTGGACTTCAGAATTCTGTGCCACTGGCACTGCCCAATGGGGGATCTGGGCAGATCCTACAGGCATTTCCCAATGGGGGATCTGGGCAGACCCCACTGGCTCTGCCCAATGAGGGATCTGGGCAGACCCCACTGGCTCTGCCCAATGGGGGATCTGTGCAGATCCCTCTGTTGGCCTCTTGTTCCTCCAGAGTCCACAGCACTCCCAGTTTGGTACCATCAGCAAACTTGGTAATGCTACATTCAGCTCTTGCATCCAGTTCACTGGTAAAAGTACTGAACAGCACCTCCTGCCTAGAAATGAGCCCTGAGAAACACCACTGGCCTGATGTAGGACTGTTCACCCCAGTGTGGGGCTGTCTCAAGCTGTTGCTGGAGCTGTGCCGTGGTTTGATGCTGGTGTTGTGTCAGCACAGGCGATCCTGTGTCGTTACAATGAGGAGAGCCAGAAGCACTCAGCCTTAAGCCTCAGCAAGGAGCACAACCCCACCCAGTATGAGGAGAGGATGCGGATACAGAAAGCTGGGGGGAATGTCAGGTGAGTGCCTGAGGGGGTGAATGAGCTCATCTAAGTCCTAGCCTGACTTTGGGCCTGAGCATTGAGGTTTTGAAACTTCCTGAGCCCAGTGTGCATCCTAGTTGAGAGAATCTGTTGCTGCCTGTGGGAGGCACAGTGGTGCCTGAGGCCTGTAAGGATTCAGTCACTGGAGTTGGTTCCAGAGCCTTAGGATGGCCAGGGCAGGACCCATGTGAAATACCAGCATAAACATGCTTATGCTTGACCTACAGATTTGGACCTAGAGAGCTGGATTGGATTGTTCAAGAGGTTACTGCTTTCTGCACACTGTGATGCTGAACAGAACTCATTTCCTTGCAGCATGACTCCCCTCTCCTTGTCCTGTGAGAGGGGGCATGGTTTGAGAGCACAAAAAGCCCTTGATGTCAGTTGGTGTTGCTCCCCTGAGGCTCTCTGCATTAGGAGGGAGCTTTCTGGAGCCAGAATGGTCTTACATCTTAATGTTCCTGTGCAAAAAGGAGTTCATGGCTGTTTGGGGAGCTGGTGCTAAACACAACAGCTGAGTCTTATCTCCCTGGCTAGGTTCTCTCTCTTCTTTGAAGGCTGTTTCTTGATTTAGTGGCATCTTCACAAAGAGAGGACTCAGTGCAGGTGAAGGATCTTTATGCCTGTGGAGGCAAAATGCACCCAGAGTGGAGAGGGGTGGGCTGAGTTCTGTTCTGCTGCCATGTCTGGAGTACTTTGTTCCCCTTATCTCTGGGGAGCACTTGCTGCTGCTTTTAGCACTGATCTCTCTTTGCACATGGCAAAGAGGTGGCCCAGTGTCTGTCAGCTCCTTTCAGAACTGGTCTCTGACTGCCTGGGAGCCTCTCCCACTGCTTGCAGTTCAATATTTTAGGCCCAAGAGATAAGCCACCAAGTGTGTGAGTGTCAGATCTCTATGACATGCCTTGCTTCTTACTTTTATCTCAAGCGGGGCTGCTTGGAGTAAGAGATGAATGAGCTTTGTGTATTCCCAGAGGGCCCAGAAGAGCCTTTTTGGGGAGAAGGTGGTTGGTTGTTGGAAAGGTGAAGTGTGGGAAGCTGTTTCTCTAGGGAGCCTGGTTAATTAGAAAAGCTTAACAAGCCAGAGCAGTTTCCTAAGGGATGTTGTAATTGAGGTTTCACAGAACTGCCAGCTGCAATCAGTGGTTACTAAAGGCCAAGTGATCAGGAGCTGAACATGTGCACATGAGTGTTTCTCACTCCTGGGAGTTGCCTGCAGCTGAGCCAGTCTGTAAGGGCTGTGTCCTCAGACAGGACACAGGAGGGGCTGCTGACTCAGACCTCTTGCCTCTGCCACTCTGCTTCTAGTGAAGAGCAGTTTGCTGGATATCTTGCCAAAAAATAATCTCTATTCAAACTATGCCACTGGGAGTTCAGCTCACATATAACTCTTACTGCCTCAGTTTGCTAGGCTAAGCAGGACTTGAGTTAGGGCAGGGTGACAGAAAACAGCCTTGAAGTCTCCTGACTTCATCTCCTCCTCCCCTCACTTGTTTCCCAGAGCTTCACACAAACATACAGAAAGGGAAGGAGACTTTGAAGGGAAGATTTGAACTTGCTGGGGAGGTGGGTCGTTACTTGTACAAGCAGATGGATGCAGAAATGTCCCCATCAGGCAGTGCAGTGAAATCCCCACGTGGGGAGGGCTCTGAGTGTTCTCTTTCCTTGTGCAGGGACGGCCGAGTCCTGGGGGTGCTGGAGGTCTCCCGCTCCATTGGGGATGGCCAGTACAAACGCTGTGGTGTTATCTCTGTGCCAGATATCAAACGCTGCCAACTCACACACAACGACAGGTAAAGTCTGCCCTTGCATGGGGGGTCTGTCCCAGCTCTGCTCAGCAGAAGCTGCACAACCCTGTTTGCTCAACCCTGTGAGAGCCAAGGCACTTCAGACTGGTCTCCCCAGAATCAGAGGATGCTCTTCCTGCTGATGTCTCTCTGCTTCTGTTCCTTATCAGAACAGTGGGATAATGCTGCTGCTCTCCTCTTGGAGGAACCAGCCTCATAGCAATAGCCTTAGTTGTCATTTGTGCTCTGATTAAGTTCACAAACCAGTGTCCAAGCAGTTAGTTGAGGGTTGAGTTCTTGGGTCTTCATTTTGTCCAAGAGTTGTTTCTAGCAGCTGTAGTGCCCATAAATACTTTTGCATTCAGCTCTGATATTTGAAGATTTGAGATACTTTTCCATTATATGATTGGCAACGACAAATTGCACTGAGCTTTTGTGTCACTATGGCCCTGCAGGCTCTCAGAGGTGAGAGTGTAACCCAGTACCCAGTGCTGCTTTTTCTGGGATTAGAGCTCCATATCAAGTGATCCACTAAAATATTTCTAAAGATACTCTTGAGTATCAGGCACTGAAGTGATGCCTTCAGAGGCATGTGCAGACTGACCACTTCTGTAGGTTGGTTGTAGTTTTCCTTGTCCTGGTGACTCTGGTTAGGGCTCCTGGTTAATACAAATCCCTGTGCAGGCAGGGAGTGCACAGCAGGCTGTCTCCCCATCCTCAGGGGGATGCTGTCCTTGCCTTGGGCTTTGTATCTCCTCAACCTTCTGCAGCCTGTGGCAATATTTTGTGTCAGAGTTTTCTGATCACAGTTGTGTCACATGCTTTTCTTTTGAATTTGCATATTTAAATTACCACATACATCAGGAATATGGAGATATAAAGTGATGTATGTGAGGGATTCAGATTTGTTTTTCCTATTCCTTTGCATTAGCCATTTCACAGGGAAAATACATGAATGAAAAGGACTCAAAGGAAAGAAGCAATTCTTAGAGAAACAATGGAGACTTTGACCAGGATCATATATGATCTTGCCAGTGTTGCAGGACAGCCAGGATGTCCTGATCTAGGTCCTGATTAGTTGCCTGGCTCTTTGTCCTGTATTTTGAATTGCCATGAATGGTAGGTCCCAAGGGATTTTCAGATGAGCTTTTATGGTATCTTCCTTTTGGATCTGAGCGTGGATGTTCATAAAAGAGATTGGAGGGATTTGCAAGCTGGGGAGCCAAAACTTCAGCCTTGAAACCTGTGTCCCCTTGATTTCCAGGTTCATCCTGATAGCGTGTGATGGCCTCTTCAAAGTCTTCACACCAGAAGAAGCTGTGAACTTCATTGTGTCCTGCCTGGAGGTGAGGAGAGGGCGGCCTGGGGGCTGAGTCTGGCCGTGCGGGGGTCATGAAACGGGCTTCTGCCACACCATCCTCCCTTGCTGCCTGGCTCGTCTGTGTTTGTTTTGCTTCCCAATGCTTGGGAAACACCTTTTCTGGGAGCAATCGTATTCCCATGTCCCAACAGGACAAGAATATCCAGATGAGAGAGGGGAAGCTGGAAGCAGATGCTCGGTACGAGGCCGCGTGTAACAGGCTGGCCAACAAGGCGGTGCAGCGCGGCTCGGCCGACAACGTCACCGTCATGGTGGTGCGGATAGAGCACTGAGCAAGGGCAAGGAGGGGGAAAGGAGGGGAAGGGAGAGGTCTGTGTGCATGCATGTGTGCCTGGGGGAGGGTGGATCCTGCTGGGCGCTCTTCAGTGTAAATAAAGATGGTGTTTTTCTAATGGGTTCAGCTCACTGAGTGCTAGGGCTGAGTGTCTTGGGAAATGCAGTAAATGCACCTGGCAGGGGTGTATCACGAGGCATCTGGGGGCATGAGCTCTGCCAGCTGCTTCAAATACTGAAAGTGTAAGACCAAGTGACAGAATGAAAGCTAAATGGATTGAGACAGTTCTGCTCTCCATATCTTTGAGCTTTTTGCAAGACCCTGGGAGAGTCTGGAGTTCCAGGACTCAGTGGGAGCTCCTGGACAGGCTGTACCATACAGACTCAAGCCACCAGCTTGGGATGTGGAATGGGCTGTCCTCTTCACACTGGACAGGAAATCTTTTGACTCTGAAGCTGGGCTGTGAGGTTTGCCTGCAGCTGAGGGACACAAACACCCCTTGCAGAGCAGCAGCATGCCTGCCCTGTGCTCACAGAACATGTTGAAGTTTTACCACAATGTTGGTATGGAAAAAGTGGCTGAAGTTTGCTCCTGATGTATTTTGAAAAAAGAGTTTTCAGCAAATGGACTTGCCAGGCAGCTGAGCTGCAGGCAGGCTCTGCGCTTGTCTGTGCTGTCTGAGGAGAACGCATCTCAGGTTTTAGGTACTGAGTGTCTGGTATCTCATCCTGTCTCGGTGCCTCTACCAGCTGTTGCTGCAGTCAGTGTGCTGTTTTCCAGAGAAACTTTGGCTTCAGACCAAGTGACAGAATGAAAGCTAAATGGATTGGGCTACCTGAGCACTTAAGTTTCCAATTCCCCACCCTGTGTGTGAGCGGGGCAGTGAGGGGGGTGAGCTGAGGGGTCTGCACTGTGGTTGCCTCCTTGCTCTGATGAGGCAGAGCTGTAGTCCCAGGGGAAGGGAGAAAGGGCAGGGTGGTGCCTCCTGTTTTGTGCAGGGCAGTGAGGCTTCCCTGGCTCCTTTCTGTTTTCTGTATCCCTGGAACTTCGGGAGATGGTCCCAGCTTTGGGATGTTCAGTGGAGCACACAATGGCTGTCCTGTTTGGGACAGGTGGCTTGATCATCTTACTTCTATTTCTGCTCCTACACTAGTCAGCTATACTTCATGGGCTTAGTCTGAGAGTGCACACTGACTCTCTGCATCGCCTGCAGAGGACTAGGAAGGAAGTGGCCCTCTGGCACAGATTTTGGGTAGTGCTTGTCCTCTGCCAGCTTGTTCTGCTCCCAGCCATTCATCTATGTGTACTCTGATGTAAGGCTGCACTGCAGGATGAGCTGAGGGAATGCCTTTATTAGCAGCACACTCTCCTGTTTCTACTCTAGAAAGGCAAATTTGGAGAGCCCAGACAGAGTAGCATGGAGTTGCTTCTGTTTGTGGCAGAAAAACCCCTGCTGGCAGATTTCAGAAAGGTAACGGGCTTTCCCTTCTCAGCTCCCCCTTTTTCCACCTCTTGCACTGTCCATGCCGCAAGAGCTGAGCCCTGCTCCAGCTCAGGGGCTCCTTCCAGGAGGCCACTCTGAATTCCAGTGCAGGAGGTGTTAGCTTGTCCTTCTCTGTTTTCCCTTCCCCTCCCTTCTCTTAAAACACTGCTTTTCTTCCTTTTAGGAAAAGTTCTGAAAGCACAGCTCCAGCTGGGATCAGAATATGCAGTGTTATGGTACAGTTAATTACCATAAAGTGTCCATTTTTCATGGCAAATGGGAATAGGAAGGAGCAGGTCTCACCCTGCTTGGGAGTAGACAGCCAGGTAGAAAAGGAGGCTCGGCCCCAGCTTTAGTGGAAGTAAAACAAGCTAATTGCTTTAATTTCATGGTAAGACAGGGTCTGCAGGAAGTTTCCTGGAAAAGCACTCTCCTTGCCTCAGTGCTCAGCATCCTGCTGCTGAGGAGAGCTCCAGGACCACATTAGAGTGGCCCATGCACAAGTGCTCTGTGTGCAGTTCTGTCCCTTGGGGCTGACAGGGCTTCTGTCCCCTTCCAACACTTGAATTACCCTTCGAGTACCTCTGACTTAATCAGCATTTTCGCTTTTGTGATCAAGCACACTGGACTCTGGGTATCTCACCTGCACAGGACAGGTCACAGCTGGGCAAGTCCTGCTTCCAGACATGAGTCTTCCTCTGCCTGCTCAGGTGTGGGCAGTGGGAGGAGAGGCAGCTGATCAGAGCAGGGCTGCCTTGGCTCGGTGTGTGTGGGGACTGGGAGGTGCTGCCACAGCTGGGCAGGAGCTGTGCCAGAGGCTGCTGCCCACCTGACCAGCCAGGGGTGATCTCAGAGAAAAGTTCTCTTTGCTCTGGGAGAAGTCAGCATTGAGACTGTCCCCCTCCTCTCCAGACCCAAACACACCCCTCCCATAAATTGCAGCATTTACAGCTCCTTCACCAGGCTCCTCAAGGAGATGCAGCCCTGGGGAAGGGCAGGCAGGGCCAGGGACACTCCTGGGGGAAGGTGGGGCTGGGTACAGCTCAGGTTATCTCTGTGTTGCTGGCACAACTGAGCCAGTACTGAGTGCTACTAGGAAATCAAACGCTCAGCCTTCCTGGTGCTTCTCCTGCAGCCCTGCCTTGGTCACGTAGGCCTGTGCCCATGCTGAGCTCAGGCAGCTATCACAGGCAGAGCAGAGAGTGTATCTGTGCTGCCCACAGCCCGGGCCCTGTGCCACAGGCAGGGAGTGCCTGCTCTGGAAAGGCACAGGACAGGAATTTGCTTTAATCGAATGTGTGGCATTATTGGGGCTTTGCTTTGATGATTAGTGCAAAGGATGTGGGCTCCTTCCAGCAAAGCTTCACTGCTATACCTTGCAGGGCAGCTAAAGCAGTACGTGATCTGGCTTGGGCTGCTGAGGCTAGGTCCAGGCAGGGAAGGGAAGTGTCCACTAAGGGCAGAAATGGACGTGTGGGGCTTTGTACCAGGCACGGTGGGAGCTGACCCTAGGGAGAAGGCAACCCTCTGCTGCCACTGCCAGCACTGTTTTCCAAGATAAAACTTCTAGGCCTAGCCTTTAGATAAAAGTGAATGCTTTTAAGTCCTGGTCAGGCTGCTTTATTATCATCATCTTCTTCTTCATGATCTTTTGTCCATCTTCAGCTGGTTCTGCAGCATGAGCAGTATCAGACCAGACTGCAGTTTCCTGCATGAGCAAATTGTCTTCCTTGGGCTTTGTGCTGAGCAAGGGAGACACGATGGTGCCTGGCAGAGGGAAGGGTCTGGCTGCTCCTGGCACAGCTTCAGCCTGGTGCCTCTTCACACTCCCAGCAGAAGGGCACTGAAATCGGAGCCACTTTGAACTGTGAGGGGAGAGCCTGCAGTGTTGTCCACGAAAACAGAGGCATACTGCCCAGCCTGGGGGGAGAGAGGGGTTAGCAGGGCCAGGACACCTCCCCTGGGCACCAGGCATGGCCTGGCAGAGCCAAGGAGAGAGCTCTCCCCTGCACACAGCAACCAAGAGCTGGAGGAGCTGCCCCTAGCCTTCCTTCTGGGGAAAGAGCAGCACAAAGCCTTTAGGGCAGCCCAGCCACAGTCTGTGCTAGCAGCGCTCTGCCCTGACTGTCTAGGGGGCTTGGAGGTCACCTGAGAAGCAGACCCGACCCAGCCCAGGGCTGGGGCCATGGAGGGCACCTTCCTGCCCGGTTCTGTCCCCGGTGGAGCTGGCAGCACTAACCTGCAGGTAAAGGGTGCCCGTGACAGAGACGGTGAAACGGTCCCCGCCGCTCTCCAGCCGGGATACGGTCTCCAGCTTGCTGCACAAGAGGGAGGGCGGTGCTGGGGGGAGCAGCCTCTCCTTTCCCAGGGCTGCTGGGCTCCTTCCCCCCTCCCCGGCCGTGCCGTACCTGTTGTGCTGGCAGCGGGACTGCACACAGATCAGCACCCGCAGGCGGCTCCCGCGGCATCCCTGCCCCTTCCTGCGCGGCTCCCTGCGCACTGTGACAGGCGGGCGGTGAGAGACATCCCAGACCGCCCGGCAGGGCCCCGGGGCTGTCTGAGGGCTCACCGATGTGCAGCGTGCTGCTGAAGGTGTAGTATCCTGCCATGGGGGCCGTGTACTGCCCGCTGGTCAGGTTCAGCCCCGGGCCACGGTGGAACATCCCGTCGCTCTCAGGCTGGGATAGGGAATGGCTGGAGTTAGAGGAGTCCCTGTGCCAGGGCAGGTGTCGCTGCAGACGGGGAGAAGGGGCAGGCTGGGCACTTACAATGTAGAACAAGCCCAGCTCCTGCCACATCTTCTGCTCCACAGGAATGTCTTCACGCGTTTGGCAATGGAACGCTGCTTCCACACGGCGCTGGGCCCCGGCCTGGGGGTTGCCTTTGCTGCTTTCCTCCTCCTTACACCCTTCCCCAGCTGTCCTGCGCATCTTTGCCATGCCTGACCCCAAACCCCACCGAGTCTGACGTTAGGAGGGGAACCTTCACTTTTCCCGGCTCTGCTGCCCAGCCCTGCTTTGCCTCGTCCTGCCGTCCCCACAGTTCCCGCCCCGGGTCCCCCACCCCGGTACCTCTGAGCAGGACCTGCAGCTCTCTCAGCAGCTCCTCCGGCATCGCGGGGGCGGCCGGGGCATCCCCTGTCCCGCCGGCCTGCGCGGCCGCCGAGCTCGCTTTTCCCGTGTGAGCCCCGGTCCCGGCGCGGCCCCGATCGCCGCTCCCCGTCCCGGGGCTCCCGGCCAGCAGCATCCACGCCTGCCGGGGGTCCACGCGGGCCGCCCCGGGCCCCCCACGTCCCGCGGCCGCTCCCGGGGCCGCCCGCGGGGGCTCGGTGCCGGTGCCGGCGGCGTAGAGGAGCAGCAGGCACAGCTCCGGCAGCCGCATCCCGCCGCCGCTACCGGGAGGGCGGCCCCGGCCCCGCCTCGGGCCCGCCTCGCTGCCGGGCTCTGCCCTCGGGCCGCGGGGACCTGCCCTCGGGTCAAACCCCCCTGGGCCGTGGGGAGCAGTAGGGTGCCTGCAGCGGGAGATGCGCACCCCGCCCCCGGCGCTCCTCAGCCCGGCGTGATTTTAACGCTTCCAAAATACCCAACAAGCGGAGGTGGAACAGCTGAACTGTCCAGCCGCGCTGGCTGTGGGCCCAGCCGTCGGGGAAGGGTCGTCTTGTGCTCACCCATCCCTGTGCCACCGGTACCGTCAGAGACATGGGCTGGGGCAGGAGTCACCCAGTGCCTCACCATGGCCATGCATCACTTCCCTGGGGTGCATTGCTGCATATCCCAGGAGAGAAACCAGGATTATGCACAGCCTGCTGCCCCCAGGTAGCAATGTCAGGCTTTGATGGGATGAACCACACTTTGGGAGGAGTTGAAATACCCTAAAATCTTTAGGGTTTTGGAGGGGGGGGAAAGTGCAGTTCTAAAACAACCACAAACCCACAAATGAAAAGAGGAGAAGATTAACCAAAGCGTTTTTATAAGGAAAAGCCTTTTCCAGGGCCAAATTTGCCCAAGAGAGCCACCAGCTGCAGTAGTGGGGGACAACATGCTCCTGATGCCCCAGCCAGCCTGCACAGGGGTTTCCACCTCCCATTCACCAACCTGAACAGGCAGCAGAAAAAGGGGAGCGTGGATGCATAGGGTGGCAGACTCTCCTACCACCCATGGTCACCCTGGAAAGGTTCTGTCCACTTGGAAGTGTCCATGAAGATGGAGGAGGAGCTGTGGAAGAGCCAGAGACAGGGCAGGGAGCCCTCACAGGTCCAGAGGTCCTTGGTGCAGTCATACACCTCCATTTCTACCCGGTAGTCCCCGTCCATGCCCTTCCAGTGGCCACCGGTGACAAAGAGCCGGTCACCCAGTGCCACCATCCCACCGTTCTCATGAAGGGTGTGTAGGAGCTGCACCTGTGGGAGGGACAGGGTGAGATGAAGGACTCCTTGGTGACCTCCTACTCCTACCACAGAGGACAGTGACCCACCAGCTGTGTCCTCCTACTCCTTTCTGTGGGATTTGCCTTGTGTGCTTGTGATGGGGAGCAGGGAAGGAAGGAATGGGGCATCCTCAGCTCTGCAGGTGTTAATAAAGCCAAGGGATGAGTGGGTAGGAAGGAAAGGGGGATGCTGGCACTGAGGGGAAGCAGCTGGGAACACCATCCCCCTATCCCTGGGAGACTGATCATGCATGGTCCCACATCCCACCTTCTGCCAGATGTTGGCCTCTGGGTTGTACATGTAGACTTTCTTGGTGTTATCCCCGATGAGGTAGATGAGCCCGCGCAGAGTGGCACAGCGCGGGGCTGACAGGTACTTGGGGATGAAGGGAGATGTGATCACACTCCACAGATCTGCAAGGAGCAGTCATTAGCAGTGCATCCCACCCTTGGCTCTGGATGCAGCTGCCAGTTGCTGAAAAAAGCATTGCTATTTCAGGGGCAATTTGAAAGGGAGGAGGCAGACCAGCCAGGCAGACTGGCACCCACAGTCCCCGTCCAGTCCAGGGTCTTGCATAAAAAATAGTGGGGGGTGGGGATGTGGTTTGTAGTGGTGCTGTGGGATGGGAAGGAGCCTGCTTGAGAAGGTGACATTGTCACAGGGCATTAGTTTCTTCCTAAGGCAGGCAGCCTCCCCCTCCCCAATGCCTCAGAGATTCCACTCCATGGAAGCTCAGGTCTGGGCTGTGTCACACATCTGTGACTCAGGTCTGTGCTGCTGACAGCCACACTCCTGGGGCTGTGGGCCCTGTGCCACAGCTATCATCACACCCCATCAGCACCTGCTCACATCCCACAGGACCATGCCTGGCAGTCCAGGGGGGTCACCAGCCTGGGGGTCCTCTCAGTCCCTCTCCCAGGGACAGCACTGGTAGGCTGTGGCAGCAGGGTCGAGTCTCACCTTGGACAGGGTTGTAGCACTGCAGAGTGAGGGCGTTGTACTTGACAGCACAGGAGCCCACCAGGTAGAGCTTGCCCAGGCAGCTGGCAGCTGCAAAATTGCTCACGTACTTGAGGGCCGGGCTGATGGCACACCAGCTCTTGTTGTAGGGGTCATAGCGCTCCACCTCCACCACATCCACTGTCGTCCCTGCAGGGTGACAGGACACTGCAGCCACCCTGCTGCTCTGGGGCACCCATGGACCCCACCCCAGCAGCACCCACGGGGTGTCTGCAGCCTTACCCCCGATGACATAGATCTCCCCGTTGAGGACAGCGCTGGTGTGGTTTGTCCGGGCTCTCAGCATGGAAGCGATGGGATTCCACACACCGTCCCTGGGGCAGAAGCACCAGGCCTGTGTCGTTGACCATGTGTCATTCTGGGAGCCCCGGGAGCCACCTAGAGAGGGACAGGTCAGGTGGGCCACCCTCTCCCAGTGCACTGTCCCTGGGTGTTCCTTGCCAGGGGCCTGATTTGCCCAAGCAGAGATTAAGGAGAGGGTTTTGCTCAGAGAGGAGCCTCTGCCCCCACACCAGTGCCTCATGCTCATGTCATTGTCCCCTGTCCTCCATCCCTGCTCCTTGAAGCCCCCACCTGCACCAGCAGCCCTGGCACTGACCTGTGACATACACATCGTTGTTCAGAGCCACCAGGGAAAAGCCCCATTTGTTGTAATCAGGGAAGTCAGGCAGAGCCATCCATCGCCCTGAAACCCACAGAGCCAAGCAATGACCCCACAGCCAGTGATGGCACTTTTTAAGCCACCCCTGTTTCAAGCCCATCTCAACCCACCCAGTGTCTCCCTAAACTGACACTGGTTTGGCAAGAGGTGGCTTCGGGGTAGACAGATGGTTAATTAACATGGAGGGAGGTGGAGGAAGTGAGGGGCACTTACTGGTTTTGGGGTTGTAGAAGGCGAAGTTCCTGGTGGCAGCCGGCGTATCCAGCCCTCTCTCCTCATCCTCACCATCCTCCAGCACACGGCCACCAACCACCACCAGCACCTCCTCCAGCTTCTGTGGTGGGCTTGGGGGGTTCTTCAGGGCACCGGTGCCACTCTGCCCCTGATGAAGAGGCCAGGGTGGGGCCATGAGGCTCCTCCTTCCTGGCCCAGGGAGCGGCATTTAGGGGAAGGGGGTACCCACCGTGGTGCGGGATCGGACAACGAGGGCCTTGCTGGCGTCTGAGTCACGAACAAGAGGCTCAGTGGCAAGGAGGTTCTGCAGGTACTGGTCAGGCAGCGAGACAAGGTGGGTCAGCTCCAGCAGCTCCGGCAGGAACTGTGCTCGGGATGCCGGGTCGTGCCGTACCCAGCGCAGCACGG
Organism: Zosterops lateralis; assembly: GCF_965231275.1. NCBI lineage: Eukaryota > Metazoa > Chordata > Aves > Passeriformes > Zosteropidae > Zosterops > Zosterops lateralis. The sequence goes on from NC_139770.1 coordinate 22,312,862, forward strand.
CCTCAACCAGGCTCCGCTCCTCCTGCACCTGCAGCTGGTCATTGGAGAGGTAGACAGCCAGCCTCTCCTTGGAGAGCTGGAGGAACTCCTCCTGAAGAGAGACGGCTTCAAAGTTCTCCTGCAAGAAAGACCAGGCCTTGGAGGAGACCTCAGGGCAGCCGTGGCTCTCACCAAACTCACAGATACCTAGGCAGTTGGTGGCATCCATCTGCTGCCGGAGGTAGCGGCTGCAGACCTTCTGGATTGCAGGGAAGTGGAGCTGGCTGGAGGTCCTCATCAGCCCCTCCACGTTGCCCTGGTTGATGGTGACCTTTCCCGTGTAGGCAAAATCAAGCAGCATCTCCAGCGCGCCGGGGTCTACTTCCTTTAGCTCCACCCGCGCTGCGATGCTCTCAGCAAAGTCACCGGAGAACATGGCATAGAAGTAGTGGCTGCACAGGGCCAGGATGCCTCGGTGGCAGGGAAACTCCCGCCCGCCCGCCACCAGCGTCACGTCGGCCAGTTTGGGGTTGTTGGTGCGGAACTGCTGCAGCCCCTCCAGCACGCCCTGGGCGTGCGAAGGCAGGCAGAAATCAAAGTCGTCCATGTTCCTCACCATGGTGCCGGGGATGGCCGTGGGGCCTGGCAGGCGGGCGGTGCCCGAGCGGCGGGAGGCGAGGGTGTCCCTGCTAGGAAAAGGCGACTGTGTCTCCCTCTCCCCGCCGAGACACCTCCCGCCTTCCCAGCGCCCGAGTCACGGGCAGCAGCGGCTGCACAAGCGCTTCCCACAGCCTCCCTCCCAGGGCGGCCGTGTTTTCTCCTCACCACGCCGCAGCTGCCCTGCCGGGGCAGCGACCGGACCTTTGGGGATGGTTTTCGGGGTGTTTTGAGCCCTCTCGGCGCGGTGGCTCCCGCTCTCAGCAGTGCTCGGCAGCCCGGGCGGCCCGCGGGAGGGAAGGGACCGCGGTCCCGGCGCTGGGCAGGGACACGCCGCATGACACGGCATCAGCCGGGACGGGGGTATTCGCTATTTTTAGGCGGCACCTGGACACCGCTCCCAGCTCTTAAAGGCACCGCACGGGCAGAGCTCTCGCCGCCGCCCACCCTCGTCGTTGCCCCATCCCGCGGCGCTGTTGCCTCTAGGAAAAGCTTCCCCCTCGCGGAGGGGAGGCCGGGCACCGAGCCTGGAGGGACAAGCTCCCACAGCACCCTCCCTCCTCCCCTTCGGCAGCGGGGGGTCCCCTCCTCGCTGCTCCGGCTGGCCCTGCCGCTGCCGCTATAAATAGAGGTCGTTATCTCACTCCGCGGCGGCCGAGGCTGAACGCCCGCCCCGGCCGAGGGGGAGCTGGGCTGCTGAGGCGGCCCGCCCGGCTCAGCTGCTTTCTTCACCGCCCCGGAAAGCCTCGCTCAGCTGAGACAGAACCGAGAAGGTTTTTATTGAGGCCGCGGCCTCCGACGCCCCTCGGCATCACTCCTCCAGGCTGAAGATCTCGGCCTCCTTCTCCTTCCAAAAGGCGAAGCTGCGATCGATGTAGCGACAAATCTCGTCCCCGTCCTCCCCGGCCGGGCCGTGCCGCTGGGCCGGGCCGGGCCAAGTCCCGAAGTACCGCGCCTTGATGTCGTCGAAGCCGTCGCGCCACCCGCGCCGCCCGGCCGCGATCTCCTCGATGACGGCGCGGTGGAAATCCCGCACCGCCCGCCAGCCGTGCCGGCCCAGCTGCTCGAACACCTCGAAACAGAGCAGGTGGCGGCCTCGGCGCTCCTCGGGGGACAGGTCCTGCTCCAAGATGCGGAAATAGCCCAGCATGAACAGCTCCAGCGACAGGCTGTCGTAGTCGGCCGGGCCGCCCCCCGCCGCCGACACGAACTGCTCCGGGGAGAGCAGGGTGCGGGCGGGGGGCGGCGGCGGCGGGCGGCGGGAGGCGGCGTCCCGCCATCCGCTCAGCAGCCTCTGGATGGCCGCTCTCTGCCGCGCCAGGCGCGCCGCCGCCCGCGCCCCGCTCCCCGCCGCCGCCCGGGGCTCCCCGGCGCTGGGCTGGAGCGGCGCGTAAGCGGAGCGTCTCCAGTGGCTCAGGAAGAGCATCACGATCCGCTCCTTCCTCAGGCTGCCCCACTCCGGCCCCGGCTCCGGCCCCTTCCCCTGCCGCGGGGAGCCGCCGCCGCCGTCGGAAAACGCCTCCTCGCAGCTGATGCCCGAGTCGCTGGCGGCCTCGGCCTCGCCGCCCCCGGCCGGGGCGCTCCCCGCCGCCCCCCAGGCGGGCTCGAAGGCTCCGCGCAGGCTGCGGACGCAGACCCCGCACTGCCGGATCTCCCGCTGGGCCAGGCTGCCCCCCGGCTCCCGGGGATGCCCGCCGGCCGCGGGGAGAGCGGAGGTGGCGGCGGGGAGAGCGGAGGTGGCGGCGGGCGCGGGGGCGGCGGCGCGGGGCCCCCAGAGCCCCTCGGCGTTGCCCAGCAGCGCGGCCAGGCTGTTGACGGCGCCGGCCAGGCGGCTGCACCAGAGGGGCAGGGGCTGCCCCGGGGAGGGCGGGGGGCTGCGCACGGAGATGCTGAGCAGCGGGGCGGGCAAGAGGGCGCGGAGCTCCCGCACCAGGCGCCGCAGCTCGCTCTGGTACACCTCGCCGCGCCGCCGCAGCCGCAGGCTCTCCACCGCCCTCTCCAACTGATGCAGGTCTGCCTCGGTCAGCAGCTCCCCGAACGGGCCCAGCACGGCTTGGTGGGAGGCCGAGAAGCTCCAGGAGCCCGCATCCTGCGGAGAGAGGCGGTCAGCGACTTCCGACGGCCGCTCGCCCTCTACTCCCCGTGCCCCTCGTACCTGCCCTCCCGCCGGGTCCTCGTCCGCCAGTCGGGCCCGCAGCCGCCGCACCATCACCTGCCGCTTCCACTCGGGGATGAGCCGGCCCCGCTCGTCGTGCGTGGGCACCAGGGATTCCGCGTCCACCTCCGCGGGGTCCGGCCCGGGGGGCCCCGCCGGCCCAGGCGCCCCGTCCTGTGCGGGTAGAGTCACGGGGGGCTGAAGGGGTGCGGCCGCCGAGGGGACGGGCCGGGGGCCGCGGGCCGAGCCAGCGACCTACCGAGTGGGCGAGGAAGGGCGCCGGGATCCTGGCCCGCTGCGAGGGCTTGCGGAGCTTCAGCTCCGCCGGCACCGACCTGCCGGGCTCCATCCCCTGCCGGGCCGGGCGGCTGCTGGGGGCAGAGGCGCGGGCCTCCTCCTGGGGGAGGGCAGCAAGGGGAGGTGGGCCCCAACACCTCCAGGGCCCCCCAGCTCAGGGGTGACCCGACACATCAGCCCGGACCTTGGGGAGAACCCTCCTCGGGGGACAGCCACGGGTGGATCTGATTCCTTCAGAGAACGGGACGGAGCTGAGGAATCCCTGAGGAATCCCCCGCTATCCCCCTGCAGCCACGGACCGAGCCCGGGGCCGCCCCACGGCCGCCAGCCCTTCTCTGGCATCCCATGCCCGTCCTGCCGCTCCCTGCAGTGACAGGCTGGCATTCCTTGGGATGGGGGTGCCCCAGCCCCAGCCCCAGCGGCTCTTACCTGCTGCAGGGGGCTGAGCTGGCTGCTCAAGTTCGAGGGTCGGGTCCTGTGGTGCCCTGCTCAGGGAACACCCAAGGGTGGTGTCGCTGCACCCCCAAAGTCCCTGTGTGGGAAGCAATAAACAATACGGGGCAGGAGGGGAGGCTGGAGTGGCCGAGCAGCCCTGGAGAGGGCAGGGCACAGAGGCATTGAGCATTGTATTAATATTTGATGGGGCATCGAGTGGCAGCACCAGGGCTCAGTGGGTGGAACTGGCGCCGTTCCTGGAGATAGTGGCTTGGTGACTTGGCTCCGAGCCTTGTCCTGCTCTTGGGGCAATGGAGAATGGCCGAGGCTGGGCATGGCCCCAGGCCAGGTGTTGGGGACAGAGGAAGCATCTTGCACAGAGGCTCCGAGGACAGGTTCTGGCACTGGGGGATGCTCAGCAGAGGGTTCTGCTGCACTGCTGCCTGGGCACTGGTTACTGGCATTCAGCCACATTTGTGTTCCTTCCCTCCACTGCCATCCATTATATATGGCTAGGATGGGCTCGTGGGGCTCACTTACATGTGAGAAATTCAATCGAGGGGCTGGAATAAAATTAAGAAGCAGCAGATCTAAGCCTATAAACACTGATTAGCTGGCGAGGATCCATTACACAGTCAGCCTCTCAAGCCTCCTGGCTCCAGTGCAGGCTGACACCCAGCTCTCATGGGGAGGATGCTGCCCAGCAGTGGAGCCACAGCGTGAACACAGGTCATGCTTTGCTGTAGGAGGGGGGAATTTGCTGAAAGCCCTTTGGTAAAGGCTTGTGCCAGGGCTGTCTCCCCCAGCCTGGAGAGCTTCTCCTGGGATTGCAGCTCTCCACAGTGCAAGGGTGTGCAGGAGCATGAGAGAAGAGAAGGTTCTGCCCTGAACCTCCATCTCTGCCTCTTTTCTCGCCTGTTCTTTCCTGTTCCTCAGGAAACCAGGCACTGGCCCCTTCAGGATCTGCTCAGAGAGTTTCAGGGGACTATGTCTTTTCCTTTCCCTCTTCTCGCTTTCCATTTCCTGGCTACATACCCACAAGGATGAGCAAAGCAGCACATCAGCAGAAACAACCAAGGATGGCCTCTCTCCTCCAGTTCCAACAACCCCCTCCACCAGTTCATCCCTCTCCAGCAGTTCTTCAGCCTTATCCCATCCTCTGCCCAAGTTCCCACAGCCATACCCTTCCCTCTCCCACAGCTCCCACTGCCCCAGTCCTGCAGGAATGAGCAAACAGACAGAAGAAACCAGGCAAGGCCCTTCCCAGCATCCTGGTTTTCATTTCAGAAGGGCCATGGAGGATCCACATCAAACGGGATCCAGGGGAGGAGGTGCCCGTGGTCCCCTGGGCCAGCTCTTCTCCCCCGCTCCCTCGGGGGCCACAATGGACCTTCCTGCCCCGGCCCGTTCCTGTCCAGCTCCTCCAACCCTCTCCGGCCACTCTGCCGGGCCCGGGGGGGCTCCGTGCCCCGTCCCCACCGGGGAATGTCCGGCCCCGGCCACTCCAGGAGCCGCCTCCTCCTCCTCCTCCTCCCGCCGCCCCCGCAGCGCCAAGGGCCGGCCCGGGCTCGGTGTCCTGCCTGGGCAGCAGGCGGATGGCCCCGATGGGCCCCTGGCACACCGGGCAGGTGGCGGCGGCCTCGGGGGCAGCCTGGGGCTGGATGCAGGCGTGGCAGAAGACGTGTCCGCAGGGCTCCACGGCCGCGGGGCTTTGCAGGAAATCCACGCAGATGCGGCAGACCCTGACGGGCCGGGCCGCCGGCGGCTCCTGCCCGCCCTCTGCCACAGAGCAGTAAAGGAGGCCAGGAGGAATCAGTCAGTGAACACCTCAGGAGGAGAAGGAATGACCCCACACACCCCATATCAGGGCACTGGCTGCAGCCCCAGCCCTGCTGGGTGGGCTCCATTCTTTGCCAAAGGCTGGATGTGAAGCAGGAGCTCAGAAGTCACAGGAAAAGCAGGGAGCAGAAGGGAATTGCTGCTGCATTGCTGCTGCAGTGCCCAGACAAAAAAGCAGATGAAATGGGGCTCTTGGGTGCTTGATGCTGCCACCTCCTTATTTCTCTCAGGAGAAGGATGAATATCAGGTTTTGCAGCAGACTTGCACTGCAAGATTAGTAAGACACAGCAATCATTCTGCTATTGAAAATGTGAGTATAAAACTTTCAAAGGACAAAAATCTGCCAGAGCTGTAAATCCTGATCCTGAGTTGTAAGGAAATGTGCAGCCACTCTTCTAAGAACCTTAAAGCTTATTTTGGTAATCTATTTCTCTTTTGAAGTATTCTGTAAAAATCGCTTATGTCAACAAATCTGTTAAAACAGAGAGTGGAAGTTGGTGCCAAGTTTTAGAGAAAGAAAGGAGAAAAGAACAGCCCATGGTAAGCACAGTCCCATGTAATGTACTGGAGACTGCTGAGGCCACAGACACACAAAAACATGTCACTACACACTCTATGCTTGCCTTAAATCTAGACAAGAGCAAAATAACTTGCAATTTTTTCTGCTGCCCAGCCTCACTGCTTTCTGCCGTTGCTTTGTGCTTTTCACTACACTTTAACCCAACACCCCATGTCCGCGAGACCCTGGCGGCTCTGGCCAGTAGTTTTTGCTACACTTTGTTTGCCACCCTGGGTGTGCCCACCTCTGCAGTTCCAGCTGCCGCTGCGAGGTCCCTGCTGCAGCCCATTTTGCCATCCGGAGGGGCACCGGGACTGGAGTTTGTGAAGAAAAGCCCCTTTTCCCTCTCCCCTCACGGGAGCCGCCATTGCCGTGTGGGGAGCAGCACAGCGCCCCCTGCAGGCGCAGGGGAATCGCCGCACCCCCTGCCCGGCCGGGAGCCCCCAGCGCCCCTGGTGGCGGTGGCCGGAACTGCACCCAGGGGAAAGTGCCACAGCCCGTGGGCGGGTTCTGGTTCTGTTCGGTGTTGCTGCCCTTGTTTGGTTGCCTTGTTTATATATATATATATATATATATATGTGTTAAGAATTGTTATTCCTTTCCCTATATCTTTGCCTAAAAGCCTTGTAATTTCAAAGTTATAATAATTTGGAGGGTTCCCATCTTCCTTGAAAGACATCTGTCTTTTGAACCAAGACAACATGGAATTGTGACTTAGGAAGACAAACAGCATCACTCCACACATCCCTGTCCTCCTCCTTCTTCCACCCAGCTTTATATGCTAAGCATGATGCCATAAGGTCTGAAATATCCCTTGGGTCAAGTTGGGGTCACCTGTCCTGGGTGTGTCCCTTCCAAACTTCCTATGCACTCCCAGCACTCTCCCCATTTGGCCATATAAGTGGCAGGGAAGGCTTTGGCTCTGTAAAAGTTCTGTTCAGAAATAACAAAAACATTTCTAGATTAGCAACCCCAAATTCAGCACAAATCCAAAACATATTCTTGCCAGCCACTGCCTGGAAGAAAATTAACTCTACCCCAACCAAAACCAACACACCTATATAAGCTGAAATCTTATTCAAGCTGGTGATAAAACATAAATACATTAATATATTTTTATCAATCTTAATCCTCTAACTTTTATTTAGATTACAGTACTAGTTTACAGGTATTCTGCCACACGAAAGGGAATTTTCAATTTTCCATTAATAGATTTTAAAGCATCTTTAGAATCTCCCAACATTCACAATCTCCCTCATCTTACTTGATTTAGGTAGGATTTCTCCTTTTCCTCATGTTCATCCTGATTATACAAAGGTTTATCACTTCCATCATAGCCACTTTCAATTAATATATTTTAATCCTAAACCAGGATTTTTCAACTCCCAAAATGCCGAAAACCGTAATTTGATTAAACAGCCATTTTTGATATGAATAAATCAGAAGCAGAAGAAAATACAGCCCCAAGCTTCCCTGTATCCTGACTCCTCAGTCTGTACCACATGTGCACAGTGGTCTGAAATGAGCCCAGGCATCACTGACCCTGCCTGTGCCATAAGCACCTCCAAGGCTCTTACACTGGCATGCCACGGATAAAGGTGTTGATAAAGTGAACTGAGAAAGTATTTTTCAGCTGTTAGGACACTCCTCTGGGCCTGGGAAACAGCAGATCTGAAATTTGATCTCTCACTTCCAGGCAGATGCTTTTAGCAGCAGATGGCCACTTCTCCCACTTGGACCTCTGATTTACCTACCTGAGCACGGGATCTTCTTCCACTGTTCAGAGAGAGGAGTCCTTCTCCTGTGAAACTGGGGGTCCCTCCCACAGGAGACAGCTCTCTGTGAATGTCTCCAGCTTGGTTACAACCTCACGGGCAGCAGTCCTCCCAAAACTGCTGCAGTGTGGGTCACTCTTCCACGGGGTGCAGCCCTCCAAGGACAGGCTGCTCCAGCCTGGGAGGAGGAACCTCTTTCTCCTCCAGGTCTCCCACTGGAGCACAGCCTCCTCCAGGCATCCACCCACTCCAGCCTGGCCACCTTCCCTACGGGCTGTGGGTGGATCTCCCATCCCCTGTGGATCCCCAGGGGCTGTGGGTGGATCTCTGCACCCCTGTGGATCCCCAGGGGCTGTGGGTGGATCTCTGCACCCCTGTGGATCCCCAGGGGCTGTGGGTGGATCTCTCCATCCCCTGTGGATCCCCAGGGGCTGTGGGTGGATCTCTCCATCCCCTGTGGATCCCCAGGGGCTGTGGGTGGATCTCTCCATCCCCCATGGATCTCCATGGGCTGTGGGTGGATTTCTCCATCCCCCATGGATCTCCATGGGCTGTGGGTGGATCTCTCCATCCCCTGTGGATCCCCAGGGGCTGTGGGTGGATCTCTCCATCCCCTGTGGATCCCCAGGGGCTGTGGGTGGATCTCTCCATCCCCTGTGGATCCCCATGGGCTGTGGGTGGATCTCTCCATCCCCCATGGATCTCCATGGGCTGTGGGTGGATTTCTCCATCCCCCATGGATCTCCATGGGCTGTGGGTGGATCTCTCCATCCCCTGTGGATCCCCAGGGGCTGTGGGTGGATCTCTGCACCCCTGTGGATCCCCAGGGGCTGTGGGTGGATCTCTCCATCCCCTGTGGATCCCCAGGGGCTGTGGGTGGATCTCTCCATCCCCTGTGGATCCCCAGGGGCTGTGGGTGGATCTCTCCATCCCCCATGGATCTCCACAGGCTGTGGGTGGATCTCTCCATCCCTGTGGATCCCCATGGGCTGTGGGTGGATCTCTCCATCCCCCATGGATCTCCATGGGCTGTGGGTGGATCTCTCCATCCCCTGTGGATCCCCAGGGGCTGCAGGGGCACAGCTGCCTCACCAAGGTCTCACCACAGCCTGCAGAGGAATCTCAGCTCTGGCCCCTGGAGCACCTCTGGCTCTCTTTCCCCACTGACCTTGGTGTCTCTGTATTGTTTCCCTCACATGTTTTCATCTCTTCTCTGGCTGGAATTAACAGTGCACCTCCCTTTGTTTTGATTTTCTTCTTCAATCTGTTATCACAGAGGCTTTACCAGCCTCTCTCACTGTCCCAGCCCTGGCCAGCAGCAAATCCATCCTCAGAGCCATCAGGGACTGGCTCTGCAGGACATGGTGGAAGCTTCCAGCAGCTTCTCACAGAAGGCACCTCTGTGCCCCCCCTGGCTACCAAGAACCAGGCTGTGCAAAACCAACAAACATCCTGCTGAACTGCAGAAGTAGGTCCACAGCACAGCACAGGCAGCCATGGGTCCCAAGGGAAGAAATTCAGTTTACTTTCTGTCACAACTGAACCTCAGACTCCAAGGCTTCCTGATGAAAACAGCCCTCAGCTGTACTTTGGTGGCTTCAGCAGCAGCCTTGGCTCAGCTCAGCATCCTGTACTTGACTGTCATAAATCTTACACATATTCTGCCCTGATGCCTGTGAGGATTCACCTCCTCAGGGAGACCAGGGTGTTACCAAACCCATGAAATAAGGGACAAGTCTGGTGATTGCTGCTACTGCCACTATGACTGCATGGCCAGAGCCTCCTCCCACCAGGGAACATCCTGTTCCCACCTGTATAGAAGCAAATCATTTGTTGGTCAAACTTTTAGAGAAGTCTCTTCAGGCTTCTCCCTTCCTGTTCCACCTACATATTGGATGTGAAAAAAGATCACAGAAACCTGGCACCAAATGGAACAAAATTATTTCTGGACATCAGGACAAGGAGATCTCTGCTCAGAGACCATTAGTTGTGGGCAAAAAGCACCTGGTGTGGGATATGAAAGAGAGACAAGTGTGTGTCTGGGGACACTGGGGCAATGAGGTTGGCATCAGTGTGAAGGTGCACTTGTGAAGGCCCCGGCGTGTGAGAATAAAGAGAAAATACAACAGTGTGTGTCCACGGGGTAAGAGGGAGAGGAAAGACAACAAGCAGACAACTCCAACGTGCTGTCTGGTGAAATGTGTCGTGCTCCAGAGGACAACAAAGCTTTGCAGAGGTAGGGACAGCATATTTTACCTGCTCAAGCACCCTCCCGAGGTCAGCATTGAATGTATTACTTTGTATTCTCTTCTTCCGCGGCTGCAACTATGCACTGCAGATATTCCAGGCTCTTCTCTAAGTCATGGCAGCTGTTCCCGTCCTGTAATGGCCTGCTGGGCATTCAGAGAGGAAATTATGTGAGCTGGTGCCACATGAACATTAGAAGGGTGTTAGAAACAACACGTCAGGGAGAGTGACTGGACCAGGAATGGCCAGTGCTAAGCCATTTCTTCTCCTCCAAGAGACACCAAGAGGTGCAGTGGCAGGAAAGAAGAGGCACCGGGGGTGGGGTGGTGGTGGGGGTGACGGGACCAGAGGGATGGAGAAACGGGGACAAGAGGCACCGTGGAATGGGCGACACTGGATGAGACGCCGAGGCTCAACGCGGAGGAACGAAAAGACACTGGGAGGGAGTCGTCGGTAAGGAAGGGGGTTAAACAGGGAGGTCCCGAGCCCAGCGGAGCTCCCGGGGCCTACCGGCCGTGCCGCCGGGGCAGCCCCGGGGCAGAGGCGTCGCCAGGGCCGCCCCGGGTTTGTTGTAGCAACGGCCGCGATGGCGGCGCGGCCGCCCCTGCCCGACGCGGTGCTGGTGCGGGTCCTGGCGCTGCTGCCGCTGCGGGACCGGCTGCGGGCGGCCAGGTAGGGTGACCCCGGGCGGGACCGGCCAGGTAGGGTGTCCCCGGGCGGGACCGGCCGCCCGCCGCTTCCCCGCCCCGGCGCTGACGGCCGATCGCCTCCCCGCAGGGTCTGCCGGCGGTGGCAGCGGCTGGCGCAGGACCGCGCGGTGTGGACACACGTGGATTTGAGCCCTCACCGGGTACGGGCCGCCCGTCCCCACCGCGGGGCGGGGGCGGAGAGAGCTCCGCTGGGGGCGGGAGGGATGGGGGGAGGCGACATCACCCCACTGTGGACAGAGCCTGAGCCTGGGGGGTCAGGTCACCCCGCTGCAGGCGGCCGAGGGGAACGGGGGGGAATCACCCCACTGCGATAGGGGTGCCCTTCCCGCCCCGTCCCCTGGAACCAGGCCCTTTCCCCCCAGATCACCCGCCGCACGCTGTGGCACCTGGTGCGCCACCGTCTCCCGGGCAGCCTGTGCTCCCTGCGGCTGCGGGGCGCGCCCCGCTCCGGCGGCAAGCAGCGGCTCCTGTCCCCGGCACTGCTGGCGGCCCTGCGGAACCGCTGTCCCCAGCTCCACCGCCTGTGCCTGACCGAGACCGACCTCCGCCGTGTCCCGTACGAGAGCATGCCCGCCTCTGTCACCACACTGGAGCTGAGCCTCTGCGACATCCCCGACGCCTGGTTCCGCGTCTCCCCCTCGGTGCCACCACCACAGGTACGACACCTCGCCATCCACAGCGTTCCCACCTTTTCTGACCATCATCTTGTTGACGTTTCCTCGCAGAACCACTTGAAGACACTGAGCCTTTGCGGCACCTACCGCATCACTGATGTGGGGATCCGAGCTGCAGCTCCACACCTGGAGGAGCTGGAACGCCTGGTTCTGCGGCACTGCATCATCGGTGACGCTGCCATGGTGTTCATCGGGCGCCACATGAGGCAGCTCCGACACCTGGAGATCAGCAACGCCTACTTCCTGACAAACAGGGGGCTGGTTGCTATTGTCACTCTGGAGCACCTGGAGACCCTGTGCCTTGATCTCTATGATTTGGTCTCCCTCGGTACTGTTATCGCTTTGTTGCAAGTGCTGCCCCGCCTGAACCACCTCAAACTAGGTGGAACTTGCTTTGAAGATGAACTCCTCGATAAAATTCAGGAGAATTTTCCACACTGCACCATATCTCACACTCCGTGAATTGCTATCCTTCCTTAGTACACCTGAAGTGCTCCTTTTTTTCTTTGGTAAAGCCTGTTTTCACATACATAGTTTTGGGATAGAATTCCCATTGGCCTTAAAATATTACATTTTTCACATAAATATGTTTAAGAGCTTGTTACGTAAATAACAAAACTTGTTAACAAGCTTTTGGTAGGATTCCCCCCTCCATCTTTTCCATGGATCAGAGGAATAGGAAAGCTGAGAAGCACACCCAGCCTTTGGGAACCCCACTGGCCAAAAACTGTCTGGGGTGATGACAAGTTTAAGCTCTGTCTTCTCCTCTTTCTCAACTGCCAAGGGTTACGCAGCAGCTTAATGAATGCAGAATTCAAGGAGTGAAGTGAGGCACCCTTCTGTCATGGAAAAAACAGACCTGGAAGCCAAAACCTCACAATTACCAGTTCCTTCTCCTTTCCTTCAAATTCAGATCTTCAAGTCACTTGTCATACTGGCCATGAGGATTCCTGAACACCTGGTCTCGAGAACCAGACATCCTGTTTGCCCCCAGACATTGCTGGGCTGTTGTTTCCTCTGGGTTTTGCTGGTACCATCCACATTTTCTCGTCACCTTTTATTGTCTGCATTCACATCCTCCTTCTCCCCATCTCCCAGTATCCTAACACCAGATAACTACCTAAATGTTATGTTGTTATTCTTAATTTTTAGTCTATGTTTTTAAACAAATATTGCATTTATTTTTAAAAACTTGCAAGCTTTTAACTTTCATTTGAACCCTTGTTTTTAGAACTTGAGGGGTTTTTTTAACCTGCTTCAGCATCTCTCCTGTCCCTTAGGACAGCCTTACTTGTGACAAGAGCATCCCATGGAAACAGAGCAGGACAACTAATACCTCAGTTGAGCCTTTTCTGCCCTGTTTTCATCCCAAATACCCCCTGCCCTCCATTCAGCTGCAGCACATGCAGTAAACCTTCGGGTTTCAGACGGTCCTGGATGGCAGTGACCCTCCCTGTGGTGAAATCCTCACTGCTGTCGGGTGACCTTTGTGCCTTTGTCTCTTTTCTGATCCTAAGCCCAGTCTCAGGGTGGCTTCAGGGCAAATATCCAAAGGTAAAACGTTCCAGCTCTGCTTTGGAAGCATCTCAAGGTTGCTGACTTAGTAACTACTGCTTCGTGTTTCTCACAGACAAGGAGATTAACAAAACCTCCAGCATTCCCTGTTCCAGCACTCTCTGGGATGGGGAGAGACAGTACGACAGGAAGAGAGAAAATCAAAACCAGTAAAAATACATCAGTCAGTCAAGGCACAGTGAGATGCAGCAAGAACCTCAATGTTTTCCTGATCTTTGCAATCCTGACAGAACAACAACAGAATTTAATATCTGCACAGTCACAAAACGCCAGTTTTCCATTAACTAATTATATTTATATAATTTATACTGTCTCTCTGAGTTATTCGTGTTTATCTGCTCCCTAGGCCTGTCTGAGGTGTTAATACCTTTCTGGCCCCTAGGTTTGTTTCCTATGCACAGATAGCTCCAGTAGTGTCCCTGGCACACAGCTTTTATAGGGCAGGGACATGGATTTGGGTTGTTACTTTGCTGGGTGTGGTGATAATGATTCACAAGGAGTTAACAATGGTACTGGGGTTTGTTAAAAGTATATATGGTTTGTTTTTCTTTGTCCTACCCTGCATCCCAGTTTCAGTAGCCTGTTTTGGGCGTTTATTAGTAATTGCACCCAGCTTTTTATGGGAGGAGTAGGGGAAGAGGTTTCCCAGCCTTTCATCTCCTCCTTCTCCTTTAAATCTGGTATGTCACCTTTTGAGAATGTTAAGCTTCCCCTGAATGTTAAAGAGACCACTTGGTATTTTATCTGGCAAGCTTTCTCTATATGGTCTGCAGCTTGTCCAGAGTGAGGGCTGAGATGTCTGGAGGGGCTGAGGAGACCCCTGACCCAGGTGTGGAAAATCCTGAGTGGTGTGGGGAATGGGAGAAAATGGGCCAGACTTTGAAGGAATTCTCTGATCCCATAGCCTGGGACGTTCCATGTGAACAAATTCAGAACCCAGATGAGGTGGGGAAATATTTGCAAGAGAACTGCAATGACGACTCTAAGGAGAAAAAGCTCACTGCAATAAGCTGAGCCCTGGCATTTGCTTACTGCACACTGCTAGATACTGTAGGGCAGCAGGCAGAGGCAGGGGGGCAGGGAGATAAATCAGCAGCTACCCCAGTCACTCAGGCTGCAGCAGATACCACAGACACTCAGGTTGTAGCTAAACCAGACTGTGAGCCTAAGCCAATGGCAGTCGCTCCTACTATGGAAAAAAGAACAAAAACAAAACCAATCACCCAGTGAATGATGATGATGATGTGGGGGAAGGACCCTTACAGCCAGCTCCAGTTACTGGCTCAGAAACAGAAGAAATGAGTAGGGAAAGTACAAAGAACTATGGTGTGCCTGAAGTTCATAGGCTGCCAGGGGAAAGAGGACTGAGACTTAATTGTGAATGCAAGTTTCCAAAAGTCCAAGAAAGCTTTTTGTCTCATTTATCTATGTGAGATGTAGCTGGAAACATTCCCATTTAGATTTGGACTGCAAGAGTGGCAGAATGTGACAGCACATACAGCTGAAAAGGAAAATGTGTGACACTGGCATGTTTTGACAGAAGCAGATGTCTGGACTGCCTCTGCCTTAACACATTTCTCTGAGCAAGTAGATGGACACTTCAGACTCTGGGAGACTGAAAGTGCACGATGCTATATAGCTGAGAATGAAAGTGCAGTGCACCATGACTGTGTGTGCAGTTTACAGGCTGCAAGGAAAAATAACTGCCACTCCATTGTGGCGCAAATACAAGTTTGCAAACAGAAGGGAAAGTCAGTAAAGTCCTTCTATTCTGGCACATTTTCTTTGAGAGCAGCAGACTTTGGGTCTCCACATGGGATGGTTTGGAGACAACCACAGTCCCCTCCATCTCTGTCAAGTAGCCAGTGCTGCTCAGCACCTGCACCAGATGTGGCTGCGTGCCCACAAACCAGCCCAAAGCGCTGCTGCCACAGTGGGCACAGAATGAGCCAGGACACAAAGGCTTTGCTACCCTTCCTCTTCCATGTGCAAACCCTTATTGGCACCACACTCACACTGCAAAGCGAGCTTCTTCCCAATTACATGTGCTAATATATTTTTTCACTCTTGCAGAGCCCAGCCACAACACTGAAAGCATGCAACAAAAATGTAACTCATGAAAGAGCCAGGCCCCTTCCCTGGCCCTGGCAGTCACTGGCAGTGGGTAACATACCCAAATAAAAGAGAAGAGGTGCTGAGGGGTCTCCTTTTTGCTGTTAGTGTGTTTCCCTGACTAAGTCAAATCACCCTCTGATCCAGCAGGACTGTTCAGGGAAAGGCACCTCTAACAGGGGATTGACTGACTGATCAGGCACAATGGTCTTGGCTTTCCTGGGAAGCCAACAGAGAAATTAAACACTAAGGGTCAAATAAATCTCCCCACATTAAGGGTTGAGGACACCTTTTCACGTGACACTTGAATTTCCTACACCAGAGGTGTCAGAACACAGAACAGAAAGCTGGAGTTACTCCTTATCTCTACTCAAGTAGCCCACCATGTGCACCTGAATCACTAGGCCTAGCTGGTTCCCTTCCCTTTCCATGGCTCTCTTGCCTTACCTTATGTACCATGCTGCTGCCATGAGTTACCTACCCCTCCCTTGCCTTCCCTCCCTTCTTTGGGTGATCTTGGGGAATTTAATTGCTTTTCCTACTCTCCAGTTCTAGGGGTTAGAACTGCTCAAGTGTTACAGTGGGAATGCAAAAGCCAAACTGTTGAGCTTTTTGTCTGAGTACCTTTAGTCTGTGAGCAATCAGGGAGTCAGGTTTGGCTCCTGGCAGAGACTGAAGGATTCCGACGGTACCCAGAGCTGAGAAGGGAAGGGCTGAGAGCAGGGTGTGCGTGGGTGCAGCGGCAGTTCTGGCCAGCAGCTGACAGGCTTTCTCAGCTGACACTTGTGTGAGCTACACTGTTGCCGGTGGTTTTCAAGTTTGTAGCCGAAGTCCATGAGAGAGAAAAATTTTATTAGTGCAGAGGAGTTGGGTTTGAGCGTGGTGAAAATAGGAGTTTATTCTTGGCAGGGGGAGGCCAGTGATATCTTCCTGTCCTGACACTGTTTATTTGAGAGCAGTGACGTTTTGAACTTGGATGTGCATTTTGGTGGTTTAGAGCTGGACAAGGCGCATTTCCTTCTTTTGCAAGTCCACACCGCCATCGTGTGGTGTGTTGTGTGAGCGCTGACAGTGCCCAGGGAAAAGGGACGCCCTTTCTGTCCCGCACTATTAGCGTGCGAGCAGTTGGTGTAGAGGTTCCTGTGGATCCTGAATCTTCGAGACTGAAACAATGGGATCCTGCACATAGCTGGGAAGGAACACGAATCGTCTCACTGTTGGCTGGCCAATTTATAGATTGTAAAAGCAAAGCAAATTTCAGCATGGTCTCTTTCCTCTCTGGAACATTTTCTGGGGGACCAACTGCTGAACGTTCTTAGTTTTGTAACTGGACTCTGTGAGAACGCAAGGGGAAAGGAAAGGCCAGTGCCTATGTTTTGTTTCAGGACCTACAATAGGAGAACCATTGCTGGACACGTTAAGGTTTGAAGCTGGGTTTTGGAGAGTGAAAGAATCTGATGGCACACGCAGCTGAGCAGGAAAATTCATGACTCCGGGGTGTGGTTGCTTTTCACAACACGTAAGTTAAATGTTGAGACAGCAACAGGTGGGTGAACCAGCGCTGGTCTGCACCCTCCCCTTGCCTCATGTAACCCACACCAAACACACTGGTGCAACAGTGTCGTTTTCTCCTCCGTGCTTTCTACCATAATATTTGCTGAACCTCGGAGTCTAAAGCTAAATGGAATTGTTTCAACATAAGTCTCAGATGGGAACGTGCCAGCACAGATGGTGTTCCCTGACCTTCCCCCTCACAACTGACAACTGGAATTTGGAAGGCAAACAATCGTGTGGCAGCCACTGTCCTCTTGCAGCCTTTAAACCTGGCACCCAACCACGGTGCTCTGCAGGGTCATCCTCAGCCTTATGTAGCATCACAAGCTCCAGTCTCCTGCAGCCTGAAATGTCAATTTGCTGAGGTGCATAACAATGTGTAAGCACAGAAGGAGTCCAGCACACTGCACTTCTGGAGGTGCAAACTGAATATCCAGCATGGGCTCCTGGATGGGAATTACAGTTATTTCCATAGGAAGGAAGGCACATAGGCCCAGTGCTTTAGGCACAGGTCAGAGCGGGCCCAGGGGAGGAAAAGTCCAGGCAGATCCATCTGTCCCAGCAGCTTTTGTCTGGGAGAAATCCTGGGATGTACAGGTGCATTCAGAGTTTCTGCCATGGGCTCCTAGATGAGAATGACAGTTCATTTCCATAGTAAGGGAAGCAGACAGCCCCAGTGTTTCAGGTGCACTCGAAAGGTGGCCAAGGGGAGGCCAATGCCAGCCAGACTTGTCTGTCCCGGCAGCTTTCATCTGGGAGTAATCCTTGGATATACTGAATTTTGGAGGTGCAATCCAAATTTTGACCATGGGCTTCGGGGAAAAAAAAAAAAAAAAAAAAAAAAGGAATATTCTTCCCCATAGGAAGGAAAGCTCAGAGCCCCAGTGCTTCAGGTGCAAATGAGAGGTGACCCAGGTCAGGCCAGTGGGACCCTTTATGTCCTGGAAACTTTTGTCTGGGAGCAATTCTTGGTACTAAAAAGTACCGCTAGTAGATTACAGCTTAACACAAAACAGTGCAGGGTATGAAGGTATCTGTATTAAAGCTAGCAAAAGAAATAGTATTGATTAGGAATCAGACACAGCTGACCACTGAAATGATGATAATGTACACAAATTCCTTCCACTTAACCTTCAGGGGAGTAACTGCAAAGCAGGCAGCCCTGCTCATGGGACAAACTACACATTTCCAGAAGAAGTATTGAAAATTTCTGCTTTGTCAGAGTTTGGTGGAGCTTTTATAAAGTGAGGTGTCTGTCAGTCAGAAATCCAGCTTTATCTTCTAGATGCCAGGCCAGTCTTAACCCCAGGGCACCAAAATAACTCAATACAAGACAGCTTATCCTGGTTGAGTAATCTGACCAGTTAACAAGCAACAGATAACAGAGGTGGAACCCCAATTTCAGCCACGGAGGCCTGGCTACAAAGGACAGCTCTTTTCCACAGAAGGAAAGCCTGGAGCCTCAGTGTCCCAGGGCAGCTGAGAGGCATTCCCTGTAATTCCTGCCTGGAATCGCTCCGGGAGGCTGAGCCCGCCCCTCATCACCCTTGGCCCTGCCTCTCAATCATTCCGAGTGGATGACTCCACATCTGTCAATCCATCTCCTGGGCTGATCCACCTGTCAATCACTTTTAGTCCTGCCTGTCAATCACTGACAGGCTTATCCCGAGCTTATAGCCCCCACAGCCCACACAGCCCTCAGGTACCCCCTAGCCCCAGACACCCCACACAGCCCTCACAGCCACCACGCCACTCACAGCCCTCACACGGCAGAACCCTGCACAGCCTTCCCAGTCCTCAAAGATCTCCTTGCCCCCATATCCCTCTCAGTTCTCCCAGCCCGCAGAGCCCCCACAGCCCTCACAAACCCCGCAGAATCCCCCCTGTCTCACTCTCCTCAGCGCCCACAGCTCTCAAAGATCTCCTTGCCCGCACAGTCCTCTCAGTTCTCCGAGACTGGCGAATCCCCGCAGCCCTCACCAGCCCCGCAGAATCCC
Source organism: Zosterops lateralis (assembly GCF_965231275.1). Classification (NCBI taxonomy): domain Eukaryota; kingdom Metazoa; phylum Chordata; class Aves; order Passeriformes; family Zosteropidae; genus Zosterops; species Zosterops lateralis. The sequence continues at coordinate 22,331,428 of NC_139770.1, forward strand.
CCCCGTCTCCCCCTCCTCAGCGCCCTCACGCCGCCCGCGCAGGCGCTTTGCCCTCAGCTCCCCGGCGCATGCGCGCTGCTCTCCCGGGCCGCCCGCCGTGCCGTGCCCCGGATGTGGCCCGAGCCCGGGAACATGGCGGCGCCGGGCCGGGCGAGGGGAGCGCTGTAGCGCCGGTGCCGTCCCCGCCATGGCGGACCTGGGCCGGCAGCTGCACGAGTACCTCGCGCAGTCCAAGGCGGCTGCCGCTGCCGCCGCCACCGGGCCCAGCGCGGCCCCCGCACCGCCGGCCGGCGGCTCGCAGGAGGAGGCGGGGGCGGGCGGCGGGGTGCGGGCCTGGCTGGGGGCGCTGAGCCCGTTCCCGGCGGGCGCTGTCCCGGCGTGGCCGTGGGCGGGAGAGGAGGACCCGTGCCTGCCGGGGCTGTCGCGCTGGCAGCGGCTGGCGGGCGGCGGGCTGTGCGCGCTGCTGGCCGCGCTGTGCTTCGCGCTGGCGGGGCTGTGCGTGCCGCTGCTGCTGCTGCGCGCCCGCAAGTTCGCGCTGCTCTGGTCGCTGGGCTCGCTGTGCGCGCTGGGCGCCGCCGCGCTGCTGCGGGGACCCGCCCGCCTGCTGCGGGAGCCCGGCCGCGGGGCGCTGCTCTACCTGGCGGCGCTGCTGGGGACGCTGTACGCCGCGCTGGCGCTGCGCAGCACCGCGCTGACCGCGCTGGGCGCCGCCGCGCAGATCGGCATCGCCGCGGGCTCGCTGCTGGCCGCGCTGCCCGGGGGAGCGGCCGCCCTGCGCCGCCTGCCCGCGCTGCTCCGCGCCCGGGGAAAGGCGCTGCCCCTCTGAGCCCGCACACAGCGGGCCCGGCGCTGTACGGCCGGCTCCGGACCGGGCACGCCGCTTCTCCTGGCCGCCCCCGCGTCCTGTCACGGTTTCCCGGCCAGCGCTGGAGGACCAGCAGCAGCCGGCGGCCCCGAGCGGCCCCGGGGACTGGGAGCTGTCGGTGTGCGGGGTCAGCCGGCCCGGCCGCCCCGAGCCCGTCACTGCCTTACCGCGCCGCCCGCCCCGCGGGCACGGCCGGCACCGCCCCACCGCGGGGAGGGGAGCTGGCGGCGCCCACCTCTGCCCCCGGGCCGGCACCGAGCGGCGGCTGCTGCTGCGGACCGCGGGATCCGAGCCCTCCCGGAGCCATCGGGGACCTGCCAGCACCCAGGAGCAGCTGAGGAGCGCAAGGCTGACGGATGCCGAAACACGAAGATGATTTAGCAAAACGCGATCGAATCTGGGGGAGAACATTGAAAAATTAACTGTATTACCTCATTTTGTGCTGACCCCTACACTATGAGCACGTACTGGTTTTGCTGCCACCTCAGACCAGTGGTGAATATGAAGACTGTGGCCACTGAACTGCATTTCTCTCTAAAAAGCAGCTTTAAAATAACCATCCAGTAAGTGAAACAAACTTTCTGGGGCTGCGGGTCACAAACACTGCCCATGACTGTAAGGGGAGGGGGTGTTCCTGCATGATGATGAAGAGGATGCAAAGTGCTAATGTTAGTTAAGAGAGCTGGCGTTTGCGGGTACAGCTGCAAGGGACCAAAGTGGGCTTTAAAAGGGTAGCTTCATCTCCTAGAAGTTCACTTTTGTGTGTCTATATTGTTGTCTGAAGTTGGGCAGGAGTTGTTTACTTGTCACAGCCTGACCTTCAAAAATAGATCCGCCAGTAACTGGAGCTGTGCTCAGTGCAGAAACTGAGCTGCCTCAGCAGGGTGATGGATTCAGGCTGACAGAGCTGGCTGCTCCCCTTGGGGCTGTGCAGGTGAACGGGACTGCGGGGCCTCCCCTGCACAGAGCGCCCAGGGAGAACCTCACCGAGCATTTGTGCCTTGTGGAGAAAGTAAAGCCACTGCAATACTTACCTGCTATCACTATTTAGTATTAACATATTTACCAAATACTTTTCTGAATTAAACTGAAATTGTTAAAGGAGGTACTTAAGTGTTCATAGATTGCTTTAATAAAACTATTTGTGTCCAGTTGTCAGTATAGACATTACACTAATGGTCACTTTTTCCCATTCAGAATGTCAATCCGAGCTATCAGAATAGCATTGAATTAGCTCTCTTTACAATTTCTAAGCTACAGGATGTAAAATTAATTTTATCCCCAACAGCAGTGTAAAATTAAAGCTGAGACAACCTCTGAACTAACAGGTAGAGCATAAGAGTCTGTGTGCAGCACTGGAAAAAGAACATGACCCGAGGAATACAGAAGTATATTCCCATTAAATAACTGTGCCCATTTCCCAGCAATAGTGGGTCATGCTATCAGACTGGGAAGCTGCTTCTGTATTTTCTGCTATGCTGTTACCTTCTAAGATTTTGTAGAAAATACATCTAATTATCAGATTCTCTTAGGACTTGTTGAGCATATGATTGCGAAACCCTTCAAAACTCCATTTAAAAAGCTCAGCCCTGAACAATATTACTTAACACTACAATAATAGTTCAAGGAATTAATTAGTCATCAGAGGAAATATAAGTTGTCTATATAAAGCTGTTTTTTTTTTTCTTGTTAGGTACACTTTAACTTGTTTTGGTAGAGGATTGGTTTAATTAAAGACTAAAGCTCATCCTCTAACTCATATATTCTAAGTATGAGACCTCTTTTAGCCCCTTAAACATGTATAGAGCTTGCTAAATTTAAAAATTAAAAAAAAAGGGCAAGTTTCCTCTTTGCCAATGATTAAATCATTAGTATTTATAATGAAAACTTCAGGACAAATCCTAACTCCCGGACATGTACCCAAAGTGCCCAAAGCCCTTCAGACAGAGCTAAAAAGCATTTTTTTCTCAAGGGACAAACTGTGTCCTATCAGATGCATTTTAGCTGTTTCTAGTTAATTCCTTTCTGACCATTCTGTCTCTCCTGAGCCCCATGACAAGGATTTATAGGCTAATGATCAGTTATGATTTTCAAGTGTCATTTTATACACCACAAATTCAAAACCAAGTAAAAAAAGGTACTTGTGACTGACTGAACAAGAGAACAACAGTTCAGCAGCTCTGCCTTGATGTCTTTAAGTAAGATGGGACATCAGGACTTGAGCCAGTCTGTGGTAAACCTGCCTGTGAGAAGATGCAACAGCTGCCACGTGTTACTGGGTTGCAGGAGCCTCTAGAACTTAGTCTCATCCTGATTATAACCTGAAATTCAAGGCAGGAGGGAGGGAAGCCTGGTAGTGCTCTGCTTTTAATACAGGACCTTCCTGAGGGGTATGAAAACATTTTCACTGAGGCTTTAGGTGTTAAAGGAGCCTTTTGATAACGTGGTGGCTGGAGATGATTAATATGAATGATTTATGGGGAAAACAAACTCATGGTTGGTAAGCAGCTTTATTATGAAATGTGAGAAATGGGAATAACCCCTCCTCCCCATTTCCCTGCTTTAGTAAAACCAGGTAACAATATCCTAAAAACAATGTCCTTAAAAAACTTATTATGGAAGTTATGAATTGCACTTCAGCAATTAATACACCAGACTCTGCTGAACACCCACAGCTTTAAACAATGTGTCACACAGCTGCTGTAAAACATACCAATCAAGCTGCTAAACTTTCTTTCTCAATTTCCATAAACAGATGCTGTTTTGAAAAAAAAAAATTCTGTGGCTCACCTAAGTGAAGTGTAGTATGCCAATCTTTGCTGTGATGTCTGTCTTGCAATATCCAGGTTATGTGACTCACACTGTGTCTTTGACAACTTGTTCTAAACACTATTCCACTCTTTTCTGTTTCAGGATGGCAGACTAGCAAGCAGTGGTGATTGCCTGCATTTTGGAGTTTTAACGTCAGCACCATTGTAATCTGTAGACAGCTGTGGCTAAAGGTGAAAATGAAACTTCTCTCTATACATGATAAACCAAAAACTAGGAATCGGCTCTCAGTACTGTAAATGGCTGAGATTTCAGGAGGTAGTACTGTTGCTCCATCTGAAACACAACTTTGCCTAAATACAACCCTCTGTAGCAATAGGTGAGTAAAGAATCACACACTGTTGATTTTTTTTTGTTAATTTTTGAGCAAATTACATTCTGTATTCATACAAAACCAACGTAACTCTTTGACAAACTGTACATATAGAAACAAGTTTCTGTCTGGAGGTGAACTGAAATCTGTGGAGATGCTCCATGTTCCACAACACTTAAAAAGAAATTCCAGCTCTTGACAAAACAAGAAAGTGAGGGGAATGGGAGTGGAAAGAACAAAACAAAGCTAGCTGCAATATTGCAGCTAGAGGCAAATGACTGATGTAGGAAAAGAAAGACCTTTGTTAGGAACTAAAGCACATTCAGTTATCCCAGTTAAGAATCCAAGTTCGTGGCGTTGCAGATGACTGAGTCCAGAGTAGCAGTCTATTTAAATATTGTCCTGCAAGGACTGGGCGTGACCCAGTCACAGCCTCTTCTATCGGCCTCGTCCGCCCCGGGATCCTCCTCTCCGGGACTGCCCAGAGTTCATGTTATTTCCTCTTCCCCAGTTGCTGCCGCTCCTTCCTCCTCGGGAAGGGTTATTGACTCCCCCGGGGCCTCCTCCAAAGGATTCATCCCTGTGGAATCCATCGTGGTGGTCTCCATCTAGAGAACTGGACCTCCCAGATTTTGACCTCTGTGAAGGTCCTGAATTTCCTCGTCCTGCAAAGGAAGCAAAACCAGTTACTGGTGTAAGTTGGAGCTGAGTCCCTTCTCAGACATGGCATTTATTGAGCTGGTTCTACTGTGGTGTCATCATCTATAAACCAGCTGTAGCTGAGACCTGCAATTTTATGCCTCCTCCATCAGTACAATTTTCTTACACAGATTTAGTGTCTCCATTACAGTTCAGAAAACAGACAACAGTCAAACAATTCCTTGGGAATTAAAGGAGCTTATATTTGATGCTGTCAGCAGTCACTGAAATGAAGTCAGAACAATGATAGCTTTTCCTCCAAATTGCCAGTTCTTGTGCTTCAACACTGTCTGTGGTTCTCTATGTTTTTATTGCAAAATACTTTTTTTTTAATCCTTAACAAAGACATGGCACTGTTGACAAACTGAGACAGTTGAGGCTGATGGTGAAGATCATGAGTAACATTACTGTTTTGTTCCATTTTTTTTCTAAAAATAATGGAAAAATGCTTTATTTTACTCCTAGCCAGGAACAAAAATTACTCAAGCTCTTACTCTTCTATTCTAGGAATAGAATTTTCTAATTCTTACATACCTTTCTGGTTTTGGTATGTTTGATACAAACATTAAAAAAACCCAACCCAATTCACTAGCCTAAAGCAAGAAGCAGTATTTTGAAAAAACAAAATCACTGGTAACCCTGTTTTAAGGACACATGCTACAGCTACATTCAGATATTTTTGCTGCACTTCAGCAAGAGTGATTTTTGTTGACTGTGGTTGGTTCCATGTAAAACAGTCACCAAATAGTTTCACAGAAACATTCAGGAAGTTTTCAAATGACTTTACCAATACAAGTGAAGGTGACAGAGCCCACATATGAAGAAGTATTGCTCATGGTTTGTTTATCAGGCTTTCTTCCATCATTCTAAACTTTCTTTAGCACATTATGAGTTAATTACCACACTTGTGCCTGGACAACAATTGTTTTGACTTTAATGAAGAATCTGATAGAGTTATCACAATCATTACTGAAGCTGGAAAGCTTACAGATTTGATAGATGCTGGCTAAATTGAGAACTACAGTACATGGATATGGAAGGAAAAATACTGGTAGAGAAGTTTATCAGCAAAGTTTTATTCAAAACATCTGTGAAGGAATGATAAAACCTGCTGTTAATGCCACACTGGGAATAGAGTCCATGCAGAGGAGGAGGGACATGCAGCTAAAACTGAATGAGCTTTGGGATGATGGTGAGAGATGGGATTCAGTGTTCAGTGGCATCAGAGACACAGCTGTGCAGTCTAACAACAGCAAATTCAGCTGCAGGCTGCCAGCTCAGGAAGCAAATGAGAAGGATGTTTGTCACTGATCACTACCTGACAGTGGGTAGTCAATGTGAGGACATTAAAGACAATATTTACATAAGAGAACAGAAGTCCTGAGATCTGTAAGAAATAGGATCAAGAACTGGTGTGATGCTAACAGGACTGACTCCAAAAGAATGTGTTTTGTGGGTTACAGTACTATGTGACCACTTAGAGGGAACTACAACACCAGGAACTATTAGGAAAGAATGGAGAAAGTGGAACAAATCCAAGAGAACTGTAGAAATCCATGGTTACACCACATCTTAAATAGTGTGTGCAATTCCTAGTTACCCCATGTAATTTAGAAAAGGATATTTTAAAACTCAAAATAGCACACACAGTAACAAGGATAGTGAAAGATACAGAACAACTTCTAGAAAGAATAAACAGACCACAGCTCTGACTTGGAGAAGAGCTGGTTCAGGCTGGAAGTGGTGAAGTTCAGTGCAATCAAAGGTGACATTAAGTAATAACAGGAACCGACATTCAACTTAATTACAACACAAGGCATCAAACTAAATTAGTGCATGGTAAGCATAGATCAAAGGAAAAACATTTTCCCTTTTTTTTTTAAGCATAGTCTACTGCAATTAAGTTCTAGAGGTCTATCCATGGATGTTCTGTATATCAAAATATTACATGATTCTTAAAGCAATTAGAGAAGTATACAAAAGGTAACTAGAAAGCCATTAAATATAAGAATAATATTTTAGTAAGTCACATCTTCAGAGGTTTAGAGAGTACTTCAGAGATGTATCACTTCAGGCTCAATGTTCTTATATTTGAGTTAAAGGATAACATCACAAGCATTAATATTAATAAACAACTATTCTGAAAATGAGGGAAAAATGCTCTTTAATGAGTTTTCCAGCTGGAGTAACAGGGAATCAAAAACCAACTCCTTTTGAACAGGGCAGTAAAGAAGGGGATTCTGCAATGCTGGAGACAAGATTTGGATTTGATGTTGGAAAATCCCTCTGTTCTTATGTTCCTGTAAGTCTGGACTTTAACTTCCCAGCTGGTAAAATCAGATATTAACCAGCTCAGCTTTATCCTCTCTGAAGAGAGAAGTTCTGGATAAACTTAATGCTGAAAACACCTGCCAGTGTTACTTCTGGATTCCAATCAAAGGGGCTTTTTACCTTTGCCCCTCTCCTCTGGGGGTCCCCCTGGAGCATCCATGTCTCTGTGGTCGGAGGTTCCCGGCCCATCGTGCCAGGGCCGTTTCCGTGGTGGCAGCGAGGCCATGTCCATGCCCTGCAGTGAAGAGGAACGTTCTCTGCTGGCTGGAGAGTGCCCATCGTGAGGAGGGTGATCTGGACGGGGACCTGTGCACAAAAACACAGGATAAGTAATGCTCACTGGATCATTATTCCTCATTTTTGAAGGCAGCCACGTAAATTTACAAACTGCCCACACTGTTTGGCACACAATTTGAACTCAAAATTATGTAAAGCTTCTCCTCTGTCCCATTGTTTAGTAAAAAAAGCTAAAGGTAAGACAGATTTTAAAGATGAAGGTGTGGCAGATGTAAAGTGTTCTTTCCAGTATAAAACACTTCCATGTATTTTAGAGACAGTCACACCTTCATTTATTCATGTGTCATTTGTGCTTTGTTTTCCATGACATTCTACAGCTCTGTCTTGCCCCATATGGGGTTGCCCTTAGTAACACAACTGCAAACATAAGCTGGCAGACATTGCAGCTGAAGAGACTGCAACACAGGGAAAGATTTCTGTTGGCAGTGATATACATATTAAATAAACCCCATGACATGTGATTCAGCCATCCAGAACTGCCCAGGCAATGCAAGAACACAACTGAAAATCAAGGCTTTGAGGCCACAAGCACTTTTATTCAGTAAGACAGCTGTATTTAGAGCCAGTTAAATTTTGTATAGTTCTTTTTTCCTAAATTTAAAAGACCAAAGAACTGCATTTGGCTTTTCTCATGGTAAAATACTGGTAACAGAATTTTACATATGAGGTACAGGTCAAGGAGATGATTTTTAAAATGTTTTTTCAAGTTATTATATAGAAGTCTACATACCCCACCAAATTTTTTACCTGGTTCTCTGTTTCCATCCCAGGGTTCTGGTTTTCGCCCTCCCTCAAAGCGTGGGAATTCATCTGGAGTAGGAAGCAAACCCTTCCGAGCTCCTGAGCAGTAGGAGAAGCAGGGGACGGTAGTGAGAAGAGAAATTGTATTCATGAAAATAATGTCATCTGCCCAAGAAATGCCTTTCCTTCCTCACCCTTGTATTTCTTTGTGGAAGAACATTCCCCTTACCTCTTAGAGCACCTCGACCTCGGCCCCGAGCACCATGGTCCCTTCCCCTGGAGTTTTCATCTGGGGAGTCAAAAGCATCATCTGGCCCAAAATCTTCGGGGCCAGGAAAGCCATCTCTGCCTCTGGGTCCCCGGCCCTCATGCCTTGAGGGGCCTCCTCTTCGGAAGCTACAAGAAAGAACATGATACAAATGTGGTTTTTAGGCATAATTGAGTCAGCTTCAGTTTCCTTATCAACTAATTTCTGAACTGTTTCACTTAATGCTGCAGCACATACAGTTACTAGAACAGGATTTGTAGGTGGGAGAGTGCTCATTTCTGCCTTTGAGCGCTTTGATAGTAAGTTTTGTAATCTTCTCATATTTCATTCTACTGATTATGTTGGCTTTTCATACAAGAAAAATATTAAACATATTGCATTCATTTAATGAAAAGGTGGGAAAAACAATCAATGAGTGATGATAGATACAAGGTGAGGTAAGGCAAGGAAAAAGTATAAGTGAGTTCCCCTTTACTCTCATGGTCTTACATTCCCCTTCCCTTTTTTCCTTTACATTTGCATGATAAAACAAACTGAAAACACAGAGGCAATGAGACTTGTAGCTATAAGAAAACATTACAGCATCTCATTCCTATTAGGTCTATGATTCTTCTGCCAGACAGTTCTCCTTTTCATTCCACTCTTCAAAGTTTACATTTTTAGCAAGTGCTTCTATCTAGACTGCCCTTGGAACTGTAGGCACAGTGATGGCTGAACAGTGCACAGTGGCATTCTGCAACCTGAAGAGCAGTTTATCCAACTGCAGTAATGACTTATGTGTTGCAAAATGTAATTGTGACCCTGAAGTTGATAACTGCTGTCTAATAAGTACCAATGGCATCTTCAGGAATTTGGGTTCTGCACTGCATCTTAACTGAGTGCAGCTCCTCCAGCGCCGCACTGGGGGCCTGGGACAGCTCTGCAGAGAGGAGAATGGCTCCTCCTGAGCTGTCAGTGCCATGCCAGGTAAGGCTGCAGCTGGCTGTGTGAGTAACTAGCAGTTCTGTTCCTGACATGAGCAGTTCAGACACCTGCAGTGTTTGTTTGCACAGCACAGCCCTGCTCTGCGGGCAGTGCCTGTGTCAGGCACAGCCCGGCTGAGGTGTCCCCACCGGGCCACCCCACACTGCTGTGCCCTCCCTCAGTGACAGCACACGGTGTGGAGCACTCCCTGCCCAGTCACAGATGCCTCCCACCTCCCCAGTGTTCCCAGTTCCACACTGGCTGAACTGAAAGCACCGCAGTATTCCCAGGGTGTTGGCTGTGTGCAGCATCCCCTTCCCCAGCTCATTAACGACACAGTGCATCCTATTACAAGCAAAACTTTAGATACTTTTATTTAGAATTTTAACAACATTAACCTTTTAATTACAAATTTAAATATTTTAACAGTAGTCATAACACAATACAATATTTTTAAACTTTTACATTGTTTTTAATAAAAAACAATAGGTCTGTCTCCACCTCCCAGAAAACAAACACAATACAGAGAGGAGGCTGCTGTGCCTGTACAGGTACAACAGTGGATGGAGGAGTGCTTTGTATGGACCATGAACCATTTACATTAACCTGGATGGTTTGGGAAAACAAACTCAACAGTTTCAGGTACAAATGGTTCAAGTAATCACAGAGCAATGTTGTTTAGCCTTGAAACAGCACAGTCCTCTAGAGGTTTCTTAGAGGGCCTCCCACTTTAATACTGATATGGTGTGATTCGACTTAGCTTGTAAATTACCAAGATTTTCAACACGAGGCCCCAGGGCTGCAGGAACAGGGCCTTTCCTATTTCAGGCAACTGATGGACACAGCTGAGTTTTGAAATCTACCATACCTATGCCTGACACAGCCACAGCTCCTAATATTGTGTTATGGATATCCTTATTTGCCTTTTCATATCAGTCACACATAAAAACCCTGCCTTGCATCGGGTTCAGTTCCTGTTTGACTGCTCTTACATCTTCTTCCCCGAGGCCTAGGACCTTACTGTACAAACTACACACTGTGCAGATTAGCAGGCAGGAAGAGGCAGGTCTCTGCAGTAGAAGCATCATGTTGATATGCACAGGTAGAGTAAGAACAGGACAAGGATGAAAAGGATGGGAAATTAGAGAGAAACACACATACACACATTTGCCTCTCATGCTTGATCAAACCAGTTACAATCTCAATTTCAAACCAAGTCAGCTGAACGAGTGGTTTGGATTAAGTCCACCACAGCATCTGCAGTAAATGGCACCTAGTTCACCTTCATTCCAAGAAAATCATCAAACTTACAAGCACAGTGAGCGTTTTAGAGCCCTGTGCCATTTCATTTTGAACTCTCTGGGCAAACACTTGTACTCTGATAAATAGAATACTCTTATTCAGAAGTCAGATTTACAGGTCACAAGGTTCCTGTTTACCTTCCTGAAACTTTTTAAAAATCAGGACCATAATAAAATATTTTCCAGTCCCTAAGCATTTTCAATATAACAGCTGAAAAATCTCTACTGAGCTTCTAAAAGTCTTGTCTGCTGTGTCTTTTTTAAAAGAGTTCTGTGATGCAGACCATTGGACCACTGGACCATCCAACTGGATTCTCTCTGGCTTTACTTTTTTAAAATGGCTTTAATTGTTACCTTCTTTTAGTTACTGTTCATTTCTTTTCATACTCTTCACACAAAAGGAAGTTACATCTTACAGAGCTAGGCAGAAAATAGCTAAAAGAAGAGCTGTATAGATGCAAAGTAAAAGGAATGTAAGAAAATGATTAAAAAGGCAACTAAAACACACAAAATTCACATTATGTAGAGACCACAGCGTATTTGTACAAGCACATGTTCTTATATATAGGGAGTTGGTGGTCACTGAGAGGCTCAGACCTTGGAGGCCAAATTTCACTTCATTAAACTAACATAAATCTGGAGCAATTTTGCTGATAGTTAATCTCAGAGACAGCATTAATTCCTCCATATTTACATTGGTAACTAAAAGCAAATTTATCCCTTTGTGATTTATTCGGAGATTGTGAGCAATGACAAGGACATTGCCATAAATCAGATTATTTTTGAGTTCTTCACTTGGCATTAAGAAATAAGTCAGAAAGAGAAATAAAATTTCTACAAGCAAACGCATGAAAAAATAGTCTCGACAGTCCAACAGATGCTGTAACTCTGTCCCTTCTATCTGGCAGTCAGATCACTGTTCCTGCTCCTTACAAGGGCATTGCATCTCATCCTACGGTCTCTACAGTCATGCTGTAGTTTGTGACTGGAGACAGAATCTCAAAATCCACTTCTAGTGTTCAAAAGTTTGTCACTTTAACCTGTAAGTCTCCTCTCAATTGTCATCAAAACGGTCTCAGATCTTCATCCTGTGTCACTGGATCTTCTCTACAAACTCTCCCCCTTCTCTTTACTTACTGTTTAAAGACACGGAAGCTGCTGTGTACAATGACCGTTTTTCAAGTTTTCTTCTATTACTGAATGATTTTTATGGACTCTACACTCAGGTATATTAGAGTTTTCATTTCCTTATTGGTTTCCAGTTTATAAATCTGAAACAGATAGACTCCTTAATGAAAAGGAAACCAGGAAGAAAAGAGTTCCCTCCATTTACCCTTCAACCCAAGAAAGAGAAATGGATTTGTCCTTACCTCTCGTCTCGCCTTCCTCGGAATCGTGCGTCCTCAGGATCCCGGGGATATCTGTCATCTGAAGGTCTCCTTCCTTCCCAGGCACCAGGAGGCCCCCGGTTGGAACCACCTCCCTCAAACTCCCTGTGGTCAGGAGGGAAGGGAGGCCCAGGTCCACCTCGCCTCCATTTCTCATCTTGCAATGGGGGGCCTCCTCTCCCCTCGAACTCTCGTAACCGGTGGCCAAATCTCTTATCTGGGTGGAAATCATCCCGGAAGTCGTCGGGCCGGTCGAAGTCATCGTGGAAATCGGGGTGAGGGCCCCGCCGGTCGGGCATGCCCCTGCTGTCCCTGCCATCACTCCAGTCCTGCCCCCCTCGGAACATTCCCCTCTCGGGGCCGTGCTCGGGGCCGCCGCTGTTCTGCTCGTGCCGCCGGTCCGACAGCGGGCCCAGGTGATGGTTGGGTGGCCCACGGGCGTCGCCTGGAGGGATAAAACAAATCACAGCAGGTTTCTGTAACTGTTTCTAAATCACTTCAGGATGCTCTAGTTCATACAGTTGGAGAAAGCATATGGGATACATTTCACATTAAACAATGTTTCTGGGAAAATTTTCCCTGTATATCCCAGCCCACATCTCTGGAAGCTTTTCTTTCAGCCAAGGCTCTGCATTGTGTTCCAGCCATTTCCCCCTGGGTGCACTGCACTGGGACAGCCCCTCTTTGAAGAGATGCACTCACAGGAGAACAGACAATATGTTTAATTACCTTTATTAAGACCAGGTCCTTGGTTGTGGGGGCCCAGACGACCTTGTCCCCCTTGCTGCCCCAGGCCTGGTATCAGCGGAGGAGGACCCGGGTTCTGTCCATCCTGTGAGCATGTAAGGAGAAAAGCCACGTGAACTGCCATGTGTGAGTGATTACAAATTTCTGTAAGAGTGCTAAACAATTTTCTTTCCATAAAGTCTGCATCTGCACCGGTTGTACAACAGAAACAGCTCATGTTCCAATGGTTTCAACCTCAGTCACTGAGAAACACACCATTTCATAGGAACCAGCATTCCGGGTATTCCCATTTTACCTGTTATAGCAAAAGATTATATTCTTTGATATTCAAAGCTGATATTTTTCCTGAGCATGAATATTCTATAAGAATGTATTGAATTTATTGAGTATTCAATACAAATACTACTCCTCTAGAGGAGGAAAATGTGTAAATTTCTTTGAAAAATATCAGGTACTGATTTATAGGCAGTTAAAGAGCTTCAAAGACCAAAGACTTCATTTGGAAATGAAAAAGAAACTATATATACAAAAAGTAAGTATCAAGAATGTTGGGATGAGGGGACAACAACAGGGTCTTAAGGGAACCTCTTCTCTAAACCTCTGTAAGTTGTTAACATGGAAATATATGAGTTTCATTTTTAACATGATGGCAAAGTTAATTTTTCTTCATTTTAGGATTAAAAAAGCAGAGGCAGTAGAGTGGGCAGAGTTTTGTGTGCTTTATGTGATCCCAAAGAAAAAAAAATAAAGTATATAAGTTTCTTCTAGTATTTTTTCTCATTTTTTGGTGAGTTTTATAGGATAAAATAATTCTCTTTAAATTCAGCTGCTGTCAGACTCATTAAAGGTTTTGACAAATTTACAGGAGTGCTGAGGTGACACTGGTTGGAAAGCTGTGCTTGGACAGTGCTCTGATTCTGCCTTTTAACAGCACAGGCTTGACAAAAAGTCATCATTTGGGGTTTGTGCTTGACTGGAACGGAAAAGGGACAGCTACAGAATTTACACTGTAGCTATAAAATCCAACAATAAAAATATAAACCAGACAGAGCTGAAACATGCAGGACTGCAATACCAAACCTTTTTATGCTGACATGACCAAAATGCCAATCCCCCCCAAACCCTTACTAGAAACCCCTAAAAATGTAATTTTTTCCCCAAACATACCTAGTATGCAATATTTAGACTTGGCCTTCACACTGACTTATTAAAGCCCTTCGAGACTGCAGTTTGGAAATACTTAAAAGACCTGTACTCCAGCACACCACTGGGTTATAATTACACTGCTTAACTTCTCCATGAATCAAAGTTAAATAATTTTAATGCTCTATATTTATTCTGGAGAAACACTACCTTTTTGTTTCTGGTTGCAGAGAAGCACGAAATTTATTTTTGCATTTACCCCATCATATCTTGAAATATCATTTTAAATGAAAAATTTATATTCAACTGCAATGTAGGTGAGAAACACAAGAAAGCACACAAATACGTACTACAAACTTGATATTTGAGTAATTTTGTAAAAATGTTGGAAAAATAAGCAAAATAAAAGATCTGGCTCAATGCCCTTTAAAAACCCCCCAAAATCCACAAAAATACTTTCCTAGTGATGGAATGTTGACTTGAGTGCAGAACAAATTCATCCTCTGATTAGGGAAGAGCCAGCTATCACAGTGACTCTGCTGTTCCTGACCAAAACCTTGCTGGAGTTCCAGGATTTCCCATATATTTAGCAGATGCTTGCTTAAAATAAATGTTATGGAACTTCTTCCATTTATGGAAGTGTTTAACCAAAAAGTTCTTAGCACTCAGTAAATAACTCTTCTTAGCAGAAACCTTGATTACAAACAAACTGTGCTTTGCCAAGCTGGGAACACAGAGCCCTAACTCTGCATTTTATGGGATTTTTGTTTCAAAATTTATTCCAGGCCTCAAACTGGGCTGGAACTGGAAAATGTGCAGAATTTAGAAAGAGGTACTTTACTAAAAGCTGAAAATGGCCTTGTGCATCCCAGCCAACCTCTGCTTCCAGTGTACAGCCAGTGCAGGTAACAGTGATATCCTATATGGAGATTAACCCATACAACTATCTGTAACTGTTCTGTATTAATGTCACAAGCCCTTGATAAAGCAGATATTCACTCACTTCTGCTACTGAAAAGAAGACAAGTGATGTGTACAAGTGATGTGATCTGGCTTTTACAGAAGAAAAAAGCCAAATCCAGAACACAAAACAATCTTAAGTCTATTCTTTAAAAAAAAAAAATAGATTTAAACAGGAACTAGTGCTGTATTCATATTACAAAGAAACAAAATGGAGCAAAACCTGACATCATGAATTTTAAAATACGTTAATTTTTAAAAGCCTTTATCATAATAAAGGTGCACAAGGAAGGAAAGATGGTCTAAAATATCTCACTGTGTCATTTCTTTAGTATCTGTAAAAGCCTTTAAGATAGCAGTATTCAAAGAAAATAACCAGCCACCTGTCAAAAGCACCCTACTGAATTCCAAACAGTGTCAGTGGCAAGGGCACACAAGGACAGCCCTCCACAAACATTGTAATTATTCTCAAAGAAAAATGAGTCTCCTGGGGATAGCAATAAGAAACAACTCTGCTGGTTTAAGTTACAGAGTTGGGGAACCAACACTTGTTTGTGTGACTTGGATACTTTTGAAATCTCAGCAACAGTGGCACATTAACAGCTTTCTGGAGGGAATTATTGATTTGCAAGGAAAAAATATTTAATTAAACCCACAATTTGTGGACTACTCTGCTTCAATCTGAAAAGGAATCCCTGAGCTAAAGCTCATTTGAATATTCAGTGCCTCACTGTGATTGGTACTGGATCACACACTAAATACTCCACATGTCTAAAGCTTTGACTGAAACTACTGAGTACAGGTCTAGAAGAGACAATTCTGGTTAAAAACCACCACACATTTTTTTTTTTAATAAGTAGATTTTTTTTTCCAAACTTCCCTTTCAAAATTCACCTAGCACTGAAGACAATTGAGACAAAGTCCAGAACTGGTGCTATCCAGCCAGGAACTTATGAGAGGCAGTAACCACAGAGCTCTGTGTGATGTGTAGTGGAGCAGAAGATGGAAAGTGCTGTGTCCTTCTGCACTTTAGAGTCAACTGTTAAGTGCAACCAGGCTAAGCTGAGTCCAGGTGTGTCAGCATCTATGGTAAATTCATCCCACAGTTTGGATTAACTACTCTGGACAACTGAGAGTTGGAAATACCTTGCTTTAATTAATACATATTACTTTTCTTATGGCCAGTTTCTTTAAATTTGACTTTTATTAGTGCTTGTCTGCTCCCCAGGAAATACCTCATTTAAGACATTTCAGTGTCTTAAAAAAAAAAAAAGAGTTTCTCTTAAGGTTATATATTTTATAGCAGACTGGTTTCTGTACTACTATTCCCAATAATCCCTTTTCCACAGTTACCTGTCATAGAATCATGAGTAGTCTGGGTTGGAAGTGACCTTAAAGATCACCTATTTCCAATCCCCCTGCCATAGGCACCTTCTGCTGTTTCCAAGCTATAGAACCCTTTTCATTATAACTTCAGTTTTCCTGAGGCCTCAGTCCCTCAGGAATCCCCGACCTCCATCCTCTCAGCTCCTACTGTGCACTCCTACTGCATGACAGTTCTCATTCCCACACTGTTGCACAGACCACCACGTACCTGATTGAAGGGGGGCCGAGGCCCATCACCCAACAGAGGAGTTTTCTGCTGCTGGAAGGGCAGAGGGCCCTGGGAAGGGTGCGGCCCCCTCGAAGGGTTTGGCTGTCCCTGAGGTCCTTGCATGTTTCCTTGAGGCCCCACCAAAGAGCCTTGTGGAGGTCCCTGCTGGCCCTGGGGACCAGGTGGCCCCCGCATTTCTTGTGGTGGTCCCAGCATTGAGCCTTGAGGGGGCGGTCCCTGAAGGCCCCGCATCTCCTGGGGACCGTGTCCTAGTAAACCACTTTGCATATGAGGACCTCTCATTTCTTGTGGATGACCCATCATCATCCCTTGTGGATTAGGTCCCTGGTTATCTCTGGGTCCTGGCGGACCCTGCATCCCTCTTGGATTAAGTCCCATCAAGGGCCCTTGAGATATAGGGCCCTGCATCCCTTGAGATCCCGGAGCTCCTTGCATGCCGTGAGGAAGAGGTCCTTGCATTCCTCGTGGGCCAGGGGGGCCCTGCATTCCTTGACCTCCAGGGGGACCCTGAGGGCCCAAGTGACCTTGTGGGCCAGGTGGGCCCTGTGGTCCTAAATGAGTCTGAGACCCAGGCAGGCCCTGAGGTCCCAAGTGTCCCTGGGGGCCAGCATTACCCTGTGGACCTGGGGGCCCCATTGGCCCATGAGGGCCCGGATGTCTCTGCATTCCTTGATGTCCATGTAAATCCTGAGGCCGTGGCATTCCTTGTGGAGGCCCTTGGGGGCCTGGAGGTCCCTGTGGTCCCATGAACCCTTGTGGACCTCCAGCTCCTTGGTGTAACGGACCTTGAGGTCCTATTTGTCCTTGGGGTCCCGGAGGTCTGAACTGTCCTTGTGGACCAGGAGGGCCCATCTGAGGCATATTCATTGGCATCTGCTGAGGTGGAAGGGGCTGCTGAAACCCTTGAGGCATCTGTGACATTGGGCCTTGCCCTGGGAAAGGCTGAGGACCGTGGAGAGATCCTCCTGGGGGTGGTGGCTGCACTTGCTCAGCTTGCTTTTGTGCAAGTCTCTCAATCTTCAGTTGCTGTCCAAAAAACAGACACAGAAAATCAGCTAAGCACAGAAGTATGTTACAACTGAAAATGAGAAGCAGTCATCCCATTTCATAGGACTTTAAGAATGCTTTTCTTGTAATTCATAGAAATAACTAACTAAAGACAAATTACTAACTGAAGAGACCCACTGGTGAACTGAGATGTGGGGGCCTCACTGAGGGTGTCACATCATCACACATTAAGTGCAATATCCTGTTCAATTGCATGTCTTTTTGTAACAAGGTGAAAACAGCCAAGCAGGTGAAACTGCTGCAGGAAGCTGCTCACTTTAGGCCTGAAGTCCAGATCTGTCACAGGAAGGACTAAAGAAAACTTGTTAATCCCTGTGTTTCCATACATACCTCCAGGAGTTGTGGGTTTGTGTACTGAAGTGCTGCCATTTCCTGCTCAATCTCTGCCTGTGATTTCTTTTTCTCCTCCAGCTTAATATCCTCCTTTCTATCATTCAATGGCTCAGGTGGGGGAGGCAAAGGAACTTTATTTTGCATCCATGCCTACAAAGATTAGGAAACACAAGATTAACTCTGTAGATGTGTGCAACACACTGCTGCAAAGAGAAAGTATATGCTGAAACATTTTGTAGTATGGGTACTTGAAAGTAAAAACAATGCTGAGTAAAACTTCTGTATCTCGTAAGTTCTTCCCAGGTACAGGTACAAGATAGAAGGTATTTAATCAAATATTTTATGTTCAAATAATAATTAAACTAGCTACTGTGGTAAATTGCACTGGATGTTGATACAGGAGAGCTGATACCTAAAATCCCAAACATTTCAAAATGCTTGAAACTTTTTCAAGTTTTGTTTGAAGTTTGATACGTTTTGAAGTTGGGAAAAGAACAGGTTGTTCTTTCCACTGTGTATCAGGTACTTACCTGCTGAAACTGTGCTGGTATTGGTTTTGCATAGGGAACTTTTTTCTGTGGCACTTTCTTTTGGTCCTTTTGCATTACTTCCTCCATTCCCCAATCCAGTCCTGGGATTGTCATTTCAATGTCATTGGACTCATCTTTCCCTTTGGCACCAGGAAACAAAGAATCAGAGCAATGCAGGCTTACAGAAAGATCTTCTATTTTTTTCACAGAGGTTTTCAGCTCATCCTTCTTTACATGGCAAATATGCACAACACAGAACTTTAGAAAAGAGCATCTCTGCTCCCAAAGAATATGAAAAGAATGAAAAAGAAGACCCACAGTATCTGGATTGCTCAGCAGAATGCTTCCCCACAGCTATTACTTACCCATCTGCTCCTGCTCCATGGCTATTTTCAACTGTTCGGGTATTCCCATCCCAGGAATAACTGCCAGGCTGTTGGGCTCCAGATCATCTAGAGAAAGAAAACAATAAGTATTTATAATAAATAAATAAATGAATGAATGAATAAATAAATATTTACCCTAAACATTACTATTTTAACCCTTTGGATTCTCACATACTTTTACCATTAGTATCATATTCCAATAGTAAATAGATATTTTACAAATGGTAGGTCACAATTTAGTTTCATAAATAAATTACAGGATATTAAAAGAACTGCAAGTTCAGATTCATAAATATATCCCAAAAGGTCAGAAACTCTGTCCTTTCAGGAAGGCTACATTTAGGATAGAAGCTCAGAAAAAGAAATAATAAACCATGACCAGTCCCATTTTTTGTAACAGATCTATATGCTTTAAAATTTAACTTGTTTTGAAGTGCTGCATTTTAATTCCCCGTCCCCTCAAAGCAAATAAAAATCTGAAGAAACAGATGCAACTACAGGTGGCTAAGGCACACCATTGAGCTGGGCAATCCTGAGCAGCCTAAAATTATTGAGATAAATCCTTAAGAGCAGAGTAAAGTTTAAAGGTTCTAGTAGAATTCTTATTTCTTTTCCTGCTGCAGTTCAGGACTGTGGGAAGTGCTGAAGACAGACGAATTTTTCAGTAAGAAAAGTAAACTGGAGACAGTGCTAGAGGGAGAGCCAAACCTCCTTCCTGTGATTGATAGAGCAGGTCTTACCTCCTGGAGCTGTGGAAACAGAAGAAAACCCATTGTTGGAATGATGATCACTGGTAACATGGGGAGTAAAATCATCCTTACAAAGAGATATTTTTGCCCAAGTGGTCCCCAATGCTACAATTCTGCTTCCTCACCTTACCCAGACGTGTCACCTAATGACCTAGGCTGCTCCTGACCCCAATGCTCTTCCTTCCATGTTGAGGAAAAATGCCTTACCATATTCCACACCATCCTCTGACATCCCAGGCAGCAGGTTCAGGTTGTAACGATCCCGCATTTTATCTCCAGGCCGATTTCTAGTCCAAAACTTGCTATCAAAAGGAAGTTATGTGATCTCATTAAATGGTCGAACATTAACAACTTTTAATCTAATTAGTTCTTTGATTTTTGATCTTGATTATATAAGGATTCAACTCTTACTAAGCCAAGTTCAGCTCTAGATCTGAACACAGAGTATGAGCTTCAAGCCAAAAATAAAAATCCCAGAAAGTATTGTAATGAATTACATAATTACAAGTTAGAAGATACTTCAAAGTGTAATGGGTGTAAGTGCAAAGTATCAACATCAAATCCTGGAAAAATTTTCTAGTCCATTCCAAAACCTTCTTGCTCAAGTATATTCTTCATATACACTAAATATACATATGCCCCCACAAAAAATTACAGTATTTATAAAATTCACTATGTTTACAGGTTGTCCGACCCAAAACCACAAACTACAGCTTCTGAATGTGCTTGCAATATGAAAAGACATGACCAACAGATGATCTGCAGGAAAAATTGCTGTGGAGATAGGAGTGTTTCTTCAGCAAGAAACAATAGGAATTCTTTTTTTAAGCATTTCTTCAATGCATTTTTAAACTTCCAGCAATCAAAATTGTAATATTTGTTACAAGAGGTCAGACTCTACCTTGTAATATAAAATGTCACCCAGTCCTTCCTATTCACACAAGCTGTGTTTCTGCTTTGACCCCTGGTTGTGTAACAGAACCATTCCAGTCTATTTATTCACTGATGCCAAACACTGTTCTAATTTCTAAAAGTAAATACCTTCCCTTAGGCCTTCTCTTTAAATACTTGAAATTACCTGGTGTGATCATTTGAGCCTGAACACAGAATGTGTCCAAGGGGATGCCATGCCAGACTCCAGATCATTCCTTCATGGGCCATTTCCATCCCTCCAACCTCCTTCTCAACCCTGATGCATTAAAAAAAAAAAAAAATTAATCATACACAGCTGAATATCTCCTACAGCTACAATAGGAAACTTGTTATTCAGTTGTTGTTCATCCTCTATCCCATATTTTGTAAAATTTAAGCCTCTGTTATTTTTCTGCTGGGTGAGCTGATTGTTCCCCATGGTTTCAATAGGCAGTTCAGTAATGTAGGGATTTTTAATTGTACATTTAAATCCAAAATAATTACAGCACCTCAGAACAAGCTTTAAGAAACTAGGAGTTTCCACTATTCATCACCATCCCAACACATGGCTGGTTTTTTTTGTGCAAGCAGTTGTATCCTTTAAAGCACATTTCTACAGGAAATCATCATAAATGTTATTAAACATTAATAAATTCCTCGATTACAGAGAAAAAATATTATCACAAATATGCAAGTTAAATATGGACCCAAAGGGGAAAAGAGGTGTTTTGTCTAGCAGCTTGCACAGCTGACTAACATCTTTCCAATGTGCTGGTGGAAATGCCACATACCCAACATGCCAGAACAACAAGGAGCCATCAGACCCTCCACTGGCAAAAAGCCCTTCGTGAACAGGATGCCAGGCCACAGCTGAAACACACAGTGAGCCACAGTCAGTGGGTGTAACACTAGGACTTCTAATGAATGGAAATAATCTTATTTTTTAATCTAAAATTAATAATAACAATCTACATAATAAGAAAGAATTCTGACCTGTGGCCTCTTTCTTGTGGCCCCTGAAGACCTGAAGTTCTTCTTTCAGGTTCCGGATGTCGAAGAGCTTGCAGAGGTGGTCACGAGAAGCTGTCAGCAGCCAGTTGCCGTTGAGATTCAGCTTCACCTCCATCACTGTGTTTTTGTGAGCATGTCTGCAGGCAGAGAGAAACAGAAACAGATTGTTTGTCCTGAAACCGATTTCTCAGACACAGATACAAATGTGTCATTTGCCAGTCACAAACATTCTGGTCAGTAGCAAGGCAGTTCAGGCTATTAAAGCAGAACACTGGGGCTTTCTGTGAGAAGGCTCTCTGCTTTGATCCTGGTCTTTTGTACTGCAAAGCAACTTGTAGCACTCACTGAGACAGTATCCAGTTACTGTTCATGTTTCTATTGCAGCATAAGAAAGTTTTCATCAGCCAGATGAAACATTGTATGTTTTTCCCTATCTCAGTCTGAAGGAGAACTGTGTGAGTAGATTGTCTATGAAGAAGAAGGAAGTAAATTTAAATAATGAATATTAAAGTCTCATTTTTTCCAAGTATAGACTTGTCTTCATCTATCCTCTGGATTTTCTGGCACAGCTAAAGCACTCAGCTAAAGTACTAGCTTCATGTTTGAAGCAACTGTGCGTGGCTGAAAAGTTGTGAGGAAAAGAGCCAAGAAGGGAATTAAGAAAAAGTTATTTTATAAAGTTAGTTTATATTTGAGCAAATCAAAAGTCTGTGGGTAAGAACTTACAGTGTGGCAAGGCTCTGGCCAGTCTTTGGATCCCAAAACTTGATGGGCTGTTGGCTATCTTTACTTCCTGAAACTACTAATCCCTTTGTTGGATGCCAGTCAACACATTTCACATCTGCTCCATGGCCTGTTAAGGAGACAAAAATTGTCCATTCTGAGATTTCACAGACTGAAAAATTACAGGGTGCACACCTTATAACTAATGTAAAACTGAATGAAAAACATCACAGAGCACAGGTTACAAAACGTAAACTAAATAAAATCTCTTCCAAGTTATTTAGCTTGCTTTCCTTCCCACTAATTAATGGGAGCATTTTTTCCTCAGATCATGCCCTCAAATCAAGCTCATCGGAAAAATTATTTAAGAAGGTTCTGTTTAAATCGGTACTTTTTTTTTAGGTTTTATACTTTTTTTTAAGGTTTTTTAGGTTTTGGTACTTTTACTTTGGTTTTATACAACTTCACAGTATTTTAAATGTAGCACTGGTGAAGCATTTATATTGAGGTGGTGAGGTAAAATGTGTGACACTTCACTTTCAGTGAAGAACTGTAGAAATATAAAGCAAATGCCTATTTGTTCCTATCCTATCCATACTATCCTTTTCCTGTCCTGTCAGAAAATAAGCAAAGAAATTAAATAATGGATCTAAGTACTACATTTAGTGTATGATGAAAAGAAACCTTATGAGATGTGATTTCTTACCAGGTTAAAGGGATTCAGGTTTTTCCAAGGCTTAAGAGTTAGCAAAGAAAAACCCTTGTGATATAATTTCCCTTTAAACTGACTGACCTTGAGAGAGAATCAGTGCTGTTCAGATGAGCTAAAATCCATTAAAAAAAAAAAAAAAAAGAGCCTATTCCTGCTGCATAACAAAATGAGGTTTCTGAGGTTAACTACAGGAATTCAGAGAAGAAATAACAAACAGTAATTTCTTTCTCCACTCTCTCTTCACACCAGCCCACTTCAAGGGAGGGCCAAGAGTAATAGCCCATCCCAGAAAATGAGGCAGAGTGCAAGAACTGAAGAAAAAAGCCACTTGAGAAAGCAGGGTCTGCCTGAAACATGAAGGCACTGAAGTCATAAATGGCATAGAAGAATGGGAGCACACTCCAGGAAAGACTAAGGATTCCCATCAAGTCAGGCAGCTCCAACACAGCTTTGCTACACAGTGGAACACATCAGTTTAGGCAGCACAAGCTGTCTTAACACAGATCTCACTTTGACAAGACATTAAAAATAAGTATCAGTTGAAATTTTCCTGAAGCCACAGAAAAAATCCAGCTAGAACCGATGCCTTTCTGAGCCCTGAAATCACAAGGCAAAGATTAAAAGGATGAAAGCAGTTACAGTCTATTGAAGGATCCTCCAGGTGCACTTATGGCAAATTCCCGTATGATATAGGGCTATGACACTTTTGTAAGTTTAGCAAATTAGCATATTTGACAAGAATCCTCAAGTAAAAGTACAGTGTATAAAGTAATTCTCCCCTTGGTTTGGCCTCCTACTGGAGCCTTCCCTCTTTCTCCCAGCCCCACACTGTTTTATGTCTGCATACATGGGGAAGTAGAAGAATGGTTCACTGAAGAAGTGAGATTAGAATGGGATTCCAGGAATGTGTTTAACAAAGTGCTGGAAAAGTACTGAAAGCTAGCTAAGAAACCATATAACTGTACAATAAAAGTCTGCAGAGCTACGAATATATGAAAAATATATAAAAAGCAAAAATCCTTTGGCATCAGAATAAGGAATATAATTGTATCATAAAACAGAAGCAAATTGATATAACATACAGCACACTCTCAAGTGATTGCAACTTTCCTCCTCTCTGGAGGAAAAGACAGAAAGAGAAAAGGTTCTTGACCAAAAAAGAAATTAATCCAGCTTTGGCAAGTATATGGGAACAACTATAAGAACTGACTGACAACACAGATGAAGGAACCCATCTCCTCTCCAGCCACAGCAGGCAGAATTGTCTTTGGAATATGTGGGGTTTCAGGGAAGAGCAGGATCCTCAAGTTGCTGAGACCATTGATGTGCTCTGGTGCTCTGGGCTACCAGCAGAGAGGCACTCTGAAATGTAGTGTTCCCTTTCTCTCTGGCTTTTCTAAGGCAGAAAGAAATGACAGGCACTGTCTGTCTGCATTTGCTATGACTAAATCTCTCAACTAAAACATGAAGCTGAATGCTGAACAAATCTTGCTTCCCAGTGTTTACTGGAAGCAATAACTCAGCCAGGAGTAAAGGAGAAAGTGCTCCTCCTCCACAGGGGAGGGGAATCCATGCTTGCAGATTTCCAGCCAAGGATATTCTGTAGGTAGCTTCTATCATGCAGCCCTCAGGGAAAGAGAGATTTTAATTCAAGGTCCTTATAGAAAAACACTCCATTAAAGTTAATACTTGGTTGAACCATATGAAAATGTGTTCAGACTAGAATGCTTAATTACCATCAGAGATACGAAATGAACAAAGCCCAGCAAAACTAAAAATCTGCTACCTGGATGGACTGGAGTGACACTGGCATTGCTGCTCCTGAAATAAAGACAATTAGCAATGGAAAAGCTAATTAAAATGTTAATTAGCTAAAAGCTAACAGGGAGACATAGGACTACCTATGCTTGAAGAAAAGATTGTATCCAGAAAACAAGTGATGCTGGTGAAAGGCCACCTCTGGGTGACAGCTCATCCTGTGCAAGCTGTTTTAGGCTCTTCTTGAGTTAAGCCACCCCAAACACAAATATGTACCCTGAGAAAAAAAAGGCCTAGAATGGGGAATCTTAAATAGAGCAATTGAAGCACCCACCCTTTCAAAGTCTTCAAAAGGGAAAGGCTGTGACAGACAGCACTGGACTGATAGGGTTCTGACATGGGCCGAGAGCAGAGCTGAGAGGCAGGAGAAGATACCAGGACACTCAGAACTTGTAACCAGAGCAGATAAACCACTGGGTACTTTTCAAAAGGCTTTTGGCTATCAGCACATTAATACTGTTCATGGGGATCAGAAGAACCTTATAATATTTAAAAACATAATCATTATAATCTTCGTACGATGAAACAGGTAACTGGCATTTCCTGCGGAGAGCATTCTTTCAACCAGTCTACTCTGGATTATGGCAGTAGAGGGGAAAACTGGGAGCCTCCTTTGTAATCTAAGCACTGATGTATTCTGCCCTCAACAGAGCCATCTCAGCCTCAGCTCTGCAGAAATGGGATCATCACACACTTAACTTTAGGTTCCTAATGCAATGAAGCTTTCTCAAGAGAATATAAATTTTTCCCTTCAACAACTATGCTTTAAATAAACTATTCACAAGGGATGAACTAACTCAGAACATTCACATAACCAAAATAACTGAATAGCTCATCTAATCAGACCTTTCTTAATTTCTTTTAAAATGGAAGCAACTGACATTGTATATTGCTTTTCCTTGTTTCTGCTGAGAGATGCCCACACTATTATCTGTAATGAGACACATGATGCAGAAAACACATTTAAAATAACGTTCCAGAGAAAAAGCCACCTCACAGATTTTATTTCACAGTTGTTTTCACTTCTTAGTGTTGGGAATCAGCCTGTCCTCTGGCACAAAACCCCCTTGTCCCCAAATGCCGAGCTCAGAAAACCTTAATTCATGCAAATCTCTGCAGTTTACATTCCCTATTTGCTGACAACAGCTTTTGCTCAGTAATTTCCACAGTCACACACACACATCTGCCTCTCTGCTTGGAGCTCCAGGGTGAGAATTCCTCTCTGAACAACTCCTGCTCCTTTGCACCAACCTTATCATCAACTCCCTGTCTTACAGGGATCCTTTCTGGATAAAGGAATTGAAACGTGTGAATTGTGTAGGAGTTGTGGCAGTGGAAGGCCCATAAACCAACCAAAATGAAGGACTGAAGGAAAGATTTTTGAGAAACTCATTTAAAATCATGAGTGAATGTCTGAACATAAACCTATTTACTAACATTTATTGGTTTTACTTACTATAACTTTTTCAAAGCATTTAAAAAATCTGCAGAAAACCAGACAGGCACGTGTAGCACCTTTAAAAGGCTCAGATACACAAGTAGTTCCCTACTATCACCTTTTAGATGCATAATAAATGTTTTGAGTGCCCTTAGTCACAATCCTCTTAATTAAAACACTGATTGTTAGTACTTCTAGCCAATTTCCTTGAAGAGTTGCTCTTTAAAACACTGAACAGGAATCCTGGCTAGTGAAACACATAACAAGATTATGTGTAATGGTATTTGATCAAATCAAGTATGCCAGAAGCCTGAGAAGTACACATAAATTAAAGACACGATTTTTTTCCCCTCCTCATACTAATTTCTGCATTTATGACTTTCTGAATACAGATCAGTGTAAAAAAGTTGGTTTGAATCACTGTCTTTATATTACAGTCTATAAAATATAGATATATTTTATAATGCAACTGTGTATAGCAATTATAGATTCATCAGGTTTATTGCTGTAGCTTAACTTTTCTGTTTTATATTCTTTCCCCATGGGATGTGCCCTATTCCGAATGCACATAAATTCAAAGAGAATTTTAGAGATGATATTGGAAAATTTCTAGATCCTTCTCAGCAATTATGTGATTGTATACACACATACTAAGATGCCAGTCCTTAAACATCTGCACATTTTAACACCCATGTTCCAAAGAAAATGGCTATTTATATTTTGAAGAATCATTTAACTGCAATGATATTGTCTCTTATTTAGAATTCTATTTGTTTGGATTTTTTTTATGCTGTTCTAAATAGGGAGTAAATAAAATTGTGTATCCCCCACCTGGCCTGGTCAGACTGAAACCTTTTTGTCACCACACAGTGACATTCATCTGCCTGTACTCTGTGTCCCCAAAACAACACCACACCTCTCAAAGAGCAGGGCATTTGCCCTTGGAATAACAGGATTATTTCCAAGGGATCTGCAAAGAAGCATCAGGTCTTAAAGCAATCAAGCTAAGGTTCTCCATCCCTAAAAAAGAGAGGGCAAGAAGAAAGGACAGAAAGAGATCTGCAAGTCAAAGATAATGGAAACAATGTTAGCCGAAAGGAATTCTAAGTTCTCTACATAATTCCATTAGAATTTACTATTTGCTTCCAGCCTATTAGGCAAATTGGATTATTCTGCCAGCTCCATTTTTATGAAAGGCTTTAAAAATGTCACCTGGCAGTTACCCACTCCCCAGAAATTCCCTGCTTCCATGTACAGCTCACTTAGGAACGGAATATCTCACACCTAAAAGAGCCTGGGCACTGGTTTGGTCCCACTCATCAGGTCAGCAGTAAGGGCAGGTTTATATTTAATTCCAGTTATTTAGTGTTCTTTGCCCTATCAAGTTATGTGAACTGTCCTCCCAGAGGTGTCCTAGGAGCTCTTGCACTTCCTCTTCTCCACTCCAAGAATGATACAGATACACAGCCAGCTTCTGCTTTTTAGCATAATATGGGAGATTGGTGCAAAATAAATTAAGGGAAAAGCTCCTTTCAGTCTTCACTGGATTAAGAATAATGCCTCCCACCGTACTTTCAGACTTCTGTACCACAAACACAAGTTTTACTGTCCTGTGTTTGCTCAGTCTAACTCTCTTCTAGTTTATTAAAGTTGTTATCTAGAGTGACAGCAGAGAGACTGATAGTTTTAATCTACCTACAGGAGATGTCGTCTAGATCCTTAGTATTCCACTAATTCAGCAACAGAAAGGGATGTAAATTCATCTTTGTTTAAAAATTTACAAATAATGTTCTTTTTTACACTTCTATAATTATAATTTCTTTCCAGACAAAAGCCCTTATAACACAATAGTTTATCATCTGTGAAATCAGGAGGTTAAGAAACAATAATCACTAAACACTAATGAAACAGGTGTGGATAAACAAATGACTTTTCCCCAACATTACCCGGAACAGGTAATCAGTGTTTCCATAAATGAGTTCAGAATTTGTATGTGCTCATCTCAAACTTATACCAATCAGTGAAGTTTGAGTTCTACAAAACCTTAATGAACTGGCAAATAAATTTAAATTTAATGCTATTTGTGTGTTTGTACAGCTTGGCAATGGTAAATGCACTGTACAGAAAAACGAATAAAAGTTGTTATATTACACGTAATTACCAATAAGGCAAGTAGCAATCTCAATTCTTATATCTGTGGAAATTCAAAGACAAAATCTTCTGTAAGGGCTTGCTTATAGCAAGGGGAATAAAAGCAGCTGAGTTCTACTGTACCTGGGAACTGGTCATGAAGGGTTTTTAGGTACAAAGATGTTAAACTTAGAGGGATTCTTCCATTCACTGAAGATGAGCAACTCCCAAAGCTGAAATGAATTGTTTTGAATAGACCCAAAAACTGCACAGCTGAAGATGGTGGCTAGTTTAGATCTGTGGTGTCAGGTCCATGTTTCTTACTCATTGAGGATGTTCATGCCAGAGTTTACAAACACTCTGAAGATACCTTTCCCATGAGATATATTTTCTTTTTTCTAATTATTGAATTTATGTTTGAGTTTTATCACTACCTACACCTAATGAGGTTATTTATGCTGTAAAACATATCAGGACAAAACAAGTCAGACTGAGACCAACATTTGTAACATGTCAAGAGCTAGTTAACATTCTTTTTGTGAGAACCAAAAAATAAAAAAAATTAATTAAATATCTATGTTTCACAACTTCTAATCATAAGACACAGTTAAGTCATATCTAGATTAACCACAGATAGTTATCAACACTAAGTTATTTTAGTATGCAAAAATATTACTAAAATGTCACTAATTTTGCTTAATTAGTATCGAGATATTTTAACTTACCACTAATTTTAAGCACTTAATCCCCTATTTATATCATTAAGAGCAGCTCTATTGGAGATCACCTATGTGATGACACTTTAGATGCAGCACAATGCTCTACTGCAATACAGTAGTCATTATTTCTACTTTAAAAATGTACTATCTACTGATCTTCAAAAAAACCCCAAAACATTAGAAAGTTCAGAGCTAGCTCAGGAGAAATGACAGGGGAAAAAAGGGCAGAAAGTATCAAAAGAGAAGATAAATTTCTACCACGTTAAAACTTCCAACACCTTCTTATTCTAAATAGAAATGCGAGTGCTTAGCAGCAATGCAGCTGAATTCAAGGACCAAGACAGGTTTTCCTCACGGTTAAATTATTTATCAAATAAATAAATTTAGAGTGGATTCTACTTTGCACTCAGGCACAGTTATCTACAAAATTCTTAATGTATATTATTTATGATTTCTTTGTATGTACTTATCAGAGAATTAAAAGGGAGTTTTTTAAAACTGCAAAAAGTGGATTTTTTTTTTTTTTTTGTTGGTTACATTACCTGTAAAGTAGCTGGGACTAGATGTTCTTTTCTGTTAAAAAATTAGCCAGCCTACTTTGAAAGCAGCAACACACTTGCTTTTCATTGACAGAAAATATTTATTTATAAGGGCATTTACATTTAATGATAAGAAGATATTGTACAAGAAACATTAAAAATGAACAGCAATTTTAAGAAAATCTCTCATGCTTCATAACATCAACATCTGACAGGAGCCAAACCCCCACTCCCTCAGTGAGAGTGTCCCATGGTATCCCTACTGCTTGTTTTCTGGGATCTTCCTTAAAGTCCCTGGCACTAGTGACTGGAGCTGACAAACTTGCACTGCCTTTGAGGAGTGTCTGGAGCCACCAGACAGGGCTGAGCTCACCTAACACAGTGTGGCACAGAACAGGGGAAACCAGGACAGGAATGGGTAGAGCTTTGCCCAAGAGCAGAACAACACGTGGTCCTTCGAGGCCAGAAAAAGCATCGACTTAAAAGATGTGAAATTCAATTATTTGGTCAATCATGAGCCTGCAGTTTCCACAGATTTGTGGGTTTTTATCTGGGTACAGAATCAAATTGCTGGGCAGGATATTATTTTGTAAAAATAGACCAAAAAGTTTTTCGCATGAAAATGCTCCCAGTCAAGCCCTCCAAACATGAACCAAACAAATGTTTTGGAGTCTGCCTGTAGCCTGTACCATCAACTCAAGAAAAGCCAAACTAGAAAAAATGAATTTGATTAAAATATCAAATATTTTGAAGCCTCACAGTGACAGTTTATGTCAAAGTAACTACTGAACAGTCAGAACATACACTTGTATTTTATGAATCAAGAATGAAGTGAGGCATGAGTTAAATATTGGCCTGAAACCAAGCTTCCAGAAACTGGTGTGATTTTAAGATGAACTGAAACTAGAGTAGCTTCAGTGGAGTTTTCTAGACATATGCTAAGAAACTAGTTCTGGTCACTAATTCCTGAAAATGGTGACTTGGTGTGGTTATTTCCTGCCTACAGGGAGTCAAAAATCCCCAACCTTTCCACAGCACACTTTGCCTGTGTGACACCATTAAGCAAAGTCTGATTGTTTTACTGCAACTACAGTAAGTAATGCCAAGAAGGAATGTCGAAACTACAGTATCAATTTAGATGTATTTTGAAATTAACTTGAAGTTAATAAAGAAACTTTGGTGCATCCTAAAATTCAGCCTGACAATTTAGTCAGCAGAAGGGAAAGGAAGGAAATCGGGGCAGACACTGGAGGGTTTAATACCTCTCCTTGCGTCTAGCTCTCTGCTTTGACCGATATTTCAGTCAAGGTTCTAAGTGGTAAAATCAGAATACTTATCTCCCAGCTCTGAGAAGAGAACAAAGACTTCCAGAAAAGCTAAGAGTAACCATTTGTAATCATTTCCAGTCATTATTTCCTTTAACATCCTGCTGGATGCTCATTTGAGTTCTGCTGCTGATTTTATGCTGTTGCAAGAGAAAAGAAAACCCCAAATATCTACTTTAGAGGTTAATTCAAGTTTCCAACCCCTGTGGCCACATGACCAGAGAATTCTCTCAGCAAGCTGCAAAAAACTAAGAAAAGTATTTGTGGATCTCAGTAAAAGAAATTTTAAGAAGTCTTTTATACAACTTGATATATCTTGATTTACCCTTACTACCAAGTGGACCCAGAAATCTTTTAATAAAAACACCCAACACAGAAGGACTACCAAGATCTTTCAGTCAACCTGATATTCTTTAACTGGAAAAACAGCTTTCAATGTGTTTTCATAGTTAATATGACAGGGCAGCTTCCTACCTTTTTAACATCCCTTTGAGAGAAGCACTATCAAATGTCAGTCAAGTAAATTACTTTTAAAGACAGCCATGATCATCTGGCCAGACCCAGATGAACTCTTGTCCAGCCAGGTACTCACTTTAAGGGACAGCACTTTTGCAGGAAAGCGATTTTTCTTCTTGCCAGCTAAAATAAATGTAAGCTATTTCTGACAGTCAGTTTACCATTACAAAACATCTCATAATTATGAGCCCGCTATTATGTCAAGCAAAGAAATACTGAATGTAGGTACACAGAAGCTGGGAAAACTATTTTCTTTGGCTGTAGGGCAAAAACTGCATGACTGACAATACTCCCAGTAGTACATGAACAGCACCAGGCCCAGGGTGAGGTGAGGGGGTTGACAGAAAGATTATCAAACTTTATATAGACTGCAGGAAAAGATCTGTGTCAATTATCCCATTAGCAAGTGTAAAAGATCCAAGAAGGGATATGAAGGTAGAGGCTGTTCAATTTGCTCTTTGCATTTTGCAGCCACCAAGGCTTCCCAAACTGGGAAGCAGCAGGTCACCTGAAATAAACTGCTGGCAGAAAGCAGAGCACTGAGTTACAAAGCACTGCTCTTTCTGAGCAGACAGGATTCTCACCTCAAGCAGAAAGGTCAAATGTTCAAGCAATTGAAATACAAAAGGGCTGAAAAATTATGGGGACAGAAACCCACCCAGCGAACAGGAAACAGGAAAAAGCCAGCACGTAATTATCATTTGTAATATCACACTATTACAGAATCACTAGGTTGGAAGAGACTGGGAAAATGCGATTCAGAAAGAAGCTTTTTCCTAAAAAAAAAAAAAAAAAAAAAAAAAAAAAAGATTTCTCTCAGTGCTTTCTGTAGCAGCTTTTAGAATTTTTCGTCTTGCACACACCAACAGAAAGAAAATACAAAATATCTTTCCTGTCTCAGGAATGTACAAACCAGTTCCCATGACCACAATGAACTGGGACCATATATGAAGCTCCAGAGACAGGAGACAGCTAAAAAGCAAGTGCTCTTGGGAAGATGGCATACATTTGGAAATTAACAGGCAGAAAGAAGGAAATAGGTTAAGCACAAAAATAATGAGGGGGAGGTCATGGTCAGTATGAGGCCGCTCTCCTGGCCTGGAGTGGAACTGATTGATCTGTGCTCTTCAAATAAAACACTTTTTACAGTGCTGTGTGTGACGTCTGTGGCTAAGGACGTCTGAGGAATGTGAAAATGCAGGATTTATCTTCTAGGAAGTTGGACTTCAGAAATTTTTTGTAAAATAAAATTACTGATTAAGCGAATCAGTGCTGTGGGGGAGGTGGAAAGAAAAGTCACCTCTTCAGTTGCACAGATAAATTTCCATACATAGTCTCGTAAGCACAGATCAAAGAAAGATGACTCTCATGAGAGAAGATGGTATAATTTCTGCTTAAGAAAGACTAGGTAAGAGCATGTCATTGCTACTGAAGTGATTCACTGAGGAAACTGAGAAAAAACAAATATATGTTGGCAAAATGATACAAGGTAACAGTAGCGCCAAATTTACATTTTGATTTTTTAATATTTCTGTTAACACAGCAACTCTGTATTGGGGAGTAAAGTGCATTTTTAACCTTAAAAAAGTTAACAAAAAAAATAAAAAGAGAAGCTTTAACAGGTATAATCCCATGTCAACAGTTTATTTTCAGTGCAAATAAAATACAGTCATTGTTTTAGTACACAGAATACAGCTTCATTAGGCTGGTCTGTTTTTGGAATACACCCCCCATGTGAATTATCTGCTGCTAGCAAGGTGCAGTTTTACAGTGCCATGAACACGAGCAGCTGCAGCAAGCACTGCCCTGGGGACAGGTACAGCAGGCTGGGAACACCCGGCCCTGAACAGGAGCTGCAGCTGCTGGAGACTGGCCTGGATCAGCCCAGCAGCAGCACTGCCCTGGTCTCCCCTCCTGTGCCCCTGGATGGCTGCACCTCTCACAGAAACCACTGGGGATTTAGTTCTGCACTCTGCATGACACACAATCTATGGCAAAGCAGCAGTAAATATTCCTGCCATCATGCACAGATGGGTAAACCTTCACAGAAATTTTTGTTATATAGAAGTTATTTAGCCTTGTTATCTATCAAATGGTTTTAGGAAGACTTTTCTGCTCCTGTGTGAATTAAAACTTTTTTTTTTTTTTCTGGAAGGGGATAGATTTTCATGATTATTAGTGCAATTTATCATTTTTCACTAGCAGGTAATTTGTTCAGGCTGACTGGAACTAGAATTAGGACAAAACATCTGGTGAGCAGAACATCACCTGAACCAGCGGGGTGACCACTCCCAGTCCTGCAGATGTTCAGTCCACAGTAACTGGCATCCAAGAGCCATGGACTGTAACAAACTGAAACATTAGTTACCTCCTCACTCCTAAGCTTGAGTCCTTTCTGCACAAGGACTGCAAGGAGCAGATACATCTGGAAAAACATTCTGATACTCTTCATGTCTAATAAATGCAACATTAATTTCTGAAATTTTTAATATAGCACTTTATGTCAAATTTAATTCTAATTGAAATTTCCCACACTGTTCCCTTTCATATACCAATAATTAACTATGCTTGTTAGATACTTGTGATAATTGCTGCTGCTAAGTATTTCCCAGAAAAATTGTCTCATGTCTAGTCTTTACTTGCAAAATAAGCTGAAGTAAACTTACCAAGTAAATTATTCCAGCTTACAAAAAGCTTAAAACTTATTCATATACCAACGTTCTGTTGGAACAAGTTATTAATCTGGTAAATAAATATTGTGCAATGAGTTAAAAACAACTCATGCAATACCTAGTAAGTCACTTTTGTGAATAAACCCTCATGACTCAGAGCCTTTTTTGAATTTCAGTGAATTTCTGTGATCTGCTACACCTGTGGAAGTGATGATACCTGAGATGACAGAGTTGTGCAGGAAATGATGCAGCTCCAACCACTGTACAAAATACAGATTAACTGTATCCAGTATTTCTACCCAAGCTTACTAGGAACAAACACCCACACTAAGTGCTCTTAGGGACAAAGACTGGATAGCCCTTAAAGAATTCCAGGATGCAGGGAAAAGAAAATGGCAGTGAGAGCATCAGGCAGGGTGTGCAAAGCCTGAGCAGGCAGGACGTGTTTGCCAGGCAGGAAGGGGTGGCTGCATCCCTCCAAACATGGCTGGCAGGACTGCACCTGCTATTTAAAGCCTCCACTGCTCCAGTTTTATGTGACCACAGGAATTCTAAATTAATACAAGCACAAAAATTCCTGATTGCATTTTTAGAAAAGCCCTGTTTAACACTGCCAGCAAATGTAATATATACTACAGAAATGACATCTCCAACAGGCTTGCGTAGGTGATTGGAATGATCTTTTTGTCTTCCATTCCTTTAGAAGCAAGGGATATTCCTGACAAACTAGGAGTAGTATGAAACAAAGAATCTACCTTTGCCCAAAGAATAATTGCAGAGTAATTAAATGTAATAAAAGAACTGTCTTATTGAATTTAGCTTTTTACAATTGTAATTGTTAACACCATGTAAGTGTTAACTTACATAATGTAAGACTCACTTGTAAGTCTCTGGAGAACAGGGACTTCCAAAAGGAGAATGGCAATCAAGAGTAATCCATATTCATCAATATTATCAATATCCCTAAGGACTCAATTTAGCTAAGCAGCCAAGAGAATAATGCTTTTGAGAATGTTTGTATTGCTAAAGAGAAAAAAACCTAACAGTCATTTAAAGTAGGCGAGTTCCTGCCAGGGCAGCAACAAAGAGTGGTTGTTGCTTGAATATTTAAGGGCATAAAGCAAGATCTGCAGGGAAAAGGCATCTTATTATCCAACTACATCAGCTGACCTAAAATAAGCAAGTCTCTGCATCCTTAAGAAGGGCTGGTGTAGCCTTAAAAAAAAACCCAAACCAAATAAAATCCTACTCTTTTCTTTCACTGTATCATCTAGTCTAATTAAAAGCCCTATTTCTGCATATGAATTATGCATGGGTAAGAAAGAACAGAAGGCAGACAAAGAAAAGGCAGAATTCTTCTTGACCAGGCATAAACACCAAGCAGTAACACCCAGCACTCCATCAAGCTGCAGACTCAGGTAATCCTCAGAGAACAGAGATAACTTGCTAACAACTGGAATATGCTATACAGAAATATGCTTTATAGCTGTCCAGATTGTATCTTCCATATGCAACTGTACCTTGTTCTTGATTAATTACAATTCAAATGGGATAATTTTGTCTACAAGTTTTGAAACATGTGGCTTACTCCTATCTAAACTCAGTTGTAGTAAAAACACCAAGACAAATCTGGCCTGCGCTTCTCATGTTTTAAAACAAAACAACATCTAAAATTTATTTTAAGATAACTGTAGCCTCAAAATAATATTTAGTAACGTGCAGTCTTCTGTTAAAATGCTTAAACTCAGAGATTAAATAATTTTGGTTTAGACATTAGAGTCAAGACCTTGAACAGGTGTGGGAATGGACAGTGAAATATATTCTGTATACCAACTCTTAGTTGAAAGAAAAAGGAGAAAAAAGATTGTCTAACACCCATTTCACCTGGATGTAAAAGCTTATTTTTGTAAACACAGCGCATCTACTTACAGTCTTTGGAGAAGCTGGGAATGTGATCTAGAGAAATGCAGCTTCAGGAACACTGATGCACACAGACAAACCTAGGCTGCCCTGCTCCAAAGGGTAAAGCATCTACCTAATTCACTGGTTTCTTCTTCTTTTTTCTTTTAAAGCAAGCACTTTCAATTTAATTGTGCATGAGCTTTAG
The DNA here is from genome assembly GCF_965231275.1 of Zosterops lateralis. Classification (NCBI taxonomy): domain Eukaryota; kingdom Metazoa; phylum Chordata; class Aves; order Passeriformes; family Zosteropidae; genus Zosterops; species Zosterops lateralis. The sequence continues at coordinate 22,367,576 of NC_139770.1, forward strand.
ACATTTAGAACACAAGCTGCAAAGTCTTTTTCAAGACTGCACCATTTTGAAACAAAAGAAAGCAGCAAACGAGTATTAAGGTGATAAAATGTGCCACTGGGACCATTATAGATACTTATATAAAATTATATATGTAAATATAACAATTACATATATAGTGTGTGTGTATATACATCTGTAGGTATTGGATCACCTCACCTACTACATAATCAGCTTCAAAGATACTGAGAGCACACAAACACTTTCCATCTTATTTACAACAAAGCTTTAATGCTTGTAGGACACAGGGAGTTCTGGAACTTCAGTGATGATTATGTCTAACATATTATTTGTTACTAGGGAATGATCAAACATTTATCATCTCTAAAAAAAAGACCCACTAAGCCTCAAACCTTTCCAATCCTAAGAGTGTGCATTTCCTCAAGCATGTTAAAAGCTGCCAGAAAAATAAACTTAAAAAAGTGAAGAATTTCTGGTCGTCTTTTCAAGATCAGTTCCTTGTGTCACTGGTGTCAATTCTGGTGGGCAGCTGAATTCTACATCAGTAATCCTACTGATTTTACTGGTTTGGCAAAACAGGGGAATTCAGTATAATTCAGGACCCCAAGACCACTGGGTAAGGCAGGCTGGAAGAAATCCCAAAAGTCTCTTGTTCAATCTGCTGCTCAAAGCTATGAAGCCAAATCAGGTTACTCAAGGATTTATCCATGTTCAGCATGAAAACCTCCAAGGACAGAGACTGCACAAGCCCTAGAATTAAGCAAAGCTCTCACACTCTTCTACTGCCCTAGCAAGAGAACAGGCGAAAAAACAAAAGACCACCTCTGCAGTGAAAATGGCCTTTTAAATGTGTTTTCCACTGGATGAGAAAAGGAGACAAACTATTTTCTTTCTCAGAACTTTTAACTTCATTATAATATTTTTATAATGGCAACACATCCAGAACATTTGAAGTTCTGGGAATTCCCATTAAACTTGTACTGAAGTAAGAAATTACATACTAATACCATCTCTACATCAATTTGTGCTACATATCTCCAAATATTACAAAATGGTAAAAATTTCTTTTTCAAAGGAGAATGTTTTACTCTACCAACCACCTCAGGACAAGTGCCTCCCACAGAAGGTTGGAGGGTGGGGTGGAATATCAGCTCTTCACTGAATCCAAAGATGATACTCAGATTTTTTTTTTAATCCTCAAGGGCAGTGATTATTTATAAAGCCAGAAAGAACCTCAACTTCTGATGAAAAATCTCAAGGAGCACAAGGATTTGGGTTTAACAAGAAAGAATGTTAAGGTCTTTGTATCCAAATTCTGAGGATTGTAAATGTGTATCAGAGCTACTCCTTAAATCTTAACACTGAGAAAAAACCAAAGCTGAATAAGACTATCTTGGGGAGAAGGAAGTCAGCTATAAAAAGAAGTTCAAGTATAAAAGTATTGTGCAATTCTTTAGACTTGATTTCCCCAGCATATAACAATACGCTGCTAATAATAGACAGGATTCTGAGCTCCAATTTTTTCATCAATTCATTTTACCCTTTGAGAACTAGAATAGTTATTACAGGAGTATATTACAGCTACTAATTTATAAAGTTATTATGACTCTTTAGAGGATATTTTTTAAAGTGATGAAGTTTAAAATACAAGTCTTTAATACACTATCTACAATGTTTTCATGCTCTCCATCATTCTAAATAAACAGAGAAAAAGATCTATTGCACATATAGAAGAAAATACACATCTGCCAGCACACACAGAAAGCTGGGTTTGTTTTTCACTAAAAGGTATTTTTCTTCCCAATATTAAGCAGCTAAGGTAACACATTCCTCATCTTTCTTGAACGAAAATTTGGAGTTTATCCTCCAAGATTTTGGTGCCTTAGAAGAAGCATCTGTTCCAGTCCTGTTATAGTTAACTTTGTTTTTCATGTCAGGCTCAGATTTATATATGGTGAGTTCCCTTTAAAAACTAATTTTGATGAGCAAAATTTTCACACAAAATTTCTTTAAATAGTCAAAACCAGAAGAATATCACCTTCTGTCTTCAATGATAATATAAGTAAAATACTTGCAGTTCTTTTCTACACCAGCAAATTAAACTGCAATGATACAACTACTTCTCTGTGTAGCTGTAGCTACATCTGGAACAGCTCTCACTACGTATCTCCAATGAGGGAAAATCAATGCATACAGAATATTACAAATATTAAGAAAATATAGTATATAAAAAATAAATAACTAGCTGATGCACTGAACTGGATGGCATATGAAATGTATTAAAATAATGCTTTGCAGAATGAGAAATATCAGATGCTTCCACTGAGTTAGCAATTACAAATAGTCATCTAAACTGTCTGGGATAGAAGAATTGTCAAACCTCATCTGTGAAACTTTTTATAAGATAAATATATATTTTAGAAGTTTCAGATTTCTCCTGTATAGTTACACTTGTGATACTTACAGGCATGCTTCTTGGAAGCTAAGACACTTAACGGCCCTAATACTTTTGGATTTAAAAAAAAATCCCCCATAAAAACCTTTCCCTTTATAAATGGATATATGAATAAATAAAATTTTCACAAGTTACTTTACCAGCAAGACACGCTTATACTTTCAACAGCAAATATCAAAATGTCTTCCCCCAAGAACTGTTGTGTTTTCAACAAAAAGCCTTATCTGTGAGTAGCAAAACACAGTGACAATTTGTATTTTCACTGTGAGATAAGGATCAGTCTATTGGAAAAGATTTGGCAGTGAACTTTGAAAGTAAGTCTTGAATACATGCTTACATACTTGCATGCTTCATCTACTCAACTACTTTCTGCAGAAGCATACACATGTACCTTGGTCATACTCCCAGCTAAAGTGAACCAGAGTTAACCTTAGATCTGAGGGGTCACTTCGGGTACTTCAGTTTTAGAGCTGTAATCTAACAAAACTTAAGAGAAGAAAAAAAGAAGTCCATGTTGCTTCCCAGAGACTACTAAACAAAGTAATGAATTTTAATCAGGTGATAGAGATGGCTTTCCCTAGGTGCAGTCAGAATGGTGGCATCCCTCCCTCACTCAAACAGCACCAAGGTGGGCAATCACCAACCACAGGAGATTTAACCATGGCAAGTTCTGGATGCTGCACCTGGGACACCCTGGCTGTGTGTGGAGTGGGGAATGAGGCTGGAGAGCAGCTGTGGGAAGGCACTGGGGGTTGTGATGGAGGCCAAGCTGAATAGGAGTCAGTGCTGCCCTGGCAGCCAGGAGCAGCCATGTGCCAGGGAGCCAGGCAAGGCAGGGGATTGTCCTGTTCTGCTCTGACCTCACCTCGAGTGCTGGGGCAGGTTTGGGCACCACAAGATAAGACATTAAGTTTTAGAGTTCAAAGGAGGCCATGAGGATTGTGAAAGGTCTGGAGGGGAAACCATGTGGGGAGCAGCTGAGGTCATTTGATCTGTTCAGCCTGGAAGAGACTGAGTAGACCACACTCCCACCTACAACTTCCTTGTGAGGGGAAGTGGAGGAGCAGACTGATCTCTTCACTCTCATGACCAGTGACAGAATCCAGGGGAACAGCTAGACCTCAGTCAGGAGAGGTTTATGTTGAATACGAGGAAAGTTTTTCACCAGAGGATGGCTGAGCACTGGAACAGACTCCCCAGGAAGTGCTCACAGCACCAAGCCTGACAGAGTTCAAGGGTTCGGACAATACCCTTGGAAAAATGGTGTGAAATCTTGTGGATGACCAGGACTAAAGAATTGGACTCAGTGATTCTTGGGGATCTCTTCCAACTCAGTATATTCTGTGATTCACTCCATGTCCATCCTCAGAACAAATACAGAGCATGTTCCTAACTCTACTCCAACTCAAGTATCAACTTGTCTCTACAAGCCCTGACACAGAACACAAAATGTCAAAGATTTTAGGGGCACTACAACCACACAGATTAGCACATGTACAACCCCTGGCACATGCTACACTGTCCACTTGTGTCCATGTGTGTCACTGAGCCATAAAACTCTGCCTCTCCAGTGCCTAAACCAGGGACTGAGGTTGCCCCAAATTATTCACAAAAGGCCCAGAGTTGACTTGCCAAGTTCCACCACACATCGTTCTCATCTCCACACTCACACTGTCACCAGCTTTTCTCAAGCCTTACACAAGCTGTTGTTAGTTTTTTCATACTGACACAGCCTCCACACTCTCCTAATATTTCCTCTATGCTTTTTATTTCCAGCCACCTTTCATACAGATTTCATCAGGATTCTTATGTAGACTCCTGCTCTGCTATACAATCCCACTTCAGCAAATTCCCAGCTTAAATTTTGCCTGTGTCTTCCTAAAAATGCAACACATCCCAAGCAGGATCAGCTTTCTCAGGAGGAAGTTAATGCCAGGCAGTTATGAAAGACATGAAAAAAAATGCCACCGTATTTTAGGGAAAATATTTGCAAGCTCTCTCCCCATTTCCCAGGGTCTGGCTGTCCCTAGGAATATGTAATCTCAAATATGAGATTATGATACCATTCATGTGATAAAACTTGATGCCAAGTGTCTCACTACTAAAGCTAGAATAGCACTCAGAGCTAAAAGTAAAAATAACAGGAAATAACCTAAGTATGTAGAATAGAAATGATGCAAAGAAAACAGCAAATGCTTTGCAAAAATTATGCTTACCTGGATGCACAAAAGCTTTTAGTACAGTAACTGGAGGATATGGAAAGATAAAAGTTAAATAAAGGAGTTTCGTTGAACTCATGTAAGTGGAATCAAGAAGCGTGCAAGAAAGTTTCTAAGGACTGATATGGATTATTTTCAGCAAGGAACTGTGTTTTTCTATTTTCTGAAGACTTCCACCACTTATTCTAAAAGAGCTTTATTTTATCTGTTCTCTCTGAGGAAATGGTATGTCAGAAAAAAAAGAGTCCATTAAAAAATCTAATTAACGAAGTGTCCAATTCTGAGTATTTATCCACGTGCAACTTTATCGGAGATGAGTTACTAACATAACTGGCTTAAGGCTAATTCCAGATAATCTTATTTTTGTTGTTGAGAACTTTTGCTATGACAGATACTGGTGAGCAGATACCCAGAGGCCACCATCCTCAATGGCACCCAGCCTGTCTTCTTTTCAACAACCACACTTGTGCTGAGAAAGGAGGAGTGGATGCACCTTAGCATCAGCATTCAAATGCCTCTGTAATTCAGGCATTATCATTACTACCAATGCAAGCTGCTTAGTGCTTTTCTTCATCCACAATCATGAGTAGGGCTGAAGGACAAAGCTCACAGGTGCACCAGATTCTCTCACTGCAGGTGGATCCTGACCTCTACACAGAGTATTGTGCAGTTATTTTTAATTCCATGCGAAGTCACAACTGATGGAAATGAAGTTCTCATCCCTCAAGTACTTATAACTAACAACCTGTAAAAAATGGTTCCGCCTAGTTCAGTATTTATCAACTCCTCGCAATCATCAGACACAAAAGGAAGTAGAGGCAAGAAATCTTAACAATGCAGAGAATTTCTTATGGAACCATCCTGTATTTCAGCACCACTGAGAGCTGGCTGTCCTGGGAAACATTAAGGTTTCTCATTATTGCTACAAGCTTAACAGAATAGACAGGTCACAAATATTAATGTAAAAATAGCCCTTGGGCTCTGTGTGAGTGATTGTATAACTTTCAGCTCCAGAACAATTTCAAGGAATGCAAATATTTCAAAGTTGCATCTGAAATAATCTCTTTCTTGCAGTGTCTCTTCATTCTTGTCTTGTGAAAAGCCTTGACAGAAGTGTGCAGTGTAACTTTTTTATAGCATAGTGCTGTGGTTCATGTCTTGTGATCTCTTTCACCCCTTCCTTGAAAATGTTATGTATTTCCTATGAATTTTTCAGGATTTTCAAAGCACTCATTCTAGATAAGAATCAGAACTTTAAGAGGCTTAGGTATGCTCTACATTACTCACAAAATGAACTACAGTTTTTAGGCATATCAGGTGCAACCAGCTCCAAGAGCATTCTTCAATATCCCCTAATTCTCCTGGAATTGTTTTAGGAAGCAGAGCAAAAACCTGAAGCTATGACCTTATCACCATCTTCTAATCACAGAAACCAAGCACCTCAATGTAGTGGATCAACCCCAGACTTTTGCTCAATCCAGAATACTTCACAAATAGAAAGCTGGTATGAGTCAATACAGCAGGGTAGTTTCTCAACTCTCAGATGGATTTTTACCTCTAACACATACAGAAGTGTATTTCAATAAAGCCTACCTATAATAAAGTTTCCTATGCTGAGAAAACCAATGCACTTCAGTCTTGAAAGTCATTATCAGAATAACACTGAGTTACCAGATGACACCTGAACACTTTTTAGTAGCCTCAAGCAAGAAATGGGATTTTTTCCATCTCATGTAGGTTATACCACTATCCTAACAAGCAGCAGTAACTGAAATTATCTGCAAGCTCAGGAAAGGGTGTAAGTAGTCACACTCCAAGTCCCTGGTGCTACTTAACTCTGAACAAAGTGTAGAGAAAGATGCTGGGGAAATACATGTTGTGTGATACCTTCCATTTATGAAGCAAGAAACTGTATACAATATTTGTAACTTTGAATCTCACAAAGGCAGAGATATTTCCTAATGAGAGGAGAAAAGTGCATGAGACTATGAAGAGCCCACAATGCACAAAAAAATCAAAGGAGCAACAGTAGGATTACTGGCATAACATGAGCAGCAGAACAGGGTTCCTGTATCACAGACTGTGCAAGTTATCCTGTTTGTGTAGGGAAAAAATCTCTCCCAGAATCACTATTAACATAAATTCCCTAATATTTCTTTGTGCCTAATGCACATGAAAAGCACAGCCATTTGCTGTTCCTCAATTGATTTAGCTGCAACACTTCTCTCTCTCAGCTCCATCTCAGGTTTGGCAACAAAGATTGCCAAAGATCAGAGACCTGCAACACCAGCTGGCAAATAAAAAACCCACCAAGAGGGGACTGAGCTGGTCCAATACCAGCATTTCAAAACAGATCATCTTCTTAAGTTCAAAAATTCAAAGACTTGCCTTCTCTACAATGATAGCGTTGGTGCCACTGTCAGCCAGGTCTCATCTCATCCTGAGCTTCTGTTCTGAGTAAAAACCTTCTAATATTCATGCAGGGATGCATCAGTAGACTAGAAGCCATTTCAAATATACCTGAAATCCCAATAGTCTAAAGAAGCAATCCCCACAAAAACCCCCTAAAGGTTTGAAAAACAGGTCTCCTTTCAAGAAACATGGTATTGACATACATGCATTTCTGAGTTGTTTTTTTTTTTTCTCTCTTTGCTGGGAGAAGGGAAATAAAATCAAACCTCATATAAGGGTAATAAAGTTGGAAACAGAAGTGTTAGGATTTTTTTTCTTTTAAATTATCCAATGTAGAGTTCAATTATATTCCAAGAAAAGGAAACAGTTTTAGAAGTACTTGCTTCAAGGCTAAGAGCTGAATTATAATGCATGTTTAGAAGTGAGGGACCAAGCTGAAGATGTAGTTCTGGTCCTCAGATTCCTTTTACCTACAGAACTCATGTCTAAATTAAGTACAGGATTTGCTATTTGACTGAGGAAAAAAACTCTAAAGATATCCTTCCCTTTCAGGCAGAAAGTGAAGAGAATACATACCATACCGCGGATTCAAACAGCTTAAGGGTACATTATTTGTTAATAAAGATTGAGAAATGGAAGAGAAGGAAGGAATAAATCCCTCAGTTATTTCAGTATGAATAGAGGTGGAAACACTTTCAGAACCTGTGAGCAGATGGAAAGTCTGTATACCACAATTGCTGTGACTTGTGCAGGCACAAACACGTGTTATTTTGTAAGTGATAGTGTCAAAAATTAGATGTTGTTACAAAATGCACATTTCAAACCCAAGTAGAATGCAATGAAATCTTGATCGCCTTTAATTGTTTGAATTAGGCTAAGATAAATCTTTTGTCAAGTCTACACTGGCTGAAAGATTGTTTAATGTATCATCCTATTTTAGAGACAGAAAATAGAAAATGTATCTATAAAGTATTTTAGAAAGCACCATCCTTCAGAGAGCTGGGTGGAGTCATCCTCCCCAAAAGACCCAATTAAAGCAGGCAACCTTTGAAATCCTGGGAATACAGAGCTCATTTACACTTCAGAATGAAAGCATTACAGTCCTCCCAAGCACTCATTTCTACTGGATTATGGGTGACTGTGAAAGGAAGGAGAAGGAAGGACAGGGGAACTGAGAAATCCAAAATCTATTTGTAGCCTCCTAGCCCACGATGTCTTGCTGGGAATAATTAAGGAATCGTGTTTATTAATGACCTACCCAGAATGTTCTCAGGGATACATCAGCACAGACACACTACTCAGAACGTCGCTGTCACCAGTAAAAATCAGAAATAGCATGAATTTCTCATATAATTAAAGAGACAGGAATGTTGTACTGCATAGTTTTTCAAAAGATGTTTTTTAGCATTATTAAAAGCCATCAATGTGTATGTTTTTACAGAAATGTTCCCAGTATTAACTTCATTGGAACAGTTTAGACAAAAGATCTGAGAGTGTTGTATTGGAAATGCCTTTCAGAGCAAGAGATTATTGTCATGAAAATAAAATGTTGCTATACTATAGTCTGCTTTCCATGTCTTATTTTTAAAAGAACATTTTTTTACCATCGGTACAGTTCCCACCTGTGTATTTTAGTAAGTGCACTAAACTGCACTCACTGCCATCATCAAGATGGTGCAATGACAGAAATCCACACAGGCAAAAGCAATTGGTGCAAAATCAGGGCCAAAGCAGCTCTAGCTCAGGAGAAAAGCCAGGCTGTACCTGGGCTGTGGGGAAGCAATGACACTCAATGCTATCTCCTTCACCTACAAATTCTTCCAAGATAATGCATTTCAATTATTTAAAGATGGTTCCGCAAGAAAGTAAGATTTTAATCCTCTTTATTTCTTTAGGGTTTTAAAAAGGAGCCTGATAAATCTGCATGTACAGCTAACAAAATGCCCAAAACTCCCTCTCCTGTGCCCTGGAAAACTATGTGATAGAAACAATAGCCAAAGCAAAATTAAGCAGTGAAAAACTGGCCCACAAAAAGGGACTTGGAGATTGAAGAAATGAGCCTCAGAACCTCTGGTGCAAGGTACAAAGAACCCTAGAGGCTGGTGTCCTGTTTCTCTTCACTTTGAGGAAATAAAGGAAAGTGGATACAGTTAATCAGTGTATCTCATGCAGCCCATGTATTCATACGTTAAACTACTGGAAAAATATGTAGCCTATTCCAGACAGCTGAAAGAACTGCAGGAAAATCTTAATAATTCATCTTGTGTAATTTACCACTTCCATTGTTTTTCCAATACTCTTCCGAAGTTAAATCAACTGTTGCTTCAGGTTACTTTTAAGGGAACCATTTCAATAAACAACAGGAATAAATATTAGTTTGCTCCAGTACAAGCAAAAGCACCTGCAATAAGTCTGTGAAATTCTGTCTTTTTTATATCAGCAAAGCTTATGGCAGTAATTTTAATGCTCTCTACAGAATTGCTTTAAAAGCATTCCTTACCATTAGAATCTTCAAATCTGTTCCTTAAAATTGTTCCGTAATTTTTTGTTGAAAAATCATTAAGAACAACAGTATATAGACATATTATCCCTGTGAGTGCTGATCTTTTTAATTAATACATCTGACTGTAAACTGATTGTTACATTTGATTTTTTATAATTCTGTGTTACAACTTGAAGAACACCTAAACATGTGAATTGAAACTCTGCACCTAAAGGACAATGTAGAACTCCTTCAACTTCACAGCACCAATACTATTCAGAATAGCTGTATGATGTGTGAAAGTAGGAAATAAAAGTAATTTCCCTGCATTGTATTTGAACTAAACGAAGTATATAAAATCCCTTTGACATAGTGGCACCAAAATTTTAATTTATATATCACTAACTGGATGGCAATGGCATGAGTATTTACACAACTGGAAGGCTGTACTCAGCAAAGTACTAGAGGCCACACATGCAACTGGTAACTGTGTAAAAGCAGAATGACCTGAAGAAGCCAAAAGCTGAAGATCAGTATCCTAAAGCCATAGGCATTAAGCTCCAAATAAAAGAGTGAAAGCTTGTAGTTTCCACCAAGAGAATTACCTTATCCATCAGCTCTTCTGAGCATATTTAAAACCATTCCTAGAGACCAAAGTCAAATCAAACCTGTATATTTGCAGAGACATCCTCCCAAATGATCAAGGGTTTGGGTATTATTTTGCTTTGGTGTGGGGGATTTTTTTTGCTGGTGTTCTTTGGGTTTAGGTTGGAGTTTGGTGGTTTTTTGCTTATCAGACAGTAGAAACAAGGAATAATCTGCCCTGCTCAATTTTATCCAAAGATGTTAAAGTTTTCAAACCACTCCTAACTTACACAAAAGGTGAAGTGTATTGTGTAAGATGATATAAGTAGAAGCAAGTGTATTCTTTATAGAATCATGTGCAAACTAAAAATCGAATATTGAGATGGATAATCTAAGAAACTATAGGATAATTCTATCTGAGGTCTACTCACAATCAAATGTTAACATACACAAGGTCACAGAAGAAACTGTAGTGCAAGTTTTGTTCTCTATGGCCTAAATGGAGTGCTCTTCTCTTTCTACTTTACACAGAACACTGAAGGAACACAGAAGTGGAGGAATTTCTAAAACCTTGAAAACTCTGCATGGAAGAAATCCCTATTTCCTCCACACAGTTAGTACATACCTGGAGGAGAGTACAGAGTATATTTAGGGCAGAATGATTTCTTTGTAAAGCATCAAGTAAAACAGTCCCAAATCTGTTTAAGGCCTTCCAGAGTAACAGGTGTAAATTATATAACCTAGAAATTTGTTTTTCAGGTCCTGCAAAGAACACACCTACCATACCGTCTATGGACACATGCTAAATATGTTAAAATATCCTCACTGCAATAATGCTGAAGCTCAGTGTCTTTTCAAAGCAGTGGTGTTTAAAAGTAACATGCTTGTAAAAACAAGAGGAGACCTTAAGAGTCAAAGGAAACAGGGAGAGCACTACTTCATAAAATATGGAATGCTGGTCCAAGCTGTAGGCATGATTAAAAAAAAAAAATCCTTAATTTAGGAAAGCATTGAACAAGCTTACACACCTAGAACTTAAAGCCCATGTTTTTATTCCAAGCCCTCTTTGCAGATCATCTGCAAATCTACAGCCCTCAGTCTCACAGCAGTCTTTTAATATATTCTCTTATTAAATTATGTACCTTGGACATCTCTGCAAAAAAGGAATAGCTGTCAGAAACTACTGTTACTGCTCATTAGGATTGTAGCAAGAGAAGGAGAAAGGCTCAAGAAGGCCAGTGGAAAGGCACTAGAATTTAGTGTACATAAATGTTGGACAGAAACTTTAACCATAGCTAGGATTATTTGCCTGTGCTATAAATGATGTGCTCAAAATCTACCTGTTTTCTCTACTAAAATACTCTCACCCTCTTAAGGAATGAGGAATTACCACCTTGCCTCTGAAGAAATCAGAATGGAAGTTATGCCTGTGAAAAGAATGGAACCCTCTGCATGACAATGCATGTTCTGAAATAAGAGTTGTCACAAAGATTAAGCTCTGGAGAAAAATAAATGTATTCCTGATCCAGAAACACCTGTTTCTACCTAATCAGGAGTGGTAAAATGTTCTTCTATCCACCTCCATTGTTTAGAGCTCAAGTGGAGTAAACAGTGTAATGCCATTGTGAACTGCAGCCTCTCTGAATTTAAGGCACCTACAGCAGCAGCCAAACAAAAACTTGTTTGGAGCATTAAGATAAAAATTGTAGACAAGCTGATACTTCTGTATTGTGAACACCTAGTATAAAAAAAAAAAAGGTTTTCCCCCTCTTGAAATACCCCAATCAGTACTTTTGGTACACATACCTCGAAGAATTCTCTCCTCATGGCAACGTAGAAAGTCCCAGATTCTAACAGTGCCGTCGTCAGAGCATGTAGCAAATTTATTATCCGTGGGTGAGAAACTGTTACATGAAGACACACAGCAGGGGAAAGAAGTCAGCATTTAACAGATTATCTATGCTTCTCAGACAGGGCAAAATTATACTGTAATGTGTTATACACTGAAGGAGGCATTTGAACATAGGCACTTTAAGTGAATACAGCGCCTGCCAAACGGCACTTCAGCACAAGACATGACTTTAGCATAGGATTACTATTGCATTGCAGTCCCCTGTCAAATGAGGAAAAAAATCTGTCATTTATTCTTAGCACCTTCCTATCTGTGACTGCACACAGTAGGGCCTTCTCTGCAGGTTGAGAAGCAACATCAATATGGTTTGGTAATTGTCACCCTAGATTTTCATGTTTGGTAATAGCACAAGAAAGTGACACTGCATAGAAGCACATGAGAACAGTTCTTAGGAAAAAACTCCTCTTCAGCCAAAGGTGCTTTGCAGCAGAGAAGCAAAAAATAAGGGAAAGCTGGTTACAGGAAAATGCTACTTTGTTTAACTGTTGGGAAAAAAAAAACCTATATAAAACAAACATACCACTTATAAGAGCAATTTGGAAATACTCCCTCTTATTACACCCCACCAACAACACGGAAAGAATCCTACAGACACATAAGCAGCTTCTAGATTCAGCAGTTAACATTGATTGATGAAAAGTCACTGGAAAAGCAAGGAGTTATTTAACCATGTGAACAGGGCCAGAACATCTCCAATAACTGACAGGCACTCAACTTTCTTCCTGGTGCAGGGAAAGACCACGAGGGAGCCCTTGTGAAATCCTAGATCTTTATGATCAAGAAAGGGCCTAAAGCAGTAGAGAAATTCAGTGCAGGGCCATGATAGTAAGACAGTAACTGAATCCAAAGTAAGCACTTCTGATAACCAAGCTCTGGCAGAAAATGCTGCACCCTACCAAGAAAAATGGTGACTTTAGTGGAAAGCGAGTTTGTGGCAGTGAACCTTTATCACCAAGAGCCAGCACCTAAACCCAAAGAAACACTGTTTTAGAGCCATTTGGGATCTGCAGCTTCTCTTCAGGCTTACTTTAAAAACTTTACTAAAAATTATATGCAGGTTTGCTCTAGAAACACCCTTCATTTACATCTTACTGGTAAGTATCACTTTAGATTCGATTTTTATATAGACATTTGCACAACTGAGGCATCAACACTGAACCAAGTGAATATCCTACAATCTTCTTTTCAATGGCTTTTTTACAGTTTCAAGCTTGAAGAACCCATTCAGTATTAACATTAGACTTCTGTATGTGGCAGTCTGCGTGGGTATTTAGTATTACTGGAAGTCTTGGCTTCACCAAGCCAAGCAGTTCTTCACTTTATTTAGTGTTTTATTATTTTGTGAGAACTATGCAGGTGTTTTATTTCTGAAGGCTTTATATTTTATTCAGTTAGATTATTAAAGACTGAATTCTTTATTTGGAATGAAATTGTTGTCTTACACAGTGCGTATAAAAAGGAATAACTGATACACATCGTCACCATATAAAAATGAAAAGAATACCAGTGCAAAATGCGGCAGACAAATACATCTCTAACATATTGCAGAGGCGGATACTGGGACAATACTAATTCAGAAAGGTGCCAGCAAAACGGTGAGAATGTGGAAACAAAAGGAAATACTGTGTTTATGTGGTGCAGGAAGTTCCCCAGAATCTGACAGAACCCATGCATTTCTGCACCCAGAATACACTTAGAGAACAGTCTAATCATGGCAATAGGTACTACAGAAAATGGTATATTGTGTATAAACCTGGCCTCTCTAATCGCCTCCTTATGTGCCTGGAACATCTTGACGTTGTTCATGTTGGACTGCCAGTATTTCACATATCCCCCGTGGTCTGCTGTCAGCATCCACATATCATTGTGTGACCAAGTCATAGCCCTTACAGGGCTGTCGTGAGCCTGCAAATTCAGAAACAGAACTTCTAGCAAACACATTCAAATACTGTCTGATCCACACAAACACTGAAGTTACTAAAGTTCTGACTTAACAGCTGCAATGAGGAAATGAGAACAACAATGATCTAACTACATTCAAGATGTTGGGAGGGAAAAATCCCTTACTCTGTACACAATGGTCTTCTAAATAGCAAGAGTATTTGCACTTTGTTTCCAAAGTGTTTATTATTACAAATACTCATGGTACATTCTTGAGAACAGATACTATAGCAGATGGAGGTGGAATGAGAAGCATTATGTGAATTGCCTGTAGCCATGGCCTGACATGGGATCAGAGAAGAATAAAAGACTCTAAGGCTCCCATCACCACTCAGACCACAGGCCCACGATGAACAGGGTGAAGATGTGCTCCTAAAACATGCTCCAAGACCTCAAGGAAATACAAAGAAAACTTGATAGATTACTTTACCTGCAATATTGTTTCAAAATTGAAAGTCAGTCCATTCCATAAAGTGAACTCCCCACTAGATGCACCAGTGACCAAGCGTCTCCCCTCAGGAGTCCACTGCAAAAGAAACATTTAACTAAACTGTGCAAATATAACATTCAAATATTTCTTTACAATTCTCCACATAAATCATGAGCTTCTTCAGGGACTCTGTGGAAATGGAAGATACTAAAGGACTTTCTAGAGGATGCGAGAAGGCAAAAATGCAGAACTGTGCCAAAGGACTTTTGACTTTTCTAACAACTGAAATGGACAAAGCCCACTGTAAAAACAATGAACAACTCTAGTTGTAGAGAAAAAACAGCTTATTGGCACCAGTGCATTTCTAGCACATAACATCCATACTAAACAATACTTGTGACATCATGGAAAAGGGGTAAAAACTGCCGTGAGACTCAAACAGCACAGAGACCAAATTTTCTTTCTTTTGAGTCAAGACATGTCAGCTCTCTGAAATGAAGTAAGGAAGGCGGGAATTGCACCCCGAACTCTGAGAGTAAGACCTCTTGTCTACTCACACCTTACCATTTATTTTCCTAAAGCTCTCCATAGAAAGACTGGACACAGAACTAGTCCATGCATTGCACATGCTATTTTTTTTCAAAGATGATTGAACTGCCACCTTGAAGAATCAGTCTAATTTAAATTAAGACAATACAACAAAGTAATTCCAACACGGTACTCACCCTGACAACAAACACTGGGCATTTTACTTTATTAGTAGATGTTCTAACAAATTTTGTTGTCACAGCATTCATAGGGTTGTTCAGCATTCCTATAGGAGGGACCAACTGTAAAAGAAGAAAGAAAAGATTTACTAATGACATTCAAATCAGAAACTTCAAGGAAAGAACACATTCTAAACACTCATTTTTGGAAAAGCAAGGGTTGTCATTTGCAGGGATATTACCAGAAGTAAGTTGTTAGAAGTGTTTCAAAGTCTGCATGACTTAAGAACTCAAACATCCAGGAACGGCATCTTCTAGAGCAGCTTTGCACCTCAGTGCATGATGAAAGTTCTTATGCACAGAAATTAAAAGCCTGTCCAACTTTAAGGTCCCTCCACGAACACGGATTCCAACAGAACAAAATAAGAGAGTGAAGATACCCTTCATAGCTTTAAGGCTTTTTGCAGACACAAAAACAGCCTCAGCTGACATGCAGAATCCTTCCTATTTTCTGGACAAATTTTATTTGCACAACTTCATCAGTGACCAGGAAAATTTTACTTACATCATTATAATATCCTGCATCAGGCTGGATCGCTCGCATATCTCGCTGGTCTCTCTGCCATACTCTATTCTGGAAAGAAGAAAACAAATCCTAGTTCATAATAGTGTACTTCATAGCTAAATAACAGAAAATAAGAAATGGAGATCCTGTATGGGATATTCTAAAGTGCTCCAAGGATTTTGCAATGAACTGTGTTAAGACTTTGGACTCAAGAAAAGGAATATGTAGAATTTACACTCTGTAAGAAAAGGAGTCAGGAATGTTTAAAGTGTTAATTTCATCAGAATGAAGCAACTCCAGGAAAGCAGCAGTTCCTACATAACAAGGAACATTATTGTGATACTCTCCTGCCCAGTGTCAAAGCTTTATATTCAGGGCTGATACCCCAAGCAGCTGCACTGATGAACTCCCCATGAAATCCACAGAGCAGCAGGAGCTACAAAAGGACCTTCTGCAGCCCAAGCACAAAGATAACTCTTTCAAATGGCTGAAACTTAGAGACAAGGGACAACAATGCCTTCAATTAGCTTAATTTTGTAAGTTGTCAAACAAAACCTTTTCAAAAATACTTCTCATCAATTTAGAATTAAATTACTTATGTTGGCTTTGTGCCACAGACTCCACCAATTTGGATCTGTGCCATATGGGAAACAAGTTACAATTCTAGGTAAAACATTCCCAGTATGCACCACTACAGTTTGCTACAACTTCTTAAGCCAAGAGCAAATTACAGATTTTCTTGGTTAGGTTTTTTTTTCTAGAACCATTAAATCAGTAGTACTGAAGCCAGCAGACCAAGATCTGATTTTTTTTTTTTTCTGTATGTTGTTACTGTTTTAATAAACAGAATTTTAAGGATGCTCATTCCTGCCACAATAAAAAGGTCCTGGACTTCTAAAATTGTTTTTTAGAATAGTCCACTACAAATAGAATCTCTTCTGGGGCATTCCTAAAACATAAGAAGGTGTTTGAGATGTTTGATGTTTAAACAGATCTTAGAAGATAATGGATTAGGTATTAAGAAAACCTTCTCACTGTTAACACCTACAAACTATAACCATGCACTGGCCACAGCAGATGGAAAAATTTCATCATGTTTTTGCCACGTTTCTCTTGCAGCTGCAACAATGCCATATCTAGATTTCATTCTGTCTTACAGAGTGACATCCAGTACTTGTAAATTTTGGATGAGAAAATTATATTTCTTAGGTAATGCCATGCCATCAGGTGAATGAAAATAAGCATTTTCACAGAAACATTTATTCAATAAAACTTAAATGTTAATTTTTTCGCTATTTCTTGACTGTATAGAAATGATTTTCAGAGGCCACACTGCAAGCTGAAGAGCTATTTAGTAAAATGACGAGAAAACACTTAGTGCCCTGATTTTGGAAGGAAGGGGTAATGATTCATCTTCCATTTTGTTAAATTTCCATTTCAAAACAAAAATAACAATGACTACATTACTTATAACTAGTTTTTTATGAAAAGGGAGAACACATTACACAAGATATTCAACTGCACACCAACCTGGAATTTCAAGTCAGAACACAAAGGTGGGTATTCACACAAAATACACAACACACACAGTTTTCTTGCCAATGCCCCACCTCCCCTTTTTACCCACAATACACCAAATTCCCAAGCATTTGTAATTTGGTTGAAAACACAGCAGTAGACCTCTCGGTATTCCAGACTGCTCTGTGAAGACTGAAAAGCACAATCCCAAATATCAGGAAGGGGGGAAAAAACCCGGTTTTGAAATAAAACCGGATGATTCATGTACCGACCTCCAGATACTTGATGACAGAGGGGTTGTAGTCGATGGTTTTCCTGTTGACAGCCTTCCTCATGCGCTTGCCGTCGAAGGTGAGCTGCTGCATGGCCTGCTGCTGGGCGAAGTCGGGCCGCTTGTAGAAGAGCTGCCGCGGCGCCTGGTGCTGGAAGCGCGGCATGTGGAAGAAGCGCGGCGGGGAGCCGATCTCCGTGGCCATGGCTGCGGCCGGGGCTGCGCACAGGGAAACCGCCTTAGCACACGGTGGAGAACAAACCCCACTCCTGCACCTCCCCAACTCAACTGGAGCAGATCACTAACAGCTTCACAAATTACCATTTATAGGCAAAAAACACTTGCAGATTCCTCTGAATATTTCTTTTTTCACTGACACCAAAACAGGGAAATGTGGGCTCAATATTTTTTTAGGTTTATAAGAGCTAGCTCTTCTCAAGGGGAACTTTTCAACTGTTTTTCTTTTCCCTTGTATAAACAATATTCCTTTCCCATAACAACAGGTGTTGTTTGCTATTTCTGTTACTCAGCCAATGGGAGAGGTGTCAGCCCTATGGACCAATAATGTGTCTTTTAGCACAGAGTGTTATAAAAGGGCTGAATGAATTGTAAATAAAACTTTCTGATTTCTACTGCCTCCTGACTGGAGTCAAGCATTTTTGTGTCCTATTGCGACAAGGAAATGCTTTTGTTCTCCATCAGGAGGAATTCTGCATTGAAATACATCACTATTAAGTTTGCGTTTCCATCCCTAAACTAAAAATGTACAGGAAAAGAATGTCCTCAGTGAAACAGTATAAATCAGTGCAAGAAAAGGCAAGACCCTTCAACAGATAATATTTCAGATTCAGTATAAAAACCAGTAAACATAACATTAATGATAAATTAATTTAGCTATTAAAAGAGAAGAAGTTTTCAAATGTTGACTCAACAACTTATTCTATGATGTAAAAATAAAATTATACTCCTTTCACACAACTTCTTGTAAATGGACCACAGATCACATTCTACCTGAAAGTACATTTTCAATTCCATGACTGCAAAATAAATGAATTACACACTTAAAGTTTAGTAAATATAACTAAGACTCACTGAGAACGTTAAGAAAACGTGAAGAGCAGGGAGAAAATTTCAATATTCAGAATTTTTATGACAGAGGGAAATGAGTGTAAAACCTCATTTTTCAGTCTAAGAAATCCTTAAATGGTGAGATCATAGCAACTCCTTCAGAGCTGAAAACCACAACATACACAAGCCTTTAAAATATATACTAACTTCAGACTAAGCACTAACACATGCTTAACCAATGAAAGTTCAAAGTTCATTTTGAACATGTTCTCCCCCACATCCTAAACTCACTTTGGAAAACATTTTAACCAAAAGAAACTAGCACTGTCATCGAAGGAATTCAAAAACACCTGGAAATTCTCCTTTGCACAAAGGGTTAAGTGTTTACACAGAAGCAAAGTGCATGTAATAAAAAAATAGGAAATAGCAAATTTCTTTTTTTTAAAATTACATAATCTGCTTTTAAATTCATCAATGTACTTTTCTAAGTAGTCAAAATACTTGTATCCTCAATTTTAAAGAGCTGAGAAGTCGTTTCACTTTTAAGATTTTATCTGAAAGTTTAAAATTTTAAACTTTAAGTTTTAAAATTTTATCTCACTTTTTTTTGATCGCAGTAGTTCAAAAACATTTCCCTTTTTTAAGTAGCAAAAGAAACCTAAGACAGAAATGTTGGATATAAGAGACTGTTAGAAAGCAGTGCAGAGTTTGATTATTTTTAAGAGGTTCTCTCTAAGCACTAGGAGCAGGTTGCTGGCGCAGAGCAGGAACAGCCCCGCACACTCAGGACTGACACTCTGCTCTGCAGGCTCACCAGTGTGACAGCAGGATACACAACCAGCTCCTACAGCAGCCAGCTCCTCTCCTGCTACACAAACACCTCCTCACTAAAGCCAGCACAACCATTCCCCATTCAAGACAAGTTCAAACTAAACCAGCACATTTCCTTAAACGGGGTAAGGACATTTAACACCTTTGGCAGGTGCAGCATCTTACTGGATCAACTCGGTGACTGGAATGAAGGAGGGGAAGTCAGAGAACAGCTTTTTAAAAATCAAACCCTCATCTGGTGGCTGGAAGTCTCATTTGCCCCATTCCAGGCATCCAGGAGGTCTAATCAGACCCCACATGTGTCTGATTGTCTCCAAACACTCCCACTCCACAACCACTGGAACACACAGCTACCATAAAATTCAGGTGGCCTGAAACAAGTTATCCAAACTTTCTCACACAGGAATTACTTCAAGTTCCTCTAAGACAATCTTGAATTCTCTTAAAACTTGGCAGGAGATATCAGACTGTTGTAAAGGTTTCAAGTGTTAAATATCAAAGGCAGTATTTTATTGTTGGGGCTTTATATTGAAAAAGATAAAGTGGCTTCTTCAAAGAAGCAGAATACGCTGGCATTAAACATACAACTGCACTGACTCTCCTAAATGTAGTTAGTCGATAGTCAGAGGAAAAAACCCAATATAAACAATCAAAAAAACCCACAAAACCCAACAACACACCACAAGGAGCCCCAGAAACCCAGATGAAATTTCCAGTCCTATTATTTCCCAAGTATGAAGTTTGACACTCCCTCATACCAATCAGTGCTCTTAACCAGAGGATAGAAGATATTTTCCCAAAACCACTCATCTATACTCTCTAATAGGTAATGCAAAAATAAATGTCAAGAACTGAGACCAAGAATGCAGACAAAGATCTGTGCTGGGGCTTCTGAAAAAAACTGATCAGCTATATTTGGAAGAAAACATTACATCTCAAAAAACCCTTTCCAGAGAAACACAGCAAAGCAGCAAGTGAATACTTTATTGTCATGTTCCACGAAAATAATCTGCTGAAGGAATTTTCTGCATTTACTATCGTTGGTAAATACAGCATTGAATGTGATATGGGTTAATTGAGACTGCAACAGTTGTGAGTCCAACCAGTGTCTAGGTTAAATCAGTGTAAACAACCTTCACTTAAGGTGCAATCCACAGAAAAAGTAGGACCAAATGTTAATTACACCTCTTCATGCCTACAGATCCTTCCACACTCATGATTCTGACAAGACAATAAATGACACCACAACTACAACAAAACGACAGGGGAGAATGGCACAGGATGACAAAAATGAAGCATTTAAATTATATTTCTTCAATTTTTGAGATCATTGCCTCTTACCATAAAAAGCCTTCTACCTGCATTTACAAACTCTGAGAAAAGTATTGTTTATCCAGCTGCTTAGGACCATTTTCTTCTAATAACTGCTTCAAATATTGTTTTATTCACATAATATCCTCATCATGTCATGTGTGCATTTCACCAGTATATAATCTATGAATAGGTACATTAAAAAAGTATGTTCATACACATATGTTAGTGCATATACACACCAAGTGAAGCTTCCAAACAAAGCAGCTTCAGAAATGGTTTTGGCACACAATTATCACATGAAACCAGAGCATTTTTTCCCAAAGACCTCTACTGGAGTCAGAAAAATACACCCATTTAATGGTTATCAGTATCCAGCTGGGTCTTTAGTTGGGACAAACCAAAGCCTCAGCAAGCTCTCTTTAAGGTATGAAGGCAATGTCAGAATTCAGCACGTCTATTAGCTAAAGCTCCTTTAGTATTGGCAGTGTGAGCAGAAACATGCAAACAAATATTAGAGGACACTCTGCAATCCAGTGTAGTAAATCCCATTTCCTATTTTAAGCAAAGTACCAAACTTTTTCTGTATTTTAGAGTCCATCAACAGGAGTTTCAATGGAGGAAACCACATTTTCCTTAATTCACATAATTAGAAGCAACAGCAAGACTTGCTTCCAACATCTGGCATAAGTCACCTCTCATTTTACTGTTTCTAGACAGTAATGTTACCAATTGCATTTTATTCTAGTTCATTGTACCCTTCTCGTAATGTGAACTAAGTTTATTTTTGTATTCCATTTTCCCACACATCCTTATCAGTTTTCCACTTCCTGTCCCCATGAACCCCCCTTTCACAGCCTCACACATTTGGAGACACAAATGTATTTGGGGATAAGGAGCCCACAGAGCCTTTCATTCCCCCCAGTGGTGCCATAAGGGTGCCAGGTCTATTAATGCCATCAAGCAATCAGAGGGATGCTACTGCAGAACAGAATTAAAAATAAAAAAAACCCCCAAACCTCTCAAAAATCTCCCACCCAGAGCAGCATGGAGTAAAGGCAGATGGATTTGGGCAGTTTCCTTGCCTTTTAAAAGGAGCAAAAACTCACATCCAGTGTTAGTCAATAACAGAAAATGGTTACCACTGAATTAACGTACCCAAATAAGGCTACAAAGGCAATACTGGCATTTAATGTCATAGTGTTATTACTTTATCATCTTACTTGGATAAGGCTGTTCATTTTATACAAAAATGACCCTTGCACTAAGTTTCGAAAATGGACAGATTGTGACTTCAATCATGCAACCACAGCATTTCACAAATAACTTCACTAAATCAAAATAAAACAAATTAGGCTACTCAAACCAAACTAAAACCACCAAAATGATAAAGCTTGGAGAAAAAGAGTCATGGCTTATATTAAATACATCACTACTTATAGGTAGCTCAATGCTACAAGAAAAAAAACCCCTGACTAATATATAATCTCGATATATATTTCATATGGTTTATGCAAACTATAAAGCTCATCATTAATGAAATGGAGTTTGCAGGTAACTACAACATCCTTGCCTATTTAACAGGTATTTTTAATTGAAAGTAAAGAAACTTGGGCAGAACACAGTGAGTTATAAACTGAATATGTCAAAAGAAAAGTGTGTTTCCAAATGGTAGCAAGGAAGGTTATGGTGCAGATACTCCGCACACCCTGGCCTGCTCACCAAACACAACACGCTGAGGCTTCAATGACATTGCCTGAAATGGCTAAAGCAGGGAAGGAAAATGAGTGATAAAAACTTCCTGAGTATCTATGTAATATTTCTTTAGATGTGTATTAGTTCTACTATAGAGTACACACAGACTCTAAAACAAGCACTTTTACAGTGTGACACAAACAGGGAGAATTGACAATAGTTATTTACACTGCAACAGCTCATAGGAGTTCAAAGCATGGTTTGGGACACGTGAAAAACAGGACTGAGGAAGAACCAGTCTCACCTTCCTGAAGCCTAAGATTAAGATAAGAACATCACAATGCAAAGGCACCTCACCGAGTTTATTGTTCAATACATCTTTCTTTGATTAACAAAGCACTTTTACATCTACAATTTATAGATAACTAAATAATTTTAAAAATTAAGAAGTCCTACTGTCAATAGTCATCTCTGAGAAAACTCTCTGCATTTTTTAAATTTGTGTATTAAGAAATCTGTAAGTGCATCTGAAAAAACACACTTGTTCTGGAAAACAATCATATCAAATACAATTTAATGTTATTCCTTTCCCTCTTTTACAGAGTAGCAACACTTGACATCCCCATTCCACAGGATCTGCCTTTCTTTTGTCTTTTGGGAGAATGTGCACCTCTGCTCAGGAGACTGGCAGTGGATCCTTCCATGGCTTCCCCTTCCTCAGGAAAGCTCTTTCTTGGTCTCCTCATCCAGCCTCCTTCTTTTCCTGGGAATCCTTCCTCTTCCCAGTGCAAAACAATTACGTGAAAAAATATATTCCAGGCATAAATGTTCAAATTTTTGCCATCTTCACCAACCATGTTTTAGAAAATTAAAAAAAAGGAAATAAACATGCACACACACACACACATTTCTCTATTACACAGAACCAGAGCCAGCCATCCTGGTTAAAGATTGAGAACAGTGACAGACAAGTTCTTGAAATCATAAAATTTCTGGGCAGGGGGTTGGTTACACAGAAAAAAAAAAAAAAAAAGGATTTTTCATTTCTGCAAACCATTTAAGTAAACCATCTTCCAAATACTGTAAACTAAATGGGATAGACCCAAAATAATTTCTCTTTTAAACAGAAAATGAACCTGAGCAAAAGATTTGTTTTCAGTCAGGGTTTCTACGTCTCCCTTGCTTCACTCACCGACAGGAATGGAGCAAGAGAGCTGCAGGAATGCTGAAAACCTGCAAAAGTATCAGAAAATCCCATTACCAAAGCCACTGTAAAACCAACATTAGCAGCAGGAAGCTTCTAGCACATTTTCCTGAAGATACACTTGAAATATGCCAAGACAAATTTGCATGTCTGTCAATGAATTAATCTCCCACAGCAGATGAGATTTGGTTTCTGCTCCATTCAGATGCCATCATTTTTCTAAAGGAAAGATTAATCCTGCATTTCCTTCACTGCACATAAGGTAAATCCACTCAGAAGACACTGACAAAAATATCAAAGAAAAACCACAAAAACAGCCCACTATGCCAAATTGCAGATGTAGTGAAAACAGATTAATCTGACCAATTCCCCAAATTGCTTTGTGT
Organism: Zosterops lateralis; assembly: GCF_965231275.1. Lineage (NCBI taxonomy): Eukaryota > Metazoa > Chordata > Aves > Passeriformes > Zosteropidae > Zosterops > Zosterops lateralis. Next base: position 22,391,568 of record NC_139770.1, read on the forward strand.
TTTCATTTCCTACTGCATTGGAAAAGCATTTAATCAGATTCATAAAACAAGATTACTCAATGTCTGAAAATTATACATCTTTGTGAGACAAAAAAAAAATCAAAAAATCAAGTAATTTTGAGTACTTTTTCTTATTACATGTAGGTTGCATTATTTTTATTTCAGAACAGATTTGAGAGAGATTAAGCTATTTCATTACAATATAATGGTATCTTTCCCACTGATGATGAGAGAGAATTGGTATATTAAGCAGGATTATAAAATCAGTTAAAAAACTAGATTCAATAATGAAATACAAAGTTGCCCAACTTTTGAGTCAAAGGCAGACCTGTAACAGTAAAAAAAACCTGTGTAAGGTTCTTGACCTCTGAATATTTAAAAATCTTATTCCCACTTTTGAATTACATAAAGGCACTGCAGCATGCATTTTTGTGCATTTTTATATGCATATCTCAAAAGATTTCCTACAAGGCATGCAGATGTTAGCACAGGAAGTTTAAACTTAAAACCAAAACCATTCTTACAATTTGAGAGACTCCTTAATTATCTACAGGTGCTGGAGGTCCATAATACAGCAAAACAAAGGCAAAAATCCTGCCCTGTGTTACACAACACTGCTATTATGCAACATCCCCATTCTCTGCAGTGAGCACATTTCCCTGGGCTCCCCTGCTCTGCTCCCAACACATCTGCAACCATTCTCTATTGTGTTCTATTTGAGAACCAAACTTTCCTAGAAATGAGATTTAAATTCTGACCATGCAAATCAAGGGAAAAAAAATCAGCAGCTTTCCCCATTCCAGTCATTGTGTTCCCATAGCAAATGTAAAAAATAAAATAAAAATCTCAGTTCTCATTAAAATTCCAGAAACATACTTCAATAAATAATTGTCTAAGCCACAATAAACTACTCTGCCCAAAATGCTCATAGATTTTTTTTATTTGGAAATACACCAAAGCTTTTTGTTTTATGCACAGTCCAAAATCTACTACACTGGCATGATCAAAAACCTAAAATGCAGAAGCACTTTTTTTCCTCTTTAACTTCAGTTTTATACTCTTACAATGCCCATTTTCACCACAAAGTTCAAACCTTTGCATTTTCAGCAGAACCTGAACACAGACACACTGTCTGGAGTCTAAAAGGACAGAACACACATCAGGCAAAAGGGGATTATGTTGATGCAGTTCTGGATTTAAAGGGTTTATTCCCTGCAGGAACAGGAGTGCTGATATTTAATTGACAAATAGGCCTACACCTTTAAGTTTCACATAAAAACACAAAATGCTCAAGAACTCCTTTGAGACAAATGGAGCTGCCTAAAGTCCCAAGGGAGAACACCCTCAAACAGCCAGAATGGGAGTCTCTGTCACAGCCTGGGGACAAGTTTCAATTAGCTGCATCTGAGTTACACTTTAACACCTCCTCTAAACACTTCCTTCCAACTCTGGATTTCTAGTACTCAACAAACACCTCAGAATCAAATCACAAAGGTTCCTTATTTCATGCTCAAGCTGAAGCCTTGACTCATTCCAAAGCAGACACATTTACAGGAGATCATGGGCTCACATACATTATAAAAAAACCTCAAATATTTCAGTTCACAGGACTCAGACAGCTCCTGCTTTACCTCTCTGGCTACAGTAGGGAAAACTGTTTTCCTGAGTGGAACAGCCAGGAATCACTGCTTTCTGACCCTCACAAAAGCAACTTCTGTGAGCTCAAGTTTCTTGAGCTGTAATTCAAAATTCATGGAAGCAACCAGGTGCAGCATGAGGACACCAGACAGATTGCACCTCAGCTAGAAGAGAGACAGGATTTGGTTTGCTGCCATGATTTTACTGTTACAAATTGAATAAATACCTTGGGTTTATCTTAAAGTTTATTCATAGTATTTTTTTTTTAATAAAACATTCTTCCTCCCTCTAAACTACCCAAATACCCCTTTATTTCAGTTGCTGCTCAGAATTTATCAAGACCTGCATTATAACCTAAACTGTCTTTTATTGTGAGTTCCTGTGATAACAGCAATTCATCTCAACCAGCTGCAGACTCACAGCCTGGTTTCCCTGCTGAAGTGATTGCTGGTGCTGCCTTACCTTGGAGCTGCTACTTTGGCAGGAAACAAAACTTTAGGACTGATGTTTGAAACACACAAACATGCAATGACAAGTACTAAAGAAATGACGTATGGAAAGTAGTTTAAAAGAAAGAAAGAAAGAAAAAAAAGCCTGTCATCCTTGCTAATCCTAAATATCAAGACACTCTTCAGCTGGTTATAATATCAAAAGTTAGTGAACAGAAGAGTCGTAGCTGAATGTGTGAGATGCTCCTCCCAGTGTCATTCACTGCAATCTGTGAGGAGAAAATTGCTGTTTCCTCTTCCCTTGGGTCTCCCCCGTGAGCCTGCTGAGCAGGCAGGGATTCTGCAGCTCCTGCAAACCCACGGAGAACTCTGCAGGTCTCCTTGCTGATCTCCTGGTGGCCCATTCCTCAAGCCCCTCCTGACTCAAGTATTACTGTTAAGTACATATTGGGATGGACAGGGACAAACAAGAGAGGAGGAGAAAGAGGGACATGAAATTCTCCAATAAAAATTCTTCAGAGGATTTTATTATCAGTGGAAGGGAAAAGGACTAGAAGGACCATGGCAGCAAAACTTAAGTAGGGAAACAGCAAATTGTGTCAGGAACAACCTTCTGAAATTCTGATAAAGAAAAAAAATGTTCATATAATCTAGCAACAGTTTCATTTTCCTCATTCACACTATGGAACAGAAACATACATTTTAATATACTAAACATAATTATCTGAGACCCTAAGAGATGCAAATTCAATGATGACAAGACATCAAAGCCTTTCTGGTAAAACTTGGGAATTAGTAAGAGTTGTAACATGCTATAGAGATTTACTTTTCACATCCCTTATCTGTTAAATGATAACCGAACATATCTAGAAGTCTTGCAACATTTGCTTTTGCACAGAAGAGAAGCCGCAAACATCAACAGAACTAAGAAAACCTTTACTTCATGGAATTAAGGAAACAGTCAAAGAAAACGGCATTTCTAAAACTATTTTTGACCAAATAAAGTTCTGACTGCAGATTATTTCTGTGAAGATTTTCAGAACTGTAGCTTCTCACTATCTGCTTCAGTTAAGATTTGAAAGTCTAGCACATATGCAAATTATTCTTCTGCCAGAGTTTGGTGTGGAAGATTAATGCATAACCCCTGTGTGGTTGTGGTTAGGCCAGAAACTGTTCAATCCCATGAGGAACAAACTTACAATAGGAACAAATAAACAGTACTGTTTATTGTAGTTTCGTGCTTCCAGTGTATAAAATTACAGACATCACTTGAGCAGTGCTAAGTTTTGTCAGAATTTTTCACCTATTTTCAAACATTACCAACCTAGATATTTCTTCTGTCAGAAACTTTAATTACTAGAACACTTTCTAAATTGATGTGTGATGCACACACGTCTCATACAACTGAAAATAAATTAGAAATGCCCTTTATTTTAACTGGAATCACAGAGCTAGATTTTTCCAGGAATGTTTTCTGGCCTTTGCTTGTGGATTATGAGCCATGCAAATGCCTATATTCAGTCATGCATATACACACACACATATATATACACACACACTGCTAAAAACCACGTTTAAATTCCTTAGTGAACAGCCCTTGCTTTTGCCATTTAGTAGAGTTCAATAAAAGCATGTGATCATCTTCTGTGTCAATCCATTTCTCAGTAAAGCCAAGCTCACACAAAGCCTCTCAAGGAGAAAGGGCTCAGTGTCAGATTCTCCCCAAATACAAGAGTCATCAAGCTCCCCATGAGAACGACATTTCAGCAGAACAGCAGGACACCAGAGAGCGTCAGCTCTGAAAGCTGGAGTTCTCCAAAAATCCCTTGGCATTTCTTTCCTACTTCGTATCTCCTGCCTTGAGAATATCAGCAAGTTTTCCTGCCAAAAGCAGCACTTCCATCCCCAGTTCTAGGCTGGTATTTTTGTCTTACTACACAGAAAGCTTGGCAGCTGTGCCTTGTATTAGTCAGGAGTCCACAAAGATATTACTAGAAATAGCTGCTTCATTTATTAGGTTTAGATTTGCTAAGGAAACCAAAATATTTGTATCCATCCATAGAAAAAGACTGCAAAATATGGTCTGATGACTGATTCTAGTATGACTGCAGCTTCAAACTAATTGAGAAACAGTGCAAACACTGCAGAATGAACACACTCATTTAGTCTGCTCTCCTCCTCCCTGCAATTCTGCACAATCCCCAGTTTTTCTTGTGGTAGAATCGTAGCATTTCACAGTCTCTGCAAAGAGGGGCAATGGTTTGCTTTACAAACGTGGCCCAACAGGAAGAAATTTTCAAAGGTGAGTAGTGACTTGTACTGGGATGGGGGCAGGAGGACACGGGCAGTGGTTGCTGCTCCTTGTGACCAACAACTGAAGTGCAGCAACAGCTGCTGAGGGAACCTCAGCCCTGAACTGCTGAGATGAGCCAAACCAAAACTGAAACTGCAGAGACAAAACCAAAGCGGGCCCAGCCTGACCCTCCTTCAGGCCGACATAAACACCTGATGACCACACTGGACGTGTCCCCAAACAACTGCCCAGTGTTACCAGACCACCTGAGCTAACACTGGCCACAACTCAGAGCAGCCTGTCGGGCTCCCACTGAGAATCCCGGGGAATGACTCCACTGACCCAGGAGGAAAACCAGAGGATCAAAAGGGGAAGTTCCCAGTTGGCAGCCGGATTACTGCACAGGTCCACAGCCTTCAGGCTGTAAATCCAGCACTTCCATCAGCTGGAGCTCTGGGGCTGCTGAACCAGCTCAAAGTGCAGCTCCTGTCAAACCCAAAACTGCAGGTAGTTTTGTAATCACAGTAAATAAAATACAAGTCACTATGCTGCCAAAGCTGCACTGTGAATACAAAACTACACCAAACCCATGAACTACTAAAGACTCCTTGTTATCCAGTCCCTGGCCTGTTTCAAAAAAAGACACATTAACAATTTCTTCTGTATAATGTTTCTTTTTGATTTGGGATAATGATTTAAAGGAATCCTCAAATGGCTAAACTGCAGAAAGATGGATTAATTAATGTACCCCTGTGTTCATACTGAATTATATAAAACATTATAATAAAGAACTGATCAGTGCCAACAAATCTATAGTTCTAGTGGCAAAACTGCTTTTGGCCCATCCCACCAGACTGCTGAACTTCATGGCACTTCTGTAAAGTCACAGGTGAGAGACTAAAGAGTCACCTAAATGCCAAACTTTGTGACCATCTGCTCTGGATTAAAGGCTGGTACTGCAGACATGGCCGTGATTTCAGGGATGTATTTTCAGAGAGCTGATGCGTCAGACCAGAACAGTCATGGTGCCTCTCAGCACACTCACCCTCCCCCAGCACAGCCCGGGTCAGTGCCAGGGCAGAGACAGGGAAGGGCCACCACCTCCCCCTCCCACCCCACTGGGTCTGCAACCCACGTTTGACATCCAGGGCAGAACAGAAAAGTGATCCAAACTAAACACAAACATCTTACTTCTGCTCACAGAAAGGGTCCCCCTGTACAGCTGCCTGCACCACTGCACCAACTTCTGAACAGCCAATAATTGACTATAATTTTAATTATTTAAAAGGATCTAAAACTCTGGGTTAAACAAAATTTACACCTATGCTGATAATATTTCCAAAGCTTCAAAAGCTTTTGTTTTTTTTTTTTTCAAAAAAAATTTTTTGAACCAATATACTTCATTATACTGAAGACCAATTAAACAGCACCTAAGAGCTCATATGGCACATTCTTGTTCTTCGCATCAAAATGAACTAACAAAGTGAACAGAAAATTGGAAGTGTTCAGATTTAACAACAGTGTATAGAAAAAAATCCTATTTAAAGGAAAAATGAAGTTGAAGATAAAGTTCTAACTCTTTTACTGATAGAAAAACAACGTACCAGGGTTACTTGATGCAATATATGAGAGGAAGAAAAGTTTTCATTTGTGTCTAAAGGGTGTGAAAGATTGTTCATACTTTTTAATATTCTATCTTTTAATATTCTATGTATATGTGTAAGAACACGGATATGTAATTGTTTGGAACAACACAAGCTGCATCAGGGTTACACAACAGTGACATTCAATACCAGGGATGTAATATGTAGGGAGTCTTTCCTTCTCCTGGTGTGAGAAAATGTGATTTTTCTAAGCCACAATTAGTGGAAGTGCTGAGAACAGAAGCCCAGCTTTGGTGCAGAGGTAGAGCAGGAGCAGTTCCAGTTTCCCTGCAGAGCCCTAAGCAGGAGCTGGAATCTCTGCAAACACTGCCTCGACAGCAAAGGGGTCAGCAGAAATACCATCCCCACAGCAGGGGAACCAGCCTGCTGTTCCCTGCCAAAGGCACACTCCAATCCCCATTCCAGGTTTCACAACAGCACGACTGGAACATCCAGCCTGAGTGTGGAGAGCAGGTTGAACCAGAAGGGACATTATGAAATGCTGAGTAGCTTTTTTTAAATACTACTGAGCAAGAACAGGTTGCTGGGAAGTTTAGGACCATTTGGAAAATAGGGGACCGTGAATGCTCCAAAGTGAAGTAAAATTACTAGCAGAACACAAATCAAAACCAGTTAGCTATCAAGAACTCTACTTCTCTGCTCTTGCCTTCAGATATTTTCTATGATAAGAAGCAAAAATCAAGGTTATCTTAAGGTTTTCATTTTAGAAAGACCCTTAGCACATCTCCTCCCCATCGCCAGGCTCCAACAATGTTCAGTTTCTGTATTAACTACACCAACCAGGCCCACATATCTGTATTTTTACTTCCAATAGCACAGCAATCCAGGATCAGGAATGTAAACATGGCAAATAAAGAACAAACTCTGTAAAATTCACAAACACACTGCAGAAACCTTCTGGCTTGTTTTTACAAGTAATTTTCTAAATCATAACCTCTATCTGAGCAAGGCCAAAATAATTTTCATTTCCAGTGTTACTGAACCAACTCCTGAAATTCCCTAGATACCTGGCCAGCAGATGCACAAAATGAAGTATTTTGTATGGAATCATCCCCCCAGCACAAATTTAAACTGTATCCCTTCCATATGGCAGCTCTGCCTCCCGTCTCCCCCATGACTGGCTCCAGGTGAGTCAGGAGACTCCTCTGCTGGGGATGGAACAGCACAGGAGATTTCTCACCCCCTCCCCAGGGAGGGCTCTCTGCTGCAGCTGAAGGCATTCCATTCCCAGTACCTCTAGCTCAAGCTCAGTTTAGGATTATTTGGCTTTTACTTCCTGTGCTGATATCACAAATACAAAACTAATGAGAAATTTTAGATTCCAGCAGTCCAGTATTTACTGCTCTGAGGGTCCAACGGAGAACCAACACTTTGGGCAACAGGAACACCTGACACTGTTTGTGGTCACTGAGATTTGAGCCAAAAGGTTTCAGCAGCTCTAAGAGCAGTTACTCACACCTGACATTCCCTGCAGCTCTAAGGTTTTTCTCTCCCCAGCCTTTCAATACTTTTATCTGCTTTTAGTATCCACCTTTTCAGATCTTCTCATTAGAACTACTACAACACAACTGAACAAATGTTAACAACCAGATTTCTGAAAGGCATTTAATAACCGTATATTCTTAGAGTGAAATGATGGCAGAGTATTGCAGCAAATCATGAGAAGTGAATGTCAGTTTACTTGGGAGAGAACTGAGGAGCAGGGAACCCTGAACTACTTTGCACAATACTTTTTGTACACTATAAACTCCTTGACACACAATATTTCCTCTCTTAAAGGAAGGACAGAGCCCAAGTTAAGCAAAAAAAGTCGGAGAATTGAGTTATAATTTTATTATAAAAGAATAAAAATATGCTGGAAGAAGGATGAGTCTGCCTACATGGAAAACATTCCCAAACAGTTCCCACAAACTGCAAGCAAGAACATAATGAGGTTTAAGATTTGCAGGGCACAGAACTACTTACCCATGACAATTCTGTCAGACTGATGTGCTCAAACAACTGCTAATATTAAAAAATACTCTATTGGAGACTACACAACTATTTACTCACAGCGAAGAGGCTCATAACAGTTTGCACCAGAGAAATAACACCCACCTCTAAGAGGGCAGAGAGTTTAGTGAGTTCTCTCCGAGGGAAAACCGCTGAGCTATTTCTTCAAGCTGAACACGTCCCTTAGGTTTGTTACCCGTGCAGGGGCTGATGAGCCTCGATCGGTGGAATGTGACACCACACGATCTGCGGCCCCTCCACCGCCGGCACCAGCGCCGGGCTCTGTGTTACTGCACGGCAGGGAACACGCTCTAACTACAGTGCTGTTATACAGGACAGAACGGGGGCAACGGCCCTCGCAGGGTCCGTAAGAAAACCGAAAATAATGGTTTCCCATCCCTTTACCAATGTTTATTAGTCCTAGGGAACTAAGACAGTTCTTTACTAGTAAACACAATCTCTCACTTGGCATCTGAAAAGTTTAAATACTAACCTAAAATACTACGTCTGTGGCTTTTTTCCCCCCTCTCCTTAATACACAAAGGATTACCCTTGTAAAGGGCTACATAAGTAAAAAAAAATCGAGGTAGCTAGCACGGTCAGTAATGGATAAAGCTTCCCAGCCCTATCGCCAAACCAGCCACAACTCGATCTCCACTCGGAGTCAAGGCAGAGAAAAGAATAATATTTTAAAAATAACAGAATAAAAAGAAGTAGAAAAAGGCAAGACTGAGGGACTCGGGCGAAGCACCAACAGACACCTGTGCAGCAGAGGACAGGGGCCCTGCTCTCCGCTTCCAGGCCCGGCCTTCGAGCACGCCCCACCGCGGAGCCCGGCCGCGGTGCCGGCCCTAGCTCGGCTCTCACCGCTCCTCAGGGCGCCCGGCCCCGGGGATCTCCCGTTCCCGCCGGCGGCCCCCGCCCTGCCCCGGCCGCGCCACTCCAGGGCCGCGGCCTAAAGATGGCGGAGGCGGCCGCGCTTCCCTGGCTGCTCCCCCGCCCCGCCCAGCACCTCGCCGCACTCACCGCCCAGTCAGCCTCTCGTACCGGCACTCCGCGCCCCACCGACACGTCGCCGCCCGCCTCGTCCTCCCAGCCCCGGCAAACTCTGCCGCCGCCGCCTCACGCCCCGCGGCCGCCCGCCATCTTCCCTCCGCCTCCCCCGCCCGCAGCGCACGCGCCCCACGCCGCCGCGCACGCGCACTACGCCAGGGCGCGCGGGCGGGGGCGCCGCGCCTGAAGGGCCGCGGGCGGCAACGCGCGTGCGCTGTGTGCGGCGGGGCGGGGCGCGCGCCGCTTCCGTGAGCCCGCCCCGCCGGCGCACCAATCGCAGGGCGGGGGCGCGCAGAGCTGTGGGCATGCGCACAGGGCCCGGCCGGGGGCCGTCCCGCCTGTGGTGGGGGCTGAGCGAGCCGAGGGTCCCTCAGGGCAGCCGGGCCGGGACCCGCCCCCGGACACCCCCGGCCGGCTCCAGTTTGCCAAAAGGGGCACTGCCCGCCGCCAGAGCACAGCCGGGTTATGCGCTGCTCCGTATTCTCTCACGCCCAGGCACTAAAACACAGCCCGCCTCGGGTGGCTCCCAGAAGTACCTCTGGCTGCCCAGGGAGGTGGTGGAGTCGCCGTCTCTGGAGGCGTTCAGGGAGAGATTGGAGGTGACAGTGCCGTGGTCTGGCTCACATGGTGTTCGCTCAAAGGTTGAACTCGATGCCAGAGGTCTTTTCAACCCTAATTGAGTCTGTGATTTTGTTCTCTGTCCCCGTTACAGGATGTTTAAAAACACAAGCAAAACCTATCTCAAGGTTCCTAAAAATCTATTTGTGCAGGATAGTGGAAACTCCTGAGATCATTTACAGATCGTTCAGTGTGCTACGCTCCTCCTTGGTAGTCCTAGGGGTGCTTATAAAGGCGTCATCAAGGAGTAATGCAGGAGTGTAGATAAAGAGGTGCAAATGGCTTTTTTCCCCTGAGTTAGTTGTGATTAAGACCTTAGAATATGTGTTTAGATGGAAATGTCTTAAAGCTGCTTGAACAGAAACATTTTACAGAACAAACCCGGTTCAACAGGACCAGCTACTGGGAAGCATAAGCTGTATCAAAAGGGGACAGTAAGCTTTATAAAATAAAGATTGGCCACCTTGGTTTTTCTGCTTTAGTTATAATTATTCTGACCCTGTTAAAGTTCCTGTGGTCGGTTCCAGATGCATGAGTGGTTTATAGGCTTGCAGGAGCCCCTGCCACCCCAGCTCATACACAAATCTATTTGAGGCAATGTGCTCCAGGGGAGGTGAGCCCAGGCACACACCACTACAGCAGCAATGTGTTACATTTCTAGTAAGAAATGTAAGACCTGAAATAATACTTTATTACTCTCCCTTTTGCAAGATGAGTGAGACTATTGCTTATCATCACAAATAGTGTCTTAATACATCTGTCTGCCTCTTTGTTCAAACATTCTTTCCTACAAAATTTTCCTTTTTTCTGGCGTGGAGGTAAAATTACAAGACTTGAAAGGGCTGGTTTAAGAAGTTTATCCTAAACAAAAGAACATTCCTTTCAACTAAAAGCTAAGATTTTGTGAGTCTTCCAGCAGCTGAGCTCTGGTAACACTGGGATTCCCACAGGCTGCACCAGGAGCCAGCCCTCCACTGTGTCACATTATTCATGGTTTGGTTTAGTCTCAGAATTAGGGCAGTTAACAACCCAGTTAAGGAGTCCATCCCTCCAGAAGTGGATACTTGGCTGTGTTAACATCAGAATTATTTGGTTTCTTCACCTCTTTCTTCCTGTGGCAGGATACAGATTGGGTGTCTGCAGTCACTTGGCGCAGATCAGGGGAGCGGAGAGGGAGATGCTGCCCCAATGTTTTCTCACTGTGATCACAGTAACACCTCTGATCTGTCCTAAACTGTACTTGAGTTATTACACTCTTGGAGTCCCCAGATCTCCAGGATCTATTTATTTAAGAGGTCCTTATTAACAAAGTCATTATATGTTCATAAAACACACAACTTTAATTAAAAATATCTTTTAATTTACACTAAACAATAATAGAAAAATATTGAAGCTGTAAAAATTCACTGTCCTGATCAAACAGTAAAACCAACAAAAAAAACCCCAAAAAACCCCACAGAAATTGATGTTGCCCACCACTGAACCTTCTGAGAACCAAGAACAAGTTTCTGCATCCTTTAGAAGTTCCTAAAAAAAACACGAAATCACATCTGTATTTCTGCTAAAAACCAAAAATGTTGAAAATTTACAAACCAGAGAGAGGGATTGGGGAAGAAACAAATACTTGAGCCACTGGGAAAAGGCATTTCAGGCTCTTTGCTCTCACAATACAGGGGGTCCTTGCCAACATGCACATGGAACTAAGCAAAAGGACAATGCTGATCTCCAGTCTGAATGCTCCTGAGGCAACACAGCACTGGAGCGCCCTGCATCCACAACTACCTTCGCTCAGCCCGGAGCTGGACTGACCCAGAGGGCTGAGAAATAGCCCAAGTCCTCAGGGTTTTCTGCTCAGAGAAAGGGGCTGAGGGTTAACCTTAATACTGGAAGCTGCGTTTAGTCTGAATGTCATCGAGGATCTGCTGTAACTCCTCATCTTCAAACCGGCCCTCCAGGCTGCAAGGGAAGAGCAGTGAGGAGACATTAAAGGTTTCACAAAGAGTCTCTCCCCCTTGATTCATTTCAGTCATAACCCTCTCCTGTCAGCCTCAACACAGCATCACCCACCTGTGTAACCCCAGGAAAACCTGTAGCATCACTGTACAAAAGTGCTCTACTCCCTATGCAGTGCTGCTTTTCTGCATGACAAAACTCCATTCTTCCCAAAACCTTCTGCTGAGTAACTGCAAAATGTGTTTTCAAAAAAGGCAATGCAGGTGTAAGCAGACCTCTAAATGAAGCCCACGGAGCTGCACGCTCATAAGCCAGCCCATTCTTGTTATGAAATCTTAAAATCATGGAATGGTTTGGTTTGGAAGGGACCTTGAAGATCATCTCATTCCAACCCTCTCCCATGGATAGAGACACCTTGCACTATCCCAGGTTGCTCAGAGCCCCATCCAGCCTGGCCTGGAACACTCCCAGGGATGGGGCAGCCACAGCTTCTCTAGGCACCCTGTGCCAGGGCCCCATCTCCCTCACAAGGAAGAATTTCTCCCAAGTATCTAATGTAAATCTACTCTCAGTTTGAAGCCATTCCCTCATCCTGTCACTGCTGTTGTAAAAAGTCTCTTTCCAGGTACTGGGAGCACACAATTAGGTCATCCCAAAGCCTTTTCTTTTATATAATGACAAATAATGAAGAAACTGTAATTCAGATGAATGTTTCATCCCCTCCTCTATCTCAGGCCATGAGGGAACCAATGAAGACATGAAGAAGCTCCTGCTTCCCCTCACATTATCCACAAAACAGTTCATTTGCTCCAATGGAAAAAAAACTCCAAGAACACAAACACAGCCAGCTAAGAACCCCAATTTAGGAGGTTTACACCTGATCCAGTAAAAGCTCTCAGAAGTGCATTAGGGACATGTTTAAAGTGTATTGCTGTCAGATCAGTGGGTGGAGAAGAAAGACCAAGACCAAATGTTCTTCCAGCAAGGGAGTTGGATTGAAGAGAGGGTTCCAGGGCATGGTTGGCTTGAGGTCACAGGGAAGTCTACAGGAATCTTTGTAATATATAGGTAAGTCTTACCTAGGAATCAGAGCTTTTGCTTCCTCAGCTGTCTCAGGACACAAATTAGCCAAGCATGCCAATTCAAACTTATGGAGCTTCTTCTGGAGCAGTAAACTGTAAGGGAAGACAACAATTTGATGAAATTACAAGACAGAAATATAAAGGAGCTTAAACTGAAGCAAATGTTTATCTTTTTGCACAGTGCTTTTGGCACTGAAGTAATTTTTTTTTCAAGAGAAAACACTCATTATATAAACGCATAGAGGAAAAAATAAAATCCTATCGGCTAACTCCACTTCCCCTGAATTATTCTGCAAAGTCTAGAAAATCCTCCCATTTAATGCCATCAGCTGTCAGTGAAATACTGAAAACAAAGCAGTTCAAGAAGGTTCGACCTGGACAAAGTATAACCTTCCATCAAGAACTTCTGGCCTCCTTAGGAAGACAAAAGGCTCAGAATTAAAGAACAAACCATGAAACACCACTAAAATGTAGTTTCATAAAGCAGGACCAATATTAGGGATGCTAATTCTCTAACACGGTATCCTGGGTTTCAGTGTAGGACGTGCACAAAGTGTTTATTCTCTCACCATCTTCATGAGCTGTTGGAACCAGGTGGGGCAGTGTTTTCCCAGGCCCCTCCTTTGGGCTCTTCTGCTCATGGCCCATCAATGCCTTGCCCAGGACTCACAGGTAACTCCCTCCAGGAGTTATCTCTGTTTAATGGGCCATCAAGGAGCCACTTCATGACTCCTCATCCCATTGTGACATGCTCCACCCAGGGGGAGGAGCCAAGCATTCCCACCTGGATATAATCTGGGATTTGGGACAGGACAAGCAGCTCTTACCCATTGGATTCCCAGAGGAGCAGAGCTCCCAGACCTTTCTACAGGATCACTGCTTCAGGAAGAGCACCTCATCTGGACTGCTTCCACCACCCTAACTAACAGGGTGTCAGGCTGTATTCTGACTCTGTCAGGGCTCTTCTGTACTATTGCTTTTTACTTTATTTTACCTTCTTTCTATTCAATTGTATTTCTGACTTGTAGCCTCTCACAGGTTTTGCTTTCCACCCACCACACCTGGGGTTTGCCCCGGCCCAGCCCCCCCGGTCACCTGCGCACGCTGGCGATGGTCTCCCTGTTCTTGAAGCGGCTGAACCGCGCCGTGTAGTTGAGGGTTTTCATGAAGACCTCCGAGAGCTCCTGCTCGTCCTCGGCGCTCTCGTTCTGCTGCTTGCGGTGCTCCAGCAGCATGTGCACCTCCGAGTTCAGCAGCGTCTCTGCCGTCTCGAACTCTGCGGGAAAAACAGGGAACCCGCCGTGAGGAAAGGTGGAATGTGGTTGGGAAGGGGAATCGCACAAGTTCTGTGTGTAATTTAACTCTGGGTAATAAAGAAGTGAAAATGTCTCTCATGGCAGTTGTGCGAGCCCTTTCAACAAAGACTGGGCAGCATTTCATACTGAAAATGCTGATAAAAATGACACTTGGAATGACAGTCCACGGCGTTTGTCTTTTTGACCATATATTTTACACTTGCAGCCTTAAAATTCAGATTTTTTTCATATCATTATGTTTCCTTCAACCAATTTTGGCAGAAGTAACGCGTGACTTGATAGAGAAAAAAATGTTTGGAACTCTAAAACTCCACAAAATTCAGAAGTGATGCCACAGTCTTCAGAAGTCTCTGAGCTCTTGAAGTAAATATGAATGCTGTTGAATGTTTTAAAAAAGGCTTAATTCACTTGAAAAGTTAATGGATCTACTGAAATTATCAGGAAAAAATTAAACCAACCAATCTTAAAAATTCTCCCCCTTTTAGCCAACTTTGAATTCATTCCTCATCACCATAACCAGTATATGTATTCCAGTAACAAGAATATCTCTCAACATCAGCAGTATGAGCTGCTCAAAGCACCAGGGTCAGAGGCTGAATCCCAGAGTGCCTGACAGAACTTTTATACAAGCAGATACAAGGACTGCTAAAAGGGGCTGGCAACTCTTATTTTGCATTCAGCAGTAAATCAGCTTGGGCTAAACATGAGATTTTAGCATTAAAAAATAGGAAAAATAGTATTTCAGAACTTCCCTATTGCTCATAACTCAATAATGCAGCAATGTGTCCATTCTCCCCTCTCTTTTTTTTTTTTTTTTCAGGGTGGCTGAGAATTTATACTGAATAATTTTCTGAAAACAAACAAACCAACCAACAATGCAGACAGTAAATGTTCATAGTTACCAACTCTGGACCTGGACAGCTGGTTTCCTAACTGCAGCAGTATTCACAGATTTCCAGAACGGCTTAGGCTGGAAAGGACCTTAAAGTCCATCCAGTCCCACCCCTGCCATGGGCAGGGACACCTTCCAATGTCCCAGGTTGCTCCAAGCCCCGTCCAGCCTGGCCTTGGACATCCCAGGGATCCAGGGGCAGCCACAGCTTCTCTGGGCAACCTGTGCCAGGGCCTCACCACCCTCACAGGGAAGAACTCCTGTGTCAAAAACATCACTGAAAAAGCTTATATCAAGCTATAACTTGTCAGATTATATATATATAACTATATATAATATATAACTATATATAACTATAAGCTGATTTATTTATTTTTTTCAATACCGTACGCACACGTAGCGGCCCACCTAAGAACCGCCATATCCTAGCAATCACGAGATCCTTAAATTTATACAAATAATTAATTATTCTGATTTTTAACACTTGGGGCTTAGTAGCTGCTGGAGGGGCCGGGGCGTTCAGCAGCGCCCCGAGCTCGACCAGGCTCGGACCCTCACGGGCGGCCGCTGCCGGCCTCAACCACCACCCGGCCCCGGCCCCGGCCCCGCTCGCACCTTTGGGGAAGACGAGCTGCGAGGCGTCCTCCTCCACATCGGCCGTGCGCGGGTCGCTGCCGCCCGCCGCCATCACCGGAAAGCCGCGGCGGAAAGGGCGGCCCGGCCTCGCGGGGCGGGGGCGGCTCTGCCCGGGGAGGGGCGGGGACGGCTCTGGGCCCCGTAAAGGCTGGAGGCTCTGCCCCCCGTGAGCACTGAGGGCTCTGCCTCCCGTGAAGGGCGGGAACGGCTCTTCCTGAGTGAGGGTTAAGGGTTCTGCTCCTCGTAAGAGCTGAGGGCTCTGGCCCCTGTGAGCGCTGAGGGCTCTGTCCCGGGCTAGGGTAGTGAAGCGCGGCTGTTCCTCCCTCTCTCTGAAGGCGGGGCCGGCTCTGCCCTGGGCGCTGCTGAGCTGAGCAGATCTCGGTTGCCGCTGCGGGGCACCAGGAGAAACAGCGGGGGTAGGAGGGCGGAGTGCTCTCCCAACACAACAGCCCTCAGAGGTGTGTTTAAGCTTGCTTAGTAATTAACTCCTTTTAGAGAGGGAAAGCGGTGGGATGCTGGACGCCGTACGTATGAACAGAGGGCAAATAGCTGTGACAGAACAAGGCTGTGCTAGTCTCTAACAGGAGCCAGCTGGGGTCGGCCTCCCCGCAGGCCCACGAGAGGACACGGTATATTGAGATGCGCCAGGGAGGCTTAGGTTGAATATCACGAACAATTTCTTCACAGAAGGGGTGATTAGAGGTTGGAGTGGGCTGCCCAGAGAGGTGTGGAGTCACCATCCCTGGAGGGTTTAAGGAAAGGTTGAGGTGGCACTCAGTGCCATGGTCTGGGTGACAGGGTGGTTCCCACTCAAAGGTTGGACTCGATGATCTCGGATCCGGGTCTTTTCCAACTTAATTGATTCTGTGATCATGAGCCCAAAGTCTTACAAGGCACGAACCGGGGCCCGAGAGCAGGAGTGTGGGAACAGCACTCATCCTTTGCACGAGCAAACTCTTGTGCTGCTCTGTCCTTTAGGAAATAACCAAAGAGCTCAAACCCGCCCCTGCGCTGCACTGCCCAGGGGCACCTGAGGGCACCGAGGCACCGGATGCATCTTCATTCACTCCAGCGGATCAGGCAGCCACAACCAGCTCCATTTCACTACCAGAACATCCTCCAGCCGGACAGCAAACCCCAGCCTTGGGAAAACTGTGACTGTGCCAGAATTTCCGTCTATCTCACTGTGATTAATAGGCCTCAGACTGTAAGGAGGGAGTATTGACATCATAAATAACACACTTAATAAGGAAGGTTAATTTTCAGGCTATCTAGAAGCAATCTACAGACCCCTAAAAGTCATAGGCAGGCTGAAAATGAGGATATTTCTCCCAACACTGCCAGCAAAATAACTTACGGAGCATTTTCCCTAGAGAGCTCACATGTAAGTGCATAACCAGCCTAAGACTCTTAAAGTAATCATCTTATCAGCCCTTACTATGTCATCCAGTGCCCTTAAAGAAAGACAAAAATAGACTGTTGAAGGATTTATGATGAAACCACTCCTCATAGACTTGTATCTGTGCCTAGGTGAATGGTTTCCTGTATGCTGGGAAAAGGGATGAATGAAAAATAAATTTGAAGAATATGAGGACATCAAATAATAGATTTTTAATATTGGTTATCTGGATAATGAGCATAGCAGAGAAACTGATTGGAAAGTAATTTGCTAAGTGATACAAGCAGAAAGACATTCAGGAAGATGGAATGGAAATATCTTGAGGAACATCTGGCAAATTAAACAATTTCAATTAGGCTTACAAGAAAACAAGGAAATCCATGCCAGATTGAGGAGAGAAACATTTAAAATCACTTGGAATCCTGATGGCTTCTCAAATAACTCGTCAACTCAGAATGCTGTGACTCCCAGAGCAGCAGGTAGCTCACAGAGATTTAAGTTATTAATTTCCCTTTTTGTTTTCCCCCAAGGATCCATTCTACTTAAGTGTACAAAACCAAGATTTTACAGGTACAGTTAAAGAGGTTATCATGAGAGATTAAGTTTATTATCACTGACATGTTTGGTTAAGGTCTCAAGAGCGAAATAAAAACATTCCTGAATGGAAGCTGCTTCCCCCATATCTTTTTTTTTTTTTAGGAATTTAAAAAATAAACTTGTAAAGCCCATAGTAAATATTGTTCAGCTGCTGCAAACAAAAAAATGTAGCAGAGTACCTAACCTTTTGTTATTTCTAAAATGTTATTTTTAAAATGAGGCTTCTTCCTCACTAATAATGACTATTTTGGCATTTATCAACAAAAGATAGAGAAAAGTAAGGTGAGCTAGTCACTGACTAAAGGAACTTTCAGGCAGCTTTACTGATGACATCCTAAAATAAACCTATTGAAAAAAAAGAATACTTGGCCAAACATAATTTATCATGATCAAAGTCTCCAATATTCCATATTCCAGGGCAAAAAGCTTTGATTCTTGCTGGAGACATGGTATTGAGTAGCAGACTGTTAGACAGACCTGCCATGGTAATTCCTGTGTTGCCACAGTTTAAACAGAGATCCTGGAACAACTAATTGCCCCTACACAGACCTTACAAAATGCTCAGCTAAATATCTGTGTAAGCAAATGCAGGAACAGCTAACAACAAGGATATCCTATTACTAGAATAAACCTGGTTTGTAATATGCTTTCCTTTTAATTCATTAGGCAGGAGAAATGTGATTTTTCTAGGAGTTCTTTAAGCTTTCTAACAGTAATGATTCTTTTCCGTGGAGTGCCAGTGTGACAGGAGTAGATCCTTGTGGAGACAACCCCCCACGGAGAGCACCATGTGCCACAGTAACCAGCATTCCACGAGACCTGTGATTTTCATCTGTGTGCTTAAAGTGTAACTCTTCATGTTTAGCTCTTCACACCATTTAACCTTTATTTCTGCCCCATTTAAAATTATATATCCAAAACCATAATGAACGGACACGCATGAGCAAAGTAAAGTTATATTAATATCCAGTAATAAAGTAAAGTAAGACTCTGAACGCAAAACTACATAATCTGTTAAGTTTTTAAATACATGTATGACATTATCAACTGGTTGTGTAATACACAATTTATGCCAGAATTCATCTGATTATAGGAGCAGTCTATCTGACCATAGAAAAAATATGGTTCAACAATCTGGATATTGTTAAATTTGTAGAATTATATACTTGTTTTAAAGAACGTGGTAACAATACCCTTCTGTGCTTGCTGTGCTTTGGGAGTGATTATCAAACATATTCACAAGTCATCTTTTCCCAGACTGACAAAACCATCTCAGGAACTTTCCTATCCTACTGCTCCATGTACTATCAGTGTGCATATTGATTTATTGAGTTGTATAAGTAAGATTTTAATTTTCATCTTCAAGACAAAAATGGCATTTCTGCACCACAGATAAAACAATTTTCTTTTTTGTTTTTTAAAAAGAAATGCTAGCATTCTTCCTCTGAAGTATCCTCTAGAAGTTTCTGCTAACCTTTCTGTAATTTGGCAATTTGTTTTGGTGCTAAATGACTAATTCATTTTGTTTCTTATTTCAAACAGGAGCGACAACAGAAGAAGCTGTTTCCAGGAGAATTATCCTGGTTTATATTTAGCCTGGATTGACCTATTTCAGTGTGCAGTCATATGCACCCCCTTCTACCTGGCCTCATCCTCCCTGGGAGCTGCTGAGTGTTCCTGAGGTCACAGAATGCAACGTGCATGAACCTCTGAGGAAAGAGAACAAAGATTTCATGTCTGATTCAACAGTAAACCAAAAGTAATCAAGTAGGGAAAGCACATGACACTAAAATACACAAATCAAGCCACTGTATTCCTGCCAAAAAGGCTGAGAGGATACACTTGGTAACTCCCCTGGGCACATGAGAGCAGTGGGTGGTGGGGATATGGGTAACTTCAAAATTCAGCTGGAATTCACCTGGAAATCACAGCATCTACCTCACATTGCCTAAGAGATTGACTTTCTAGCCTTCCTAATACCAGCACCTGAAAACAGGTTTTTGCTTTGTAGTTGTACTGGAATAAATGAGCTTCTCAGGCATGCTTAAATCAAAATTACCCTCCCCCTTGGTTTGGTTGGTGGTTTTTTAGGGTTTTATGACTGTTTATTTACACCCAGGGCTGCCCTTCCCAAGAGCCACAAGAAGAAAATGTAGCATCTCTAACTACACAGCTCCCATAGATAAAAAGTTAACAGTTATCTGAACATAAGCCAGAGATCCAATTCAAAACTATTCTACAATTCAGTTAATTCTGTCCCAGAGCAAATATTAAAGCAGTAAGAATTTAAAAGATGGATGTTTTATCCTTCTGAAATAAGGTTTTTAGATCCCCTGAAGACTATAGCCCTAAAGTATGGACAATTTGTTCTCAGTTCATTTTAGAAGACAAAACCCCAAAAGAACGATTTTGAGTTTCAGAAAGATTTACAGTGGTCTGTATGTATGTACTTTATACATTTCACCACCAACTGATAGAAAGTTATTGTCAAGCAAACATTATTTCAGGATACAAAGACACTGCTATGCCATTATTAATGAAATGTAATATTTGGTTTTAATTTTACTACTGTTTTTCCTTCTTTCTTGCAGTAGCCTGTTTGGTTATTGGTGGGTCTCCAGACTGCTGTTACCCCACTCTGGCAACCTCCCTGGTTTTGAACATGTGGTGTCATTTCCAGGTTTGCTATTCATACCTCTAATACACTGTGTCTTTCTAGATGAGAACAATTTCATCTTATCCCCCATAAAGGCTGTGAGAACTCACATAAAGAGGACAGTACAAATAATCTTTATCCATTATGATTTATTCTCTACAATACTTCATTAGAGGATAGAGTTCAATTATTTACACTCAGAAATTATTATATAGGTAGGAGGCAACCAAGTGTAATATAAAGAATTGGTCTGACGTCTCTGCACTGTAGGTCAAAAGAGGTCTCCTGCTTTAACAAAATAAATTAACCAAAAAAAAACCCAACAAAACAACATGTAGTTTTTTGAATACAAACAGAAAACAGCACTAAGTCAGTGAAGACTGCAGAGGTTTGTTAATGTACTATGAAAACAAATTATTCTGTGCAAAGGTTAAAATGAACTCTTAGATTTCCTTATAGATTTTTTTTTTGTTCTGATAAGTTGTAGATATGTGATATTTTGACCATATAACATTCCCAAACTGAAATGGCTTCAGTTCAGACTGACTGTTGAACAACATGAAAAAAGATAATTAAGAACCTCACAGTGGAAACATTTCAACACTGACAGACTCCAGTGATCAAAGACATTCTCCTGTAGTTACTGTAAAACAAAGACATTTCATCATTGCAGTGAGATTATTTATCAATTGTGGTTGTCATGAGAATAAGCCCTTCTAGACCAAAAGGCACTTGCTTCTAAGGATGAGTTAATCCAGATCAAACCAGGTAACAGTTGCTCTGAGGAGCAGCTCTAACCAGCTGTCCCAGCCAAGCAACCACGGAGAAAATCTCAGATCAATTGGCCACTGATTTTGGTTGTCTCCATCTTGAGGCAATTCAAACTACAGCTTGTGCCTACCTCACCTCTTTCATCCTTATGCATAGCTGCCATGTAATGATCTAGAAACGGGATTATTTCCTGAGACCACCTGTCCTTGTCACACATTTCTCTGAGCTGACTTAGCTATTGACACAGTTTTCAATTGATTTTATAGCTGGACCCTTATGGGACTAAAGCTGAGAGGGCCTGTTCCTTGGGCAGCAGATCAGTGTTTCTGACCTGCCAGCTTCTCTTCTCACTGCAACAAGACAAGAACACAGTACATATTGAGAGGCATTTATGTTTTGTTTGTTTTTTTTTTTTAAACAGACTGAGTGGGGAAATAGAAGTGGGAGAGGACAAGACTTCCCCAGTCCCAAAACCATCTGTCCCACTTCAGGCTTAAACCAACCAAGTTACTCAATCCTAAAATTCTGTTCTTTAAAAAAATGACAACTAACCCTCCCCACCCCACCCTTTAGTCATCCCCTAGTCAAAGAAACTGAAATCAGGAAAACACTATACACTGTTGAAGACACAGAACAGGGCAAACACCTGAAAAAGAAACAGTATAGTTGAAAAGCCTGGCACTGTATGCCTGCATGACCAGTCTCACCGAGCGTGCTCAGGGGTGAAGTTTTAGCACCATTTTTTTGCCTTTTTTAAAACCTTTTAGAAATTAAATTCTAACATAGAACACTTGAACAGTAATGAGTGTAGCCCTATGTATCATACTGTTTGACAGCTGAGAGGTGAGTGGTATGCCTGGAGCTGACCCCACCCTCCCCCATCACTACACGGCACCTGGGGGAGCAATTACAAACTGGAGTGGTTTCTAACGAGACTCATTTGTTCTCAGCAGCAGGAAGTCACAAAACAATTCTTTCATCTTCAATTGCTTCTCAACAACATCACAAGGGAAAAGTGGCAATTCGTAGGAATGACCCAATGCAGAAGGAAAGCTGGGTCAATATTGCACCGTTGTCCAGAGGAATCTCCCTCACATCCCTCTCCTCCAGCAGAACCTACGTGAAGCAAAACGGCACAAGTTGTGTCTCGCTTCCTTAGGACCAGGAGCAGCACCCTGCAGTTCTCAGCTTCCTACCAGCCCTATTCCCTGCCATACCATGGCATAATTTCAGGTTTCTAACACCAGCCAATTACAACACACAAGCAGGCTCTAAAGCCGTGTGCAGCCAAACAGCCATGACTCTGCTGTGCACTTGTATTTTCTTCTCCAATCATTACTGACCCTCCAGAAGCTTGGAAAATCCACCAACCAACCAACCCACCCCACCCCAAATTGTATCCTGGAGTCCAGTTATCTCATTGAAAGAGTGTCACAATTTAGAGTTTATGACATCCCTCAATGATGCTGCAGAATAACAACTGATAACTTCCTTTCAGAAGATTATTCCTCATGACCACCAACTGTGGGAGAAGAAACACAGAACGCACACGAGTTTCATGCAGTCTGGGTAATACAGATTTCCCCACTCACTGAGGCTGGATGTGGCAATGACTAAGCTGAGTAAGACAAATCTTACCAGCAAAACTGAACAGCACCATTCCATAGGCCTGGAATAAACTGGAACACTCACAGCCCCTAAGATCAGCAGTCATACTGGCAAAAGTGGCTGTTCTACCAAAAGGAAGGTCCTCAAGGCTGTTACCTTAAATTAAAACAAGTTTCAGTCACTGGTCTCACTTGTATGACTACAGTCAATACGCTGCAAACCCCTCCCCAGCCCTAATCCTATCTCTTACAAATATTTGGAAACAAAATTTGGTCGGAACAGACTGTCCAGGGACACTCAAGGATCTTTTTCTTTGTGTACACAGCACGTGCCATGTCGCTCTCTTACAGGCAAGATAGCTTTGTGTTTCATAGCAGGCTTCATCCCCAAGAATCCAACCTACCAAGGATCTGAACCTTAAAGCCTTCAAGGGTTTATTTAAATAATGGATTAATTTTTCACATGTTTTCTGTCCATGAGGATGGGGTGCTATCCAGATGTTCAACCCTCTCCAATATCATGATGTCCGCCTGTGATGCGTGGGGACTGCAATCAGCTCTCAGTACACAACAGATACCAGAGGTTAAAAAAAAAATTAAAAAGAACCTAAAAAATGTTTTGTTGGACTCCGTTGCCCAGGCTGCCAGGGGAATGCTCCTACTTGATCTGGGGGGCTTCCATAACAAACAACTCAAGTTTCCAGAGTGTCAGTAACACCTAGGAACAGATCAGTCCGCAGCAGCACTTTCGCTCCTAAAGGTCTTCTGCACCTCAAGACAGTTCGTAGGCATGGAGCCCCAATCCAACTGAACCCCCGCTGGGAGGGAAGGCTGAGATAAGGCTTGGGCCCCTGAAGTCCTGTCACGCTCTGGTCCTCCCCCCAGGTCAGTGGGAAGGCAGACTTGGCAACGGAAGCTAGCATCATAAAATGGTGCAGTAATAGAAGTAACTGGACCAGGACGAGGAGGCATCTGCCCCGATGATGTCGTAGCCGTTGGCAGCAACTGGGGAGTGGGACTGGTCATGCAGCCGTGTGTCAGGAGTAATGATTGTAGAGAGGGGGGGCATGAAGGGTGCCATTCTGGAAACAATGCTGGCGGGAGGCCATGTACTCTGCATAACTGATTGTCACCTTCTCACTGCGGTACCTGCGGGGACACGCAGAAAGATAACGTCACACCACGCAACACGGAGGGACCCCATGTGAAACCTGCACCCCACACTCCCCTTCAGCTCACAGCCAGTGATGGCCGACAGGAACCCACTGGTATGAATGACCTGTATGAGCTTCAATTAGCTCCAGAGTCCCAAAAGATGAGTCCTAATCAAGGTGATCATAATGAAAAGAATGCCTGAAGTACAACACAGAAAATAAATGATGGATTTGCATTCTTTTTTATCCACACGCAATGGATGAGAACAGCATGAAAAGTTTGCTGGAAGAAGATTCAATTCCAGTGATTAAATAATCAGTATTTCACTTTTGTTTGTGGTTATCTCCACATGTGAAAAGATAGTGAAAGAAATGGAGAAGTGGGTAAAGTGAGGTTTATTATAGCACATAAATGACTTAGTCCACATTGTACAATCAGGATTCACAAAATGTGAAGTTCCTTTTGAGAGGCTGGAGTTTTCCAAGTTCTTCTAAAGCATGCTAAACAACAATCAGCTACAAAGTGGTGGTGAGTTGCACTAGGACCATACTATGTGAGATTTTAATGAAAACCTTCATCCTGTCACCTCCTGTTAAAGAAAACCCTGCACACACACCTCATTTCTCTAGAGGTAAAGAATTACCTGATAAATTAGTGTTTCTATACAAAATCAGAAAGTCCCAATTTTTACCAACATAAAGGTAGCAGAAACCAATAAGACAGCTAGGGGTATAGAAAAGCAAGCAAATTCTGAAAACCAGCCAAATCTGAGTGTGGTTTGGTTTTAAGACAGCTGTCACCTACAAATAGCTGCAGCATTCACACATGAGCACACTGAGAAAAGGAAGTTCATTGAAAAGATACCAAAAAAAATCAACTTTTTTAACTCTCAAAGGTTCTGCTTCTTTCTGGTTCTTTCACATATATGGTAATATTAAAACCAGTGACACTTCTCTTAGAAAATGCTAACTTCAATCCTGCATGGACCAAACATACTGTGCTTAATTCCATGTGCATTATATGCCCAACACATGGCACTTGTGATTTGGTCTTTCACACTACATCTCTGGAAGAGGCATAAAGATTTACATCAAGCACAGATATTTTAAATCACCCAGAAAAAACTATAAAGTAAAACTAAAAGACAACAAATACATTTACTTACCTGGTAAGTTTAATTGTTTTCCTAAAATCATTGGTAATGGGAGCCTTAAAGCCACCTTTCCTGAGTAAGGAGTCTATGGTCTGGATCTGATCCCAGTCTATTGAAAAATAGAAGCAAGGCAAAATTTTCAATATAAAAATTTTTTTCAAAACCCCAAGAAATGCATTAAAAGGACTCTAGAAAAACAAACAACTAAGCAGGAAACTCTGAGCTTTAGAAATCCTAGTGTTGAACTGGACATATATGACCTGACGCATGCACACTATCTGCACATGCCTACCCCTTTAAACTCATATAGGAGCAGGTCTATGAAAGAGCAATTCCATATTCCATTCCATGTCTTCTTATAAAGGTCTGTGCCTTGCTACTGTTGCAGGGACCCCGAATTTTTTCATCATGTGCCACTTAGCTCCCTTGAAAATAAGATAATACTTAGCTTTTTACATAGACAAATTGGGATTGATGCTCTAGTGATAGCCCAGTGCACTGCTATGTGAGAGATCAGAGTTAAAATTCCTACCTTTAGTCTTTTGCCCCAGAGCCAGGAGGATGCGACCACTCCACTCTGCTAGGTGGAGGAAAGGAGGAGGCAATATTTTGAGCAGTTACCATGGTGACCACTACTCTATTTGAGTGGGAAGTGTGCTCCAGAGGGGCTGTGTTTCTAGCCCTCCTCTGGAGGCTGCTACTTTAGCAAGAATGAGGAGGAAAGTGACTCTCCTGTTGGTGCTGTGCAGCGTGCAGTTATCCTAGTTGGTGGGAGAAACATACAAGAGGAAAGATGCAATGCTGAATGAGGCTGGAAGATCCATACTTTGAGATCATCTACTTCTTCAGCCCTAAAACATTCTGGCACTAAAATACAGCTGTGCAAAGATACGGAATGAGAGACAGGCCAGATGAAAACCCAGCAGCAACTGTATCAGGTGTCAGTTGTCAAGATTAAGCCTGGTGGTTCCATGGCACCACTATGAGGACAGACAGCATTGTATTCCAAGCCCCAAGTCGATAGACTGAAGTTACCCAATTCTGTGGCATGATGTACTGACATGTTTGGCTGCCATCTCAAACCCACCTTGTTCCTTAGCAACCTCAGGTAAATACGTGGCTGTGCGTTTGACACCTTTCTCATTGATGAACTCTATTCTGATCCCATGGATTCCAACCTAGAGATGGAAATGAACAGCCAGATAAGAGGTGTTTGCTAGCACTGAGCCCATGACTGAGTTGTCATTCCCACAAGGCTGTGCATCTCTCTCTCTGGAGTTTGCCTTTTGCCAGGGTAAGGTTATTCTCTTCCCCACTCTCTGCTCTTGCCTGGCAGGTCTCACAAGGAGCTCCCTTAGCCACCCTTCCCAGACAAGCCTCACCAGTGTCCCTGCCACTTCTCCTGTGCTAAGCCTATCTTGTCAGTTTTCCATCTCTTGTGTCATGCAGGAGAGACAAAACCTCTGCACACAAGAATGATGTCTAAAATTACTCAGCTATAAAGTCCATATATATATATTCCTCTTGAATGGAACACATTTCCATGTACAAGGTCCTAAAAACCATTTGTACCTTTGGTCTTAGCTACTTTTTATTTCCAGTTTCTATCTACACCATCAAAATACTTCCCAGGTTTTAATACATGTATTTACACTCATTTCCTATTGAGCCAAGTCCATGAACTACTTTGATGTTTCTTTTATTCCCATTCAGATCCCCCCAGCCAAAAGCATACTGCTAGGCCATCCTTTTCCTTCCTTCCTTCCTTGCTTCTAGTTTTCCAGCCCCATCTCTTCTATTCCCAGTCTCTCCTATCCCCATACACCCCTATAATGAAGGAGATACATCACCATGTACTAACCCGAACCCGAATGGAACGAGAGAGTGATGCAGAGTTCCAAATGCACCTGTTCTCACCTCCCAGTCCAGGTAGTCACTGGCATCCTCAAAGTTAGTGAGGAGGGAGACAGAGCAGAAGAGTTTGGGCAGCTCCTCACGGGTCAGGGGGGGAAATCGGCTGTCCTTAAGTGCACTAAAGGGAAGAGAAGACATATCACCCAATACAAGCACCAAAATAAAGTGTCAGATGCTCAGTTATTCCCCTTTTGATTATGCCTGCATGAAATATGTTTCTCTGCTACTGCAGAGAAAGTGATTTGCATCTCTCCCTAATCTAATGAACTGTAATACCAGTGGCAAGCTTCCTGATGCTGTCCAATGCCTACTGCAGGCAGAGAGAAATTACGTGCTACAGATGTCAAAACTGTTAATGTGCAAGACAGATTTGACAGTAGCCTTAAAACGTCAACTGCAACTCACACTTTGCAAAGATGTTCCACTACATCCTGATACATCACCTCACTATCATACACTCAGGTTTATTTCAGTATGAATCATACTACATTGAACTATGTTGATCCAATATCCTAACACTGAATCCTCACAGACGGATCTTCAGTGAACAAACTAATTTCACATTTATTTCGTTTTTGACAGTTACCTGGTTAATGTATATTCCCTGAGTCCTGAGTGAAGATTCATGGCTGAGAAGGTCCCGATGCAGCCACGAAGCCGCTTGTCTCGCCCCGTCTTCCACGTCACAAAGAGTGGACTGAAAAGGCAAAAAACCAAAAGAAACCCTCCAGCCTCTACAGATACTTGGTTGCTAAGGGGAGACAGGCAAGGTATGAAAGAGCCCCTCTGCTTTCTCTCCCTCCAGTAAACACCAGCAGGCAGGTTTGCTCACCTGCTATCAGCAAGAACAAAACCTCAAAACCTCATGCCCACACCGCCCACATGCAAACCCCAACACTTCCCTCCACCTTTTCAGCACACTCCCTCCTCTCCAGCAGACTCTGGAAATCCTCCATGGACACTTTCCTGGACAGATTCTGTGCTGTCTTCTAGTGAGTGAAATGGTTATTTGATCCCACTGATTACCTGTCAGTATTGGCCTCACTTTGTAGCATCCACTAGTTTCCAGCATAGGTCACATAGAAATCAATATAGATGATGCAAGTTAGTTCTTTATACTACCATTTCTATAAATCAGATTTGCAATAAAAGCTTTTCTTTTTTTCCTTTTAAGGAGTAAAAAGAAATCCAGACTACTTTTTCTCCCTGTTATTTCCATGAGGATCTGACTTCTGGGTCCATCCCCAAGGCTCAAGCAGTTTATATCCACATCTTTTGCTTACCTGACATTTGATTTGTATTTACACGTATTTTCTCCTGTTGAACACATAGCTAAAACACCATTATTCCTACTCAAACATCACCTGGATTTCCACTTTCCTGTCTACCATCATGATTTTACAGGCATAATAGTAGATTCTCAAACTCAGCAGGCTCATTTCAAGCTGCTAAATTACAACTCATGATTCGGCCTTAAAGAATAACAAGTCAAAATAATAGAGCTCTGTGAAGAGATAAACAGGTGAAGATGACTGTGAATATTAAATACAAAAAAATTAACTTCTGCAGAAGTGAGTGAATTTGCAAAGAGCTGTAGAGAGAAACACTTAAAGGACAGTGGTGGTGGCAGCTCTACAAGAATGTCCAAACATCTGCAAAATTCTGTAAGGCAACTGATAATGCTGACCTAATTATAAAAGCAGGATGAGTGATTCTGTGACTTGTTCAGAGTACTGAATACAAGACATCAGTCTGTGGGTTTCTGTTGAACTTTAAGTAATATGATAGAATAGGATTTTCTGAGATTAAAAAAACATTGACAGGAGTTTTGAACCATCAAGACCGATTTGACAACGTAGCTCAGACACTTGCTTTCCTTGAGCTCTTGAAGCTCTTGTAACCAATGCACCTCTGCAGCAAACCTTACAAAAATACTGAGAATTTCTGTTCAGGCAACAAAACCAGCATGGAGAGGGGGTGATTTCTGAAACACAGCAACAGAACTTCTGATGTCTAAGCAGTGAGAACATAATTTAAACTGTAGTAATAAATCAGTGCCCAGTGACGTTCCTGAGAGCAACAATGGAATTAAATCCATCACAGCACAAATCCATCACTCAGGATCTAGTTACCAGCTGTGACCAATGGTAAAAATACTGCCTAAAAGAGCAATTAGCCCTTGGGTGATAATTGTGAAGGACTTTGCCCACAGAGGAAGTGGAAACATCCTTCCAACATCCAACAACCTTCTGGCTGGCTTGACCAAGACAGGGGATTTACTGTTCTAGTTTTCCAGTAACACTTCAAGGCACTTGCAGGATATAATTTCTCTACATTTTCATCTATCATATAGAGAGGAAGAGCAAACAGAAAAAGAGTGTAAGAAAATACATTAGAAAACTTGAAAAAAAAATTACTAAACTTACACAGGAGATCTCTGAGAAACACTGTCACGAGTTCAGTGGAAATTTACTTTAATCTAATAAAAGTTTTGAAAGTACTGCTCAGTCTATGTGACACTCACCCCAAAGAAAAAAGGCAAGGGAGAACATAAAAACCTTCACTCACAGAATACAAATCTAAGTAAATTCCCCTTCAATTCAAATTGCAGGTTCACATTTTCAATTTACCTCTTTCCCCTTCCAAAGGGAAAAAAAAAAATCCCATAACCCATCTTTCCACTGAGCTGCAACACAGCTTTATGCATCTATAATAGAAGAGATATTATCAGAGGGGAGAGGATAATTGCATTCAGAAGGCTGTATATTTTAAAATACCTTAAAGCACATTTAAAACCATTTTTCATTGTGGTCAGAACAACTGAGGCATAAAAAGAGATATGATTCTGTACACATAGATAAAATTTCACTATTTTCACTGCAGAGAAGATGATGTTTCTGTCTCTGAAGAATAAATGCACTCAGCAAATTGCAGGTGCAGCTGACAATAAGCCCATTGTTCCAGAGCCCCTCTTTGAAAAGTGTTATTTCCCAGATGTACTGAGAAAAGTCACAACAATCTTTTGTCCATGCTCACCCAAGAGCATTTACTGGTACTTTGCAGCCATATCCTCAGTGGATCATGTCAACTGTTTCTTCCTCAGCCACAACATCCCACTTTATATGTGTTTGATGAGGGCTTTTAGGCTGAAAGGGGAATTTCAGCAACTAAAAATTAGCTTCATCAATTGTAACTACAAAGGGAATTTTAAAGGAGAAAAATACAGTTTGTTTGAAGCAATACTAGGGAAAAACCTGTTACAGAACAGATCTTATGATGCAAGGAATCTCATTATTTGCCTGGCATGGCAACTAGAAGCTTCCATGTTTTAGCACCAGTCTGTAATACCTACTATTAAAAAACCAGACTGAAGTACGAAAGTAGAAAAGGTAACCAATTAACCACTTGCATGGGTTCCAAATTGTAATTACCTGCAGTAACCTGAAGAGTAAAGGGGATATTTCCTTTCTCTGCCAAGTTAATTCAGACATAACTGCAAGTCTTGCAATGCCACTGTCTTTCCTGTGATCTGTGACCATCACTGCTAACATTGGAATAAGGGAACTTTCCTTCACAGGTATCTACCAGCTCCATAATTCCCACCAGGAGTGTTGTCCATGTGCACATCCCCTCGGGCTGGTGACTGAAATTCATGGTGGTTCTCAATCCACAACCCTGTAACTTGCATGTTATTACACTGTTTATGCCCAATCCTGACCTTACACCTGCTTTTATCTATACTTTAAAGTCCAGCACCAGTTTAAAAACCAGATTAAGAACAGGCTCTGCCTCTTTCTATTCAACAGTCTCCTCTCTGTCCGTCCATAGAGACTTCAGGTATAAACCTTTGTTTTGTCCAAAGATCTCTTACATTGACACTAATTATGTCATAAAAGGCCACAATACAAATTATTTCTGTATTTTCACTTTGCTTACTCTTGTATTGGATAACATTTGGTTTGAAGTTCATCACAAGACTGTCTCAAGTGGGGCTGTTCTTCCTTGTGTGCTGCTCTCCAAGAGAGCAAACCCCATGTCTTTCCCTGGGGTACATCCAACTGTTTCTTGGGAGTAACAGCATAAATGCTGGAACGCAAGAAAATCCAGGTAAGCATTTGCTGACAGGGGAAGAGAAGGGAAGGGCTGGTTATGCTTTGTTGGTGTGCTCATCTAAAAGACTTGTAATTATGAGCACAGAAATAACCAGTGAACAATTTTTAACTTTTCAAATCTGGGCATAGAATTGAACCAGCTGCTATTCCCCAAAGGACATCCTTTTTGAAACTATCCAACAGAAAAAGCAACAAAATCCGGCCAGAGATCTCCTCTGACACCAAAAGAATGCAGCTCTGTAAAACCATCTCTCTTACCAGCTTAACAGAACAACAGCAAATAACCCTTTGCATTCCAAGTGACAAAACAATAAGCAGACTGACATCAAATGTTCTAAAGGGAGCCCACTTGGCCTAGGTATGAATACCAGAAATGTTTCAGCCTGGGGAGCCCCTGGAACTGTTTGATATCCTGGTGCAGAGCATTTCTCTATTCATTTGTATTTACAGTATTAAACAGCTTAGTCTGCAGCAGCATTCAGAACATGTATCCATAATCCAGCTGGAATAATAACTGCATGGAAGCACAACCTACATCCACCCTGACAGCACAAAGGTGGGCAGACACTAAATACACACAAAGAAAGTCCTTGACCTGTTTAAGCCATTGTTCCTTACATCAATTTAAAATTCATTAGCTTAAATTAAGGCTGTCAGCAACTTTTTATTTTATCTGTTGTTCTGGAGGAGGCCCTGGAGGAGTGTCAGAAGGTCCATCTGTCTTTGATCTTTCCCATATAATTCTTTCAACAAACATTTTAACATTACCATTTCCTCAACTATGCAGTCAACCTTCAGATAAACATTAGCTAAATCTCACCAAGGGGAAACAGCTTCAGAAATCCTTCTTTTCGCTTCTGCCCATACACATCTCCTTTCCTCCTAACCTTGGCATCGCCCTTGGAAGTTAACTGTCTTGGCAGTGCTGGGTTCATGGCTGGACTCAAAGGTTTTCCCAAACTAAATGATTCTACTTCTCCCCATAGTGCCCAGCTGGCATTATCTCCCTAACGCATCTTCTATGATTGGTAATTTTTCAATTCCCCTCCCTGCTAAACCCATTCACTTGGACAGCTGAAAAAACTTCTTTGAGTGTCCTTGTCCAATCCTCACCAGCCCAGCATTTGTTTCAGGATGAACTGGAAACTTGTCTCAACTTCAACTTCTTACTTTATTCCCTTTCCATTTGCTTTGCAGAAGGAAGTCTCTTCCCTTCTCCAAGTCAGGGTCTCACATTAGAAGCTGGAGCTTCTTCAAATTAATGATGTTACTGAACTGGTTTTTTAGTACATTTTTGTAGGTGGCACTGCTCAGTTAATTTTTTGCAGAGGAAGCTACTTATAAAGAAGGGGGCAAACTTTACCAGAACATCACCATGAAGTGGGTTTGCACTCCTCCACAGAGAACAGAGTGCCTTGTGGCACACACACCATACTGAGCTGAAGAAGCACCACACCTCTTCACACTTGGCCCAGCTCTCTTAGAACTAAGCATTTTCTCTCTCAAAGGACACTCTTTAAAGCTCACTCACCTCCACCAACAAAGAACACTTTCATCTGTAAGTGCATCAGTGCGCTTACAGTGCATCCTTTTGCTTCCAGCAGACAAATGTCCCATCTTTCCCAACACAAAGTAAGGAGCAAATGTCTCCCTTTCTCCCTGCACACCTCTCTTCTCCCTCCCCAAAGGAAACCCTTCACCCTTCCCCAGCCAAACCCCAGCTCTGGAGGCTGTTTCCCAGCTTTGCTCCCACACAGGGATGTACTCACTAGGGGTCATTGGTGAATCGAGGGAGCCGTGGCTGAGGGAACCCGTAGAGATGACAGTAGAGTACATCAAAGCAGTAGCAGCACATCTCTGCTGTCACCACCAGGTTCTTGGTGCTGTTGGCAGTTCCATTGGGCCGAGAAAGTGGGCTCAGAGCTCCTGAAGTGGGATTCATTCGAGTAATCGGGGAGTTTCCTGGGCCCAAAGTCAAGTCAGATACGTTCTCCCTTCCATTATTCCCATCTGTGTGCTGGTGGTTCTGAAGAGGACCTGAACTGGAGCTTGGTACAGTTGTGGTCTGATTCCCATGACTGTGCGTTCCACTCCCAGACAATTTGGGCTTCTTCACCCCACAACAGCCAGCTGCCAGCTTGGGCTCAAGTGGAGGAACACAGCGTCTTTTTCCCATCCTGCTTCAAAACTCGCTGCCTGGAGCACTGCAGAACCCTGCCATGGAGGGGTGGGGAGGGGAAAAGCATTACACACAGAGTTACAGGTGAAAAACCAACAGCTGCTTCCTTGTTTCTGCTACAAACAGAGGAAGAAAACACCCCAAACCATGAGACCAAACACAGCATCAAAGCCAGCTCAGCAGGATGGGGTTTTCACACATAAATTGGAAGAGTGTGGACACAACATGCATGCAATCACACTTCCCAAGGTACTGAACACTTTAATAGGTGGTTCATCACAAAAAAAAAAAATGTAACCAGATTTCCCATAAAAAGAACAAAACTGTGGAAAAACAGGAAAAAAAAAATACTTGGGACTACAGATACACCCTATCCACTACTTTTCCTGCTCACCCATTCCTCCTCAGTCAATGCCTACACCAGCAGCAAAAAAGTGCAATTCCCTTCCCCGACAGTAGCCCAAAATGACACCTTTGGGGCTGGACTCCCAGGGGTGTTGCCCTTGATTCAGCACTGGTGAGATCTAAGAGGAGCTAAAAGCACTGAAACCACCATTTTCTAAACTACAGACTATTTTCCAGACCACAAACTGGAATCTGCAATTACTTTCTGGGGACTGGGTGAATGAACACAGCTCCCAAATAAACATGCAGGGGGTACAGACAAGAGGAGCATGACAGGAAGAGCTGAAGCCAGCACGGTCTGAACAGTGGACAGTGATAACAGCAGGAAACAAGCATGGTACAAAAACCCCAACAACCCAGAAGAGTGTTTTGCCTGCAAAGACCAGAATATCAGCTCATGCACCACAAGAAGGGGCGGAATAAACACGGGGAGGGAGGGCTGTGCAGACAGAGATGAACAAACATGATAGGCAAGGATGACAGGTCAGTGGCAGGAACTTAAACACCAAGATCACCATGAGATGGGAATACAGCGGGGAGAGAAAAGCCGCCTGTCAAAGGGGGCTCAGAGCACGTCAGTCACAGAGAACAGCACGGGGACTGGAGTCACACTCGGCTCCAGAGCAGCCCCCCAGCCCTGCCAGGCTGAGAGATAAACACAGCGCCGGGGTGAGGGATGACACGCACTGAAATCCAGGCTGTGACACCTCCCTCCCTCCTCGGCACGTGCACAGACAGTGAACTTTATCGGTGAAGTTTCATCGGTCACGGCGGAGTCACAGGACTCCGAACCGAACCAGAACCGGGTAAGGGCTGTCGAGAGGCGCACCTCGCATGCCCGCAGTGCTCGCTCTGCTTAGGAATCCTCGCCTCAAGGATTCAGAAGGATCATAAGGAACAATTTACAAGACCTAAGGAAAATTAAAATTTTTCCTTTGATCTCCACTTTTGCAATAACGATAAAATTAAAAAAAAATAAAAAAGAGAAAAGAAATCAAACCAGGCAAAATAAAAGCATAACTTTGACAAAGCAACCATGAAAATTCTTCAGTGCCTATTAAAAGTGACCTGCTCTGGTTCTGAGGGTGCTGAGCCTTACGAGCCTTCCCCAGTTACCACTGACGGCTCAGCCGCATTGGGGAGGATAAATCATTATTTATTTATCTGGAAGCACAACACTTGATTAAAGATCGGAGACGTGGCGGGGGCAGGGGGAGCGTCCCTCTCTCCTCCCCTCCTCTGCAGCAGGGCCTAACAAAGGCGGCCGCCGGCCCCGGCCCCGGCCCCGCTCCCCGGAGCGCCCCGCGGGCGGGCGGGCAGGGGGCACACCGGGGCACACCGGGGCACGGCGGCGGCGGGACGGGCCCCGGGCTCCGCACACAAACTTTGCGGGGTGTTTGGGGGGTCCTGGAGCCCCGCCGGCGCCGGCCCGGGGACCCCCCGGGGACCCCCCGTGCCCCCGGCCCGACCCCCCCGAGCGGCGCCGGGGCCGGCAGGGGGCGCCGCGGAGCGGGACCCCCCCTGCGGCCTCCCTCGGCCCGGGGCGGGCGGGCGGACCCGAGGGGGCCCCTCCGCCCCCGCCTCCCGCACACCCCGGCGGGGTCACCCACCTCCTGCACCCGTCCCGGCTTCTCCTCCGCCTCAGCCCCGCCGCCGCCGCTGCTGCCCCGCAGCCTTCTGCCGCCTCATGGGGCCATGGGCCTGGGCGAGGCTCCCCGGAGAAGCGGGCCCGGCGGGCGGGGGAGCGGGCAGGGCCCGCCGCGGCCGGGGCTTCCCGGGGCGGCCGGAGGACCGGAGCGAGGCCGCGGGCAGGTCCGCCGCTATCCCGGCAGCCTCCTCCTCCTCCTCCTCCTCCTCCCGGCCGTGAGGTAATGAGGGACGGACACTCATAGTCCGCCAGCCTCCCGGCGGCGCCAACACCACCAAGGCCCTGGGGCGGGCGCTCTGCCCCACAAGGGAACCATAGAGACGCGCGCTTCCGCGACCTCCCCGTCACGTGAGCACCTCACGAGCAGGAACAAACAGTTCCGGGAACGGGGACGTCACTCGGCGGCAGCGCCGCGCTCCCATTGGCCAGCGCGGGGGATTACGACATTAGGGGTGGGGCGGCAGGCGGGGAGCGTCCATTGCCGGTCAAAGCGGGGGAGTCTCTCCCCCCCTCGCTGCCCGGAGCGTTGGTCTGGCCCGGCGCGCTGAGGGCGGGTCGGTGCGAGGCGGGAGAGGGGTCGGTATGAGGGGCGAGCGGGGCCGGGGCGAGGGGAGAGCGGGTGGTCGGTGTGCGGGGAGAGCGGGGTCGATGTGAGGGGAGGGCGGCGCTCCGCCCGGCCCTGAGGGGGAAGAGCTCCAGCCGCTGCCACGGCTTAGGTACAGTTTGTGACAGATTCATGGCAGAGTCATAGACAGCACAACGGCACCAGCGCAAAAATTACTTTTTTAGTATTGCCAACCGCCAGCGGGGAAATCCTTCCCTCCATCCTTCTTCCACAGCACCATAAAAACCAAAGCGCAGAGGTAGTTACTCCGTCAGGGGTTTTAGGACATCTCGCAGAGACAGAGGCCCTGCACTCCCCCCTGAGCGGGCTGTGTGGCCGCGGGCGGCTCGGGGCCCCGCAGGGCTGTTGGCGCTTGGCACACATGAGGGATGGTACACTAAAAACCACAGAGCTCACTGCTAATTCACCTGGGCAAAACGAAGAGCAAACTTTGCATATCCCGGAGTACCCACACCGCACATTCAACCCCAAGAGACAAACCGGCTGAATCGTTTCAAGGCTACAAAATGGAATTAATGTCATTTCTCATAGAAGCTTAAGCAATACATAAGAGGCATAAAAATATCAGTTTGAGAAATCTGATTGAATGTCAGTGCGTCTTACTTTTCTTGCTGTTGAATAGAATCACAGAATGGTTTGGGTAGGAAAGGACCTTCCAGCTTGTTTTGTTCCACCTTGTACAGTTTGCCAGGGCACAGGAGCAGCACTGTAATTACTGCCATTCCAAGGTTATGGAACAGCAGCATCATTTTAAGTCTAGATGGCAGCCTTGAATACCAACTTATGAAAACTAAGGTTACAAAGAATCGGGTGAGAATACCCAGAACAGATAAAGAATGAGTTCTTAACTTTTGCAGTGTTTAAAAGAATCCTCCCCTCCCTTCTTCCCCCCCCACATACCTCACTCTCTGCTGGAAATGCCTTGGATTGCACATAAAACCCCTTTGCCAAGATACGAAACAGTTCCCAAGTCTAAAAAAGTCCACTTCATAATCACCAGAGACCTTCTTGTAGAGTCCTTAGGAACCTGGGAGTGCTGGCTCTGTGTTTTATTACCCTGACAACATCAAACAAATACTTGACCAGCTGTGCATGCTGTTCTGTTCCTGAAGCACAGGCAATGTAAGGTGACTGCAGCAGTTTAATTCCCACCTTTTCTGGTTTTACCTCTGCTTTTAATTTCAACATACACACACAACTACTGTA
Organism: Zosterops lateralis; assembly: GCF_965231275.1. Taxonomy (NCBI): domain Eukaryota; kingdom Metazoa; phylum Chordata; class Aves; order Passeriformes; family Zosteropidae; genus Zosterops; species Zosterops lateralis. The sequence continues at coordinate 22,428,581 of NC_139770.1, forward strand.
ACTGTCCTAATATTATCTTAGAATTGCATCTTACAATGGAAGTGGTTTCATCTGACCAAGCAAAATCAAACTAGTATGAAAGATTACCATCCAAAGCTGAAATAAACTTGGTTTGTATGTGTTATTAAAAACGAAAACAGTGTGATTATGGACATTCTGCTTACTTCTCTAATTATAAAAATCAAGAAATAAGAATAAATACTATATTTTCACTCTAAGTTCTGAAAGAACTCAGTTCTGAATAAAGGCAAGGTAACACCACTGTTATTAACTGGATGAGCAAAAGAATATATTCTTAACAGAGTTAGTTCATGACACTGAAGTTTCCTGCTGAAGAGACTAAAAATGAACTGATTCAGCAATTTTTCGAAAATATTAAGGGTAAATGCACAAGTGCATGGGGGATAATCCATATTTCACCTTTAGGATGTGAACTGGGAACTGCATTACTCACCCTCCACAGCACAGGGTGCTGGCTGGTTCCCAACATGCTCTTTCTTCTCCCCTCAGGCTTCTTCCAAAGGTGCATTTTCCAGTCTACAGCTTGCAGAGTTTCACTGGTACAAAGGCACAGAAACTGCTCACATACAAAACCCTCCAATTGCTTTATTCATGTTTTCAGGATGTATGTGGTACGTACAATAAACATTACACCAGCTATGGCACCTCTGCTGCAAGAGGCGCCTCAACACGAGTATCCCAGAGCACCAACACAGACACAGACACTACAATATCACTTGGAAATGATTTCCCCCCCCCCCCGTTTTTTTTAATCCTTTTTATTTAAATCTTGACAGCTAGGACTTGTGAGCTGTTGGAGATTCTTTGTGGCAGATCCCCTAGTGCAGTGGCACTGGTGTAAGAAGGCTGCTTTAGACACTGGAAGGTCAGAATGAGAACTGAATGGCGTAACAGAAAGAGGTGCCATTTCCACTGCTGGAAGCTTGGCTGCTGTCTGGGTCCATAGCTGTGTGTCAGCCTCCTGGAGTCCCCTGCACAACCTCCTGCCTGACAGCTGTGTCCATACCTGACACAGCAGGAGTTAAACAGTGGGACTGGAAAGACTTTAAAAAGGGATGAGCCTGAGAGAAATCTTTGTTCATTATGACAAGATCAAGGACAATCCCTTCAGGTCACCAGGCTTCACATTGTCCATCTGTTCCCTAAACTCACCCTTTTTTATTCCAATGCTCTGCTTAAAAATAAACCCAAACTACAAAAAGGTTCAGCTCCGTTCTGTACACGTTCTCCATTGCCAAAGTCATTAGTCTGCATTCAAACCTTCTCCTTTCGCTTCAATTTGGACACTTTCTTGACAGTTCCATTCTTATTTAGAAGCTTCAAAACACGATCCTTGTGATCCAAGACCTTTAGCATGGAGTCTCGAGCCTCGTTGATTTGATCCATCACGAGTTTACACCTCTGCATGTTCCCCTGAAAGGAAACACTTGTCATTAAAAACAGAATGCCTGCTCTAAGCACTGCATTCCCACTTCCCTACTTGTGCCCCTTGTAACTGATGACACAGGAAGTGAACCCACATGGGGTTTTCTTAGGTCAGCTTTAGCTTCTACTGACAGCAAAACTAAGGGTTCTGTAACTAAGGGTTTGGTTTTGGGCTGAGAGGCCACAGGACCCACCTGTATCAGCTCATTGATCCGATGCAGGTCATCGTCGGTCGCTGCCTTTTTCTTCGGAATGAGTCCCTCCTGCAGGGCAGTCAGTCTCTCATACACATCGTGCTCCAGGTTGGTCTAAAAGACATCAGCCCCTCATGAGAAGAGTCACTGCCAGGCTGGCAAAGACTCGCTTATGTTAACAAAGCTACACAGAAACAGTGATCATTCATTCCCCTCTCAGCTGCTCTCTGTCAGTGATTCAGAAAATAGAGCCTCTGACAAAATGTGGCACTATCATTCCTTTTAACATCCTATTTACGGGATTGCTCCTCTTCTGAAGAAACATGGATCCTACCACAACTGCTTCCCCTACTGCTCACAATACTATTCCAGGAATGCAGAGGTTTTGGGGAGTTTGGTGCTAAAATGCAGAGCACCTACCTCACCCCCAACCTGAAACAGAAGCATCCAGGAATGTGGATCAGTGCTGCCTCCTCAGATCAGCCGCACCATCCCAAACAGACGCTTCTTCAGACCTGTGCATCAGCAGGAGGGAGTTGCCAGTTTTGATCATCTGTACAAAATACATCAGCTCTTATGTCTGGATCAAAACCAACACTCCAAGTTTCCAAGCCACTTATGCCACATTCCTGAGAAAGGGGAAAGCATGTCCCACTCCCTTTGGGCACTACACACCAGCTCCTTTAGGGCATCCCAGTGTACTGAGTTTGTGAGAATGTCTTCCTGCCTTACACAGCCTCATGTTCCCCCATGTTGCAGGAAGCTCCAAGCCCCATGCACCTACCAGCTGTAGGAGCTGAGCTGCACAGAGATGGACCTTCCACCCTTGTGCACGACAGGACACACCCTTCTGGTTGGCAATCTCTTGCAGCATGGCCTTCTTCTCTTCTGTCAGCAGGAAACACAAGAATACAGTACTCAAACTTCGGGAGTTGGCCAGGCCTCTCTTCTCAAACAACAATAACCCAAGTTTTGCTCCCCCCACATCCTAATAAATGACAATGAGCAACATTTTGATTCAGACAGGAAATTGACTTCCCATCTGCCATGTACCTGACTACTGCTCTGACTGACAGGTTATCTGTACTTCCAAAAACATTATATCATAACCATTTTCTTCTCATTTAAAGAATGTAGTGCCCAATGTTTCAAACATCTGGCACAAACAAATGGTATATCTTGTGCTACTTCTACTCTCTTAGATGTATTTGCACAGTTGTGAAAACCCAGTTTGCTTAAAAATTCTAAAATACTAGCTAAGAAGTCTGGAAGACAGTATCTGATCCCTGTTTTCCTTGTAGTAAGTAAAAAAGTCTTGTTTAAAAGCCAATTTGTTACTGGACAAGACTAGTTACACTAAATACAGAATGTCTGTGATCAAACTGGGCAAATAAGAAAACTCCACTGCAGCTGATCAGCACAGCACATCACTGTGATGAGGATACCTTTTGTGAGCAAGTTTCTACCACTGCACGTGAGCAGATCCATCAGTAACCACAGCATTTTTTCATTTAGAGAACCACAGCTCCTCCTGTGTGACCCCTCCCTCCCCTGTGCCCGTGTGGGGCTGACCTTTGACGCGGACGTCGCTGTATCTCTGGAAGTGGTGGTAGGCGGCCTTCCAGGGGTTGCGGTAATGCCGCAGCAGCGTGATGGGCGGCCGGGGGCGCACGGGCACGTATCGCACACCCTCCTCGTCTGCAGAAACATACACAGCTCCCTTATCATACAGGATGGAAAACAGGTCAGCCTCCACAAAAACCCCAGCAGCAGATCAGTAAGTCCCACCTAAAGTTATGGTTCACCTCATACAGAATGTGTGTTGAGAAAATCAATTTTCCCTGACGTTTTCCCAGCCTTATACAAAAAGTGGTGAAGAACAGATACTTGGATTCTCTACTACTCATATTTAGGAACTGGGAATGTGACGGAGCACCTTATCTGAGAAAGTACAGACCCATGAATAAGAACAAAGACATCAGAGATGTCATTACCTATATACTCCTTTGGAGGAGACTTTCGCTTCTCTGCCTTCACCAGCAAACTTTTGGCAGTGGATTTCTCATCATCAGTGCTGTTTGTTTCCATCATGTCCCCTTCCTCTGTGGAGATGACATGCTGCTGCTTACGGGGTTTCTTCCTCGGTGAGGCACCGGGGGGCAAATCGCTTGGAGGCATGGAAAGGTTGTTGGCCAGCAGTGCCAAAGATGGAGACACAGTGCTCGTAGTCAAAGGAGGGACTGCTGAGAGGAAGGAAAGAGAAGAACCCAAACCATCAGCAGTGGGAAGACAATGCATTGTTTGAACACTACTTCCAACAGTAGTTCCTGTTTCAGCACAGTGTGAGGAGTGTGATGGGTACCAACAGGCCAGATATTAAGCCAGCAGTAATTATTAGGACAAGCCTATAAGCCTTTAGTGTCTCATATACATAAATGTGAGAGCAGAATTGTCCCTCGGTTGCTTTGTACTTGAAGCTTATGTTAGTTTAATGTTACAAAAAGGAGTCATGCTAACATCTGCCTGTGTTATTTTAAAAAAACCCTCTTTATGAACACCAGCACAGGTCACTGTCATAGTAAGCAAATCCCTACTCTCTCGTGATAGGAGAGCCAGATGGAATCAAAGCAGGACTGCAGCACTCTCTTTGCAGGAGTCTGCTTGTACTGCCAAGCTCTCAGCACTGCTCAGCAGGTCACTGCACCAACCAAAACACCTGTGCAGCTGGCAGCAGCATGGCAGGTAGTCTGAGGGAACACTCCCTGAACTTGGAGGGGCAATCAGCCATGACTAAGGCTGCAGCACAAAATTTCTGGGATGGGATCTCTTGACAATTTGGCCACAAATGGCAGGAAGAGACAGAAGAACCCCAAAGAGCTCAATGCTATCTGCCGATGCTCCAGACACATCTGCAGCAAGGAGTAGCTTTCTCACAGGACAACACACAAGTTCAAGGAGAGTGATAAAACCAACAGCTAAACCTGAACTCTGAAACCCATGAACTTTGCCACTATAGAGTGCCCAATGAGATCCATAGGGATTTGAGTTTACTGCCCACACCATTTGATAGCAACTATGGCCAAGCTGGGTAAGTAAGGCAATATAATGAACATTTTGAGAAGTCCTAGAGAAAAAGATGCATGAATCACATGAGGGCCCTAGGAAGTCCTACTCTGGCCATGAATTCCTCACATAGAAGAAAGGCCACAGGACCTGAACAGCAGGATTTGTAAACAAACTGAATTTAACTGAGCTGTTCCATAATATGTTGGTATCAGTGCTGAGCATGTGCATTTTAGGCAAGGAATTCCCACAGACTCTTTGGAGTTGGATCATTTGAACACGAACGAAGGAGCCACAACAAGAAGTGATTTCATGGCAGATTAGGAAAAAGGCAAAAAAGATCTTTATAAAGCATATGGGAACTCTGGTGTTCTGTACTACCCATGGAAGAGCTGTCCTTACATTTTAAAGATGAAACTGTTGAAATCCTCCTAATTCCTCCACTGTCTCAAAGACCAAAAAACCAAACCTGACGATTCCCAGCCACCTACCGGATACGGGTCGCATGATGTCCATGGGTTCCATTTCCTCTTTGATTTTGATCTCCGGCACCACAGGGCCCAGCACTGCTGACAGAGCCCCACTCATGGTGGATGGAGGAGCAGGGGCTGCCACGATGGTGGTGGAGGTGGGAGGAGCAGCTGGAACAGCCCCTGGGATGGTGGAGAGGGCTGCTGCCGGCTGGGAGGTGGGGCTGGCGGCCGCGATGATGGTGGGAATGGCTGAGGGCGGCTGCTGCGAGCTTGGGGGCACCGTGATGCTGGGCTGCTCTGCACCCTGGTTACACACTGCCTCCATGGACACAGGGACTGGGGTGGCCATGGACACGTGGATCTCAGGCTTTGGCTTGCCACTGCAGCACAAATAAAAGCAAAGCAAAGTGAAGTGAGCTGTAACTTGTGGGCTTGGTATTTTCTGAGCCTGAGAATTGCTGAGCTCTTCCCAAGGGAAACTTCTCAATAGTTTTCCTTTTCCCAAAACAACCTTGTGTAAACGATATTCCTTTCGCATAACAACAGGTGTTGTTTCCTGTTTCTGTTACTGAGCCAATGGGAGAGGTGTCAGTCCTATGGGCCAGTAACGTGCCTTTAGCACAGCATGTTATAAAAGGGCTGAATGAATTGTAAATAAAACCTGATTTCTACTGCCTCCTGACTGGAGTCAAACATCCTTATTTTTGTGTCCTATTCTGACAGTAACTCACACAAAAGTGCCAAGGTGGAGTCAGACTATCCAGTTTTTCCTGCACTCACCTGGCTCAGTTAAGTGCTTAAGAACAGGAGAAGGCTTAAGCTCAGTTATATTTCCTCCTCATCTCCCTTTCTAATCCTTTGTATTGATTACAGATAATACTTTTTTTTTCCATTCACTGTGACAAACAAATCTCATGACTAATTCCAGGTAACTTCAAAATACTTGTAAGAGGATCAAAACAGTTTTAAAAGGCAGCCAAGAGGAACTTTACCCAAAACTGTATTGGCCCCATCCTCTGCAGGAGCTCCCACTGTGGCTTAGAGTTATAAAACAACAAATTGTAAAGCCACTGAACTCAAGTGAGGCAGGGCAGAAGTTGCATTTACCTTTCCTCAGCATGAATTTTCAAGTACTATAGAAAATAGTTCTGAGGGCTATCTCCCCTTACAATAGCAGAGGGGTTTTGTTTGTTTCTGTGAAAGATCATCCCCACAGCTTTTAAAGGCAACTTCCTCAGCTTCACAAACAACAGAACTTGTCAAGGTAGTTTGAGTTTGTCACAAATTCAAAATAGATTGTTTCCCACAAGAAAGAAAAATGCTGCAATAGCCTAAGAACACAACTCAAACAAATATAATGAAACTTTTATGCTGCAGTTGGCTGTTTCCTGAAGTCTTACCCAGCAGGCCTTGGTGATCCAGACGTGCTTCGCATGGTGCTCTCCACACGTGTGCTGGCCACTTCAGGTGGCTGAGGGGGAATTAAGCTTTTCCTGACTGCCAGCCTGAAAGAGACAGACAGGTCTAGGATTCCCACCTCCCTGGTGCAAAGACAAACACCCCAGAGAGCAAAGAAATCAGCTCTCTTACACAAACCAGGACAGGAGTTATGGCTGCCCTCTGTCTTCAGTGTAACCAATTTGCTACACAAAGAGTCTCACTTCACTTTTCGAATTAGGCATTTTATTTTCTTTTGAATAAAAGATTAGTTGCTCTGGCCCAGTCTAATCCAATTTAGGGCTTCTCCAAGAATGCCAGCTTTACTTTCATCCCAACAGTGAGAACACTTGGCTGCAAGTGCCAGGCTCCAGCAGTGGACAAAGGGGTCTGGCCATGCTGCTGTCCAGCACTCCTGCTTCAAGACTGAGCAAATCACCTGGAACTGAACAGTGCTCAGATGGGCACCTGCTCCCTTTCACTGGACACAACTGTCGGAGCCTGACTCCAGGACCTCAAGGCCTGAGTGTGGATATTAGGATGATAAGGCTGATTAAGGTATTTTAGAGACTATTTAGTCTCCTGTAGGACCAAAAGTCAAATTGCTGTCCAAAATAAACAACCTCTCAAATGGAAACAGTCTTTAGTGATCTACCTGAGTCTTTATATTCTCTTTCAGTTTTACAGGCTGCAGCTTCTCTGCCTTAAAAAAGGTTTCCACCCACATAAAAAATATGCAATTTTAATCTCACAGGACACATTGGTTCCAAACGTTTTCAGTTGCTAGTTGGGAGGAAGTGCATTGTTAATTCTAAAGCTGTCTCTTGCCTCTTTACTAAGGCACTTAAAAATAGACAGGCAACATAAAATATTTTAAGAGTTTAAGTTACTCCCTCCCTTTTTCTAATCAGATTTCACAGCAGGGTACTAATCCTATCCTTTCCACTCATCCACATATTCTTCCAAGAAAAGCACTGAAGACAAAGCACCCAATTCTAATTTTAGTAGACTATGAACTCTTTCTTCTTATCACACTAAGCAAGTAAAGCCTCGAATCCACTTTTCCCTCAAAAGGTCACTTTCCAGACCGAGGAGACAAACTGTCCTTCTTCTCATTTTATTACTGACACTACAGAAAACTATATCCTGCCCTGGGGGAGGGAAAGAACTGTTTCACTGATCACCATTGCTGACTGAATAATCTGCCAGGGAATTCCTTATCTCCACTGAAATGATCCATTTGGCTGGGCTGGACTGCACTCAGAGTCACCCCATGTCACCTGCGGCTCCACTCACCCATCGGTGGCCGGTTTCTTGCGGAGGATGCTCGGGCGTGGGGAGGAGCCCTGGGCTGGAGCACTGGCACTGGCACTCTGGTTGTGGGTTTGCACCACTGTAGTTGCTGCAGAAGCAGTGTTGAATGTGTTGCTAATAGGATTGGCTACAATGGTGGCTCCATCTGCCAGGACTACTGCTGGGAAGGACAGACATGGACACAGCAGAGACAAACACCGACAGAGAGAGGAAAGCAGCAGTTACTTAACGGAATGTGATGACAAAGCAGGTGTCTGCAGAGCATATCCTGTCCACTCTCTGAGTCCTCCAGTCTCCAACTGCAGAGTTTTCAGACTCCTTTGTAAGCAGTACATGAGCCATCTGATCACTGAACCTTCTACAGGGAAGACAGAAACTACTTCTGCCTAACAACCGCTTCTAGGGAAATCATCTTTTCCAGAAGGCAATGAAAAGGCAGAAATCACTACGGAGATCACCAACATAACTGGGTCAACAGAGCAACACTTCTGGTAGAGCCCACATGGCAACACATGCCAGCTGTATGTAAGCTCCATCAGCTGTGTTTGCATTCTGACCTTCTGCCAGAGCCTGTTTGGCCAACTGAGGGATGCAGAGCGTCTGGACAGCCAGGAAGTCACTGTGCAGTGCCTGCAGCTACGCAATAGCATATTCTCTGGGATGCCTTATACCATTCCTCCAGTAAGTTGTTGGGGCTTTATCAGACCAATCATTTATAATGAAAGATGGTTTCTGTCACAGCTCAAGATCAGGTTATCAACAGCAGAAGGTACCTGGCTCTATTCTAATTGCTCCTGGGATCTAATGCACAGCTGGCACACTTTGCTCATTTGTAAATTACTTTTCGTACAAGGCCCTACTGAAGGCTTTTGTTTAAGCTCAGGCACTACCAGCCTTTTCCACTGAAGTAAATCTAATCCATCCCATCCAAGGCTACCCACATGCTCCACCTTAGCAGGCTTTAAAAATAAACCAGCTCAGAAACAGGCAGCAGGTATTTGTTGGGAGAATACATGCATGGATGTATTCAGTGTCCACCTCTGGACTGCCAACACTGTTTCAACATCATCAGCCAGAGCCAAATGTGCAGGACAGCTGCTCTGAAGGGAGGACTTGGCTGGCAGCTCTTACCCGAGGTCTTGGTGTCGCCCGGTGGCTGCTGGGCCCCGATGGGTGCTGGCTGCAGCCCCTGGGCGCCCATGGGTGCAGCAGGGTGCAGTCCCTGGGTGCCAATGGGCGCTGGCTGGATGCCCTGGGCGCTGATGGGGGCGGGCTGGATGCCCTGGGCACTGATGGGGGCGGGCTGGATGCCCTGGATGTGCCGGGCGTGAGAGGCGTCGACCGTCATCAGCTGCATGGGGTTCAGGTGCACCGTGGAGGCCACTCCCACGCCGGTCTGTGCTGTGATGGCCGAGTTGGGAGCCTGGGCTGAAACTGGAGCAACACACACACACACCTCACCAGCAGGTCACCTCAGCTCCCCCCACCACCTCAGGCTCAAATGTTAACTTTTCAAAGGCTTTTTTTTTTTTTTTTTGCTTTGAAAATTAATTTGCCGGTCCGCTTGTTGCGGTAGAGATGATTGTCTGCCAGAGGAATTAGACATTACTGTTGATTTTCATTCCAGTTTTGATTTCAAATTGCAGCAAGAGAGAAAAGATCAATTTAACGCTGCTTTTCAGAAGACTCAAATTGCAGGCTTAGAAAGCTGTGCTCTATTTTTGCTCACTATCGTATTTTACAATGCTGGTAAGTACCAACACTTGGCATTATTTCCTGCTTAAAAAATAGATTAAAAGTAACCAGAAACCTAAGTAATTTCTTGTGCTCTGAAGCTGACTCAACTCTGAAGTTGAACACAACCTTATCTGGCTTCAGAAGAGGGCTCACAGTTATCCCACAGCTCAAATGGACACAATTATCTTTTAGTGGCAGAACAATGTTTCCAACAATACACCTTTTCTAAGTAGTTCCATCATTTAAATAAATTCACAGCTCTAAACAACTGATTCCACCTTTTCAGATCCACTAGACAGTGCATTACAGTTCTCCCATGCAGCACTTAAATAACACTGTTGGACCCTTGCAGATAATGGATCTCCAGATTTCCAGGCTCTGCAAAGCTGCACCAGGGTTTCTGCAGCCACACACAGAATGCAAGTGTGAACTTGCCAACAATGGCCTTGCTTGCTAACAGTGCAGAACAAGCTGGTTTTATCATTGTCACAGGATTTCCATCAAGTTCTTGTGCTGACAAGACACTCTAAAAACAGGCGTCAAAAACTGAAACCAGTTCCCTGAAAAAGGCTCTGTATATAAAGTGTGGCACATTTAATCTCCTAGTCAAAACACTGTTGTTGCAAAACTTTCTATCCAACAAAATCCTTTTAGTATACTACGTAAAACACAACCAGTATTTGGAAAACCAAAGCCAACATTCTTCTTCCAAAATTCTGCATTAACTCTCGTTATCTTGGTGATCTTTAAAAAGTCTCCTCTGTACCCTCACCCAGCTGTGCTCAGCATAGCTGCACCTCCCTCCTCATACCCTGAATGCTCTGCTTTAAGTTGCCATAATTAATACCTTCCATGGATTCTTCAAGACAATTTAACAAGTAAAATGTCTCTGTCAATAAGCTCGTGACGAAGAACATAGATCTGCCTTTATACAAATGACCATGAGCCTACCACCACCCCAGCATGCCTCCAGAACTGGAACCCTTGGCTGTGGGCAATTATGTTCTGTCAGGGAAGGTTTTCATTGGATATTAGGAGAAAATTCTTCACATAAAGGGCTGTTAAGCCCTGGCACAGACTGCTCAGGGAAGTGACAAAATTCCCATCCCTGGTAGTATTTAAACAATGTGTGGATGTGTCACTTGGGAAAATGGTTTAGTAGTGGTCTTAGGAGTGCTAGATTAATTAATGATCTTAAACGTCTTTCTCAACCTAAAGAACTCTATGATTCTACACTTTCCTGTTCAACAAATGGGCTTTGCCACCTCCCAATCCTTCTGGATTCCCTCTGTACTGCTCACAGGTAACAAGCTGCCAGCAGACACAGATATGCCATGAAAATCCACATTGTGCATATTCTTGCAGCCTGGACAGTGGGAACTATCACATTATAGAGAACACCCCTAAATGACCCAGCAAGGTAAAAATGTTCCAAATTTTGTCACAGAATGACAAAAGTTTGGGTTGTGCATCATTTTTTTGACTGCAAATTACTGTTACTATTCAAATACAGTAATTGCTCCATTTTTCTAAACAGAACATTAATGCAAGTGTGCAATGCAAATTAGTTTTTCCCTTTTTGGTCCAGGTTTCTCTCTCAAACTGTACATTCACGTGAAAAGATATTGAAAGAGCTGATCAGAACACCAGGGAATGAAGATGCACCGAAGAGTTGGCTTGGTTTGGAGGAGCCAAACTGTTTTGATTTGTAGACTCAAAATTTTTACTTACAGACACAAAACCCTTGGAATATCAAATATGAAACTCCTGCGAAAAGTGTTATTAGCTGGATTTAGTGGGCTCTGAAGTAGTTCAGCACCTGATGCCATAAGTTTTAGCTTCAGGTCAGCGTTCCTAAGGCATCACACTCCTTGTCCATGAGTTTTCCCCTCCGTCAACAAATCAGAGACTTTTTGTGACTAATTCTCAGAGTCAAGTACCAATCCTTCTAGTCCCCTCCATCCCTAAAGCACACCCATGAGCTACAAGCTCAGCAAAGGCCCCGAGGCTGCTGGCCCCAGGCTGGGCTTACCTGGGTACTGTCGGATGGTGGAGACAGAGCTGGTGATGGGGGTGTAGGTGTGGGCAGTCAGAGGGTAGGCTGAGGGCGGGTATGTAGGTAAGAAATACTGGAACTGCACCGGCACCGACTGCCTAGGGGCACCAGAGAGAGCAAGTGTTACACACCCGTGAGCTCAGCAGCTGACCTTCAACCTCTGCCCTCCAGCACTCCCTGGGCTTTCCAATCTCAGCTCTACTAAGCTACCAATTACCTCAACTATCATAATTGATTCCAAACTACAAAATCCCATCCCCCTCACTTCCAGTTTTTACAAGGTTATTTCTACCACAGCAGAATGTAGAAAAGCAGCAGGGCTTGCCTTGTCTGCTTCAGTATATCTGACAGAGGTTTGACAAAGCAGTCAAAGCAGTTTTCATGACTCAAACAAGAGGGGATGTTGTTGGAAGTCTGGGCACTGACAATATTAGACTTTCTGTGCTGACAGGAACTGACCCCCAAGAAAACACTGCATGTGACCTGAGGCCTTGCAAAAGGCTTCCAGAATTGAATGACAGACAGAACTAGGACTATGAGTGTGTAGCTTAAATAGAAGTGTGTAATATCACAGGGTGGAAAACTTATATAAATAGGCACTCAAACTGCATTCATAGACACACTCATTGATGGAGCTGTTAGCTCTGCCCACCTGTTGTCATTTCTGGTTTCCATGGCCACTGGGTTTGGAGATGCCCGGTGGCTGGACAGAGGGATGAGGTTACTCCTCTCTGCTGTGTAATCAGACTGGATCCGGGGAGAAGTGTGTGTGATTTGCTGGGGAACCACTTTAGCTGCATAAAGACAAACGTGTCATCAATTGACAGTCAAAAGAAAAGGCTGGTTAACACTGCAAAGGCAAGATCAATAACCTTGTCAAACAAAATAACCAGCACTACTCCCTTCCCTCTCAACCCAAAACAATCCACCCCATCCGCAGATGATTTCCTATCCAGAACAGGCCAAAAGAAATAGGAGAACAAAGCATTTCTCATCAATTTATATCAGAATGGATAGATTTTCTAAATACATATATATAAATTATACTTGCTAATGAAGTCACTTCAGTGCTCAGACTAAGTTAATTTATTTAGGATCAGCCCAAACCATTCTGATATCAAGAACAAGTTATTGGAGTTTTGAAAGCAGAAATCATGGGAAATGAGACCAAGGCAGACAAGTGCCCGTGGACAGAGGCCATGAAAAGGGGTTTACAAGAAACACTGATTTATCAGATACAATTTCACTCCCTGGAAATTTATGGCTGAAAAAGAGACTATAAGATTTCAAAAGAACAAGGTCAGCAGGAAAACAGATGAAAACGAGGAAACTTATGCAGTTCTGCAGGAAACATCTCAGGCACATTCTGCACCTACGCAAATAAAGTTCCCACCTTTAGGCCTTGGTGTTTTACATTCAAGTGAACACACTAATCAAATCCAGCTAGGTTACACCTAACACCTCAAGAAGTACATTAAGTAACTCAGAAAATCAGCTATGAAAGCCATAGTCTGTCACCAAGCAGTTAGGACTTTTAGAGTATCCAATGCAGGTTTTGAAATGCCAAAAGGCCCAAGCTTATCTAAAAATTCAACAGAAAAAGTAAATGAGCCATTTTATTACCTGCTCCTCCTAGAACATCTATTTCTTCATGGTATTAAAAAAATAAATAGAACAGCAGACCTATTAATTGGTTTCTCTCAGCTTGAAATGATTTTCTTTCTCTCCTTAATTTGCTAACATGAACAAACACTTCCAGCACACAGAGAAAAACTGAAGCACCAGTCACACACTTTTCTGAGAAGTGAAATCACTCACCAACTGGGATGTTTGAGGTCGTGACAGCTGTAGCATGGGAAGAATGTGAGGGCATTGTCATGGTAACAATGGTGCTTGTAGGCGCTTGGGTGTGAGATACAGAACCTGAGGAAAGAAACCAAACTTAACAGGAGATCTTTCTTTGGAGCCCTCCCATGCCAGTGTATCTACATCCCAAAGAGGGCAAAACCCCCAAACCAGAGAACCTCCCTGAAGAACTCAGTAATTTCTCTCCTGAAGCCTGCTCATGTACCTCCAAATGCAGTCTTTACCATGAAAAAAAGGTTTGGTCAAGACTGATTGGGTTCTTCTAAATTCAAAGAAGGCAGCCAACAAAAGCAATAAACCCTGCCCCTCACGGTGCTACCACAACAGCATCATGAACACTCACCAGCTGTGGTTGCTGAAGCAATGGTATTTGTTGCCAGAATAGGTGCCACAGTTGCTGCTGCCACTGGAGTACCAGTACTGAAAATGGTTTTCTACAAAAAGAAAATCTTAAAGTTAGAAGACTACTACATTTAAAGTCTATACTCAGCATGGAATCACCGTGCACTGACCGCGCAGAACATTAATTTCGCACTAACTCTTCTCCAGAATTAAACCTTAGCCTGGAGTCTATAGACACCAGAGCTGTGCGGCAGCAGCAGGAGGGAGCTGTGCAGTTACCTGTGCCATGGTGTGCAGCTGTGGTTTCTGCGTGCCGATGGCGGGGTGCGAGGGCAGCGTGATGCGCGTGGCCGTGTCGCGCGGCTGCGCCGGCCGCTGGATGCTGATGGCCGCGGATGGGGCGTGCTGCTGGATGGACAGCGTGGGCCGGCTGCAGGGACAAACAACCATCAGCCACGTCATACTGAGCAGGGAAGGTACAGCACAGGGACTCACATCAGCCCTCAGCCTCCTCCCCAGTGACAGCAGCGCTGCCGGCAAAGCGACATAAGGAATTTGAGCTACACTGTTCTGTCCTCATCTGCCCTATGTACCCAGCCAGGAGGGCACTGTTATCATAACTCTTATCAGTTCATAAAGGGAACTTCATTTCAGCATTCATGTATCACTTTTCACTGTGTCTTCCTAAAAAAATACAGGCCAGATATCTACAAGTTCCTGTAACACAAACTCTGCTGCCCAGGGAGTAGGACTACAAAAGTGATTCCTTAAGGTCTTTTCTTCTCATAACACAGAGCAGCGGTTCATGCTTGTACCCATTTTTATTCACAGAACTGCAAGGGGAAGTTTTTATTTTTATTCACAGAACTGCAAGGATCTGCACTGTGCAAGCATCACTACTTTTGTTTTGTATCATCCCAGATGTAGAGGATTATCATCTCTGGCTGATTAACATTTCCCCTTGCTGCAGTTTCTGTCAAGTCAAAGCCCTGTAGGTATTACCTGAGGGTTGACTCTGTGGCATGTGCTGCTGTTGTGGTTATAACAGGGGACTGAGCTCTTGTGGCCGAGACAGTTGCCACCACTGCAGGAGGAATAGTGCTCGAAGTCGTCACAGGAGGACGAGACTATTAAAAAAAAAAAAGTCAAACAGAGAACATTCAGAAAGGAAATTCTGCTGTTTAGAGAACAATTAGGAATTAATCGGTTAAAACTGGTTTCCCTCCACCTTGTCACTAAATTTTGGCACTCAGACACTTACAGTCTTTCTGATTTGATCTGTAAGCTCCTGAACATAACTGTCTTGGTTTTCAACACACATACAGACCAGGAACTAGTAACCAACAAAGTTAAAGATCTCATCTCTTGAAGGTCTTTAGGAAAAACCTCAAAGGTCAGTTCCCTTCAGAATGAAAAGAAATTCCAATCCAAGTACACCCATGAAGTCAGAGGTGACTGAGATCCTAACTGAAGGCACAGTGTGAAGATATTTAACCTCTCTCATAAGGCTGAACACTAGAACTGCTGTAGGGAGACAAGATCTACAATCTTCTCCTTATACAAAAGCCAACATATACCGAAGCATATTTTAGTGCGATTTCAAAAATTCTACATCAATTCATATATTGAACAATAAATCAACAGCAGCACATTGTACTGGACTTTTCAGACTTGAAAACTTGAATGAAATTGTGTCTGAATGAAATTGTCTTCCCAGTTTCTAAGCACTTTGGAGACAGATTAAAACCCACCAAGTCTATGAAGGAAATACAGAAAATAGACCAGGAGGAGATCTGACAGTAGCTTCAGGCAATTAGCGGTTATACATTACAGATGAGTGCCAGGAAGGTTTGGAGCTGGTGGTCAGTGGTGTGCAGAGTTGCCTGCTGCTACCTGCCTGGATTGGCTGGTGAATGATGTGCTGGACTGCTGGCTGGGCTGCAGCTGCATTTGGCAACTGGGAGGCTGGTCTCAGGACTGTGGTTACTTTAGAACTGGACATCACTGCAGCAGCTGCTGCACCTGGGGAGGAAACCAAGTGAGTTAAAATTCTGTTCACACAACAGCTCCATCGCAACCACAGAGAGACCCTGACATCAGCTGGTACTTCAGCTCTAATGCATTTCACATTCAGGTCAGTTATGTGATGTTGGTGTAAAAATAAGGCTTTCAACAAAAAGACATAAGGTTTACAAAAGCATGTGTGCAGGGGTAGGTATTATCTGAGATTTATTTGCTTCAGAGATATTTCTTATTCCCCTCTAACAGCCTTGTATTGCAAATACCATGTTTTCTTATTCCAAGCAATGGAAGTCAGTAGAAATAATTCAGTTTGATTACTGGGCCAATGTGTAAATAAGCCACTTGATACCAGCAATGATCTCACTGCAGCTGATGGAGTTCGGAAGAAAAATACACTTGCAAAAGAAGGAAACCAAAATAACAAGTAACACCACACAAATGACAAACATCTACACCTCTCCCCAGAAAAGGCAGGAACAGAACTCCACACCATTTAAACCTGCAATTGATTAATTTGTCTCCTGTCTGATCACTCCTGATCATAATAAATCACAGTAGCAGGCAAATAGCTTTGCAGTCAGTTGATGGACTGGATTTGCATACATTCTGCACACGTCCTCCATTGAAATTGCTACCTCAAAACTTAATACTCAAACCCAGAGAAAAAAAAAAAGAGCAGGGATAAAAAGAAAATGTGTATTGAGAGTCCAAGTCTGTGGCAGCTGTCCCCTCAGAATCAGGTGAACAACACTATTGTAGCTACAGTTAAACCTCCACAGCCCTTCCACCTGCTCTAGTTAAATAAGATTACGTTTTTGCTCATATCAACTTATTTTTCTTGAGTGAGCAAATAACACTGAGCATAAAAGGAAATAAAACTGACAAATGGTATTGGAATTTGGATCAATTTAAAGCTGAACTGCAAACCTAACCCATAAGACTCTGAAAGCAAAGCTGCAGTCAGAAATCTGACAGGCTGTACTGAGCACAGGCTGCATCAAGGGGCTGATCTCCTGTTTTACAAGCTGTAGCATCCAAAATCCTGGGAAACAAGAGCCTGTAGTTGGCACCAGTATTAACTCACAGGTAAATGCAAATGCACACAGTATGATGGGTTAGCAAGCATAACAATGCATGAATGCTCCTGTGACAGGGGGCTACAAGAATGTGAATACTTGCTACCCAGAATGTACATGACATTTTGCAGGACAAATGAATCTCTACCAATGGATATTTTTTCTTGAACGTGTTGGTTGTTTTAACAGCAAAGAATTAGAATAACAGATGTGCTGATATCTGCCAGCATTTCAACCACTGTCACATGGTGCTGCCCTAAATGGCTGAAGGCAACATAACTCTTAAAAGGCCAGCAGACCCTCACTCCTGCTAGCAGTTTTAACATCTGAAGGAATAGCTGTGAGGAGTTTCAGAGGTGTGGGCTAAATGCCCCAGCTGAGAGAGTCTGAACAGAAGGCAGGGACAGCACAGCTGGATCTTTACCTCGGGGCAGATGAGAAGCTCCAATGTGCAGTGGAGGCCCAGGAGCACTGCTCCTGATGATGGACATCTGCACGTTGGTGGCCATGATGTGATGCAAGTTACTGGGATGCCCCTGCAGAGTTCAAGAACAAAATAAGTCAGCTGTGTTGACAAGAATTAGTGGCCTCAGAATTACCATATCTCAGCCTCAGAGACAGAAAAGAGATTTTAGAGAAACACTTGGTGTGCCAAGGCTGCATGCATTAAAAGCTGAGTGGAGAAAGAGGCAGGTGCTTGTACAGGATAAAGTTACAGAGCCTGCTGACACTGGAGGATGTCAACACTTCTCTGTTTCACCGGTGTGTTTTGATGGTTGGTACTTGGGTGACAGTCACCCAGCAGCCACCCACACACAACCACAGAGGGGGCTCCTCTAGCACTGGGGACAGTAAGGCACAGTTTCACAGCCCCTCTCCAATAAATTAGAGAGAATGGTGGAAATCTGGCAAATGCTGAACCAAATTCTATTTTTGTATAATTCTAGACTTCTTGGGGATATTATTATAAGATAAATCCACTGAAATTACTGCACATCCTTAGCCAGGCTAACTCAAGTCCACTTAAAGGCACTTGAGAGGTTTAGTAATGAGTGTTCTGACAAACTATTTTCAAACCACCAGGACTGGCTCTGTAGTCAAGTTAGAGGAGAAAAAAAAATTTCCAAACATTATCTACACAGGCTCCCTCAAATTTTGTCACTCCTAGTTCAAAAAGAACACAGTGCAAACCCATGAACTGTTCACTAGTCTCTTCTCATCTCCTCCCAGGGAAGCTGAAGAACACTGCAATAATGAATCTCAGCAGTTTCTCTAACAGTAGAAATTCTCCAACTGACACAGATACTGCAGAAGCTTTTAAGGAAAGACCCAGATTTTGGATATGGCTCTGCCATCACAGCCTGGCTGTGCTGTCTCAGCTGGATGATTCCAACAAATCAGCAGCTTTGTAAAGAGGTAGTGATAACCAAACCTGAAGTTTAATGGTCCAAGCAGAACTGATCCAACAACCAGCAGCACTGAATAGGGAAACCTGCTCTCTTTACCTGCCCTCCTGCTGCAAAACCCCACCTCAGCTGTACTTGCACTGATCTGACCATGCAGTGAGATGGAACAGAAAAGCCACCAAATAAACAGACCTGTTGGCCACTGATGGTTGCCACAGGAATCGTTGGAGCCTGTGGGATGCTGCTCTCCATGGTCACAGTCACTTGCCCAGGGACCTTGGTGGGAGCTGAGAGAGTGGAGGGTGGGGCAGGAGCAATGGGGCGGCTGGGCATGGTGGGCTTCAGGGGAGGCTGCAAGAAATGAAAGACAGAAACGTTGGCAACTTCAAATGAGAGCTCAGGGTTGAAGCAGCAATCATTCTGTGGAGTCAAAGCTTGAGGAGAAAGTTTATGTGACTATGGCTAAATATTTGGAGAGAAAAG
This sequence comes from Zosterops lateralis, assembly GCF_965231275.1. NCBI lineage: Eukaryota > Metazoa > Chordata > Aves > Passeriformes > Zosteropidae > Zosterops > Zosterops lateralis. Next base: position 22,447,496 of record NC_139770.1, read on the forward strand.
GTGCTGAACATTAGGTTATTCCAAACAAAGAAAGGGCATATTTTGTCCTGGAAATATGCAGGTTCTAGCATGAGTCATCAGTGGAATCTGTCAGGGCTATGGTACTGCTCTACAGACACTGGATATTAACAGTTAATATTATATCCTGCAGAGAAAATGAAAGACTTCAGAAACGGATGGAAATCACTGTTCTCCTCAAAGATAAACAACATACACTCCCCTCAAAAATAATGCTGAAATACTAGCAAGTCCTCAGTGTGTCACCTGGAACAGCCAAACCCACAAGGCACTGCACAGCAGAAGCATGCAAGGAAAGCTTTAGGAACAAAAGCAGGGAAGCCTTGGGTGTAATTTACTTTTCCTCAACACCGACTCATACAGATTGCATTTTTTTCCCCGATGAATGCTCTCATTACCTTCATAAGTCCATCTGAGAAAGAAAGTGGCACAGCTGGAGTCAAATGTGCTGGTGGAGCTGTCACTGTCACTGGGGCACCCGACTGGACAGGGTGGTGCTGTGTCAGCATCTGGACCTGTGGGTAGGGCCGGACCACCACGGGCTCCTGCTTCTCCTCCCGGGGCTGGATGGAGCCACTGGGGCCCATGTGCTCCCTGGGGGCAACTTCTGACTCACGACTGGACTCGTCACTCACTGGGGGAAAGAGAGAAAAAGGTAAGAATTGTTAAAAGGTTTGCTATAGTCGCCCACTCGGTCAAAGGTGAGATGTCAGAAATATCTAAATTAAAGAAGTTCACTCTTACAATTAAATGTATTTCAGTGATGAAAAAACTGGGAACTCTGGCACTGTCTGCTCCCCTCAGAACTGATGGGTGTGGGGAATGTTGGGCAACCTGGGGGCAACTCTGAGAAGTCCATCTAAACTGCTTCTTTAAACACAGATTGACTAACTTTTCTTTCAAGTGAAAAATATTTAATTATCTAAGTAACTCCCATTAAGTCCCACATCAACCAGCATGAAAAACTCCGCATTTAATGCAATTTGTATCTGATCACCGAGCTGAAAAACAAGTATAAACCCTCCTGAAAACGAAGCTGCTCCCCCAGTCACTTCTGAAACCCTGTCACGGTGGCAGGGACGGCAGAGGCTGGAATCACAGTTCCCACCCCATTCCCAGCTCCATGAGATGCTCCCACGTCCACTCGTTACTCCTGCTGAGAGCATCGACCGGCGGGGCTGAGCGGGACAGGCAACTGCGCACCGACCCGGGCGGCGGAGGCGCCTCCCCGCCCTGCCGGCCCGGTGTTCTGCCCCCCCTCGGCACCGCGGCGGCTCCGGCCCAGCTGCCACGGCCCGCGGGGCGGCCCCGCTCCTCCCGCCGAGGCGGAACGGGGCTATGGCCGGGGCGGGGTCACCGGGATCGCTGCCCGCCCCCTCGGCCAAGCGGGCGCGGGGTCACCGGGACGGCGCTTACCTGTGGCGGCGGGGGCGATAATCCCGGCGGAGCCGCTGGTGGGGATGGGCGGCGGCGCTGGTCCCAGGGCGGCGGGAGGCGCGCCCGATCGGGGGAACTGCTGCGAGCTCATGTCACCTGCGGGCGGCAGCGCGGCCGTTATGAGGGGACACCGGGCCTGTCCCCCCGGCCCTACCGCTCTCCGGGCGCGGCCCCGCGGCCCCTCCCACCCAGGCGCGCCCGCGCGGGCGGGTTCGCGCGGCGCCCGGCCAATGGCGGCGGGGCGGCGCCGGCCAATCAGCGCCCGCCGTGCGCGCCCCGCCCCGCCGCGCCGCCGCGGTCAGCCGCAGGGCCCGGATGTGCCCGGCAGCGCGACGGCCCCGCCGCCCCGGGCCGGGCCGCACCGCGCCGCTCTGCCCTGCTGCCGTCCCTTCGCGATAGCCCCTCCGCAGCGCTTCCGCCAGCCGGAGGCTCGTCCTCCCCCGGCCGCCGTCGCGCTCTGAAGCGGCGGCCGCCGCCCCCTACCCGCAGCCCTTTCTCGGAGCCACCCCCGGCCCGCAGATCTGGGCGGTGCCGTGCGCCGGCCACGGCAGTACCTGTGCCCGGGGCGGTGCCGTGCGCCGGTCCCTGAGCCCGGTCGCCCCGCGTCGCCGCCGCTGCCGAGCGCCGCTTCCGCCGCTGCAGCTGCCCGCACCCGATTGGCCCCGGCCGGCCCCGCCCACCCTGGTTTCCCTCACCTCATTGGCTGCCGCGCCCGCCCCGCGGGGCCGCCGGGAGATGTAGTCCACGCTGGGGTTGTGGCGGGCGCGGATCTCGCGAGGCGCGGGAGGGGCGGCACTGTGCCCGAGCGCGCCATTGGCCGCGCGCCGCCAGGTCTCCGGGGGGACGCTGGGTGGGCGGGACAGGCCGCGGCCACCCCTGAGCCGTGCAGTGCCCTCGGGGACCCACAGACTGCCCCCATGGACGGCGCACTGCCCTCACGAACCCAGAGTGCCCCCATGGACCGCACACTGCCCTCAGGGACTCACAGAGTGCCCCTAGGGACCCACAGAGTGCCCTCAGGGACCGCACACTGCCCTCACAGACCCGCGCATTCTGCCCTAGACCCGCTCTGGCCACGACGCCGAGCTGCGCATCCCGTTCCTGCGCTCCTAACCCGACCAACCCCAGCTCTCCCCGCACAGTCCCCAACACCCATCCTGGGAAGTGACAAGAGGACATGGCGGGAGGTCATTGTGGGTCCTTGGGGAGGGCACGGAGGAGTCACCACCCCAAACACGTCCCAAAACCTCCATAATTCGGGCGGTCCCCAAAGTTCTCTCCCCCAATCCTGGGAAGGGACACAAGGATATGGGGGTAGCACTGGGAATCTGTGGGGTTTGACATCCCAATCCCCCTAAAATTCGGGGGGTCCCCAAAGCACCCCGGGGATTCCCCAAGTCCGCAACCCCCATCCTGGGAGGGGACAGGGGGATCGGGGCGGGACACTATCACTGGGATGGGGGGGGGGGGGGGGGGGGGGAATTAAAAAAACCTCCACAAACTTTGGAGACGGCGCACACCACAGCCCTGAAACACCGCCAGTGAAGGGCTGCCCCGGGTTTGGTCACAGACACACCACACCACCACCATTTTTAATGGTATTGCTCTCATGGTTTGAGGCTCAGCGACGAAGTCAGCCAGACACCTGCCACTTTACGAGTTTTAATAATGTTTTAAAACGAAACCAGGAAGAAAACGTCTGAAATTTCAGAATCTCGCGTAAATAACCCCTATGTCTGCCTGGCAAACCGAGTGTTTGTGTTGTGAGCACCCTGCGAGCAGGGCTGAGGGAGCTCCGGCCACGGGCAGTGAGTGTTTGGCTGCGGTGGGACGCCGTGTGCTGCTTTCAGTTCCCCCCGTCCTTACACAGTAAACAAACGAGCAACCGAAGGAAGCTGTTTGCACAAACCCTCCTTCCAGCAGCACAGGCTGCCGACCGCTCACGGGCTAATTAACACCAGGAAAACTCCACACGTTCCACCTTCGCTTCGGGCAAGGTTACCTCCTTAACCCGAGACCGCACGGAAGAAGCGTGCGGGACGGTGAGCAGGGCGCTCCCCGGGGCCGGGGCCGGGGCCGGGGCCGGGCTCGGGCTCGGGCGGGGGCAGCCCCGGGCCCCGTCACTGCCGCGCGCCGCCGCCGGGCTGCAGCGGAAGCGGAAGCGGCGCGGGCGGCGGGAGCCGGGCGGGCGCGGGGCCGCTCGCAGGTGCAGTACCGCGGTACCGGCCGGGCGGGCGCGGCGGGGCCCGGGGGAGCGCCGGCCGCGGGGCGGGCCCGGGGGCAGCGGGCGGCCGGGGCCGGGGGGAGCCTCGCTGCGGGGCCGACAGCGGAGGGGTCCCTGGGGCGGCCTCCGAGCGCCGTGGGGGTCGGTGTGACAGGGGGAGCGGCAGAGGCTGTGCCGGGGTTTAGTGCCCCGCACCATTAACGCCCTGAGGGCCCGGGTTTAGTGTGTGTTTTGAGCTGCTCGGCGCTCCAGTGACATGGTTTCTAGTCGTGGGCTGAGCGGTGAATCGCCGTCGCTCAGGTTCGGATCCGTGGCGCGGCGGCGGAGCCCCTTAAAGGACGTGCTCGCCTTTAAAGCGCTCGCAGTGAGCGCTCGGGGCCCGCTGCTCTCTGTGCCGGGCCCGTTCAGACCGGGCGCCTCAGCTTGTGCCCCGGCCCCGGAGCCGCCCGCTCTCCTTTGCCCTTCACCCGCCTGCCCCGGGCCGGCCTGGCGGGCACGGCAGAGGCACTGCCTGAGTGTGGGCTCGTTCATTCCTTTCCCCGGGGCCGGGTGCGCCACTTTCCAGGAGTATTTTAAAGGGAGTCATTGGAAGAAAAATAAGGAGGAAAAGTATTTACAGCCGAGGCGTGAAAAATCTGCTTTGCAGTGTCAGAATTCAGACTGGGTTTTCCTTTGTTACCTGGCACAGAGCCGGGTCTCCTTGTGTCACTTACACTCATTCCCGTGCCTCTTCCCTCTTTTTCCGTGGTCTGTTTTATTTTGAGATATCGGTCATTCCTTTGTTTTATGGCTGTTATTATTGAGGGCTTGCAGATATTTCTAATGTGCAGGTTTTCAGTTGGCTAAACTGTCAGGTCACAAATGTGTCCTTTGGTTTCTTTCCTATTTCGTACAGGAAAAGGCTTTTATTTCAGTCTTTCCCAGAGCAGGAAAGCAGGCACAACAGAGCAGCACAGGAGCTTCAGTCATGAGAGTGCTGTTCTTGATATTCATTTACCTGTTCCAAACTCCAGTGTATGTATGTTCCAGTCTTCCATCTCTGGGAAGAGCTGTGAACTGTGGTTTTTTTTTTTGTTGCACTTGGCAGAAGCCAATGCTCCACTCCACAAATATTGGCTGAGCTTCCCCCTGTGCACACAGGGAGGGATAGCTGTGACCATTCTGTGGTGCCATCTGTCTCCTTCCCAGGTGTGGCATAAAGCAAATGTGCTGTGCAGCTGACCAAGCTGCTCTTGGGAGATCACAGCAGGAATTTCTGGTTTTATCCCCAGAGAAAGAACAATGTCTGAGATATTGCTGGGAAACGTTTAGCTGGAGGGGTGTAAACTTTTAAAGAGAGTAGGATTTGGTTTGTTTGTTTATCTATATATACAGGCAGCTTAGAGCTACAGATATATAACCCTATTCTTTATATTGAGAATGTAATAAAAAAGAGGCAGAATTTAGATCCTGGCAGCTTGTGATATATGTAGAATTGCAGCAGGATGATTTTTAGGTGCAGGGGGGGCATGGAAAATGAGTTATCCAGGAAAAAAAAAAAAGATAAAGAAATGAAAGAGTACTTGAGTGCATATTGAGGGTATAGTAAATATAAATACTACAGCCAGAGAGGAGAAAAAAAAGCTTGAATCTTTGGAGACTGCAATGTAAAGCCAACAGAAGAATTCAGGTATTTCATAAGCTTGAGAGTTGTGGGCAAGGAAATTCAACTCAAATATGTTTTGGTGTGTAGGCCAGAGAATACAAAGGCTTGAAAATACACAAAATGAAGGACAATAAAGAAATGGCATAATTTTAATATTTTTGGTTCATTTCTCACAATGGGTTGTATCAATTGAGTATGTTTGCATTATTTCATTAATTTTTCAGCTTTTAAATTTGGTGGTGCTTAGTGCAGCCAGGAAATATTTGTTTTTCATTCCCCAAAAACCCTAAAGGACTGACTGGGGAACCTCATCCTTGCCTGACTCCTCTGACTCTGGTTGTCCACAGCTGCTGGATCTGTGCTAACACAGGGTGTGATTTTACCTCCCACAAAACGAGCAGCAGGTTGTTTTCCCACCCAGTCTGAAATGTGTGCAGTTTGCAATACCTCTTAAGGCAAGAATTTTGTGGTGTTGGTGTCCCAGAACAGAAGCTCATTTGAAAGCATAAACACAGAAGAAGCTGGAATTGCTTTAGGTTTAATTGCATCTCAGGAATAAGTTTGTAAATTCCTTGCCTCTCTTCAAGTTTCTGATTTTGTAAGCCCAGGTGAGAGAATGATCCTTTCATTAATGTGTTGCATTAAATGCAATCTTAAAATCTTAACACACATCTCAATATATTTGACATCCTGTATCTATAAGAAGAGACCATGCAAAACTTATTATTTTCCTTCATCTTTTTCAGTCTTCTATAAAATGGGAATACTTATTGCAGTTCTTGGAGTCTGGTTCAGCTCTTCACTTGTAAAAGCAGATTCTAAGGCTGTGACAACATCTCTAACTACAAAGTGGTCTTCAACTCCTTTACTCCTTGAAACAAGGTAAGTGCATTGTGATTTTTTTTTTCATTGTCAAACCAGAATATGCTTAGAGGATAAAGTGAGGTGTTCACTTTGTTGTGTGGCACTTTGATTTCTGGTCACTACCAACAGTAATAACATGGGAATGTGATCCCTGCTGTGCATGGAGATGGGAGGAGTATTTTAGAGGAGACAGTAGCAGTTTTTTTGTGTGATAAATTCTTTCATTTTGCATTAGAACAAACATTAATAACCATAAACAGTTACACAGTGGGTATTTTTTGCCTTATGAAGTTTTACTCAAAGCATTAGAGGAGTTTAGCATTTTCTTGTAAGATTTTGTAGCTAAATGTATTTTACTTCAATGTTGTAGGTTTTGATACTTGTCTGCTGCTCGTATATATTTAGCTCAGTACAGCTTGAGTTTAACTTTGTTCATGTGAGTTTTGCATTGATTAAAGTCAACTGCTTTGTTAAGATTTGTGCATGTCACCCTGGGAGCATTTCTTCTATGGTATTAAAGACTTCTTTTAAAAAAAGATGCTGTGTAAAAAGGAAGTGAAATGTTCTTTTCAGTGCCAGTCTGCTTAGCACTTTTGAAATCCTGTTTATTAAATTTTGTTTAATTTTGTCATATTATAGTTTGGAGATGTCAGTAGGACTTTTAGAATTTTAAGTTCATGTGTGCTTAATTTTGTATCACGTAAGGGTATTGCCAAATGTGGAATTTTGTCTGTTTCACTGCAGATTGTTTCACATGAAAAAAAAAAAAAAAGTTGAGCATTGCTAGGTTTCATTCCCATGAGCATGGCTTTCATTCAGAGGACAGGTGTGTCCTAGGTGAAATTACTTTTCTGTAACCTTCTCTGGAGAAGCTGAAGACTGAAAATTCCTTAAGCAGTAAAATGCAAAGCACAGGTGTTAATGCCAGGGTTTAGATACCCTGAGACTGTGTGACACTGCTGGGGAAAAACTCAACCTAAGAGAGTGTGAAACAGTGAGCAAACAATCAAAATACTGTGCCAAAGGCTTGATCCATTGCATTCAGAGGCTTTGGGCAGGGAAGGACTGTTCACCTGGGGTGAACTGCAGCATGATGCAGCACTGCAGTGTAAAATCCCTCCTGCTGGTCCCTGCACTCAGCCCAGCGCTGCCATTTGTTAGTGGGGAGTTCAAGCAGCACTTCCCTTGGATTGGAGCACACAAGTTACTGTGGCAGTGGGCAGCTCCACATCTTCTGTTGTAGCATCCTTTAGCACAGCAACTCTGTGACATGTGAGGACACGATACAGTATTTGTGGTTGGCAATGGTTAGAGGATGAATTTCGTTATCTGACCTTGCATACCTACCCAGTTATATGCTTAATATATGGGAATATATGTGATTTGCAGCTGTGAGTTCTCCTTTAGCTGGTTTAAGCAAACAGGAAACCTCCACCAAAGCCCTCCAAAGCTCGTAATTACAGTTTGTTTTAGCAAAATAAACAAAAAAGTGTGTTTCTCATAAAATGCAGATAGCAAAGAACAAAGAAATGGATTAGGGAGGAGAGCCACCAGGATGGACACTGCTGCCTGTTAGTGCCATTTAAAGGATCAGTAGGTGCCTTACAAGCTGCTCTCATGGGCTGTGTGCTTGTCCTGGTCTGCAGCTATTATTTGTTTGGGTTGGTTTGTTTTTGGCCTTCCTGCATTGCTTTTCCCAGTAACAGTTTTCTCATATAGGTGGTGGGTGCTAACTTTCTGTAAAGCATTGCCAGCTATTAGACTTGTAACTTGGGAGAAAATTTGGAGATCTAGCTCACTCTTCTCATCTTACTTAGTGAATTTTTGTCAGAAGAAGGTCAAGAAAAATTCTGGAACTTTGTTGAAGCCAGTGAGAATATTAAGACAGCTGAGCATGATGGTGAGTTTTTATTGTCTTTTCCTTGATGCTGACTGATAGTTGAAAAATATACCACAGTATTTCATCTTCCATTGTGTTAGTTCTCATTTGACTTTTAAAATACTTATTTCAGTAATATTTCTAGCTGTAATGTGCTCAAGGCTTTTGGATATCCATTTGAGAAAAGCTAAAGTGGATGAGTCTGAAACACTTTGGTTGCCAGATACTTTTTCAACATGAAGTATGAAATATTTTAAATGCCTTTTCTCTGTGTTACTATTTCTCAGCCAAAATTAAATGGGAACTTTCAACTGTTTCCCTCCTCCTCTGCCCATGCTTACATCCTCAGGAATGTATTCAAGTGTACTCTCCTGGATCTCTGTTGAAATTCACTCTCATCCATCTGTAGAATTGGCTGGAATGAAATTGGAGGAGGAATGGTCATGTGCATAGTCAGAACTAATGTCATGGGCTTCTGCTGGTGTAAATCACTGAGATGAGAAGCCCTGTTCAGCGAGACTATGGGATAGAAAGATAACTGCTTGTACTTTGATTTTGCAGGTGGTGATTATTCTTCCTACCAGGAGATGCTGGAAGTGGCCTGCCAGACTCTGTCCCCTTTGCAGCAGAATTTGCTGAAGTTTTCCCTGTCTTTACGCTCTTACTCTGCAGCAGTTCAAGCTTTTCAACAGGTGAGTGCAGGAAATGCTCAGGTGATGTGCAGAGCACCTTCCCAAGGCTGAGGAAGGAGGGAACTGTGCAAGGAAATATCTGAGAGTATCAAAAATCTAATTAACTGCTCTATACACCTGAGCTGCAGAGTGGATTATATACAAAATTCATGAGGTGCTGAATTTTTGTCTAGAGTAAATTGTAAAGAGTAAATCTTTTGTCTAGAGTAAATCTTGTCCAAAGAATTGGCATTTTGACATGTCTGCAGATCTTTGTACCTGCTGCACTAAGAATTGGTGCAGAGATTTTTGTGAGGACCATCTCTGGCTCTGTTGGTGCTTGTGATGCTGCTGCTGTTCCTGTTGCTCAGCTGAACTTACTTGGAGATAGTAATCCATCTATATTTGTGTATATAGTGATTAGAACTCAGAAATAAAAGCTCATTGTGTTCTCTCTTCTTTTATAATTTCGGGGTATCATATAATTCATTTCAAATCATCTCACGTTAGGATGTGTTTATTTAAGTAATACTGTAAAACATCTTTCTTGTTCATCTGGAGTAATTTTATCCTTTGATATTTAACAAATACAGATGTTTGTGATGTCCAAGACCAAAAAAGCCCCTCAACCAAAACCCCTACAATTGGAAGCCTTGCTTTCTGTACCTGTAACTAACCTTACTGTTAATAGTAACAGACTGAAAAGTAAGTTTAGACTTAACTCTCCATCTTGCAATTTCACCTTGCATTTGAATTATCTCATAAACATGGAAGAAACACTAGTTTGGAATGTAGGAAATAATACTGTTTACTGCACAGCTACACTGTTATGATTTTCACTTGTTCTAAGGGCAAACATTTAACCTACATTATTATAAATGTTTTATACAGATAGCAGCAGATGAATCTCCACCAGAAGGCTGCGCCCTGTTTTTTGTTGTACATGGGGAGAAAACATGTGAATTTGACTCTCTTGGAAAGCTTTTGCAGGCAGCTTCAGATAGGTATTTGCTTAATTTCCTCTTATTGGATTAGCTGTTAACATTTAACCTGTTAGACTTATTGCTGTGAAGAGGTTGTAATAAACCTATTGTTTCTGTGTTTCTGTGTTGATTTCTCCTGTCCACTGTTGGCACAGGAGTGGCAGTCTCTTATTTGCTGTTAATTCAGATTGAAATGATTGTTTTCTTATCCCTTGCTCTTTGCTAGTTCTGCTAGGAAGAGGAATGTACACAGGAAAATTTGGAAACACATTCTGGAAATAGCTGGAAACTATTGAAGGAGAGTAGGAATTCTCAGGAGCGTGTAAAACCTTCAGTATATAGGGAAAATAGAAGGAGCTGGGCTGCATATTCAGATGAGCGTTAATGTAACAAATTGTTTTATGAATGACTGAAGGCATGCACAGTGTTTTTTCTGTGTATAGTTTTCTCACCATTGACAAAGAAAACCATTACTACATAATATATTTAAAATTCAGATTTCTCTACAAGAACAGAACTTGGTTGTAACTGCTAATAAGAAAAAGAAGGTACAAAATACAATACTTACTAAAAAGCCACCAAACAAATAACAAACCAAAACCAACCCAAATCCTTACATTTCAGTTTGTTTTCAATATGATTTTTGTAATCTTGGCAACTTGGTTCTTTGAAGGATAAAGAGTTTTTTGTCAATGTGCAGACATTTGGCATCTGTAGCTCATGTGCTGTTTTTATGACTTACTGGGAATATTTTAAATATTTCATTGCACTTTAGACAAAATGTAAGCAAAGCTGAGAGTAGATTTCCCCTTCACTTTTTTGTTTGTGTACTAAGCCAAGGCCCAGGTTCAAATGAATCTGTGCCCTTGGCATGTCTGTTGTATCAGCCTTTTTAATTTTTCATACAGAATTTATGAATCATCATGGGGAGAGAAAGTTAACTAGAAATTTAAGGGAAGTTGTTCATTTTTAAAATTAGGATCATATTAGATTCAAAACAGCTCTTAGTCACTTGTTTCCTTTTCATATGTTCATTTTTCTCAAAGCTTTTATCAAGGTGCACCAAGTGCTGCCAGGCTTTGTAAAATATGTGGGAATAACTTGACATATGTATTCTGTGAAAAAATGATTAAACAGGGTAAAAATGTGCATCTTGCTTTGAGTGAGGCAATGCTGTGACTCACACTGTGGCATTCTTCACTGTTCCCTCTCAGGCCAAAGCCATTTTTGTTCAAGGGGGACCACAAGTACCCAGCATCAAACCCCGAAAGTCCTGTGGTCATCCTTTATGCAGAGATTGGCTCAGAGGAGTTCTACAGACACCACAGGAGGCTTGTTGCAAAGGCTGAGGCAGGAGAAATCACCTATGTGCTCAGGCACTACATTGCTGTGAGTATATTTGTGCATTGTGACAGAGGATTTGAAATGGAGTAACTGGCCTTGGTTTTCAAAAAGAAAACTGACCCAGGTTTGTTCCCTTTCAATTGACATTTGCCTACTGTCCTTGTTAATTTACTTGGAATACTCAAAGTATTTTTTTTTTTTATTGCATGTAGCTGAGTGATACAGAATATTTTAAATCTCCTGATTGTTAAGTAAGATTGTTTGATTTCACAAATCCAGACTTAAATTCCAGATTAATTAGAGACTCCAGTGTAAAAAGTAGTATTTCTCTTAGAAATTAGAGCATGAAATAGATCTTTCACAGTCAGGCCACTTAGTTACTTAAGGTACTTGATATAAAAAGCCAGGATTAACATTAAGGTACCATTTTCAAAAGCAAGACATGGTTTCTGTAGTAATTTTTTTACAGAACCCCTTACCATTTCTAGTGCAGTTTATCCTGGTTTCCATCTTCCTCCACTAAATTGTGTATAGCCACTGGTTTAGTATTTAAAACTGCATTTCAAAAGGTATGAAGAGCTGGAGTTCTTGGATTTGTTACCTGAATCTTACTCAGTATTGCCCAAACCTGCAGTGTAGCAGTCAGGCTTGAATGTGGGGAAAAAAAAAACACACCAGCTGATTCACTTCTAATATTACTTGTACTTTTAATAAAATAAAGTCATACATTGCATGCACCACTTTCCTTTTATAAAAGGAAGTTGCTTATCAGTGTTGGGAGGAGCGTTTACATTCAAAATTCAGTGTATTACACTTTAGATGGTGCTGTTATATGACTTTTATATACTTCAAAATACTTTTAGAAAGTGATCATGTTTCTCTTATTAAAGGCAGAACTAATTATGCACAACATGTTTTGTCATTTTATTTCTTGTCATTCTCTGTGGCAACTCTTCAGTGAATGTTTCATTTTTGAGCTTCACAGCTGAAGTTCCTTTCCACCCTCTGATTTGATGATTGGAGTCTGTCTCTCTCTGCTTTGCTCACACACTGAATCCTGAAAACATTGTTTTGTGTTCCTCTTTATTTTGTGAATTCTGATGGTTTTTTTGGTTCATAGAGATAATTCTTGCTTGCTGAACTTCAAGAAGTGTGTTGAAAAACAGTAGGAAATAAAATGACTAGAGTATGTTACTGCAGAGTCACTCAGTGTTTGTTTCTTGGTCCCCATTATGTCTGAAATACCACATCGAGATTTCTCAGCTTTGGGAAGTGGTGGTTTTTATTTTCTGGATCAAACAAAGATGGCAATATCACTCTGTTGGCTTTTCCTTACAGAATCCCAGCAAGGAAAAGGTCTACCTCTCTGGCTATGGTGTAGAGCTGGCTATTAAAAGTACAGAATATAAGGCCAAGGATGATACCCAGGTGAAAGGTGAATTATTATTTTAAGTATTTTAATAGGAACATTTTAATTTCACCAAGGCAATTTTATACTCATTTTGCTGTGAGTGTCTGAATTGCAGATATTTGGTTTCCTTAGCTCTGAAATCCCTTTTGGCACTATGTTCCTTATGAAATAGATCTTTGCCATGGCACTTCCACATTTGTGAAATCCTCCAGTCGTGGCCCTGGACTAGATCTTAGTAGTGGCACTACTTATGCTACTAATATTTTACCAGCTACTCTGCAGGTGTAAAGAAAATTTCTCTACTTTAATTTGCCTTAACTTATCCATTCTCAGAGCAGAATGTGTTCCCTGTTCCTGTTTTTTTGTTTTGTTTTGTTTTTTGGGAAGACAGAATTGTGCACTTTTTTTTTTTGTTTGTTTTGCTGCTTTTATAGAGCACTGATCTCTGCTCTACAAACTCCCATGCACCTGCCAAAACTAGTTTGATAGTGTAATCTGTGTGTGTACTTTTTCTTTACGTGTGCACACAGAGACAAACCCCAGATTTTCCTGCTTTTCTGTTTGTGAATAGCCTGGTGCTTGTTCTCTGTGTGTTTACAGGCACAGATGTGAATGCCACAGTTATAGATGAAGATGACCCTATTGATGAAGTGCAAGGATTTCTGTTTGGAAAACTAAGGTAAGACACACTTGGTCTTTGTCATATCAAAAAACTTTTTGCAGAAATGCGAATTTTTTGCTTTGTTACTATTTTTTACGTGTCTGAGTTTCCTGTATGTGTTAGCAGCAGACTTTTTAATACAATAGTTTCTTTAAATTAGCAGCAGACTTTCTTATAGGAAACCACACAAGTTGTTTGAACCCTTGTATCCCTTTAGGCAGCTGTATCCTGACTTGTCAGAAGAGCTGAAAGAGCTCAGAAAACACCTGGTGGAAAGCACCAATGAAATGGCACCTTTGAAAGTCTGGCAGCTGCAAGGTAATCTGGACGGAGACTTTCAGTTCTGGTCTACAAAACCTCATTGTAAATATGTTTTTTGCTGTTCTACAGAGATTGTTAGTGGCTGTGTACAGTTGTGACAGCGTTTTACTGTAAATTCCTGCCTTCAATCTCACTTGGAAAGTACTTGGTTTTTTAAAATGCCTTTTTTTGTAGAGTCCTGTTGAAACAGCTTTTAGGATTGTTTCACGGGACTTCTGACATGAATATTATTTTCTATATTGTGAAGTACAATAACCTACTTGCTCTTAAACTGACTCCTTGTATGGTCTGCTGAATGCAGAAAAGAAAGGAATGTGAGGTTTCTTTCCATGATCACACTTTTGTTGTGAAATCTTGAGATTTCGCAAGACCAGAGGAAATCTGTATTTCAGCATCAATTACATGCTCCTCTGGCCTCATTCCCTGGAAAACATCTATAAAAGCCTGGGAAAAGGCTTTTCATCCTCTCAAAAAGAGTAATTCAAAAGGCTGAATGTATGTTTTAGCCACAGGGAATGTACCTATATCCAGGGGAAGGGCAGATCTTCCCACCTCAGCCAAAGGAAAAAAGTGCTGGTCTGGACTCACTGAAGCAACGTGTGGGCAGCCTACACTGCTTCAGGTGGAGAGGGCTTCTTCAAGGCAACACACAGGAGTTGAATACAAAGAAGATGAGGTTAAAAGGAGTATCTATAGGTGCACATAGAAAGTGAATTTCCATAGGTAACATGCAAAAATGTTGACAGATAAAGTTAAGATGTCTCTGCATTGCCTTGTTTTCAGTTTTGAGTTCTTGACCTCTGTTTTTTCACTTCTAAGATCTGAGTTTTCAAACTGCTGCTCGCATTTTGGCTGCTCCCCCTGTGGATGCCCTGATGGTCATGAAAGATCTTAGTCAGAACTTTCCTACAAAGGCCAGGTAACTTCCATTTTGACTCCTAGAAAGTTCTATTACTCTCCTTTTCCTGAGCAGGACTGAGACAAGCAGCATTGGTTGGGTTAATTCTGACTTTCATTTAGCTGGAAGCAAACACTGGGGTATGTTTGTGCTGGGAAGTTCTTCAGCCTATGGTTACAAAGAGGATTTTATGGTGTTTTTCTTGGATGGCAGCTGATGCGGACTGGTAGAAAATTTGCCAGAATTGTCTGTGCTATTTTATTGTGAAATGCATCTAAACCTATTGTATTAAGTCATCAAGAATTTGTTGTCTGGGTTTTTTGTTTAATGGTCTTAACATTTATCTGTTCACAGCGTCCCACTTTTCTTCTGGGATCCACTTTGCCAAACAACCCAGTCAGTCTCATGTCAGAGGCTGATGTGCAGTTCACTGGTTTCTGCACTTTGTCAGTGACTGTCTTTAACGTATTTAAATCAGTTTCAAAAATCTCAGTAATGATCTGGTATTGCCAGCCAGTCCAGAGATACATTTCTCTTGATAAATTCCATTGCCTGGATTGTGAAGATGATACTATAGAAACTCCTCCTTTTTGAGTAGGTGGGAGATATACCTGAGATGAGAGTAAAAAGAAACTGATTTCTGCTCTTATTTCCCTTTACCTGATGTTAAGGTGTTATTTAGAGTTTCTGAAGGCAGGATTGCATCTCACTGTGTTTTCAGGCTGATCTGTGGGCTGTGCTCACCCACTCTGTGGTGATGCAGTCACTAGATGCAAAGTAAGGAAAGGAATGGGAACCCACCATGAGGAGTGAAATCCCCTATTTTCTGTTGTCAGCCTCTATCTTTACATTTTTGGCAGCTGCACACTTTTGTTATGGTTAATGTGAAATTAGACACTGAGAGCTGGCATGTGGTTAACATTTTTGTGCTGCTGGATTATACAGTGTAAGAAAAATGCTGCATCCTACTATTTAATGGTACCACCAAGTGCAACTCCTTCTTGCTGCATCTCTTTATGCTAGAGGGTTAATTATCTTAATATGTAAGGTACAAAAGGTGGGATAAGTAGATATCTATCCAGCAGATAAATAAAAAGAGGATTCATAGCATGATGTTTTTATTTTTGTAGGGCTATAACAAAAACAGTTGTTTCTTCGGAGCTCAGAGCAGAAATTGAAGAAAACCAAAAGGTAAAGTGTCCAAAAAAGTAACACAGTGCCTTTGTACTTATATTTACATGTTGCTTAAGATAATGACCCAGTGTTTTCACACACAGCTTTGTACTCTGCATGTGGGAAGTGACCAAGTGGTGGATTTTCAAACATGGATGCGGAGCATAATTAAGATTCTTTGCTCAATTATGAAAATACTGCTCTTGTTAGAGATTTATTGCTTGAAAAGCAGCTATATTAAACATCTTCATACAGTTTTAATGGTGCAGAAGAGAATTAGTTCTCATTATCCAATTTGAGATGGTGTTTAGATGTCTGTATACATCAGTGATCACTAGGAAGTCACAGAATAAATTCAAAACCTGCCATGGCTTTAGAATGATTCATACTATGTGGAGGAAATGGTTTTAATGTTGGTGCTTTGAGAATGAAACTAGTGAAGGGATAAAATTTACCAGCTATGTCTAGATGTGCTTTGGAACAGAATCATAACCCCCCCAGGTCATGAGGGGTCTCTGGAGGTCACTGAGTGGGCTCTGTATTTGCAGAGTGTTTCAGACAGCTCAGCTGTGTACTTGGCATTAGCAAAGCACTGGAAAAAACCACAGCCACCTGGGAATTTTGTACAGGTTTTGTACAGAACTTTGTGCAAATAAATAGGCCAGGTAGTATGGTCTTGATAGAGTGCAAAACAAAAGTTTAATATAGTAATGAGAAAAAGTCAAACAGCAGTACTTGCTCTATGAGCTACATTGCCCTATTCACACATTTCTGTCTTCTTTGGCATTATTAAAAAACCTCCAATGTATGTTAAGTACCCACATGTTGTTTAGCAAGCTAATCAATGATGTTTGATGAATCTAGTAGTAAATGCAAAGCTACTTACAAGTGCCCTGAGGCTCCTTTTCTGAGAGAGAAATGCCTTGTTGTTCGGTAGTGACAAAATCAGAGGAGAAGGGGGGTGGGGGGGGGGGGAGGGTTGATACTTGTCCCATGTGGTTCTGAAAGGGACAAATACAGTGTAAGTCCAAGCTAAAGCTACCTGGTGGCCTTTCTCTTGTGTGTTAGGGAGGACTCTGGTCCACAAATAAACTCATGATTTTGTGGATTCATTTTTATTCAGAGAATACCTGGGTTGCTACATCCAGATCAGGCTCTATCTAACCCGGGCCTTCAGAGCTGTTCTCTGCACTACTCACTTTGTGTGGCTATTATATGGTCGTTAAGTTCACTGCTACTGTTATGTTAGAGTTAACTGTGTATTTTTCCACAGAAAGATACAACTTAACCCTCAGCTTTTCTTTGGGAACTTTACTTTTTTAATAAACAATGTAATTTTTTTCTGATCAGAAACTACTTTCCTGTTCTTGGTACTTCACGTGTTACTTTTGTTATTCCTCTCTTCCCTTTGCTCACAGTCTTCATCATGGTAGTGTTGTAAAATATCCAAATACAATGTTTCTCCTTCAGTGTCCATAGTGCCTCTAAATAGAAATTTGTAACTGGTACTGCAGACAAGACCAATTGGAAAAAAACATTAAACTGTTTATTATCTTCTGCGCAGAGCACTCTTCTAATGGCTTCCTACTTCTTTTCAGTATTTCAAGGGAACATTAGGATTGCAACCAGGAGATTCTGCCCTATTCATCAATGGACTACTTATTGATTTAGACACTCAGGATATATTTAGGTAAGAATGTTTTATTTTTCACAATAATTACATCCTGTTTAGAAACTTGCATCTTGCTAGTGCGTGAATGATAAAGTTACGTAGACAGTTTTGAACCTTCTTCATAATCTAGACTAGGTTTAATTGGTAAGTACTGTAAAAAGCAAATCATGGTTCCTTGCCTTATTCAAAGTGTATTTCCAACAAAAAATCTAATGTGAAAAGTGGAACACCCTTGAAGATTGGAATGGGAAATCACCTTTGTGCTGTTCTTTTGACCTGTGCTGTGGCTAGCAAGATTTTGGTTTCTCAGACTGTCAGCGTACAGATTTATTCTGAAGACAGCAGACTTACTCTCCAAGGATAAACCACTGTAAATTTTTCATATGGAAACCACCCTCTGTCTTTGTCAAGATGTGTTTCCATTTTATATATATATATATATATATATAATGGATTAGTTATCCTGATTTAATGTTGTTTTTCTTAGTTATACAATATTAATTCAATAGATTAAAGTAATCTCAAGTTTCTTAAGTTGGAAAGAAATAGATGATAAATAAGAGCTAATGCCTGGACATGGCAGACTTGTTTATACCTTTCATCTATTAACCCTTAGAGTAAGGGCAAGTTATTTACTGTGGGGTTAAAATTCAGCTGTATCATATCAAAATTGATTTTGCTTTTCCTCGCAGCCTGATCGATGTGCTCCGCAATGAAGCCCGTGTTATGGAAGGCCTGCACAGCCTGGGGATTGAGGGAGTTTCCTTACACAATGTCCTCAAGTTGAACATCCAGCCATCAGATTCTGACTATGCTGTGGACATCAGAAGCCCTGCCATTTCTGTGAGTATGGTTTTGATAGAAATACTTGATTTGCTGTTGGGAAATGCATTCTCAAGAGCTTTTGTCCTTGTCTCACAATCAGCTCTGAAACTGCAGTGGAGTAAAAAGGATAATAAGGTAAAATTAGCACTTTTAAAAGAGCTTAATTTCTTACTTATACAGTTCTCAATATAGTTTCTGATTTGAAAATATTTCAGTCTCAGGCCAGAGCAGGAGGATTGTCAACCATTTAAATGCCTTTCATTTTTCTTAGTGGATCAACAATCTGGAAGTTGACAGTCGGTACAATTCCTGGCCTTCCAGTGTGCAAGAACTGCTGCGTCCCACCTTTCCTGGTGTGATCAGGCAAATCAGAAAAAACTTCCATAATTTTGTAAGTAATCATCTGACTGGATGAAATGAGCATTTTGTTTTGTCAAGAGCAGGAGCATCAGCTTTTGCAGCTTACTTCACATGTTCACTGGATTCCCTGTCACTTAAATAGCTGGAGAGAGGGGATGCTTTTCTAAAAGGTTTTGTTCTCCTTGTCTTAGTAAGTTATGGCTGAGATTCAGAGATTACTGAGCATGATTCTGTGGCATCTATTAGATGCCAGGAGTTGTTTTGTCAATGGACAAAATTATCCTCTGATAAATAACAATTTGGTGTGTTTAAACTTTTTGATAATACTTGAGGTTGGTTAATAAAATCCACCAAATTTGTTAACTGTTGTCTTCTTAGCAGAGTTAAGACCAACTTCAGTTGTTTTAGTTAGAAAGAATTCATGCAGCAAGACTTGAACAAATGATCAATGGCTCTCAGCTTAGTCCTGGGTGCCCTTTTAGTCTGTAGGTAAATTACATTAGATCTGATGAAGAGTTTGCAAATTGTGCACTGTAACTCTTGTCATGTGGCAAAGTGGCCCCATGCAAAAAAAGAACTCTGATTAGGGGAAAATTGGGACTTGAACCACCTGAAGCTGTGGGAGCTTTGATGTGTTACCATTTTCTTTGGAGTTCAATACTTTTAACATAGAAATTCTTGAATTCTAAGACAACAGTTTCATGAGTGAAAGGCCCTATGTGCAGTCTGAATGGCCCAGTTCTGTCTGGGCTGGGACAGCAGAGAACATCTTGGCAGCATTGGCTCCCCAGGACATGGAGACTTCTCACTTGCTGTTTGTGTACAGGTGCTGATAGTGGATCCTACTGATGAGACCACAGCAGAATTACTGAATGTGGCAGAAATGTTCTTCAGTAACCACATCCCGCTGAGGTAATCACTGTGTTTTAATGTTTGGGGTTTTTTATTCATGTGACTTTTGCAGTTGTGAAATTCTCATTGCTGAGACACTGCAGAAATGTTGCATGTCTTGTATTTGAGATATGTGTATATTTTTTGAATATGACTTTCTCCACTAGCAAACCAGAGTTCAGTTTTTTAACAGTCCAAAAGAAATCTAAAGTTTTGGATGGGAGAGAAGTGAAAAGCAAGATTCTGATGCACTCATTGCAGATGATTATGTCCTAAGTTTGATTCCTGGCTGCTCTGCTCAGCATCTTCCCCACCTATTCTAGAAAAAAACTGTGTTTAAGGTGATGATCACAGCCAGCAGTTAATTGAAGAGTTGATTCATTATAAAAATGATGACCTGGGGATTTGTGTGACTGCAGGATAGGACTGGCCTTTGTGGTTAATGATGCAGAGGATGTTGATGGACTTCAGGATGCTGGTGTTGCCCTCCTGAGGACATACAATTATGTGGCACAAGAAATGGACAATAATTATGCTTTTCAGACCGTCATGTCTGTAAGTCTTCATTTAAACTGGAAATGAATGTTTGAATATTTTTCATGTACATAAGGTTATGTCAATGGGCTAATATGTAGATAATGGAAGGAATTGTTCTTTAGCTTGGTTAGTGTGCAGAGTACAAATACTCCTACCACAGGATACAGGTGTCCTTTTAATGTGCTTCTGACCTAACTCTAACAGGTGAGACAAGGTTTCATTGTGACACTTCACACTTCAGCCGTTTTTCTGATCCTGTCCCTTTGCTCATTCTATCTCTGAGTTCTGAACTGCTCCATCCCTTCAGTGTTATAATTTGGTTTAAACAGTTCCAGCTGTGCACCTTTGCCACCTCAAAGGACAATACAGGTGCTGGTAAATGAATTTCGCCTGTGGTTTGATACTTTTTGTACAAAGTGGCAAGGTGGGGCATTTTGTGAGGTTAAATTGGTGGTTACTTAAAGACAGTTACTTTTATTCTTTTTATTTTGGGTGTGTATTTGTAGCTTGGAGTAAAATCTTGTGCCTTCAAGAGGGAATGAATTACCTGCTTTACATGTGAGGTTGTAGTGTTCATAACATATCCCAAGTTCTGAAGGGAAGGTAGCTCCTTGGATATGCTTTATTTAGGCTTTTTTTCCCCAGAGAACTATTTTCCCTCCTCAAATACCTTTTCTAATTAAAGATGCAAGTTATTATTTAAAGAAATATGTATTTACCTTCTTCCAATCTCACTGAAGTGACTACAAAGGTATAGCAAGATACTTACAATGGCCACAAGTGCTTAGGTGTTGTTGCAGCTGACAAATATGAATATAAGTTTTGCAGTCTGGCTGTTAATGCCTTATTATAACTACTGTACTACAGGTGACAGGTCACTTTACCTTTGATAAGGACAGAGGCTTTACAGTTGCAGCTGTAAACGTGTATTCCCCTTTCAGATATATAACAAAGTGAAAACAGGAGATCAGCTGAAAGTGGAACATGTTGTTAGTGTTCTTGAGAAACAGTATCCTTATGTGGAAGTCAACAGCGTTCTGGGAATTGATTCTGCCTATGATCAAAACAGAAAGGTAAGAATTCATGAAACACAGCATTTTTTCCCACTTCTTTTGCTGCAACAGTTTTGAAAATATAATTACATACAATTTCTTGATCCAGATCTCTTACCAACCAGGTAACTATTTTGTTACCACATTGGGGTCTTCTAGTAATACCTTACTGTTTCTGTTCAGCACAAGCTTTATATGATATACATATAATGGAATATATATATGTATTACAAACCTATATATAAAGAGCCAAGTTAGCTTTCTTGTGACTCATAAGTCATGCTTTCATTACGAAATAGACTTCAATAGAGTTTAAAAGTGTTTGCAAAATACTCAAGGTGATGGAATGGTTCATGGGAAAACCAAGAGGCTTCACGTTGTGATAGACCAGTGTGGGGCTTCTGAATCAGTATTTGAATCGTGTATGAAATAAAGCCATGATTTTGAACTCAAAATGCCTTTTCTATAGCAAGACATCCAACAAATTTCTGCAAATAATTCTTGAAGTGATTTTTAGGTCTGATACTTTTCTGTATGGAGAAAATTAGGAGGGCAAATCACTATTGAACCAGTCATATGTGAGATGAAGCAGATTTTACTTGAGGTTTTATAGGGGCATGTTTCTTACTTTTTGTTGTTCTAAAACAAATGAAAATACTGTTGCCAATAGCTCTGTAACACACATGATGCTGCCCACATCTATAAATGTCAGGAATGCAGTCAAGGTTACAGAAAATAGGCTTGTATGCATATGGAGGGGTCTTCCAGTGTAGGATAGTGAAGAGAAAAACATTTTAAGGAAATGAAAATCCATAAAAGTAGGACAGACATTTTTGTATGAGAGGAGAGGCCTCAACCAAAACTTCTAACCAGCAGAACCCTGTTAACTTTAACTTCTAACAGGGTGTCTGTAAATGCCAGTGCATTTTTCAATGGTTACATGAACAGGGAAATTTCTCTTGACAGAATAACTCCCTGCCTCACAGGTAACTGTTTTTTTACAGGTTTAAGAAACACATACTTAAAAAAAATTCTCTATCTTGTTTTACATTGCAGCAATCACTGCTTGCATTGCATTTGCTTCCACAGGCAAAATCATGTTTCCTGTTGTGCATCTTTTGCCACTACCAGAAAGTGCTCATTGGAATTAATTTACAACATGAATTAAATTAAGTATTTAATGGAGTATTTTGCACTTCAGTATTGTGAAGCAACTTTTTTTGCTTTGAAACTGTGAGTTTCCAAGCTACATTCTCTGTATCTAACAGCAGTGGTGAGGATCTCATGGTGTGTTTAGACTTGTGGACATTGCACAGCTTGTTGGGAACCTTTGTGGCAAAGGGCTGATGTGCTAAAGCTGCTTCTGTTCCTGTCTTTAGGCAGCAAGAGCTTACTATGAGCAAACAGGTGTAGGCCCTCTGCCTGTTGTCCTGTTCAATGGGATGCCTTTCCAAAAAGATCAGCTGGATCCTGATGACCTGGAAACAGTGACAATGCACAAAATCCTGGAAACCACGAGCATCTTCCAGCGAGCTGTATACCTGGTGGGTGCTGAGGCTTGAGAGAAACTAGATTCCCAAAAGCTGATTCACAAGTCCCTGGCTACATATTTTACAAGACAATTTAACTTTTGTAATTGCTTTTTACCTTTCTTTTAAAAAATTTAGTTATGTAAGGCAATTTTATATGTGAAGTAACAAATAATGTTTCTTTCCTCTTTCCTTCAGGGTGAACTATCTAATGACCAAGATGTGGTTGAGTATATCATGAACCAGCCTAATGTAGTTCCAAGAATTAACTCAAGAATCCTGAGGTCTGACAGAGAGTACCTAGATCTGACAGGAATGAGTAAGGCATGCTTTTAATTGTGTTAAACCTGAAATGTCTGAGTGAAAGACTTTTGCTGTTCCAGTGGAAAGCTCTAGTGGCAAAGCATTAACAGCACCTGAAGTGATGAGCCAGCCCTGGTGCAGGGCAGATGTTGTCTACAACATTAAATGTCTACTGATTTTCAGAATAGGAATTTGTTTTGTTTTTATACAGACTTAAGGGGAATATGACTCATGAAGCTGAGAAATTATATAATGCATAAAGCAACAGCTTGTTTCTTAGTTCTGGCCTTCTTTTGAGCAGGGTTGACAGTCATCTCTGGAATTTCTTCAGATTTAGGAAAATGTTCCCTTGCCAAATGAACATCCAGTACAGTGACTACAGTACAATGACATTACACCTGCCTTTTTTTACTTACTTGAAAAATAGTGACACAGTGGATTTTTCAATGTATATTATTTACATATACAAGAGTCAACTAAGTGAGACTTGGCCAATTCTTTCAACTGACTTCTGCCTATCAAATATGCCATGTGGTTACTAATGTAACTTGTGAGACAGCAAAATTCATTTCTCAGCCTAGATTAACAGTGAAAATGAGACATAAGCAGTATCACAAGGAGCAAAATGAGATGTGCTCCTAATGTTCTGGTAATAGTAGTGATTTTATTTTCATTTTACATGGAATAGTTGCTTTGGTATTTAATACTTATTCTCTTCCTCAGATAACCATTTTGTGGATGACTTTGCTCGATTTACCACGTTGGATTCCAAAGATAAGACAGCTGCTGTTGCAAACAGCATGACCTACTTAACAAAGAAAGGTAACATCTGTGGTGGATTCTGGATCCAGAGCTGCTTTTATCTGTGTTTCCAAGCATATGTGCAGTTTTTCACTCACGCTCTGAGCCTTGTCAGGCCTGTGGGTAATGGCATAGTCTGTTAAAGATTTGTTTTTGTCTTTATAAGACGTGACAACTGCATGGAACAAGAATGTTCCTCTCTTTAAACCCAGTCCAACCTCTTACTGTATAATAAAGTCCACCCAAACTGCTCTTGCTGTACTGCTAGTGACCCCCAGAAATACTGCAGTGTAAGCAAATGACTAGAAAAATATAAAAGGGTTTTTAGCTCTCTGTCTCATTGTTCAAAATTGCTAAAAGTTACATGGATTCAGAAGAAAATTCTAACTGCCCACTGTATAAGACATCACCTAATGTGGTCAGTGGTGTTTTTATTGCTCCAGTGCATGCACTGCTTTTCCAATGGCAGTATTGTCACAGTTTCACATCAAAGTGTTAAAACTTGGCTGTAGCTCTCCAGTGTAGGAAATGCATGCATAGACATAATACAGACCCTAATCAGGTCCAACCAGACCACCCTCAGGTGTGTCCTTTATCCATTTTGGTTAGATTCCAGAAACAAGCTGCTGTCACTTGACCCAAATCCTCCTGTTCCTGTCTCCTGTCTTTCCTAGACTGTCCCAAGTGTTCCTGGTCCTATGTCCAGTCACTGCCATCCATGTGCACTACCTGAAAAATTCCCATTACTCTTCCTGTCTCGAGCCTGCTCTTCATTCATGTTCAGTCACTTGGATTTGAACGAGTTTCTTGTGTGGAGCATTAATTAAATCCACACCTTGGCATGCTTGTTGGAAAGTGCATTAAAATTTGCAGTTCCATGGCTTGACATTCTTTTGGTCAGTGCCTCTTTTGCAGCTTAAGATATTTAATATCTGCTATCTGATTACAGTAATGCTGTCCCACATTTCTTTTCTAAAGTAATGGAGAAGTTATGTGTGTTGCTGGCTCAGCACCAGCACTGATACAGCACTGCCCTGCTGGTTTTTTAAAGAGGGAAGATAACAGCACAATGGCATGGCAGTGTTTGTAAAGAGTCCTCACCCTATGGTATGAAACTGGTAATATGTAGTGCAACTGATGCTGTGGCATGAAAATCAAGCATCCATCTCTTTGAGGGGAAGAAAAAGTCAAAGCTTATTGCAATAAAATGAGCACAAACTTGTTGCTGTTGGATCTGAACTGTAGTGATTCAGTCATGCCCAGTGATACACATTGGGATTACCATCAAGTTATTAATGTGTCTCTCCTTTTCCCCTTTCCTTTCTGCTCTTTGACCAGGAATGTCTTCCAAGGAGATCTATGGTAACTCATGCTTTGGCATTTCTTATATTGTTCTTGGGATTTTCTGGTTCCTTTATAACACTGGCTTTAGACCCAGCAGGCAGTGAAGGAAGCTGTTGAAATGCATGTTTGCTCCAGCACTTTTGTCTTTATACAAAATTGATTTTGTAAATTAACAGCTTCAATACAAAGAAGTGATATATATGTCTGCTGGGTTCCAACCCCAGTTGGAATCTGGAAGTTATTTATATGTTTCTTTATAATTTGTAATTGAAAAAGTAGCAAACAAACAAAAATACTGACAGAATCCACCTTAGAGCAATGCATGCTGTCCCACATGGGTTTTCTGAATGACTTAATAAAGACTAATATACCAATGCTATTAATTTTGTCTTGCCAGGCTTCATAGCTTAGGTTCATCCATTGCTTCTCTATGGAATTTTACTTCAAGTCTTTGCATGTGCATCATAGTTTACTTCCAAATGAGGGAAAAAATGAAACTTCCCTTCCTCCTTAAATTTCTCTCTCTCTCTTTTTCTTTTTTTTTTTTTTTAATAATTGCAGATGATTCCTTTGTTAGACCAGTTACCTTTTGGATTGTTGGTGATTTTGATAAACCTTCAGGGAGGCAGTTGTTGTATGATGCCATTAAACATCAGGTGAGTAACATTTTCATTGGAATGAGTTTGCAGTGCTAACAAAGCACTTGGTAGAGGCTTGTAAAACACAAGTTGTGCATCTTCCTGTGATATAACCTGGGGAGACTGGTTCTCCCTGCAGGATCTCTAATTTCCAGCCTCACCTTTTTTCTAGAGACTGGAATACTGCTGATCTTAAACTAGGACAGAATACAATAAATGTTCTTTTAAACCAGTGGTGTTAAACTAAAATATCTCTGTTTTGGTTTGGAGATAAGCATTTGTCTCTGTTCTGTCCCATTGGTTCTGGGAGGATAACTGAAACATAAAAATGCACAGCTTACAGCTAAATCACTGGTTTGCCAGAGTGAATGGTGGTTGTGGTCCTGGATTTCTCAGGTAGCACAGGGTTATCTGGAAGATTGCTGTCATAGTGGTGCCTATACATAAGCTAAATGCTTGATGTTAAATTAGTTAATTCATCATTTTAACCTTGTGCTGTTATTTACCCAATTTGGAATCTGGTATTCTGGTTAAGAAATGCAAAGCTTTTGCTACAGTGTTTATTATATATATATTATATCTGAAATTTTAAACTTCCTCATTACCTGTTTTGTTAAACACAGAAATCCAGCAATAACATTCGAATTAGCATGATTAATAATCCCAGTGAAGAACCCAACAGCCAGAATACCATTGTAGCTAAAGCCATATGGGCAGCTTTGCAGACACAAACCTCAAACAATGCCAAGAACTTCATCACCAAGATGGCAAAAGAAGAAACTGTGAAGGCACTGGAGGCAGGAGCTGACATCTTGGAATTTGCTGTTGGGGTAGGCATGTCTGTTGGGATTTGCATGGGGAGGGTGCTTTGTTTGTTCCTCAAATCAAATTTTTAGTGTAGTATATTCATATGCAGAAGCTGCAGTAACAGAAAAGTGAGTTAAGTAACAGTTTTGGGTTTGCTAATTTGGTTTTTTTAACCTCCGAAGGGCTTACCTAAATATAACAATCCATCTAAACATCAGGTAAATCCTCATACACATTAAAGCTTTTTCCTTTGGAAAAGGAAAAAGGAACATGGGTGCAGGGATCTACTTAAGTGTTTCTTGGGTGGTTAAGAGAATATTTTTTTTTTAAAGCTGGGAAAAAAATACAAGTGCATTTCTCAAAGTAGATTTTAAAAAGTTAGGCAGGAAGATTGGAACTGGTCTAAGTAGCTGTGGCCCTTCACAGCAGAAGTTGGGATAGTGTTTGATGGTGCCAAGCTAGAACTAGGTTTAAGATCACAAAGAAAAGAGGGCCAGGGATCAATTTTAGCAAGACATGAAGATGTTCTTGAATGGAAACAAAAAGGTGTCTTTAAAAAGTGTGCAGAGGTCTAGTTTTTTCCCTGTTCCAATGTCAAGTATTCTTTTCTTTTAGGGTATGGATACCAATATTTTTAAAGAAGCCTTTGAATCTCCCAAGGTGGATTTTCTTCTGTCCCATGCTGTTTATTGCAGAGATGTGCTAAAGCTGAAGAAGGGGCAGAGGGCTGTGATCAGCAATGGACGGGTGAGATGATCATTCCACATCTGAGAAAGAGGCAGATTTGAGCAGCAGAGTCGGGGGGCAGACACAGGAGTGTGTCAGCCTGTTTTAGGGTGCAGCAGTCTTTAGGACTGCTTCCAGTTTGATTTATTCACACCTGTGTGACCTTTCCTCTTCACTGTGTGCAGTTAGTTGTTGGTGTTTGGTACAAATTCAGGTCTCTCAATAACAAAGTTGTTTTTATGCTGGCAGTGAATTGAGTCCAGAGGTAGAGGGGGATTATAAATTTTCAAGATAATTCTGCTTCAGTTTACTGAGCAAAATGCTGCTGTATTTTGCCCTGACCAAGGTGTCTGGGTCTCTCCTACCATGTGTTTTTATTATAGTTTATCTGAGATGACGTAAATGATGTTACAATAGTATTTCACTGCAAACAATGAAACCCAGCTTTGTACAGCATTGGGTTTTCTTTTGTCATCTGTTTCTAGTCAGGAAAAACCCCTGCAGGTCCTTGTGGTTGCTGGGTATTTCAATAGCTTAAAATCTCAGGTGATGAGTTGTTGTATCCTGTCTTTCTCATTAGCAAAACAGCAAGACTTGTCTAGGTGGCTTTTTAGGCTTGTGAAGGCTACAGGAGGGAGATTTGTTGGAGTCTTGCTGGGCCATTAGAATTGGCCTGGTGTTCTGCCACCCCTTCCAGATGTGGTACTTCATGTATAGTTTAATGTGCCTGACCCAGAGAAAATTTGAAGTGTGTATTTTATGCCTTAGTCTGGGACTCTTCGCTCTAAATACCTGGATTTATCTGTTAAACTCTGCTGCCACTGACATTAATACCAGCCTAAACAGTTGACTTCCACTGAGACTGGGCTGGAGTATTTATTTAGTACCTCTTTACGTTTTGTTTCAGTGTAGCCTTTACTTAATAACGCTGATTGTGCTTTTTTTTTTTTTTTTTTTTTTGCAGATTATTGGCCCATTGGAGGATGGAGAGATGTTCAACCAGGATGATTTTCATCTCCTTGAAAATATCATACTAAAGACATCGGGACAGAAAATCAAATCTCAGATTCAGCAGCTGGGATTTGAAGAGGATCTGTAAGTAAACATAAAGAGGCTTACAGAGAAATGCTGGGACTCTTGATAATATGACTTTGTGAATCTGATTTGCAATTCATTAAAGTTCTGCTTGACCTATCAATATAAAAATTATTTCAGTAATGCATTTCCCTGTTACTATGAGAATCCTGTAAACTGCTTTTAACTTCTAAGAGAAACTCAAGGAAAAGAGACAGAGATAAGGAAAGGGGAGTCATAGTTGTAGACAGTTACTGCACAAAGCAGAGGTGAAGCGCTCAAAAGGAAGTCATGTTGAAGGTCAGAGGAGCAGGAGTCCCCTGTAGGTGTGCGTTTGTGTTAGAGCATGATGCAGCTGTGGAAATAGCTTCTGCCACACTCCCCATCACAGTTTTCTGTGATGCTGCTTGACTGTTAAGGGCTGGTCAGGTAAGTTAAACACGAGGTCTGTTCTGCAGAAATGCTGTGTAATTCTGTGTGATTCCCAGCAGAACAGGTTTTAACTGTGTTCCAAGCACTTCTGCATCCATTGAGTGTTGGGGTGGTGGAAGAGGGCATAGTTTCAACATGGTCTAGTTCTGGACAGAGCAATGGGTTTGGTTTTCTTTTTGTTTATTTGAATACTGCCAAGGTTTTTGAAAAACTTTAGAAATTACCTGCTGCATTGGAAAACACTGTAGAACTTAGTAGAATTCCTCAGGCTTGTGAATTTGGTATGAACAATTTAAACAGCTGTCACTATAAATCTCTGAGTTAATTCAGGAAAAGCTCACAGACCTGTAGGTTGCAGTTTTGCTTCTTGGCAAAGGTGTGATGTACAAATCAATTTTCATTGAACTTTTAAGGGATTTTATACCTTTAAGATTGAATATATTCTTAAAATACTAGACTGAAAATTTATGGAAATACTAAAAAGGAAGCAGTGCTCAAAAGTAATTATCTTTTATGATAGGACCCCTCTCAACAGTTTCTCCACTTTCAGGATTGCTTCCTAGTGCTCAGAGTTGCAGTGTAAAATGGGAAGAGCACTGAAACAAGGGTTTAATCTCAATGGCTGTCAGGTGAAGATCAGGAATGCAGTGCCTGTAACATGGTTGACACCCTAAAATACAGCTGCTTGTATTTGTTAAGAGTTAGATCTGTTGGTATATACAGTAATAAGGCTGCAACCAGTTTAAATTACTGGTGCATAACCCCTTAAATATATTTATTTCTTCAGGGGCTGTGTGGAGAGGTAATAGAAGTGTTTGGGTATTTGGATTCTGTTTGCCTTCTCACATTGCTGCTGCCTGGCAGAAATGTGATAAGTACAGGCAATTTTTGGATCTCTGCAGGCCTTTATCTTTTCCTTCTTTTCAGGGCAAGTGACTTGGTAATGAAAGTGGATGCTCTTCTTTCTGCTCAGCCAAAAGGAGAGGCAAGGATTGAGTATCATTTTTTTGAAGAACGATACAGGTATAGAATTGCTGAACAATGCTTTTCTGTGTCTTTTAACTTTCCCATTGTTCCATGTTGCATTTAATAAAAAAAAAATCTAAGTAGCAGTAGGAAAGCAGTTTTCAGGAAGATTCCAGAAGTTAATTTTATCTCTCTACCTATCTCTATAAATATACATGTATATGCCTATTTTTTTCTCGATTTAGTTTCTGAAGGTGCACAATACTTAGGAAGTAATTTCTGTTCAGGATGAGATGGATAGCAGTGGGTTGTAATGCATTTCAAGTGTTTATCCACATGTTTGATACTTTAAAATTGTATTTTCTTTTGTTTAGTGCAGTTAAATTGAGACCAAAAGAGGGGGAGACATACTTTGATGTTGTGGCTATTGTTGATCCCGTGACCAGAGATGCTCAAAGACTTGCTCCATTACTTTTGGTATGTAAGCAGGGCTGTGAGCAGCTTCAAATTCCATAATTTTGGAATGTCTGCTTCCTCTTTGACTGTGCGGTCACCAGTGGCTTTCTAATAGTGTGTCTGAGTTTCACAATGCATTTGTCAGTGAAAATACTAATTAGACTGCACTACACACTAACAAGATCATGCCAGGTATTGCCCAGAGAGCTTTTAGTTTCACTGTTCTGACAGCTTAGTTCCCAGTGACTCTGTTCTTGAGGAAGGTCTCAGCATGCCAAAAAGAATGCCTGAAATTATGAGGAGCAGGTAACTGTGCTTAAAACCACCAGATAAAAATGGGAGGGTGGTAAAGCAAATCATAAGGAGGCAGAGTGGGGATTGAGCAGATAACATCCACCCTGAGGTCCTGTCTATAAAAGAGTGGTCAGCTCTCCTCATCAGCATTTTAAGGGATGTCTCTTTCTCATTGCTTTAGGTTTTGAACCAATTGATAAACATGAACCTGAGAGTGTTTATGAACTGCCAGTCTAAGCTTTCTGACATGCCACTGAAAAGGTAAGCAGTTCCATGAGACAGGGTGGGCAGAGAGCAAGAGAAACCTGGAATGTGAATGCACAGGAGCATGGTCAGCTGTCCCATAGGAAGTCTCCATAACTGCTTTGAGCTCATTTGGATAATAGCATCATTTCCCACAGAAAATCTGGGAATTTGGCATGAAGTAATTCTGCTGTTTTACAAGTTGGGTGCTTTTACAATTTTTTTTTTTTTTTGTATTTATATAAAATTAAATAACTTATTAGTCTTAATGGTTGAGTTTTGCACAGTCTTTTTTGGTCCAAACCTGTCTTAAGGTAAACACAACCTGCATTGCTTTGGGCAAAGGCTTGGAGTAGAGGTCAGGGAAAGCTGATGCCATCTGCAAATTTAATGAAAGTGAAATATTAGCAAATTTTGGCAAGTTTTGGTGTTCTAACATTTTGTTTCTGAAATTTCAGCTTTTACCGCTACGTTTTGGAGCCAGAGATTTCTTTTACAGCAGAGAATAACTTTGCTCCAGGACCAATTGCCAAGTTTTTAGACATGCCTCAGTCTCCACTGTTCACTCTGAATTTAAATACTCCTGAGAGTTGGATGGTGGAGTCTGTTAGAACCCCGTATGACCTTGACAATATCTTCTTGGAGGAGGTAAGAGGAATCATCATCTTCCTACTGCATTTAAATGGTGCTGTTTTACCAGGGCTTGTTTTCCTATGGGAAAGAAATGCAGATTTAAAAATGCCAATAAGCACAGGGCTGTAGATATCACTGCATTTGCAGAGCTCTCTGTGTTTTCTAGGAGGGGAAGCATAAGCTCCCGAACAGCAGGGTTGCAGTTCTCAGTTACTCATGGATGCCTGACCCAGAGGTTCAAATTGCCAAAGGCTTGAAGCAGGTCCTTTCCCTTGCTCCTAGAAGCCACTAAGCTGCTTTTAGCTCCCTGTTTATTTTCTCAGTTCTTGTTTGTTGCAAACACTCCTGTGGACAGTCCACAGAAGGATGGTGGAGTACCAGTGCAGCAGTGAAACCATGCAGCAGAAATCCACTCAGCTGCTGTAGGCTCAGGAACTTGCTGCTGCTAAAACAGACTTGGAGTCAGACTGTTGGACTGTGGGTCTGGGCAGTGCTGCCTCACATACAGAGGGAGAAATAGGGAAAAGCCCTTATTTATTTACCTTATTGTAAAGGTATTACACATGTGTGTGTAATGAGACTGTCAAAGCCTTTACAAACCAGCCTCTGGAAGAGTGACAGTCTTCACAGTCTTGTGACAAATTTGGGTCCCCTTCTCACTGATCAGTATATTATTAACTCCCTCTTACTTCTGCATCTCTCAGATATTGTTTGGGAATATGATATGGTATAACGGGTATTGCTAATCCTATACTAGTTATTCAGAAATCTAGGCTATAGGGTGTGTGTTTTATGGTTTGGGTTTTGGTTTAGTGTGTTTTTGTTTAGGAGTTTCTTGCTTTTCATCTCTTACCCTAACTGTAAAGCTGTAAATGAAGCATTGATAATACATTTCAAGTCTCTGATTTCCACACCCTCCCCTTGGATTAATTGAAAGCCTGAGAGAGAGGGGGATTAAATGCTTCAGGCATTCAAAGTGCGTTCCTGAGCTTTCAAATAAACAGCAGCTTTGCTTTTGCAGGTGCACCATTTCCAGTTCCCAATGTGCAGTCTGTTGGTGCTGTAGCAATTAAACTGTCATTTTGGATGTGCAATGAGAGGAGATGCTTTGTGGGATTAGACTAACATTCTGCTTATGTACTGTCCTCAGGCTACATCTGAGTTTGGCCTGGTAGGGACCCAAGTCTTTTGGGGTTATGGGGTGTTTTTATTGGTTATTTTTTCTCTTCTCTTTCCATGGTACCTTTGCTCAGTGTAGAAAAAAAGGAATGGGTGTTTCCTGACAGTATCCTAGTGCACTGTAAGAGTAATGCAGAGCAAAACAAAATGTTTATTCAAATGGCTAATACTAGGTGAGACCAGCTTTAAACAGATTTACAGTCAAAACTCTGGATCCCATCATATACTTTCTGTGAGAGACCAACTCCATTCTCCAGTAAATGTTAAAAAAAATAAATCATGGAATAGAGCAACAATTCTCCCCTTTTCTTATCCTAGCATATGTTGAGATTCAAATTCTTTTGGTCTGGGAAACTCTTAACAATATTTGTGTGAGGTTTGTCACTTGAAGGAGCTGAGCTCTTTAAAGTTTTCTAGGTATTTGTCTAATAATAAAATTACTCTGGTAAAATAACTTTTTAGTTACTTTGGCTATTCTAGAGAGTAACTGAATGACTAAAAGTTGGCACTTTAGACCCAGTGCTGCAGTCAGCAGTATCTGCTCCTTTCAGGTGGACAGTGTTGTGGCTGCAGAGTATGAGCTGGAGTACCTGCTGCTGGAGGGACACTGCTATGACATTACAACTGGGCAGCCACCGCGGGGGCTGCAGTTCACCCTGGGCACCTCCACCAGCCCTGTCGTCGTGGATACCATTGTCATGGCCAACCTGGTGAGTGTCCTGGAGCTGCTGGTGCTCCTCCAGCCAGCACAGCCCTGCCAGCAGCCTCTGAGGCTGCTCTAGCAGCTCTGGGGTTGGAG
This sequence comes from Zosterops lateralis, assembly GCF_965231275.1. Taxonomy (NCBI): domain Eukaryota; kingdom Metazoa; phylum Chordata; class Aves; order Passeriformes; family Zosteropidae; genus Zosterops; species Zosterops lateralis. Next base: position 22,480,586 of record NC_139770.1, read on the forward strand.
ATGGATCCTGCACCCCACAGCTGCCTGCAAATCCATCAGGACCACATCATTCCTCACACTGATGGCTGAAGCCTCTCACTGTCTCTCACCTCTTTCAAGATGCTCTCCTTTCCCTTCAGCTGGCTGAAATATTCTGAGATATCTTTAAATGCTGCTAATATTCTTAAGCAACCCTGTCGCTCTGATTTTTCAGCCTTCTGATGTTTTCATTCTTGGACTGGAGCTTTCTCACAAATTGTAAGAAAAACAAAGACTGATGTTAAGTAAATAATACATTCCTTCCAGGAGGAAAGACAAATTAATAGACTTCTAAGTTGACCACTGGGGTCAGAGAAGTGTTACTCTCATCCCCCAATCCCTGATCAAATCCCAAACCGTATTTAAACCCCAAACCAAAATAAACTTTCTCTTTCTCTTCTCACTTCTCAACTTGACGAGTGAGTGTGGTTCTTTCGTGTCCTCTAGTGACACAACCCCTTTCCAGGCAAGCTCAGACAGTTGTTTTCCAGGCAAGCTCAGACAGTTGTTTTCCTGAGTCAGGGTCCCCCTTAGGCCACCCACTCTGGTGCTGTGAGCCTCAGGCTGTCTCATTTTGGGGACTTGTTTCTTCAGGAGATCTGTGGCATAAATGGAGAGAGTCAGCAGGAGTAGTTGACATTGTAGAAAATAAAGGAATTGCAAAAGAAATGAATTTGACACTTTAAATTTTATTTAAAAATAAATAAATAAAAGAATGGCTTTGCTTATGGAAGGTGCTGGAAGTCCAAGTATGATTGTTCCCTGCAGCTGCTTTTGTAATGTCACTGCATAAGGGATGTGTCTGTTCTCAGTGTCCACACTGGGCCAGGAGAGAGGTAATGGATTGAAATTATGGCAGAAGAAGTTAGCTGCTCGAATGGTTTAGTGATATGTAATGTTAGTGAAAAACTGAAGTAAATTGCCTCTTGTCGGGTTTTTTTTAATCTTTATTTTTTAAAAATGTATTACATTTATTTAGATGAATTAAAATAAAACCAAGGAAAATATTCACTGGTGCTAAATATTTATTTTAGCTTTCTTACTTATTTGAATTTGTGCCTTTTCTTAGCTGGAGTACATCCTAGATGATGTAGTATTTCTTACTGTAAAAAGAAAGATGTCCCTTATTTTACATGTGTTTATGTTGGGGAGTAAAACTCAGAAGTTTCCTTTTTCTAATTAGCTATACCAAAATTTAAAAAAATGTTTTTTTTTAATTTTCTTTTTAAAGCAGCCTGGCTCACGTAGGACCTGCAAGCATTTGAAACCACAGTGCAAAACTGAATGGGACACTAAAGCATCTCCACAGTTGCATGTATCTTCCATAGGTGTAATAATCCAAATCACAGAGGAAAATATTCAGATCTGGAATCTGAAGCTTAAAAAATCTTGAACACAATATTTGAATATCACATTGTAATTTTCTAAGTTCTGTAGAAGAGATACCTTGTAACGTGTAAATTATGTTACTACTTCTGCTGTAGATGAAATACCACCCTGTAGAGCTTCAGAATTCCTTCAGATTTTGTTGTATAATTACAAATTAGTGTTTTGAAATTCCCTCACTCCTTCATAAAGGCAACTTTTTGCAGGAAAAGACTCTGGGTTTGCACTGTTCCCATCAGGACAATGAAGACTTTGATCTAACAAATAATGCCAGACCTTTTCAAGCTTCTGTCTCTTAGCAAAAATCCAACAATTTTGAATGGAATAATTTCTGGGGCTTTTCACCCGTTCTCTGGGTTTAAAGCCTTAAGGTTAGGTTAATCAACAGGCTTGCAAATAATATTTTAGATACAAAACAGTGAGTCAAAACACATAACCTTAAAGCTAGTATTTCTGCATTTGCATTTTCTGTAAAACTGCCAATATTCTTTTCACTACAGGGTTACTTTCAGTTAAAAGCCAATCCTGGTGCATGGACTCTAAGACTGAGAAAAGGCAGATCTGAAGATATATACAGGATCTACAGGTAGGTCAGGATAAGGAATACTTCAGTCTTTTTCTTGTAAAACACCTGAAGTAGGTAGGCATTGTAATATGTGAACCTGTAATGGTTCCCTTGCCAAAGTGTGGTAACATGAACAGCAAATTAAACAGCAAATTGCATAACTTATGTTCAGTATGAAATGTAAGGTGAAATTAATTAATTTAAAACCCTATTAAGTGTGTTAAAATAGATGTATTTGTTCTTTGTCATGTCTCAAACCTGTTTTGCAGTGCTGAGGCTTAATACATGTATAAAAATGAGTAGAAGAAGTAAAGAACAGATTTCTGCTTTGCAGTAAAGTCAGTTTCTTGCTCTATTTTCAGCCACGATGGCACAGACTCTCCACCTGAAGCCAGTGAAGTTATCGTTGTTCTCAACAACTTCAAAAGCAAAATTATTAAAGTGAAGGTGAGTTTAAAAACCAGAGGTGCTCTTAAAGAGGTCTGTTTGGCCAACAGTGGGGGAAAAGCTTGGATTAAGGCCTGAAGCTCCCTCCACGAGCATACACTTGAGGCAGTGTGCACAAAGCTCACCTCACAGTATCAGGAGTAGAGAGCATCATCTGTAGGCTTAATTTGGATTTTTAATACAGGAGAGAATGACATGTAAGTCCTGTTCCTTGTGTATGTCCCTGAGAAACAATTTCCTGACTGCTTATACCTCAAGAAAAAGCAGTTTTGTATGCCCTATATATGTCTAGTAATAAACATTCAGTATGTCCATTGAGCCAGCATTTTATCTGTCACAGATAAATTGTATTCATTTGGCAATACATTCTCTGTCACTCTGGCACAGGCTAGGTGAGAATACATTTGGAAAAAAAAAAGAAAAAAGAAAGTAAATTACTTATCTACTGTCTCTTAGGGTTGCCTGTCAGCTCATGCCATAGCTGAGAAGTTTAAGGAGAACAACTGATAAATAAGTGATGGCTGTAACAGAGTCAGTTCACACCTGACACTATTTTAACCATCCAGACTAACATGCCTTTGGTGTCTGAAAGCTCCTTTGGAATCTGTTTGGAAAAAGTCACTTAATGACTGAGCTGTTTCCCCAGACAGCTTAGGTTACCTGTCAGCTCATGGGGTGTAATTCAAGCAGGTAAAATCAGAACCAGAGCCAGGATAACCCTCCTGACAATATTTGCTCAGTATGTGGTTTCAAGTCACTAAAGCAGTGTTATGCTTCACAGGTTCAGAAAAAGATTGATATGATGAATGAAGACCTCCTAAGTGATGGCACCAATGAGAATGAATCTGGATTTTGGGAATCTCTCAAATGGTAAAACTGATTCAATGATAACCTGCAAGTCTTTTGAAACTGGAAAACTATTTGGCAATACCATGATATCTGTGAAATTCCACAGCTGTCTATTAAGGCTGCTTGAATTCAGGGCTGTCATTCACTGGATTTCCCTGCTGCTGGAGATCTGGGCTCCTGTTTTGCACCTGCTTTTACCTTCCCTCCCCTCCTCTGCTACTTGGGAGCCTGAAAACCTTGTTCCTTGCCAGGAGCTGCACCTCAGCCAATGCTCTCTCAATCCAAAGGTGTTCATGTCTGAGCTCCTGGACCTTTCCTGTCCCTGTGCACAGCATTTGCCTTGGGGAAGGTGCCCTGGACAGTAGGGAATAACACCAAAAACTCACCCCACTGTATTAGAGAAAAAATATAGCCATTTCTGTAAAATTCTGAAAATCTCTGCAAATTTTCATATTTGCAGCCTTTCCTGTAGAGCTGGCCCTTCCTGTCTTGTCCTTCACAGAACCATATTTTTCCTTTCAGGGGATTCACAGGAGGACAAAAGAATGAAGATGTGAAACAGGATAAAGATGATGTATTAAATATATTCTCTGTGGCTTCAGGACACCTGTATGAGAGATTCCTACGGTCAGTTGAGAATTTATAATCCCAATGTGCCAAATGGCAGTGTCCTTGCACAAGGAAAAAGGTTACAATTTGCAAGAGTATAAAAAAGCCTCACTTTTTTAATGCTTCAGAAGTCCACTAGAATGTGCACCTACTGTGTCATAGGAACTTTTGTCTGCATAGCATTCATGAGTTAAAAATAGACTTGGTTTAATAGCTGTTGTGTTGCTGTCCTTAATTTTCTCACTACAATATAACCAATGTCTTGTTAAGAAGTTAAAGAGTAAGTCACAGTTGCTTTGGAAAGAATCTGAGCTTCTGTTGTTCTCAAAGGACTGTGACAGCCAGCAGGTTGTATATTCTCTGCTTAGTTAAAATATAGAGATGCTGGGGGTTTAGTAATTTTGTAGATAAAATTAAGCAATTTACAATAGGCTGAAGCTACCCACTTTTTCTTTATGCCTGAAGTTCAGTTACCTGACACATAACTGCAAATAGTTTAGTCATGTAGCCCAGCAATTTGTTATCTATTACACAGCTCATCTTTTGTGGGTGCCACTTGTTGCTGTAACTGCTTTATAAAATTTCTTTTTCTTTTGATAGCATAATGATGTTGTCTGTGCTGAAACACACCAAGACTCCTTTAAAGTTTTGGTTCCTGAAGAACTACTTATCACCTACATTCAAGGTTTGTTACTAATTAGAAATTTATTTGGTGGTGGGGCAAAGATGCCACAAGCTGCTTCCCCCTCCCTTCCCAACGCTGCACCAGCATCACTTGGCTAAAAGTGTCCTCACCCAAAGTTGGAGAAAGCCTCACAGATGAGAATGTCAGCTGATGTGACAGTGGGCCAAGTTTTTCTAGTAAAAAAGTTCTCCCAATGCTCTTTTCTCATTTTATGTGCTCCCACTTCCACTGCTTTGTACACCCCTAAATCACTGTCCCATCTGGGGATTGTTATGGTTTGAGTAATGCATTCCTTTAAACTCATCTGTGGATCACTATGAAATGGCTCATAAGGAACTGTGTGGACAAAAATGCTGAAATATGTAGTTGTCTCAGGATAGTTGGCTTTACATTTTGCATTGATTGTTCAGCTTGGGGCTCAGTGTTTTGTGTGAATTAACAATGAAACTGATTTTCTTTGTGGTATTTCATTTTCTGATGTTCTGTGCCTTAGACTGAAGTCTGTCTCTTGTAATGTGCTTTTCTTTTTCCTGCAGAGGAACAAAGAACTGAGATAAGCTGCTTTTTTCCCCTCCCTCTGCAGGAGTTCATCCCATACATGGCCAAGAAGTACAATTTCCAGTATGAGCTTGTCCAGTACAAATGGCCTCGCTGGCTGCACCAACAAACAGAGAAGCAGCGCATCATCTGGGGTTACAAGATCCTCTTTCTGGATGTGCTCTTCCCATTAGCTGTGGATAAAATCCTCTTTGTGGATGCTGATCAGGTAATACAGAAGCTGGAGTTATTTGATCTTTTTTTTTTTTTCTTTTTTTTTTTTTTAATAAGTTCTTGAATACAATTTCCATATTGTTGGAAGGGTTGCAAGTTTGAGCTGTTCATAGGCATGACTGGAGGTGGATTCTGTAATTCTGTTTCACTGAGGGCTGGGTTTTGTGCCTGTTTCCACAAGGTTGGTTTTGTTGGCCTGTCTTTTACTGTTATCTGGTTCCTCATTCACTCATTTGATTCCAGCTAGTTTGCCAAGTAGATTCTCATTTCACCCTTCCATTTTTCCAGTTCAGTCTGTTCTCCCAGCCTGCAGATCACTAACACAGACAGTATTTTCCTGACCACCCTGCCCTCCCAGGCCCCTGCTTTTTACTTGGCTCTCAGAGGAGAAGAAGGCAAATCCCTTGAGCACAAGGCCATGTCCTGCTGCAAGGCAAACAGGACTGGAAGGTTTTGTGTGTCCTCACTCCTCAATAGGTGGAAATGTGCACAGTGAGAACTGCCAAAAGTACTCTGAGGAATACATCTGAAATGAGAAGTAAAGATTAGCAACAAGTGAGTGTAAACTGCCTTGGGGGTTTTGGCATGTGGACAGTGTGATGCCATGCCAGGTCAAACTTAAGCTGAGGGATCAGTGAGGAGAGATTTCCAGCTACCCACTTGTCATTTTAGGTAGTTTGTTCCTCTGCTTGTGAGAGACATTAAGGCATTTTTTCCCATTAGAGTGGTGTTTTTAAAGTAGTGCCAGTGCCACATCTGTGTCAAAAAGATATTAAAAAACTTCCATCCCTGAAGGGTCTGCAAACACTGAAGAGGAAGGAATACCCAGAATCACAGTAGAGTTCATGTACAGTGAGAATTCTTGCTGCTTATTAAGAGACAGTTTTGCACTTCAACTGTCAAACCAAGCCCCATCAGCTCATTTGAAGCTCTATTTTATTTGCTCCAGCTCTAAAGGCAGGGGAGACAATACCTTTTGTGCTGTATTTTTGCACTACATACACATAATGCAAAAGACTGCCATGTACATCAGGTAACTCTCCCTTTATCTGTTTGCTCAGTTCGAATTATATCCTGTACAGCATTTGCAAATAACCCGTGGCAGGCTCCCAGAAATCACAATAAAATGTCCTTTCCCTTCAGATTGTGCGCACAGATCTGAAAGAATTGAGGGATTTTAATCTGGATGGTGCTCCCTATGGATATACTCCATTCTGTGACAGCAGGAGGGAAATGGATGGCTACAGGTTCTGGAAATCTGGGTACTGGGCAAGTCATTTAGCTGGGAGAAAATACCACATCAGGTACTGAAGAATTCTTTTTTTAAAATTTGTTCAGAGTGTGTTTTTCTTTGTTTGTTTATTTGTTTTGTTTTCAAAATAAAGGGGTAAAGTTTTTGTTGCTACTTAGGTTTAGCAGAAAACTAGCTGAGGTTTGCAGTGCTCCATGAACCACTTCTTGCTTCCTGTTGCCTCTTTAAGGTTCCATGGCCTATGGCTTCCCTTGGAAGCACTGAAGGGACACTGAAGTCGTTTTCAGTATGCTACAGCTTTTACAGATGAAGAACTGAAGTGTTAACTAACAGACATCCTCCTTTGTTAATAACAAATGTTGGAGCAGGGACTGCATGACAGCAAAGCTAAGACAGATTTGTTAAAAATTCTTTTTGGTACCTGCCATGACCTTGTTAGAACTGCTTTCCTGCCTTGTAATAGATCATCTGATGTGCTGCCACCCTGAGATTGTTTTAGGGTCTTGTGTCCCAGGGGTCTGGTGGGGCTGCAGTGTGAAATTACTAATTACTAATTGCATCATCTCCATGTAGTGCTCTGTATGTTGTGGATCTGAAGAAGTTCAGGAAGATAGCAGCTGGAGACCGACTCAGGGGACAGTATCAGGGTCTGAGTCAGGATCCAAACAGTCTGTCCAACCTTGATCAGGTGTGTTTTATTGGCTTTGTTTTGTTTCCTTGGGCTGTGGTGTCAGGTTGGGACTTGGGATTTTTCCAAAGGACTTTGGAATGGGATGAAGTGTTGATTCATCACTTTCTATTTGCATTGGGAAAAAAGAAAACTCTTATAAAATTCACCTTCACAATACTGTGGGTTTGGGAGGGGGGTTGCTCCTCCCATTCTGCACCCTGTGGAAACAGCTCTAACTCTTACTCTGCACAACAGGATTTGCCAAACAACATGATCCACCAAGTCCCAATTAAGTCCCTCCCCCAGGAGTGGCTGTGGTGTGAAACATGGTGTGATGATTCCTCGAAGAAGAGAGCAAAAACCATTGATCTGGTGAGTGCAGGATCATTCCCTCACTCTTTTATCACATTAAAATACAGCAACCAGTTTTAGAGGCACTTCCCTCCCTCAGCCTGTATCAGTACTTGCACATTTTCAGCACTTGGGTTTTTTTCCATTGGCTGCTGCATTTTTCTTACCTGGAGCAGTGGCTTTGTTATGAATTTGGGAAGAGGCTTGGCTCTGTTCTCCAGCTGAGGTACAAGCAGATGTTGTTCACCAGCAGCAGGCTGATCCCTGCAGAGGGAAGCACACCCCTGGAGAGTGCAGAAACCTTTTGTAGCCTGTCTGTTCTGTTTGCAGTGCAACAACCCAATGACCAAAGAGCCCAAGCTGCAGGCGGCCATGAGGATAGTTCCAGAATGGCAGGACTATGATCAAGAAATCAAACTGCTCCAGAGTAATTTCCAGAAGGAGAAAGAAATGGGAACACCAGCTGAGATGCCAGGACAACACACACACGGTAATCTTGGTTTCTGTACTCCTGTGGCTTTCTCTGTGCCTGTTGGTCTATGCTTTGTCCTCCCTCACTGTGAGCTTGTATCGTGCTCAGAGCTGAATGAGGGAATGAGGGCTGAATTAAATCATCAGGGAGTGTGATGGGATGGGAGGACCTTGCTGAGCAAGTGTGGCGTAATTTACCCTAATTGTGAAAGCCAGAGAGCAGATTTGTTCCAGTTCTGTAAAAGACCCTCACTGTTCCTGCAATTTTAAGACTTTGCCCATAAATTAACCCTTAAGGAAGTGCTGCTGCACACTGTGGGTGAGAATTGCTTTTCAGGCACTGGTACCTTGCAAAGAACAAATCTTGGGAGGCTCTACTGATTTTCAAACCAATCTGCCACCTGAGGCAGCTCAAACTGAGCGCTCATTTTTCTCTCCTCTTCTACAGATCCAGAAGCACATGTGGAATTATGATCCATGGAGAAAAATTCAAGTTAGACTCTTTCATAGACAATTTTTATATTGGAAGCTAGGTTTTTCCAGTGTGTCTGCACAACTGCTGAATAATTGAATGGGATGATGTATGCATTTCTATTACTTGCCTTTGGGTTAATTTCTGCATATGAAATAGGATCTGGATTGCTGGAATTAGCATTACTGGTGTTTTGCACCTGTGGTGGAGATGAAAGACCCCATGATGGAATTTAGTGTTTCAGAAACAAAACTTCACAATCCACCAGAAGAGCCACAGGCTGTTCCTTCAGCTGTTGCTGCCTCCACCAGTGATGAAGCTCCAGTTTAGCCTCAGATCTAACTTGAGAGTCTGAGAATTGCAGGCATACGTCCTAACCTCATCTGATGGACATAATTTTTCCAGGTAACATTATAAAGCTCTAAATTATGCCTTGAATTTGGGACACTGCTTCACCTTCAGGTTTTCAAACAATTGAGAATACTTCTTGGATTTGTTCAGTCTGCCCTTGATTTTGTAACAAAACCAGCATTATTTTGATTTTCTATTTCCTGTCTTCATTCATGGCCCAACTTTTGATGGTTTGGCTTAATGTAAAGCTACCACAATCTATTTAAATGCCCATCCAAATGCAAATGCCAAGTGAGCAGAACACAGAATTTGGCAGCTGAGTTCATCCTAGCCTATATGACTTGAATCAAAGTGCCCTCCCTTCCTCCTACTCCAAGTGTAAATCAGTCTGCAAAACTGGTAGGGCCTTACTTTTGCTGTGGTTCACTGATTCATGAATGTTTTTTTTTTTGTTTGTTTGTTTATGAAAAATCTGTGGAAGCTTGGAAGTTTGTCATCATGTAAATTTCATTAACTTTATTTTTCTTCAAACAGAGATGTTGTCACATCAATAAAAACTTCAGAGTTCATAGGTCTTAAGCTTTAGTTCCCACTCAGTCCTTTGATCATCCTTTTTCCTTGCACACATTACAGTCCTAATTTGATTTTGAGGTTTCTGGATATTTCACTTGCATTTGCTTTCATTCTGTGCAGAGACAAGAAGGTCTCTTCTTGCAAGGATTAATTACCCTGGGCTAGTTTTATCATTCATATTCATGTCTTCATTTTTAAAGCTGCTGCTGCCATAGTTCTGTTCTATGAACATACCAATTAAAGAAAACCTCAAACCCAGTTTCCCTCACTCTGTAGGGTTAATAGTCTGCTCCCTGTAAAACTGAGGAGTTGAAGAGTTGAAATGTAAGAACTAAAAGGAGATTTCTAGTACAAAATATGGTCACCTTGAGAAATCCAAACTATTTTGGTTTTTGTACCTCCAGTGTTTTTATACAGGTAAATGTTTTGTGCTGTAAGAACTTCAGCCCACTAATCCTGATGTGAAATATTCTTCTGGACTTGCTGTGTTATAAATCCTGTCGTGTTTTGGAGGAATCTGAAAGGAGACATAAATTGTAGTGTTTAAACTATTCCAGAGCACAACTTAAGGGGAAAAGCAGCTCTTCTCCAGCCAGCTGAAGGGAAGAGCCCAAACTCTTTAAGAAAGCACATTAAGAGCAACTTACAGAGCTCATCAGCTTAGGTATTTCCCACTTTGTGGGGTTTTAAATTCAGATAGTCTGTCTGGTGGCTCTGGAAATTATGAGTGAGGTGCCTTATGCTTCCCATCAAAACTGTTCCACTTAAGGATAAGCAGACTTACAGTAGCAGGAGTTTTTTCTAGTGTAAAAAACAATACACCTGCCAACAAGTTAATTACATGTCATGTCAATTAGCCTCTTTTAAACAGCTAAGACAGCACAGGTAAGATTGTCCTTTCTCTGTTCAGCTACACATCCCTTCAGCCTTGCTGGAGCACATGGAATGGCACAGGAAGAAATGGGCAGCACTGTTACCCCACCATTCCCTCCAGGGATGGATGGGGCAAGAATGTGCTCAAGCCCTCAGAATAAGAGGAGCTTTCTGTGAAACAAGGCCCTTTCTTATCTAGAACCATATTTTGCCTCTTTTTTTTCCCCCCAGATTATATTAAGAGCCACAAGACTGAGAATAAAGCAGCCTCTTAAATTCACCACATTTACAATGCTTTGGTGAATAGGTAAATACTTCTAAATTAAATGTCAGTTACTTTTTTTTTTTTTAATATGCTCCTTTATTCTAATGGTTAATGTATGTACTTGAACAGCCACACTCATTCTTTTTTTTTTTTTAATTATAAGATGTAGCTGGCTATGGAGGATATTTTGGTTGCCTCTAGTTAACAGACACCATGGTCTTCAGTTATTATAAAGAAATAAAAGTCATCTAACTCACAATTGATACAGAAAGAAACCAGAAACATACTGGTGAAATTCTGTACCGTTGCAGTACTCATAAGAATCCTGTAGTTGTTCTCAAGTACAATATAAAATGCACATGGTACTGATCCTTCTGAATGTGAATTATTCCCATTTTTCCTGAGAAGCCATGATTTACTTCCACTCAAAAATAACAATCAAAAAGAGAATAAACACTTCTTTTTAATCTTCTCTTAGATGCTCCATGGGGCCTTGAAAGACAAATAGTTTGTCACCCCCATCTAGGAAGCATCTGGGAGTGAGATGGTGAATGAAATAGAGCTGCTGCTGATCATGGCACTGAGGGCCTGGTCCTGTAAGGCTGATGATATTTGGAAAATCGGGATTGCGGAGGTGTTTGCATCCCTCAGACTACAAGAGCCACTGCTGGGGCAAAGTGATGACATTGTTCCCATCTCTGGCTACAGGCAGCATGACCTCTTGGTGAGGAGTCAACACATGGAAAATGCCCTGTACTTTTATTTTAAAAGGAATATTTCACTACCTTACTAAAAAGCAAATAGCAAAGAAACAAAACTTCAAGATTTCTCTTTCATTTACCTATATGGGGTTGTAAAGAAATTGAAGGGACATGTACAAAGCAGTAAATGGCCAGTAACACTCTTAGGAACCAGAACCATTTTAAAATTATGACCTGGTTTTACCCAAATCTTCTGTACTCTGTTCAAGAATATTCCATAACTCTGTGTGGCACCGATCCCAAGTGCCCTAAGGTGTGGGGAGCTCTCTTTGCTGAATGTTACTGAGATCCCAGGGAGTTCCCCAGAACAGTGGCAACAACACGATCCAACATAATAAAACCTCTGCTGTTCTTTACCCATGACTCTCCTGTCTGTTGCTTTGGGGCAGATAAACTGAGGTTTTAATAGTGTTCCTTGGAGTACATTTTCCACTTCTTGTATGCAAGTGTTGGAATAGTGTTGAAAAGCCAGAAGGCCAGTCCTGTTAATCATGGTACTTGAGTACTTCTGTTAAACAATAGGAAATTTTTACATAAATCTATGTTTTAGGTATTTTTTTTTTGAACTCTACCTCCTACTGCTTAAAAATAACGTTTCTATGTCAGCTTTTTGTCATTTCTTCATTTGATTTGGTTTTACACTGATACTTCACAGTCAACATTTGGAAAGTGATCCTCCAGAAATATTTCCAAGTCCAGAGGTGTGGCTGAAGTTCTTTCAGAGTTGGGAATGAATTCCAAACTCCTTTGGGACTCTCAAAGCCTCTTTACCAGAACATCTTTATTAATCAAAGAGCTCTAAAGTGGACAGCTTGACACAGGAACCCCAATGGAATGCTACAGAGACATGCACTTGCTTTCTTACAGTGCCTGTTTGAACTTGCTCAGTTCCTAGGAGACAACTAAAAGGGGAAAAGGAAGCAGCCAAAAAGAATAAATATAATGCTGTAGAACTGATCACCCTCCACCCCAAAAGAGCTGCATAAATGAGAAAAATTCTGATGGGGGAGTGGGGGAGAGAGAATGAAAAAAATAGTTTTGAATAATTTTTTTTTTACAAATTTAAAAAAAATTGTATTAACCTTAATACAACAGGTTTCTTTGATGGGCAAACTGCCCCATTCCTTGCTAGTTTGCTGTGTACCATTTAGACTCTTTCTGGGGAAAATAAAAAGCCATATGAGGGCAGGCAGCACTTTGTCTACAGGTAAACAAATCACTTGTCCATGAGCTGCTTTGCGGTCCATTTACATGTATTTTATTTTAAAAGGAAAATTGCACTGCCTAACTAAAAAGCAAATAGCAGAGAAATAAGACTAAGATTTCTCTTTCATTTACCTATATGGGAAAATAAATGATTACTTGCACTGACTTAACAAGATGAAAGGTCACTAAAATGCATTTCAGAGTCAGACAACAACAGTGATGCTGCCCTTATCCCCAGGGCTCAGGCAAAGGGCCAGGGATCCCCCACACCAGTCTGTCATGCACACTCTGCTGAGCCTGGAGGGATCCTGCTCCCAAATTGCTGGTGTGGCCCATCCAAGGCACACCTGGCAGTTCCTGTGCACACAAAAAGCTCCCTGAGCTTTGTCACAGCACACACCAGCATTCCCAGCTGTGCTCTGGGTGCAACAGCCCTTCCTGCCCCATCCCCAGGGACTCCTTGTCTGCAGGCAGCTCTGTACTGTGCTGACAGCCAGAATTACTGGATTTAATCACAAACCCAGCAAACACAGGGGCTGCAGCACAAGGGGAATCCCTTTATCCAAACATCTCCGGGGCTTCTGGCTGAGGTTCTCTGCAGGCTCTGCCAGCTCAGCCCTCCCAGCACTCCTTGGTGCTGAGTGAAGGTGCCCAAACTGCCACTGCAAACCCACAAAGGGGAGCCAGAGCCAACCCTCACCAGCCCTGGAACTGCTCCCCACAGCTGCACATCTCACCAGCTGAACACATCTTCACATACTGTATCCAACAAATGCAGCCTGATTTGCAGTCACTGCAGAAATGCAGCCCAGGGAGGGAATTAAACCTGCTTCCTCTGGACCAAGGCTCTCCAGTCTGCCATCCCCAGCTCAGCACTGGCCTCCTCAAGGACCTTCCCAAACCCTGCCACTGCCCCAGAGCAGTCACCACAGAAAAATTCATTCTAACACTGGATTTACATTTGATGTTTCCACCTTGGCTAACAGTGACAGTGTAAATATCCCAACATTCAAAGCCATCCACAAGGAAATTCCTCTCCATTTACTCTGCCCACCTCCTCTTTGCCACATGACTCTATTTACCCAATCCTGAGCACTGCTGATGGATTATACACTCCACCTGTTCTGAGTCAACACATGGCTCTTCCCTGACTTGGTGATAAAGACCTCTCCCCCAGTGTCCCTATCTGCCAGCATGTTTGCTGGCTGCTCCTTGGAACCCAGGTGGTTGAGCAGCATTCCCTACCTGGGACACTGGGAAAATCTCTTCTGACTCCCAGGGTTTATTGCTGCCTAGACTTTATTAAGAGCACTGCTCAGAAAGATTGCCTTGTTCTTGGAATACATTGAATTTGTTCCTTATGAGCCAGCTTGGAGATGGGTGAGAGGGAACGAGAACAGCATTTCTTCTGTGTGAAGAGCTGGAACAAAGAATTCTGCAATACAGCTGATTATGGCACAGCAGGGTCTTGCTCCTGGGCAACAGGAAATATGATCAGCCATCAGCCATCCTCCTCTTCTCACCAGTGTTGCTACACCTGAGCACAAATGCACCTGGAGACTCAGAACCTGCCTGGCCTCAGGGTTTGCTGAGGATCTGAGGAGCCTGCAAGGGGTGTGTGTGTGTGTGAAGCACTCCCTGACAGCACCACTCAGGAAGCCAAGCAAGGATTGACCTTTTCCAGCTCACAGAGATGAGAGGGAAGGACCAGAACATGCTGTCACCTCTCACCCGAGGCTGCTGCATTTCTCACCATTCCCCCTGTGCTCAGCAGAGTTGCCTTGTGTACAGCTTTTGGCTTCCTCCTACAAGATACAATGGAACAGAGAACTGCTTGGTTTCCTTAAAATTAATTTTCAACACTAAACTTGTGCTTCCTTTTTTTTTTGCTTCCCCTTTTCTCGGGAAAATTTCTATCACACGTGCATCTCCTTCCTATGCTGGAAAGAGCTGCTGTCAGCTCTTAGACTCTTATTCTTCAACATTTTCTCTCCATTCAAGCCTTTCTTCTTGATATTCTCTCCTTTGCTTGGTCAGATATTTTTTAATTTTTTTGGGTTTTTTAATAAATAAAATGAAAACTGGGCACCAGAACTGGATACATTCAATTTCATCAACACTATATCAAGACAACATGTTTATGTGCATGTGTATTTCTGTATATCCATCCTCCTCCTCTAAGTATTTGCTTTTTATACCATCAAGCTCCACAGGCATCCTTCCCCCCAACCCACTGAGAATTTCTTATTAACTTTGTCTAAGACAAAGTTTTGTCCACAACAATCACCAAAACTGCTTGTTTACTCAGGAAATACAGCTATTTCCTCTATTTCTAAACCTGCAGTTTCAAACTTGCCAAATTACCAAAAGGCTTCTGTGGTTCCTCTGCAGAAAGAGGCCTCAGGATTTTGTGCTGCTGGGTGTGATTCACTGGTGCTCAGCAGCTCTCACCACAATTGCTTCCAGGCCTCCAGGAACGCACCAAACAGCACTGACCACAGCAGGGGAAAAGAATCTCAAACACCTTTTTGATGGGGATTCCCACTAACTATTACTACTAAAACTTTGCTATCTGGGCCTTAATTCTTTTAACACCTGCCCCAGCAGTACAGGAACATTATTTTGGAGCATCAAGGTACAAGCAACAATTTTGTGGCCTGGTTATGTCTACACTCAGTGTTGCTATTATCCCAAACCTAAAATTCCTCAAAGTTACACTGCTTTGACAAGAATTATATCCCATTAAAAAACCTTTAAGAGTCATTTTAGCTCTCAAGGCATCCCTGCTCTCCCAGGAGCTTCCCCTCTGGTTTCAAATTCATGTCTCAGCTTTGCTGAGCTTCTCTGGAACACATGCCTTATCTCCCAGAGCTTATCAAAAACTGACTCCATTGGGTCAGTGACTCCTCCAGCCATCCCTTCAGACTTTCTGAATACCACCTATTGAGTTTATCCCTTTAGAAAAATCTTAAAATACCAGCTGCTCAACATCTATTGCACCAGAGTGATGGAAGATATCCCAGTATAACTGAGATTTAAAAGATTTTTATATACAGCACACACATACCTATTGCATATTCTGCTTTTTATTAAAACAGTTTTGCCACTGTCACCTAATAAAGCTTAATGAGTTAGGAACATTTCCCCAAATGTTTTGCTGCTTGTCCTTAAATTGAACTGTATTTAAGATGTGTTCAAGGTTGTGGTTTTCTCTCTTGGGGAAATAAGGTCTTATCTCTGCTGGTAGCCCCCAAGGCCAGTGAGCAGCCCTGCTGCCCCAGAAATGTGCCTCCAGCTCTGAATGGAGCCACATTGGTGGGGTTTTCTGGGAAAACTCACTGCTGCTGATCTGTTCAGGTCTCTGCAACACTTTGCTCTCTTTTCACACACCATTCCTCTGGGGTCTTTCAGAAAAGCCTCAAAAATAAATGAGTGCCTGCTTTTGCCCTCCTGGATCTTGTGGTTATTTGTCCCAACATCACTGACTGCTGGTCTGGAAGGTCTCACCTGAGTCCAACACGGGCAGTGCTCTGATACCACAGACACTTGTGCAGAGTCCCACTCCCAAATGTATCCAAATCCCATGGAATGAGTTGGGTTTTCACTTTGTCCAAACCTCACCA
The DNA here is from genome assembly GCF_965231275.1 of Zosterops lateralis. Lineage (NCBI taxonomy): Eukaryota > Metazoa > Chordata > Aves > Passeriformes > Zosteropidae > Zosterops > Zosterops lateralis. The sequence continues at coordinate 22,496,784 of NC_139770.1, forward strand.
CAGGGAGTGTTGCAGATCATTATCCAGTTGCCCACCTCAGCTCACACGTAGCAATGTCATACTCTTCTCTTTCCCCTCACATCAACATTTAACTTAAACTTTTAAAGCTTTTTTCTTTTCCCTCTCTGCCACTACCCCTTTCTCACTGAATAAACTAGCCAAGTCCTTTAAAAAAGGTGGTTTTATAGTAGGTGAAACACAATTTTCTGTTGGAAGCTGTTCTGGCTACAGAATCACACTGGTGGGCTCACTAAAGGAGCTTTTAGCACTCTGGTACTTTAATTATTCTAAAGAAAAGGATTCTGAGTGTACTGCACAAGGATCTCAGGAGCTGTTCTGAGCTGTAGATGGAGCACTTGCACTGCTTTGAAAATCCACAAGTGTCTGCTGACCTCTTCCTGCAATTTCCAGCCATTTTTTAAACTGGAAAAGACTTTTTCCCATGTGGTCTACTGTGGCCTTCCATGAAAAGAAAAAAAAAAAAAAAAAAAGAAGAAAACAAACGTTCCTCACTGCTGCACTCAGATTAACACAGACAATGAGTACTGATCACTCACTAGAGTTGCAGCGATTACATTATAAGGCTTTTCAATTAAATTTAAATGTAGTTACATTGAAAAGATCTCAGTGCTTCCATGAAAAGGGGCAGCCAAATTCTGGACCTATTGTGGCTGAGTTTTCCTTTGTTTGGCTGCTTTGGTGATTGGTTGAGGATTTTTTTACTGTTTATTAATAAACAGTAAAATTTAAAACATATTATTTATATTTTTGAAATATATATTATTTATAATATTTATAAAAAATAACATTTTTTTATTTCAGGAAAATAAAGTGAAACTCTTATTTCAGTTACCACAAACTTTCTAGTGCAAATCACAAGTCAACACAGAGACCTTTGCACTATGTTGAGGTTTATTTGGCCCACTGCCTTGTACCCAATCACAACTATCACAAGCTCTTTGACAAGAGTGGGCAAAAAAATCTTGCAGAAGGTAATTCAGAAACACCTGCATAGTTCAAGAATCCTCTTCCTGCCTCCTTTTATGGTAGAAAGGACTCAGATGTAAGGGCAGAAGACTGACCTTACAGGAAGATCCTATTTCCAAGAAAAGCTCATGTCTCACATCCCACTCAGAGAAACACTTCTGCCTGCATAACTTTAAACCTGAAAACTAACATAAGATTTAAAATCAAATATGTACTTTCCAGACTCTTATTCTGTTCACTGATATAACCATAGATTTGGCTTCTTAAAGGGTGAGTACTGGAGATACAGTGAGTGTTGTGAATGTTGTTCCCCCTTCTCCTGTGTTTGCAAAGCAGCTGGGAGCACACAGAGACTGAGTGACAGAGCTCTCTGCTATCATCAGAGGGCCACAGAGAGCTGGAATATGCTCTGTCTACACTTTGAAGCATTGAATGCCCACATTTTTGCCTGAGTTTCCAAGCCTTTCTGCTTGCTTCTTTTGGACAAACCCACTGGAGAGCAAGATGCAATTCTCTTCTTCATTGTCACAGTTCCTGCCTTGCCTGTTTTCCCTCCACCAGAGCTGATACATGAAAAATCTCTTGCCAGCTCATATCTGTGGAATAATAAATGTACCTGATCACTCTGTGCTGCTGATCAAAGCAAGAACTGAATTATAAAAGCAGAAATGTGATCTGAAGACAGTCAGCCCCATCAAGTATAAACTGAATATTTTAACATCTGGAAGTTGATTTTAAAAGCTCTTCAGCAAAGGCCAGGAATTTTCGGGGTGAAGGTATCAAGGAATGAGATATTAAAAAGCTCTTACTATAGGGACCCAACCTTGCAACCACCTAAATGCTGTCCAGCTCCTTTTGTCCTTCATTCATTTAGGAGAGGCTGTGGAGCTTTCCTGTCTGTGCAGCAGAGAACAGGAGAGAAACTGCTCCTGTAAATCAGCAGCTGCTCAGAGCATCACCCACAGCACTGACCAGTGCACCTGGACCACAGACAACCTGAGAAATTCATCTGCTGCCAGCAATGACACAGACTTGGAGGAAGAAATTAATTGCTTTAGACAACAAAACCCCTCAGTTGCTACCCTACAGCAGCCAGAAAATCAGGACTTTAAAGAAATATTTGTTTTACTTCCTTTTCTTATTTTCATAATATTTGAGCCCAATACAGAGATGAATCTGAGAGACAACATTTTCATGTCATGATCATCCAATTCAAACTCAGATCTACAACTCCCAGAGGTGGGGAGGGAGGGGACAAGGTGACATGCCTGGAACGCTCCACGAATCTGCAACTCAAAATATCTTTCCAAGACACAGAATAGTTTAGCCCACCTGTGCTCATCAAGAAGAGGGCAGTGTTTTCTCAAGCTGTCTCCTAAACTTTCTCCAGCAAGAGTTCAAAGGCATCACTCACTCACTCACTCACTCAAAAAGAAAAAAAAAAACCAAAACCAAAAAGGCTTTTTGTGCTCCCAGTTTGTGCCACAGGAGAGCCACAGGTAAGTAATTGAAGAATTACTGAAATCAGTAGCCAGGCTACTCCACTAATGGAAATCCAAAACACAACCAGAAGGAAGGGAAAGAATTAATTCATCATCTAATTATAAAAGCAGCACACAGCCTTCTCTAACTAATCCAGTAGCAGAAGGCAAGTGATCAAATAAAAACAAGCAGTACTGAACTACAAAGATAGAAAAACGAACCCAGGAAACCACTATTGCTGAAATGATGGACTCATGACCTGAAAGCAGATACATTATTTATTTCAACTATTTATGTCCTTTTTTATTCCCTTTTGGCTCTGATTTGCTGTCAGTGGTGTGTTACAAGGTCATTAATAATGCATGGCAATAAATAATATATCCACAGTCACACCAACTGAATTTTGTTTGTAACTGTGGCCTTGTGAGCATCTTGAATTTATTATACCTGGGGCTTTTTCTGAATGGTGGCTAAGACCCGTACACACATTGCAGTGAGGCAAACCTTTAGGTCTCCTGAATTCAGGGCAGAGGGTGGTGAGAAAATAATTAGGAGCGGGAATGAGGGCTGGCACTAGAAAACGAACACTTTAATGAGGGATAAAAGAAAATAGGGACAATGCCCCAAAACTGTGCCCAGAAGAACTTTGTGGGGGTAACCAACCAAAGACTCAGAACTGAGGAAAACATGCCAATATTTAGGGTAGGTCTGAGGGTAAGGGCCCAATCAGGCACTCAGACTGGGAACAGAACCATATTTGTACAATGGAACTGACCAATCATAAACACATAACCTTATATGGAACAACTCCCATGCAAACTCCCATGAACCTTTGCTACTCGCCACAACTGCAAAGGGGTTTACCATGGCCTGAGGTTTAGAGTTGCTTCAGCTTGGCCAACTCCCCCGCACACAGAATAGTTCAAACCTAGGAAACAACAACAACATTTTGAGCTAAATTCTGGAGAAAAAGCAGACATGGCAGTACTCAGTTGTCAGTTTCAGACAGCTGGCAGGAGGCATGAACTGAGGCACCAGAACTTTGGCCAGACAGTTCCATACAAAACACCTCCTCTGTCCTTCAACCAGCCTTTTGGATCCACAACTTGCAAGAACATTTTCAACTGTTGGAGTTTGTCACCAAAAAAAAAAAAAAAAAAAACCACTCACACAAACCATAAAATCCATCGACTCATGTCTCCTCCTGCCCTTGAAATGGAGTTTCATGGGGCACAAGAGGTTCTCTGGAATGCAGGGAGGGCCATTCATTCAAAGCCTTACTCCACACAACACCATCCAGCTTCCTTGTGAAGCCTGAGGGAAAAAGAACCAGCCCAAAGCATAGCCCAGAGTTCTGCTGGTGAGTGACCCATAACAGCTCAGAGTGAACTCCTGGGAAGCTCACAGGACTCCTCAGCATTTTGGCAGGAAAAGGTAAAGCCAATAGGGAGAACACCATTTCCATTCAGGTAAAAACAACAAGTGACCATACTTAGGTGTCCAGAACCAAGAGAAGCTCAGCATACAACAGGAACACAAAATAGAAGCATTCTAGCTTTAGAAAGGTGAAGTTTGGATTTTAAACAATCAAACAAAAAAAAGAACCCTGAGAAACTACCAACCCTGCCCTGTACTAATGCTTTTTATTGTTAATGGCAAAATAGTAAAATATAAATCAATCCCTTTCAAACATCTCACTGTGAGTAAACTGCAGAATGGGGTAACACAGGTACAGTCTGAGCTGCGTCTGCTCCAAGGAGAGGTCATCCCAGCCCCTTTTCTTTCACCCACTGCATTAACTACACACCTGGAAAGCAAATAGGTTCAGCAAGCTGGTCTGATGAGAATAAATGTTTGCAACTCTTTTTTTTTGATGGGGTTGTTTTTGCCAGTCCAACTTTCCAAAGGTGCTGATTCTAAAGCCACATCATCACTGTGGACAAAAAAAAGTGGGAGTACCTGAAGTAAAACAAACAAACCCCCAAAACAAACAAAAAAGCATTTAGTGGAAGGGCAGAGATAGGGTGGTGAGATGGGACTAAGCTCATTTTTCACAGCTGTTGAAAATTACATAAAATTAGATGCAATGTAGAAGCAAACCTTTAAAGTAAAAGCAAGGAATTAAATGAAGCAATCCTGTAGCTGATAGTGAGAATACAAATGAACTCTCTGATGCCTGATCCAAGTCACTGCATTAACAACTCATACTTCCATTGAAGCTGTAAATAAGCAGCCTAAGGGAAAAATTCCCTTTATATGTCATGCTCTCTGCTGTCATGCAATATATTCACATTCTAAGTATTTACTTAGCACCCACCTATTATTTAAACACATTTGAATATAGTACAGCAAAGTATGGTAAGTATGATCACAGTCCAGAGCTGCCTCAGCTCTCTGATAGGAAATGCAGAAAGACTCCTAAGCTGTCCCTGAACTCTGAGTTAATTAACGAGGAGGGGAGCAAGTGGTAACACCAAGCACGAGACTGCCAACAAACTTCAAACTTCACAATTATGACACAGCTGCATCAGTGTGCAGAAACAATGTTTATTTGGACAATTTAAAGGCAAAGCAAAGGAACTTAACAGAAATCCAGGGACCTGACCCTGCTTTAAGGTCAATAGAAAACCAATTTTGACTGAGGTAACCATTACTTATCTGCCAGGAGCTGAGTGCTACAGCACCAGGCATCAGCTTTTCAAGCATCTCCTGAGAGCAGATCCAGAACTGGTGTCCATTTTCTCTGTTATCATAGAGCCTGTAGCAAAAACCAGAGCCCAGTCTAATCAACAGTTTCAAGGTAATAATTTCACACCACTTGGCTGAAGCAGAACTTCACAGCTCATCAGGTAACAAGTGGAAAAATCACTTTTGTCCTAAATTAGTTTCTTTTCCCTTAGTGAAGATACCATCAACCCCCCTGTCACCAGGTATTATTGGAGGCCTGTTTAGTGTAGAGACCATGCACAGGAAGAGATTTCATCACAGAGCTCAACTCTCACACTGACCACAAATTCTCACTTTCACTCCTCAGTGCTCGCCAAGACTTGGATATACAGCATTATGTGTGAAGCCTGTGCATATATATGTTTTTAATGCAGGCCATAGACATGGTCTGTGTGCAATAAATGGAGAGTGTGTTCAGTTGTAACACAGCAAACGGAAAGGCCAGGTTACCTCTGACAGCCTGGAGCTCACCTTGCAGGCACAGAGACACCTCCCAGATCTCCCTGAAACCTTCCCATCCTGTGATGACTTTCCTACAGTCCAGCCAACAGAAAGATGCTCCCATCAAACACTTCAGGCAGAGCCTGTCTGGCTTGGAGGTTTGAATCCCTCTGTTAAGGCAGAGGCAGGTTAGGAAACTCCGTGCCAATCTCTGTGAGCTGTAGGGACACCAGCTCCTGCAACCCCTCCCTTGGCAAACAGCACGAGGAGGTGCAGCCTGATCTGAGCACAGCTGGGTGAGCCACAGCCCTCAGTAACCATTGCACCCCTGGGGTCCCTGCAGCCCTCAGCAGTGATCTTGTTTTTATGCTTTTCAATCTAAACCAGTCACATTTAAAGCAACAACCTCGCCCATGAAGGTGCAAATTATAAGAAGTCCAATCCTGCAAGGAGCAGCTCAGTCATGGTAAAGCCACCCAACAGTGCCACCACATCAGCATCTGTGCTGACATCAAAACACCCTGCCCTGGTTATTCTGACACCGCAGTCTGGTGAGAATTCCACAGACTACAATATTCACAGAGTTGCTCAACACGAGCCTGTTCCTTTGTGCAGTTAGAGCATGCCATATGGTGGCACACAATGATCTTGAAAAATCCAAATTATTAGCCTTCAAAACTAAAAATTGAATCCTGCTGCTTCAGACTGTTTCCATGCCAAAGGCAGTAGCCAAGGAGTGGCTTTGCTTGCATTCATATCCAAAACCAGTAGAGAACATCTAGAAATAAAGATGCACAGTAAATTCCCTGAAAACTGGCTGCAGTTCTAGCTTGTCTCTGTAACACTGGCACCTCTATTACCTCTTTATGTGGTGCAGGAAGTCCAAAGCCACAAGTCTGGTCAGGCTCCTGTGGGCATCAGCATCTGCGGGATGTCAGGGAATTGTGGGCACCAGAGAAAACCCCAGACTCCAGCTAAGAGAGAAGATTTGCTGATTCCAGCCTCTTCCCACCCATCAAAGATGGGCAAATTGCTTGCAAGTGCTACAATCTCACTATGGGATTTGGCTTCAGTGGCAGAAGAAGTGAATGCGAGACCCAAGTTTTCAAACTTAGACTGGAATATGGAAGGTCTTGGAGATCTGCATCCCCTGCCTTGGGTGGTGCTCAAACAGCTGCTCTTGCCAGCCTAGGGAGGAATGTCTGTGAACTGTCCTGTTCCATCCACAGTTCTGGAGAGGCAGGTTTTGCACAGAGTGAAACCATTCTTGAAAATTCAAACAGCTTTTGGATCAGGACCCTAAATTCTAGGGAACGGAAATGCTTGTCTCAGTCTTGTTAGAAAAGCAGAACTCAGAATGACATGAATGGGCAAGAAGAGCTTCATAAAACCCAGTCTGTGGGACCTAACAGTGCTCACTGGGTGTGCAGAGACAATAACTTTCCCAACAGAACTGCAGAGAACACACCTAAATCTGCAGTGCTCTGTGCACAGGATCTGAGGCCCCTTTATGGAGCTGACCCAAAGCTGTGTCTTCCTATGCAGACCATGAAATCCAGACACTTCACTCAGGCTTTGTGCCAAGTGCTCTGCACCAGACTACACTGACCAAGTTTTTCAGACAGCCTCAATATGTAGATGGATTCAGGATCTCATCCTCAGTTCTGACCTGCTCTCTCTTTCTTCCCTGGCAGGGCAGGTTCCCATGGCTCTGTGCACCTGGATACTTCAAGTGATGCCTTATGATTTTAGCTTTTATATTTTTCATATATTTGTAGTCCTGCAATTCTTTAGTATATAACTCTAAACTCCATACACAGTGTGAGCTGCTGTCCTCACATTTTGGTCAGAAAAAACAATTCCTCTCCAGGCCTGGGAATCAAGGACACCTCACTGCCTCAGATCCCAAGAAATGTAAACAAAAGTGAGTTGGGGGGAGCAAACTTGGGGTAAATGACTTCATTGCCTGAAGCGGTAATTAGAAGATGAACCCCCAATATGGAAATGGATCAAACTTATAAAAGTGTGAAAACCTGTCATTCATTTTTGGGTGCAGCCCCTGGGTGGGCTCTGTCTGCCCTAAATGTACCTGAAGGTCCTTCAATAAATAGAACTGCTTTTTATTCCCTTGATTCTGTTTGGCCTCTGTTTTTAGGTAGCCCAAAAAGGCATCACAGGAGCAGTGTCACAGTTGCTTAGCAGTTCACGGATGGGCAGACAGCCGTCCAGACAGGTCACTTACTCCAGGTACCTTTAAACACTCTTTTCCTTCTTCCTCCTCCCTCTTTTTTTCAGAGCAGAGTTGTTTTCCTGCCTGTGGGGCTGAAGGGCAGGGAGGCAGCCATGCATGCACACATCCAGCAGCTAACTGTGCGTGATTCCCTCTGGCAGTCCTGTCAGCACTCTGGCATTTGCATCCATGAGATGTCACTCTGGGAAAGGTTCTTACACCTGTTTCAAGCCCCTTCAGAATTCACAACCAAGAAATACTCATTACAGCCCAAAAGTCTTTTCATTTAAATTCTCATTCCTGGCTGATTTTTTTCTTTTTTTGAGAGAAGTTCAAGATAAAGTCGGCTGTGGTCTTCCACAACAACATATGCACGGTTCCTGAAGATTTCTGAAAAAATGAAAAAAATTCAAAGTCCTGCAGCAAAATGCATCACCTCTCCCTGGCCCCAGAAAACACACAGTTTATCATGATGCTCTCTCAGAGCAGCAGTCTACAAACTCCTCCTGTGGGAAATTCCCTGACCTGGAAAGGAGATTACTCCTCGGAGTTCCAACCAGAGCAGATCACTTTCCTTCTCACCCGCACACTTCTGAACAGAGAAGCATGAGAGATTTCTCATCTCTCTTTTCCTTTTTAAGCATGCTTGCAGTTGAGCAGAATGCTTTTGAGGACTGAACACAAGCCTCTGTGTTTTCAAGTCTGGCAACAAACAGCAGGCACTAATAAATACTTCCTCAGGCCTTCCAGGGGGAAGCCCTGAATTACACTTGTGAGCCTTCAGAGGAACAGCCTCATGTGAAGCTGGTGGAAATGCTCTCAAATGCATTCCACATTATGGCTTACCTGATCTACAGAGCAGGCAATGAGCCATAATTATATATTCCACAAAACACATGAGCATTTGCTCATCACTGTTTGGAAGGAGCAGTTCCTACTCAGCTGTCACTTTTGAAAGCAGCAACTGTCTAATCCTTACTTAAACCCTGACTCCCTTTCTCTCCCACAAGAGAGGCTCATTCTGCTTTTCAGAAAATTCACTTATTTCCCTGATTTCTGTATGAACTTTTTCCAGGAGAGTCAATCTGGACTGGAAATTCCTTCAGTCCTGCATGCTGTGCCAAGTCTCAAAGAAGAGAGCAGGGGGGTAATTAAAAGGAGCAGATAATTTTGACTGAAAGGTGACAAAACACGAGCTTTGAAGGGAGCAGGGAAGGATTCATTTGCAAGAAGCTGTGCTGTAATAAAAACCTCAAAATAAGCAGGTAGCTTGCAGCAGGATAACGTGCTGTTGAGTACACTGGTCACTGTGCTGGACATGCTGGTGGCTGCACAGTTTGTGTAACAGAGCAGGTTCATGGCCAATCTCTCATCTCTCCCTTTGCAATTCAAAAGCAACCCAGGTTGGCTCCCCACACCTTCTGTCAGCAGCCACCAATGAGCATGACCACTGAAAACAGTCCAGACCTGCACATGGGCTTCAATTCTCCAACAAAAATGTGGAAGCAATCTATCTTTTTGCAGTCTTACAATTAAAACTCTTGCTGCTGGGGCTGTCCCAACTTCTCAGTTTGGTTTCTAGAGCCTCTCCTCTCCAGCTCTCCCACAGCCATGCTGCCCTCTCATACCCACATCCACTGGGACAGCTGCAGCCCTCAGCTTCCTCAGGCTCCCACCTTCTTCTTCCTTCCCTTTCCTCAACTCTTCCTCCTGTTTTGCATGGTATTCCAACTTGTTTCCATCAAACTGTCCCCGGTCACCTCCCACCCTCTGCCCAGCTAACGACATGCACCTTCCTTGAAGTCAAGTCTCCTCCTGCCTTGCAAAAAAGCAACTCAAATGCACATTTTAAGAGCTGGTCCACGTATTTCTTTCTACCAACTTACTAAAACCATGCCATAATGTTTATAAACCAGACAGCTGGATTTGGGGTGATTGTCCAACTATGCTATACCTGTTACCTTCCATTGCAGGATTTCAAAATGATGTAAAAATACAAAATTGAAATACCCTCATTCTTTACCAGCCCTATAAGCTTTCCATCCTTACGGTATAGGGAATTCTCTGCTTCCTAGGGATCTTAAAAAAACCCCAAACCAAATCATCAACCCCCCCTCCCAAATGAGAAAACTTGCCAAATTGTGGCTGGAGAAGAGTCCCCACATCACTCCCAGCAAAGCTGCAGTGCACAACAGCAGGCAGGAGACAGCAGCTCCAACAAGGTGAGGGCATTGGGGCTCTCCACTAAATATCCAAATTCCCTTCCCTCTGTGATAAGCCCCATGCTTCTCACCTGCAAGGACAGGCCAGTAAAATGTGTGATCCTAAAACCCCACAGCTCCTGCACTGCAGCACTGGTTCCACCTCCACTCTGACAACAGCAATTAGTGGTGCTCAAAATTATCATCTAATCCCAGTAACTGGGATTCAGTCAGGTTTTCATATCCTCTATCTAGAGTGCCAATCAGACCTCATAATTTTCTGGGTCTTACTGCCTATGGAACTCTGTAGTAGTTGAAACTCCTGAAGCTGTAGTTTCAAATCTTACTTGGGCAGAATAAAGTAGAACCTTGGAAAGTTTTTACTCAAAGAAAAGAAATGAGTATTTTCTACACCTATAAAGAGTTTACCTCATAGTATGAGAAAGTTCTGAGGGAAAAGGCAGAACAGCCCAACTGGAGATAATAATAAATCTGACAAGAGACAGAAATTGTAGGATTAAAGATAGAACTTCAGTATATTAAGAAAAATGACTAATTAACTTGTGATTCATGCACCCTAATGGAGTTTGAGAGCCCCATCAGTGTCATCAAATCATTGTCCCCTCAAATCATGCCTCATTGCCTACTCTGTAGATAAGGAAAGCCTGACAGGGTAACTGGGCATTTAAACAGGATGACAATAATGTTAAGGAGGAATTCTGTATTTTTACATGCCCCAGATAGGCCAGTTTCAAAAATACTTTAAGGAAAAATCTTTTGAAGTTAGTAATATTCACTTTTAGTGGGGGACTAAATGTAAATCTGACAAGAGGCAGCTTTTGTTTATTCTCAGTTAGACAAGACTGCAGGTCCTTACAGTGCTGACAGTGAGAAGCTCCTACCTTACCTTCCCATTAAAACCATGGATGACGCCAAAGCCCAGGGGTGAGGCAAACCCAATTCTCCTTTCTCATGGTCTTTGTTACAGGGCCCTGAGGCAGGACTTCACTGTGTTCTGTGTTTTTATGACACAAAGAGGGCACATTTGATTAACCAAGATACAAATGCTAAAATGTGATGAATGAAAACCTGCAGCATTTATTATGTATCAAAACCCCAGAAAAGGAAGGGTTTTGTTTTGCTTTTTTGTTGTTGTTGTTGCTTTTTTTGTTTGTTTGTTAGTTTGTGGGTTTTTTGTTTGTTCGTTTAAGAGTGAAACATCCCTAGCAAGGGGAAACAACAGAGTTCTAAAACAAATGAAAAAACCACATTGACCTCCTAGCTCAGTGTTTTCAGCACATTTCGATGCAATTCTTTTTTACTACACACCACCACTTAAGAACATGAAGGGCCTTAAATATGACAGGAAGAATAATTTGGCTGATGCTCAAGATTAAAATGGAAGCTGCCTGACGTGTCAGACATGTCTGTGGTTATCAAGGTGGCAGAGAGCTCGAGACAGACTAAGGGAGAGGAGAGAGGCGCAGTTAATCAAGGTGATCTTTCCATTTATTTTATCCTGGAGCATCTTCCCTGCCAGCACGAGAGCTTTAGGTTCCATCCTACTCTTGAAAAGTGTGACACAGTTTGGTGACTTCCAGCTTGTCTGTCTTTATCCCTTTATGCTCATCCTCTCCAACCCCCACCTTTCAGTTTTCCAGACATTTCAGCCACAGAAAACTGTGCCTTAATTACTGAAAATAGTATGTAAGCGAATAAATGGAAGTGCAGAAAGCACCAGACACCTTACAGGCAAAGTTGTTCCCATGAGGTGTCTGTGCCAGTAAAAAAGAAATCGAACATCAGTAGGAGAGGAAGGCTTGAGGGGAAAACACCACAGACAGCTCAAAACCAGAGGGGAAAACACCACAGACAACTCAAAACCAGAGGGGAAAATACCACAGACAACTCAAAACCAGAGGGGAAAACACCACAGACAACTCAAAACCAGATTTTGGAGGGTGAGAAACACATCTAAGTGCTTTTAATGCACAAAAGGCTGTTCTGGACTACTTGAGAAATGGATGATAGAGCCTGTAAGGAACACACCACCTTCCCATCCAAGAAGGGAACTGCCTCACTGTCCTGGTTAGGACAATTTAGGGCGAATTTGGGAGAAAATCCTCAAACAAGGTCCCTCCGGGAAGCAGAGGGACCCAAACGGCCCCTCCCCTCAGCCGGGCTGAGAAAATAACTTCTTTGGAGAAAAGTGATAAAAACTATTTATTTAACAAACAAAGTGCCCAGAAGCACAAAGAATGAATAATATGAATCAATAAAACTTCCTGTTCTGGAGCGAGATGGCGAATTGAGGAATTGCTGTGGGTGTCGGTGACTGGGTCAGGCCCTTATTTCCCCACCCAGAGCCCCAGGCCCCGGTGAGCCCACATTCTCCTCTGGGTTTTTCAATCCAGAGCAGGTTTAAATAGTCCTAAGAAAAGGAAAAAACCCCAGTCCAGGAAGCTTCTTTGCCTCAGCTAGCTAAACTAACTCAAAGCAAAAAAAGATTTCTGTCCCTCTGCTGTCCGGGCCTCAGCCGAACAACACCCTCCTGAGAAAGGAGAAAGTGCAGAGGAGTGAACACTGTTTTAAAAACAAACTCCACACTTTGTTTCCCTGCTTCGCTCTCAGACCCAGTGTGAAAGGCAGAGGACTCGATATCCAGCACAAACAGGCCAGACAAGCACCATAAAGTCACCCCAGGACAGTCCCAGTCGTTCATTGCCCGTTCCCGTGGCTTTGCCCCGCCGGGACCTGCCGGCCCCTTTACAAAGAATGAGGAAGGAAATAAACGTATTTCACAAAAAAGCCACAGGAGAGCAGGGGAGAAGTAACCCACAACCAAAAAAATCTAAGACAGCTAATGAAATTCCCAAACAGAGAGAAAACAAACAAGGAAAAGAAGCGTGCTGATGTGGTTTGTAATTCCAGTCTTGCCACAGACGTTCCAGGCACTGGGAATTGCAAGTGCTTTTCCTTAATAGAGAGTTCTTTTCTCTTGTCAAGATGAGTAAAATAGACACAAAAGCAAGAACAGGCCTAGAGCAGGAAGGCCCTAACAAGCAATTGCTAACAAATGGCAGATCACTTGATGAGGAGACAGTAAAGCCTGTTGGCTTGGCGTGCAAGCAGAAATCTTTATTTATTGCTGTAATTGTTCCTCCCCACACGGTCCCTGTGGGTGTATGGTTTGATTTTCTTGTGAAAGCCCTTAAATGTACATATCAAAATCCAGACAGCATGCACACATCCCAGAGCTTGGCTGGCAGGGCAGCAGCCATCCCTGCTGGAGGACACTGCTGTCCCCAGTAAAACCCACAGCACAAACCCACAGCTCGGCCAGAGGTTTTGTCCACTGAGGCTTGTCCCTGTCTCTGTGTGCTGCCTTGGCAGAGCTGATCCTGACTCTGTCCCTCCCTGGGACAAACTCGTGCCTTTCACTGCCTGTGGTGTGGCACAGCACACTGCATTCACCAGGACAGAGGCAGACAGGCACATAGACACCACAAATTACCACTAAATTATCTCTTAATACCTCTAAAAATATATAACAAATATAATAATATATGATACATATTTTATATTGTATATATTTTATAGATAAAATATATACATTTATATAATATATAATAAATAAAATTACTTGTAAATAAAGGTACTGCAAAGACAAACCAAAAAGCCTGCCTATGCCCTCAGATTAAACACTGTTCCCAAAAGGTTATGGGTGTCTTTCTCTAAGGGCAGCATGAACAACCAGAGATGAGGCCGTGCCCATGAGGGCCAGGACTTTGATTTTGCACTTACCTTTGAGAAGCATTGGCATTAGAGAGAAAACAACAGTATTCAGAATGAACACATGAAAAGCTGTGTAGCTGTTCTGCCTGCTAAAATTCCAAATAGAGCAGAATTTCTCCCAGGTGCCACAAGCTGGAACCTGGTTGCTCTTGGAGTGCCAAACACCTCCTACAAACTGACATCAGGAACCTGGGGGGGTGAGTTTAGTTTCCCATGGAAAAGGGGCACCCCTCCCATGTAAGGTCCTGTGCCTGGCATGGGGAACAGTTGTGATGAAACATCACGGTAACATCAGCCAGGCTGCTCCTTTCAAAAGGTTTCTCCTCCAACAGGACCCCTGTCTCCATTTTCACCTCTAGAACAGCTGAATGTTGGTCATTTTAGCTGCTTCAAAAGGCCAGACTGCTCTCAAAACAGAACACTAGATACCCTGTATTCTTGTATTTCTTGAGGAAAACCCTAAAAAGCAGCAGATCCCTGAGTCCAGAAGGTTGCACACCTCTCCCAGCAGCACAGTTTTCCAAGACCCAGGTTCTGCAAAGCCTCCATTAATGAACTCCAGCAGCAGCATGGCTTTAGCATTTCCAGTAACACAAAAGGAATCATCATTCTTTAACCTAGTAAAATTTAAAAGCCCACATGAAGTTGTGGCTAATTGGGCTCAGTTTATAAATTCTCACTTAGCATATAAATATTTAATATCAAGGAAAGAAAAGAACATATGATCAGGAGAAACCATTCCTGACGGGGGCTGCTGTGGAATGCAAAACATATTAGCATTCACCAAATTGGCTGTGAGCTCTTGCTCAGAAAACAGTCTGGCACTAATAATCCAATCCCACAGAAAGGGCTCTACAGGAAAGTTATTTACCATCTCACGAAGGCTGTATGATTTATATGTGTTGTCACTGCCTATGCCAGAAAACTGATGAGTGATTACCACATATTCATTTGAGGCTCAGGTATCCAGCCTGAATTAACAGGATTAGGCTATGTGGAATTTCTTTACCATTTACAGCACAACTGAGTATAACATTTGGTTTAAGTCAATAAGGAACTTTCAAATGGAATCCAGTAATAACCAGAATGTGTTAAAGCCACTTGAATTAAATGCTCATTATCTATCAATATTACTCATTCGGTGCACAAACATCTGGATTCCATAACCATAATCTGATAGAATACATTAGTGGGGAGGAACAAAATAAATATATAAATAAGATTCAGATCATTAAACATTTGCAAAGCACTGCTACCCCTCCTCCATTCCCAGCTCTGAAAGGATAGGTATCCAACTTTTTCCTTGTGTTGTTGGCTGGGTGTTGATTAAGAAGCATCTCAGTTCTGCAGCTCCCTGTGCAAAGGTCACAAGAGTCCTGAGTGAGGTACTGCATGCCCTCCTTTTCTGGGGACAAAACTTCTGTGAAGCAGGAACAGGAGTGGGCCAGAGTAAGGCAGGGACATGAAAGCACTCAGGAGTAAAAAAGCTTATGAGAAGAGCATCACCAGAAAGAGTAATGAGTAAACTCACTTCAGACAAAGAATTTCTAACTCCTAACTTAGAGTATCACATACAAAATTCCTGCTTGTGCTACAGTGTGGTCTGACCAATAAATAGAGACTTACTCCTTTTAGGCTTAGAGATGTTTGCAAAATCTGAACATGCATGGTTTTTTTTTCCAAGCCACTTACTTCCCAGATCAATTTAAGCAGACAGGGCCTTGCTAGAGAAGCTTTCCCCACTTGAACCTCTGATTGCTTTAAGAGATACATAGCAATGATCTATTAAATCCTGCTCAATTAATGGATATTTCATTGACTACACCCCCTTTATTTGAAGTTTATGAAATAACTGCTACAGTAAAACTCAAACTGCTTTACTGTTAAGCCCACAATATATTCTTATGAGTTTATGCATGAACGTGCCTTGGTTTTCCCCTGTAGCAAAGAAGAGAGCTCATGTGCCCAAGTCAGCCATGAACATTTCTAACTGCAGAAAGCCCATAATTTTATTTTATCTGTGTGTAAGTTCATTTATATCCCTACTCCAAGTGCCACTGAAGTACTGCATCACAAAGTGTTACAAACTGCAAGGCCTGGGACTCTGCTAACATCTGTCCTTTTTTGCAAAATCCACAGAAATGTGCAGTCAACACCAGGTACACATTTTATTATGCAAGGGCCTATGTCCCTTTTTCTGCTCTATGACAAGGAAGAAGTTCAGCTTTACAAGGACCCACCCATGGATCCTCAGAAAGGCAAAAAAGGGAACCTGTACAACCCAAAGATCAATGTGAAAAAGCTTTGGCATTACAGTGTTAAAGCAGATTTACTTTGCTTAACCTTGTCCTCTGGACAGTGGCAAGAAAGGAATTAATAAAGAGTTAAAGTAGCTCTGTGTGAGTTTGTGAGCCAGAGAAACAAAACACAACCTCTGACAAGATCTCAGCACCACCTCGTCTGATGCAGTAGAGTCAGGATCAGCTTTTCCATTGAGCAAGAGCAGGCTGTCACCTGGGGCAGCAGAACAGCCAGGGGCTCTTTATTGCTAGGGTAACAGCAGGATGCAAAGGAGGGCACTTTCCAACTAACCTGAGGAGGCACATCCCCCAGAGGCAGTGCTGGATAGTGTAAAATCACCAGATACAGGAACATTTTGCACACGAGAATAAAGAAACTGAGTAGTCATCAGTGTAATGGAGAAAAAAACCCCCCAAACTCTGGAGGTTATTCCCTCAGTAATTTCTTTGCTTCTTTTGACACTCCTTCAAGCACCCATTCTGCTCCTTTCCCCTTCTGCAATAGCAGAAGCTTCCCTTCCACCTGTTAGCCAGCTATCCTCTCTCTTCCTCCCTCCTCTCCTTTTCCGGGAAGCTCTAGCATGGAGTGCAAGAACCATTTTAAAGGTGCTGTAGGAAGGCCACGAGCAAATTAAAACATTTTACCTGCCCAGACTTCTTGTGGCAGAGCATCCTCCTGGCTTTTGGAGAGGTCAAGGAGGAGACAAGCAGGGCTTCGAAATAGGAACATCAGAGCTCCCACAAGGCAAGACAAGCTGTGTCTGCCCCTTGGCCACTACTCTGTCCAGAGGGATTCTCCTGCAGCTCAGCAGGATGTGAGGGCTGCTGGGCACTGGCAGCAGCACAGGAGAGGAACTGAGCTGAGGTCCGTGTCTGTCCCCTCCCCTCACACCATCACTCACCTGAGCCCTCCAGCAGCACCTGCACGGCCCCCCTCCTCCCTCCAGGTGCAAGCTGTGGGGATGCTTTGGTAAAATCACAGCTTTGTTACTCACTACGCTCGCATGAATGTCTTGCTATTCTCACTCAGGATGTTTGTATCACCACTCTTGTATCATCATCATCCTCTTAACCCCAGCTCACTTTCAAAAAAGCAGGCACTGGCTCAGTTCAGTAACTGCAGAAGGTTTTCACACAGCAAAGCACTTCTGAGCATGAAACAAACAAAAAAATCCTGCTAACTATTCTGTAATATTGGGTATAACAACCTCTATTTATTGCCTGCAAATGTGTTCATTGCAGTGACTCTGAAGAAGAAAACTAAGAAGACTGTACAGTGTCAAAGGTAATTTTTAGAAGATGACAGGTTCCATGAGGTTTAAGGGCTTTTTGCAATGTTGGCTCAAATGTAACAATAGGAGAGAACAGATTGCAGTCTCTGCTTGAATATTTCTTGTCCAGGAGTCTGTTTTTGTATCAGAAAACAAATACTCCCCATTAGCTGCACTGGCAGCTTTATCTCTCTGTAATAAACAGGCAAGACATATTACACTGAAACAGCATCCAAAGGCCAATGCAAGGACAACACGCACAACAGATGCTCAGTTTTAGGGTTTATTTCATCTGCTAACATTCATCCTTGATCTAGACAAAAAAGCAATTAGATGATTTTTTAAAATTTTATTTTTCTTGTGGAAGAAAAAACCTTTTAACACTTTTTGTAAGATGCTATAAATAAATATATAAAGCTTTAAGTGTTACTCGGCTCAAGTTAAACAGTTGCCTTTTATTTTTTGTTGTTTTTAAGTTCCTGAAGTGAGGGGGAAAGTGCAAACCATACACATTCAGCCCAATAGAATGAGTCCAGCCACAATCACTTTCAGAGAAGCTGAATCTGTCTGATCTACAACATGGAGGATGGAAGGCAGGTGGGGGGGACAGTTGTAGTTTTAAACCCTCAGTCACACAACTCCTAGAGGAACTGCGTTCCTTGGTAAGTTAAGCACACAGGAAAGGGGAGAGGAAGAAAAAGAAAATCCTGCCTGCATTGCCCTCTCCCTGCTCTGTGCAAACTGTGCAGCAGAGAGGAAAGAAGAGACAACATAAGCAAAGTCCCAGATGAATAGAAATGACAATGAAAACCAAAATCAGATAGCTGTGAGGACAGTGAGAAATCCTCTGCCTGTTGTGTGTTTGACTGGCAGACTACACATAAACACAGAGGAACTTCACATTGAGAGAGGATGGGGATTTTGTCTTCTCCTTATGGAAAAAAAGAGATTAAGAGGGGCAATAAAAATAAGTTAAATCATATTCCAATATGTACAAAACAAATCATGCTCAGTAAACCTTTTGAATATAAAATTATTCATTATAGTACAACTCTCTCAATCCAGTCTCCAGAATTGACACCTGGGGGAATTGAACAGGGAAGGGGAATTGTGGGGCTCTGAGGAGACAGACTCATTTGCACATCTTATTTTTTTTTTTTCGGCTTGCATGGCTAAGAATGACAGAGCTGGGACAACATAGGCTTTAACACCCATGTGCTTCTCAGGGCTGCATTCACCTTGGCAGAATTCTTGTGGATGTGGTAAAACAAGCAGCCATGGATAGCTGGGATTGTGTGCCCTGGCTCACCTGAGCTGCTCCTATAAAGGCTTGGAATACTCCTGATCAGGCAGTGAATCCCCTGTTCAATTCTGCCTCTGGAACATGATCTGCTAATATTAGTGAAAGTGAGAACAGGAATAAAGAGAGTAGGCAGCCAGCCCTGTGATTTGAATCCAGCAGTGTCACCCGCATGCCAAGCTGGTGACTACAGCTGGGAATACAGTGTCAAGCACAGTTTGGGTGATGAACTCCTGTCCTGCTACCCCTTTGTTGTAATGACTGGCAAAGTCTGTGGGATAGGAGGGGGTCTGGGTAACTGAACACTAGTGAGACACTGGAGATCTCCTTAAGCCCATGACACGAAGCTCAGTCAGGTCCTGTGCTGTTACCATCACCTTCTGTAGCTGTCCACTGCCCTCTGTGAAGTGACTTGATGGGCTCAGAGGGAAAACCTCCTAACTGTACTGCCACTGGGGAGTCTTGCCTTGGTCATACTCTCAGCAACTGGTCTAACAGGACAGCCCTGGGAGAGAGGATTCAAAGCCTAATTGGAATTTTTCTTATGCTGCTTTCATTGTCATTCTAGTTTTGTAAGCAAGTAAGGGACTGTGGGGTGCAAAAGCATCAGCTGAAGTGCTCCTCATTTATTCCAAAATGTTGGGCATAAAGGGAGAAATTCAGACAAGCCAGAAATTCACACTGATCCTTTGCTGACTTTTCCTTTTTTTTGTTGATGACTTGGAACCCTGTGACAGGCT
This sequence comes from Zosterops lateralis, assembly GCF_965231275.1. Lineage (NCBI taxonomy): Eukaryota > Metazoa > Chordata > Aves > Passeriformes > Zosteropidae > Zosterops > Zosterops lateralis. The sequence continues at coordinate 22,516,258 of NC_139770.1, forward strand.
GGGCTGGCAGCCTCACCAGTCAATCCTGCATTTTGTGACCTGGTACAAGGTGGCACCTGAGTGTCTGGAAAGCAAACTCCTTCAACAGAGCTAATAGGATGAGACAAACCAGCAAGAAAATGTTTTCTTCAGCAACTACACCCACCAAGCAGTGATGTTTACACTGTTCAGGTGACTAAAAGCAAATTTCTTAGCCCTAAGAAGTCACCAAGTCTCTAAGAAGCAAGTCCAGTCTTGCACCTGCCTGCACTGCTCCCAGCACTCTCCTAACCAGACCATGATGAACTGACAGACCCCCTGAAGAAACACTTCAGATACTGAAGAAGGTCTTGGTGTGTCTGGAAGTCACAGGAAAAAACATTTTGGAAGAAAGGGGCAGATATTGAATAAGAATCTACTATCTGGCCACTACTTCTGCCAGAGTGCCTTAAAGCCATTGCTCTCCATTCATTTTTAAAACTACACACACACTTTTCATGTTATTGTAGCATCAAAATATCAGTCCTAAAAAGAAAAGAAATAGTACCACTTCAAAGTGTGGTACGTAGAAATCACAAAAAACTACATTCACATTATGTTAAAAAAGTTCCCTTGCACCCACTAAAGGAAGAAGATAGTGCCAGGTATGTCCTGCAACCCATGTTCTGGTACACAGCACTTCAAATAAATTAACACATGGCTTACAGCCAGAAGCAGACCAGCACAGCAGCCAGGGTGAGGGATGGCTTTTGGGTGATTCTGTTCACTCCCATTACTCAGAATCTGTTTCAAAGTGCCCTATACTTTTCATACCTTGGAGTACCCTTTTAGAGTCCGTAAATTTGTTACTCCCACTGTAGAGGTGGAAAAACTGAGGCGTTTCCTGGGTGCAGGATTTAAATCTAGAAACTTCTGCCTCAGTACTAAGTGAGGTCAGCCCTCCTTTTGTGGTTGAAAAGAAACTGTTAACCAAAGACAGTTTTCAATATAATTTCATTTCTTCTGCTTGTTAATGCAATACATTACAAAGAAAATGCTGGAACAAGGTATTTTACTGACATGCTTCTAAGGTCAGAAGCTGCTTCTGATTTAGACAACCCTGCAGACAGATTCATTAACATCCAGCTGGTTACTCAGAGCCTGTAACACAGGAATAGCTCAGGCAGACACAGCCTAATCACAATACTGGTCTGAATCACACACAGCCCCAGCAGTGCGACACAAACATGGATTAGCTGCAGGAGCCACTTGTGCGTTATGGATCCATGGCACAGGACACACCCTGAAAGCTTTTGGGGAAAGGTGAGAACTGTGCATGTACAATAGTTGCTTTTTTTATCTCTGGTGTGCTGGTTTTGTGGGTAAACAGCCTGTGAAGCTGCATTTTTAGAATACAGTTTTGGAATTCGGAGATGAGCAAATGCACTTGTAACACCTTCTCTGTCCCCAAGCCAACCACCAAATGCTGCTTCATTTTGCTTCCCAATTTTCATCCAGGAGGAAATGCTTATGGCCAGATTACACTTTTTTTGGGAAGAGGAGCCATTCTGTGGCAGAAGCACTGACACAGCCTCAAAGACATGGACACCACCAGCACATACTGGTACCAGCCAAGTGTGTGGGTGACAATGTCCTGCTGTGCCTGCAGACAGGTGTGTGCTGTGCACTTTGCACCAGCAGGATGCAGACCTGACCAAAATTCACCTGCAATCCACAGGAAGGACATCCTCTGACTCTGGTGGGCTTTGGCTCAGGGCTGTAAGAGGATTGTATTTGAGCCCTAAGTGCTCTTTGTATTTTCTCAAGTTTTTAGTTGTCTTTGCTCTTCAGGAGGAGAATGTCTCCAAAAGCAAGGTGTATGCCCCAGGGTGTGCACAGGAGAATAAAGAAACCCCTCCTTTGCAAAAACTCAGTCTGAACTTGAAACTGCTGGAAACAGCACACAGAGGCAGAGAAAGAATTAAAATACAAACCAAGCAGCACATCAGTGGATTTGTGTGATGGGAAAGGGATGCTATAAAAATGACATGCTAAAGTTGAGTGCATCAGCTCTCTGCCTCTCCTCCAGTGATTTCAATGTCATATTTGATTTGCAGTTAACGTGGCCTTTGAAAATCAAATCATATTCCACTTGGTTCAGCATTTACCCTAAACAATGGCTGGTTCAGGTCTTACAGGCTGAGTAATAATGGAGGGAGACATGAACCAGGCGAAAACTACTTCATTTCCAAGCTTCCAGCCAAACAAAGAAGTGCTTGCAACAGCAAAAAAATAAGCCATATTTTAATTTGGTGAGTGGGAAGAGGAATTAGAGAAGTCATTGTTGTTCTGTGACACACAAGTCAGTAAGCAGAACCTGGTTAGACTGTCCCCACACTGGAGGATTAAACTTACATGAGGCCCTAAAAACCAGCATTGAAAGAGAAAGACTTCTGCTTTGAGAGTGGTCTGAGACTAAAAAAACACTATCCATGATTCCCCTTTACACTTTTATGAACACAGCTTGTTCATTTAAAGTAAGGGCTGCAGAACAGGCACCCAGCCAAAAGACAATGTGCACTGTCTCATAATTAATTCAGACCCATAGTCAGAAATTTTCACAGCTCTGGAAGAGAGCCCCATCCTGTTCCCACTTAAATCAGTTCTAGTAACTTCACTGGAAGCAGGCTGATGCCCATTACCTCTTGATAAAAGCAAGTAAAAATAACTGAAATAATACAGCTAGAGTACGTCTGTATGCTTATTCTGGGTCACTATTTCACATAGCAACAAACAAAACAAAATCACCCCCTTGCCACATTCCCATTAATGACTTCTCATTTGCAGGGTCTGAATTTTGTGCAGATTTATAAAGGACTATTTAAATATTTCTTAATTTTTTTTTGAGTACGTAGGATAGGGTTTTTGTGTGCTGTTAACACACAGTACTGATAGTGGCTTGCATGGTAGTGGTGTAAGCTGACAGGATAACATGTGAGTTAAGGTTTGAGTCTGTATTGGCTTTTAACTTGTTTTGGGACCTGTCTGGGAAACAGACCTGGGAGTTTTGTGTACGAATTCCCTATTATTTTTGTGATGAAGCTACATGTGTATATGTGATACCACTGCAATGAATCAGAACCATGGTGCTAAGTACATTTCCCAGGCCACAGTCAATTTGCTTTAATGTTTCTCATCCTCTGACTGGTTTTCTTCTTTTTTTTTTTTTTTTCTTTATGGTGCTCTACTTTCTGGTAGTGGCTGCCAGCTGAAATGCTGTGACTGCCTGTGTGCTCAGATCGCAGCCTGACAGGATGACCCATCCTCAACTTAGTCACCATTAACAGTTACTGACAAACAGTGCAATTCTCATCCCACCTCCCCATAACAGAAAACCTCAGTTTCCTTGGTTTTTAATTATGCATCTTTAGATCATTTCGCTCAGGGGATAAACAGATTTTTAAAAATCCTACTTCAGCCATTTGTGTTAAAATTGCAAGGATAAGAGACATTCTTCTGGATTTGGCCTTATGAGTGGGTACCTGCACTTGTGCATTTTTTATCTCTGCATTAGAATGTTGACCTCTTTTTTATTTTTATGTATTTATTGGTTTTTTTTAAGAATCTCATTGGTCTTGTAAGAAACAGTAAAAAGACCCTATGCTTAAGGAAGCAATCTATCTTCTGTTTTACAGACTTCTTTTTAAATAAAATATTTTTTGTCTTTTTTTTTCTTGTTTTTGTTTTTTTTTTCTGTAATTTTACTTCCACAACCTCTTAATATGGAAACCCTAGAACGTCATTAATACAAAAGTCTGCCTAGGCTACCACTTCTCTATAATATGGCTCATGTAGTCCTCAGTGGGCAAACGTCCTTGCTCCTCGGTCTCTTCCTTGGGAAGCGCTTCGTTGGAGCGGTGGAGGAGCCTCTCCTCCCGGTTCTTTATCCTCTGCTCCATCCTCTCCAGCTGCCTTTTGTACTGGTAGCGCTGTTGGAAGAGGTCCTTTGCATAGTCATAGAGCTGCATGTCCAAGTCATTGAGCTCCTCAATCCTGCGGATGGTGTCGTTGTCCACCTCCACCCCGCCCGCCCGCGTGCTGTTGTACTGCATGAAGGGCCGGATGAACTTCAGGTTGAAAGTCCTCTCAAACAGGTACTGAGTCTTTCTCTGGAACTCTGTCAGGCCGAAGAAAGCCATGTCTTTGAGGTTTTTTTTGGCGCTTTCCAGCAGGATCTGCGCCCGCTTGTTCTCCGGGATGAAGGACATGTTGTAGCAGCCCACCAAGCTCAAGTCGGCCAACATCCTCACCTGGCGGTTGTTGGCCAAGTTGTAGGGGCAGTCCATGAACTCCTGCAGCGTGCAGCCCGACCAGTCCGTGCCCTCATAGCACGAGGGCAGCTCTTCAGGAGTTGGTGTCCTGCCATCACACATGTGCAAGGAGGTCTTCCAAGTAGCTCCTCGCTGGACGTGACGCCATTCGCTGAGGTAACGAGACACGGGGTCTCTCAGCAGTGTGATGTAGTAAAATTTTCTACAAGGAGAAGAGAAAACAGAATAAATATTCTGCTAACAACAGGAGAGATGCTAGGAAAGCAGACATCTAGTTCAGATAGCAAAAACCTAAGACTAAATCAACATCACATCATCCATTCCACTGTTCTGGTGGGTTATCTTTTTTCTTGCAATATCTCAAGCAAAACAGTTTGTGCAACATTAGACCTGTGTTTCTCTTTCTCATTTTAGCCTTGCCAGGTAGTAGCACCTTCACCAGGATGTCCATTCCCAGCAAGAGACCACAAATTCAGAACAAATCACCAGGACTGAACCTGTCTACTGACTCCAGAGAGCAGCTGTGGCTCCTGGCAGTGCCTGGCCTTTCCCACCAGGTACTGTGTGCCCATTGTGTCAGCCAGGATCTGCTCTGAAGGACAGCCCAGCAGCCCCTCTGTCTGTGAGCTGGGCCTGTCTCACTTCCACTCCATGCAGATGCTGACCAGGACACCCACTGCTTGATTGATCTGGCTGCCGAGCTGAAATCTGGGAGTCTGCAGTGAGTAGCAGGATAAAACCACAGGAACATAAATGAAAAACAATGGGAAATTTGGAATGCAATATGCTTTGCAGGAAGAGAAGGCTGAGCTGACAACCAGCAATAATTTATTCCCATTTCAGTCAACCTGGTATTAAATCAAACAAACTTCAGACACACTTTTGACATAAGACTAAATAGAAGGGAAAAGCAAGGCAGCCAGGAAGAACACACATAATGACATGGGGCATTCTTACTCTTCTAAGTATAATGAACTCCCCAACAATACAAGCTGTCCCTAGAACTGAAAACATGACAGCTGTCTCTAACAGAGACCCTCTGGCTTCAGCCCATGAAGTTCTGGGATTGACAGAGATGGCAGCCTGTAACAGCCCTCTCCACACAGAGGAAAATGGGCCTTTTCTTCCCTAACTGCCAGCAGCGTGGGACTGAGGGGTCTTTGTGTGTCTAGAAGGAGGAAATACCTTCTCTGGTTCCTAAAGCTGGCATGTTCTTGCAGGGCATGGGGCTGTGTGACACTGTGCACACACAGAAGAACCTGGCTTTGGCAGGGAACACACAAACACAGCTGGAAGTGTTTCACACAGGGGTGCTGGTGGATTCATGTCCCAATCAGAAATGCATCTCCAGAATGCTGCTAGGAGTCATTGTCATGGTTCAGGAACACTGAATGGAATGGCCATTGAGATGGCAGTGAACAGTTTTCTGAGGAAAAAAATAGTAAAAGTATTCTGTTTTGGCTAATTTTAACACACTCATGTTCTCCTAGCACCTTCACTATTATTCTTCCTAGCAGTAACTTAAATTTCTGCAATAAGAGCAATTTAATTTTAAAATAACAGATCAAAGCCATTGCCCAGGAAGTCTCATATTAAGCAATGTTTGCTTTCCTAACTCATTATAAACTTGCTGAAGGGCTGTTGCAAAGCAGTCAATTTGGGTCTTTCCAACAATGGCAATGGGTGTCCAGTCCAGCTCCAATTCCTCTCCTGTTTTCTGCCTTTGTAACTAAGGCTGGTACAGGCATTTGTTATTTTTGGAAACTATTCCCTCACTCTTCAATTGCAAGGGTATCTTGCTGTCTAGTAATACTGTCCAGTACTATCTGTGTACAGAGAGAGGGGATGAAAAGGGGAGCAGATACTTTCCTTCAGTCCACCTCTTTTTCCTTCCTTTACCTTGCAGCCTATAGTGATTCCACTGCCCTGGCTGAGAATGAGGCAGCTGTAATTTATACAGACTAAGCTAAGAAACCTCCAGTAGATGGGATAAAATACAGCAGTGGAAAGAAAAGGAAAGCAGTGATGAATGCCAGATGTTCCATGACAGCCATTGGTGCTAAACACTATCAGCAGCTTTTGACTTGTGAACTGCAGTGGACTTTTTATTTTCACCAATGTAATCCAAAGGTTGCATTTTTCACTGAGCAGGTCAAAGCCATTTATTATCCTGTGGCTACAGAAGCAACTAGAAGGTTGCTTCTCCCTGATCCCTAAGATCAGGGATTCATTTGTGTGTGAGGTATCCAGAGACAAAGGAGGAGCTGATCCCTGTCCAAAAACACCACCTACACAAGTAAGGATGGGGAAAAAAGGGAAGAATTGGTATCTGCATTTGTCAGACAAAGGAACCACAAATATTAAATGATGTGCATAAAGTCAAATACAAGTGTCAGAGTTGGCATGAATCTGATTCCTGCAAGCCTGAGTCCAGCTTATCTTCTCTCTCTCTGTTTACACTTTATGAGACTGTTAGTAAATCAGATTAATAAACATCATGCAAAGCTTCTGGAGTCCATTGAAACAGAGACATTGAACAGGACATGGATTGGAAAAAAATTAAGGAGCGAGTGCTTCTTTCTTCACACCTGCTCTATTACCTTAATTAATGTAACACCCTGGTAAATATTTTATCACGAGTGATCTTTCTTAAAGATTCATCTCAATGAATAGAAAGAGCAGAAAAGTAAGTTACTGTTTTGGAAATTCTGCTGAATCCAATTTGCCCCTTTCCAGGTCTGTCACATAGAAAAGTGCTTGCTGGTAAAAGCTTGCCTCCTAACACAGAAATCAGATTTATCTTTGGAAACTGGAACCAGGCCCCTGGAAGTACTTATGGAAGCTGCCCCAATGGGGCATAAATAATAATTAAATAAAACCAAACCCAAAACCAACCAAACAGAAAAAACCCTAACAAACAAAACTAAAACAGATACTTTAAAACAAAAGGATAGTTTCAACTGCCTAAATTCAGATGCATATGGACATAGTGAAAGTTATGCTCCCAAATTTGTATTTAGCTTTCTAGAAAGGTATTAATTTCCAAGGAGCAGATTCCCTCAGCCCTCAGACAAGTGAGCAGTACACCTTCCAAGAGACTGAGACCTCAGGAGCCAGAGAGGTGAGCCACTTGGATATCAGAGAGATGACTGAGCAGGTGTTCAGCCAAGGCATTTAACATACTGAAGTTTCTGTTCTTGAAGTGTAACTTGGGCTTGCCTTTAAGCTTAGAGAAAAACTAGATAAATGTAAAGCATTGTCCATTAGCACTGAGACAGTGAGAAGGCTGGGGGAATTCTGTTCCAGCATGGCTGAGAACACAGGCAATGCCACTTGTTAACAGTGGCTTGAACACGACCAGCACTTTTTTTTTTTTTTTTTTTTTTTAAATCAGAGCTAAAATAAACCCATAAACCCCACACAGCTGTGAGTGCCCTTCATTCAGCATGGTGTCCCAGACAGCCACTTAACTTTGGTGTTCCTAAAAGCTCATTTCAGAAGTGTGGTCTTCTCCTAGCCCAGATGGTTCCACTCAATAGTGCCTCATAAAAAGCCCAAGCAGCCCCACTTTGGTCATGCAGTGTCACATCTCACTGATCTTTCTGGATTTAACAAGCTTGAGTAAGAGAAATGGATGCTGGAGTTATAATACAGATTTTTCTTCCCACATGAAGCTGAGCACAACAGCATTACTGCTCTTGGAGGCTCCTCTTCTACACACCCATGGGGCTGTGAACCCCAAGGGCACAAAGACAGGCAGAAGACAAAGTCACACCTCTGCCCTTTCTTGCATTGCTGCTCCTGGCAGTGCCAACATGAAAATCCACCTGAAGTTCTCTGAGGCATTTGCAGAATTGCAACTCAAACCTGCATGCAAGCTGCAGAGTGTCCAAGGAAGGAATTCCGAGCATATTTATTAAACAGAACAGAATAAAAGAATGTTTTTGATCAACAACCCTATACCTGAACTAAAGTTTCAGGAAGAACAAAATCCAGTTTTAGAAAGGAAGGCCAATCTTGTGGTCATAACACACAAATTAATTCAGGAAACTTCACTTTAAGTGCCCATTCTGTCAAAATTAGCCAGCTTGCCCCAGACAAATCTCCCTCTCCCTGCCTCTGTTTCCCATGTGTGAAGGGCTGACAATGTCTCCTTTGTCTGTTTTGGAAATTCAAAACATAACATCTTTTGGAGCAGGAGCCAGTCTCCTGGCATGATTATGCAAAGCCCCTGTTTCAGCATGGATTGAGGTCAGAGGACAGTAGTTAACTGCAGGAATATTTTCATGACACAGGCGTCAGAGGCACCACTGCCCCACAGGATTCCCACCCAGATCTCTCCTTCCCATTCTGACATAGCAGCACAAAGCAGTCTTAGTTTTGCCAGCAGAATTTTGGGGTTTAAAAAAATTAACCAGGGCCATGCTGCAAATGCAGTCACTGAGCAGCCCAGGGTTAAAAATAACCCTTTCTTGCATGGCTGAGACTGCCATTTAGCAATGTTCTGTCTTAGTTCCTGTCAGCAGGTTCCTCAGCTAATGAAGGGGAAATGAAACCCTTCTTCCTCTAAAAACTCAATTCCTTCTCTTTTGCTAATAACCAGTCAAGATTATTCTGGTAAAGTGACAGATTCTAAATATGATGCTATCATTTCTCTTCAGTTCATTTCCACTCTTTTCTACATGCCAATGCATCCTTCTTACTGCTGCTGGTCTCTAAATTCTGCCAAGAACTGCTTATTTGACTGTGCAATTCCCTATTCTTTCCTGTGCTTAAAAGCTTCCTCCCACATAGCCAATTTTTTTAAAAAATTAATTTTTACAAGTTCTTTACTGAGCTTTCAAGCATTCCTCACAGGAAAAGCATAATATTTAACAAGTCCCTTTTTGACTACTGTGGTGGCCTTCCATCAGATAAAGAACAAAATACAGCTAGCCACTTGCAATCATAAATGCCTCATCTGCCTGCCGGGAGGGGGAAGGGGAAGGAAGCTGCATAGGTCAGCTTCAGCCATATAACCTCAATCTGTCAAAGCAACATTCCCTCAGGCTACAATTCTCCTACAGCTAAAAAGAAAGAAAAAAAAAATGTAAAAAAGTCATTCTGTGTCTTTGCTGAATTAACTGAGCAGGGGGTCTGCCATCTTGCAATAATGAGGAATACTGTGTTTTGTTTAAAGATGTAGCAATGTCAAATTTGTGGCTGATTTAAGACATCCTTGTAAGTCAAACCCATATACTGTGCACTCCATACATCCTTGGCGAGGGTCCTTTTTCCATTTATGCTGCCTCTCACTGTAAGTAATTTATCACTGAAACAACCACGGATTTTGCCTCCCAGCAGTGAAATGCACTCGGGCAGCTGCCCTGCTCTTAGTCTGCAGGGACCAAGGGAAGGAGAACCAGAGCACTCAGCACCCCCTAAACCACCTAAACCTGCCCTTGGCTGGAACACTGAAGGGAATTGCCAGGTAAGGGTTATCGCCATTTAAAATGAGCAGGGTATCCTCAAGGAACAGGCCCAGCAGGGACCTTCAAGTAAGTAATAAGTATAGGTGAGTCATGATGGATGAACTGAGAAAGGGGCACAGAGCTGTGCCAAGGGACACTTATATTGGACATTAGGAGGAATTTTTACTCAGAAAGGGGCATTGGATATGGGAATGGTCTGCCCCGGGGGGGCGCTGGTGGAGTCAGCACTGTGGAAGGTGTTCAAGGCAAGCCGGGGTGCAGCACTCATGGCTCTGCTCTGCTTGCCAGGGTGGCCATGGCTCACAGGGCAGAGTCGGTGATGTCCCACAGCTCTGCCAAGGCAGGGCATTCTGTGATTCTGTGACATCACAGCCTCTGGGGACAGCACCGTGGCTGGCAACAGTCCCCAGCTGTCACCGTGGCCCCAGAGCCTGGGCAGACTTCATTGAGGAGAGATGCCCAGAGCTGGTGTGGTGCTGGAGCTCCTCACCCAGAGCACCATGGCTTGCCAGGGCTTCTCATTCCTGCTCCAGTCCTGCCTGCTGCTGCTCCTGGTCTGTCCCCTCGACCCTTCCAGCAAACCTGAGAGGGACATGGGCACCTTGGGGCTGCTCCCCGAGGAGCTGGAGGACATGGACCTTGAGCCGGCTCCGTGGCTGGACTTGGCCCTGGTGTCCTGGACAGTCTGCCTGGCGGTCCTGCTGATGGCAGGCCTTGTCCTGGGACGGCGCCTTGGCATAAAGCTCTGGAGATGGTGGAGAGAGGTGAGGGAGGGGGCTCAGGCAGGCAGGATGGGGCAGCCCCATGGCAGAGGGGCTGAGCCCCAGGGACAGCAGCAGGCAGAGGTGGCCGGAGCTGCTGCAGCCTCTGCCTGGGGCAGCCCAGCCAGGCCCATGTCTGTGCCAGAGGCCAAAGGCAGCCCCCCGGGCCTGGGCCCTGCTCTGCCCCTTCCAGCAGGATGGATCCCTGTGCTTTGCCTTGCAGAAGCGCCAGAGCCCCGGGGCCTGTGCAGGCCCGTGCTGCTGCCAGGGAGAAAGGTGCCCAAGGAGGCTGATACAGCTCCTGAGGCACAACCGGGCCCTGCTGCGGCTCTGCCTCCGCTACAGCCGCCAGGAGAGGCCCAGGACCAAGAGAGCAGCCAAAGGGGCCCTGTGGAAGAGGAGGAGGCTCTAAGTCTCCCCTCGGTGCTGACCTCCAGCTCCAGCATTGCAGGGAATGTGTGACCAGTGCCCAGCCAGGGCACTGTGACATTCCCCACCTTAGGATTTTTAGAACCCCCCATCCTCAGTTGTAGTATTCCCTATTTCTCTTTAGGAGAAGTTAACATTTCCCTTAGTGTTCCAGCTGTAGAAGTTTAAGTATTTTAGGCCTAAGGTTGTTACCCCGTAGTTTTTTAGTCACCCCGTATTGTAGTTTTTCAAAGTTGTCAAGTTAATAAAGTTCATGTTTTCTGCACAAAGAGACTTGCTTTCACTGGGACAGCTGTTAGTGAAAATCTGGGGTATAACCTATAAAAAATGGCAACGTGCACAACTGTTCCTTTCCCCAGTGGGCACATTCAAACACTCCTTTGAATGGCCACAAAGTTGAGCAGCCTCATTGCACAGCCCCTTCTCCCATGTACAGGCCAGTGACCAAGGAGGCAGTGCCAGCCTTCTCAGGGATGGGCAAGGACAGGAGAGAGCAGATGGCAAAAGGGTCAGAAACTGTGTCAAGGGAGGCTTATATTGGATATTGGATATTGGACATTAGGAAGAATTTTTACTCGGAAAGGGGCATTGGATATGGGAATGGTCTGCCCCGGGGGCGCTGGTGGAGTCAGCACTGTGGAAGGTGTTCAAGGCAAGCCGGGGTGCAGCACTCATGGCTCTGCTCTGCTTGCCAGGGTGGCCATGGCTCACAGGGCGGAGTCGGTGATGTCCCACAGCTCTGCCAAGGCAGGGCATTCTGTGATTCTGTGACATCACAGCCTCTGGGGACAGCACCGTGGCTGGCAACAGTCCCCAGCTGTCACCGTGGCCCCAGAGCCTGGGCAGACTTCATTGAGGAGAGATGCCCAGAGCTGGTGTGGTGCTGGAGCTCCTCACCCAGAGCACCATGGCTTGCCAGGGCTTCTCATTCCTGCTCCAGTCCTGCCTGCTGCTGCTCCTGGTCTGTCCCCTCGACCCTTCCAGCAAACCTGAGAGGGACATGGGCACCTTGGGGCTGCTCCCCGAGGAGCTGGAGGACATGGACCTTGAGCCGGCTCCGTGGCTGGACTTGGCCCTGGTGTCCTGGACAGTCTGCCTGGCGGTGCTGCTGATGGCAGGCCTTGTCCTGGGACGGCACCTTGGCATAAAGCTCTGGAGAGGGTGGAGGAGAGAGGTGAGGGAGGGGGCTCAGGCAGGCAGGACGGGGCAGCCCCATGGCAGAGGGGGCTGAGCCCCAGGGACAGCAGCAGGCAGAGGTGGCCGGAGCTGCTGCAGCCTCTGCCCGGGGCAGTCCAGCCAGGCCCGTGCCTGTGCCAGAGGCCAAAGGCAGCCCCCCGGGCCTGGGCCCTGCTCTGCCCCTTCCAGCAGGATGGATCCCTGTGCTTTGCCTTGCAGAAGCACCAGAGCCCCGGGGCCTGTGCAGGCCCGTGCTGCTGCCAGGGAGAAAGGTGCCCAAGGAGGCTGATACAGCTCCTGAGGCACAACCGGGCCCTGCTGCGGCTCTGCCTCCGCTACAGCCGCCAGGAGAGGCCCAGGACCAAGAGAGCAGCCAAAGGGGCCCTGTGGAAGAGGAGGAGGCTCTAAGTCTCCCCTCGGTGCTGACCTCCAGCTCCAGCATTGCGGGGAATGTGTGACCAGTGCCCAGCCGGGGCACTGTGACATTCCCCACCTTAGGATTTTTAGGACCCCCCATCCTTAGTTGTAGTATTCCCTATTTCTCTTTAGGAGAAGTTAACATTTCCCTTAGTGTTCCAGCTGTAGAAGTTTAAGTATTTTAGGCCTAAGGTTGTTACCCCGTAGTCTTTTAGTCACCCCGTATTGTAGATTTTCAAAGTTGTCAAGTTAATAAAGTTCATGTTTTCTGCACAAAGAGACTTGCTTTCACTGGGACAGCTGTTAGTGAAAATCTGGGGTATAACCTATAAAAAATGGCAACGTGCACAACTGTTCCTTTCCCCAGTGGGCACATTCAAACACTCCTTTGAATGGCCACAAAGTTGAGCAGCCTCATTGCACAGCCCCTTCTCCCACGTACAGGCCAGTGACCAAGGAGGCAGTGCCAGCCTTCTCAGGGATGGGCAAGGACAGGAGAGAGCAGATGGCAAAAGGGTCAGAAACTGTGTCAAGGGAGGCTTATATTGGACATTAGGAAGAATTTTTACTCGGAAAGGGGCATTGGATATGGGAATGGTCTGCCCCGGGGGCGCTGGTGGAGTCAGCACTGTGGAAGGTGTTCAAGGCAAGCCGGGGTGCAGCACTCATGGCTCTGCTCTGCTTGCCAGGGTGGCCATGGCTCACAGGGCGGAGTCGGTGATGTCCCACAGCTCTGCCAAGGCAGGGCATTCTGTGATTCTGTGACATCACAGCCTCTGGGGACAGCACTGTGGCTGGCAACAGTCCCCAGCTGTCACTGTGGCCCCAGAGCCTGGGCAGACTTCATTGAGGAGAGATGCCCAGAGCTGGTGTGGTGCTGGAGCTCCTCACCCAGAGCACCATGGCTTGCCAGGGCTTCTCATTCCTGCTCCAGTCCTGCCTGCTGCTGCTCCTGGTCTGTCCCCTCGACCCTTCCAGCAAACCTGAGAGGGACATGGGCACCTTGGGGCTGCTCCCCGAGGAGCTGGAGGACATGGACCTTGAGCCGGCTCCGTGGCTGGACTTGGCCCTGGTGTCCTGGACAGTCTGCCTGGCGGTGCTGCTGATGGCAGGCCTTGTCCTGGGACGGTGCCTTGGCATAAAGCTCTGGAGATGGTGGAGGAGAGAGGTGAGGGAGGGGGCTCAGGCAGGCAGGATGGGGCAGCCCCATGGCAGAGGGGCTGAGCCCCAGGGACAGCAGCAGGCAGAGGTGGCCGGAGCTGCTGCAGCCTCTGCCCGGGGCAGTCCAGCCAGGCCCATGTCTGTGCCAGAGGCCAAAGGCAGCCCCCGGGCCTGGGCCCTGCTCTGCCCCTTCCAGCAGGATGGATCCCTGTGCTTTGCCTTGCAGAAGCGCCAGAGCCCCGGGGCCTGTGCAGGCCCGTGCTGCTGCCAGGGAGAAAGGTGCCCAAGGAGGCTGATACAGCTCCTGAGGCACAACCGGGCCCTGCTGCGGCTCTGCCTCCGCTACAGCCGCCAGGAGAGGCCCAGGACCAAGAGAGCAGCCAAAGGGGCCCTGTGGAAGAGGAGGAGGCTCTAAGTCTCCCCTCGGTGCTGACCTCCAGCTCCAGCATTGCGGGGAATGTGTGACCAGTGCCCAGCCGGGGCACTGTGACATTCCCCACCTTAGGATTTTTAGGACCCCCCATCCTTAGTTGTAGTATTCCCTATTTCTCTTTAGGAGAAGTTAACATTTCCCTTAGTGTTCCAGCTGTAGAAGTTTAAGTATTTTAGGCCTAAGGTTGTTACCCCGTAGTCTTTTAGTCACCCTGTATTGTAGATTTTCAAAGTTGTCTAGTTAATAAAGTTCATGTTTTCTGCACAAAGAGACTTGCTTTCACTGGGACAGCTGTTAGAGAAAATCTGGGGTATAACCTATAAAAAATGGCAACGTGCACAACTGTTCCTTTCCACAGGGGGAACACAAACATTCAAACACATTCAAACACTCCTTTGAATGGCCACAAAGTTGAGCAGCCTCATTGCACAGCCCCTTCTCCCACGTACATGCCAGTGACCAAGGAGGCAGTGCCAGCCTTCTCAGAGAGGGGCAAGGACAAGAGAGAGCAGATGCCAAAAAGTGTTGGAAGGTGTGCCAAGGGAGGCTTATATTGGATATTGGATATTGGACATTAGGAAGAATTTTTACTCGGAAAGGGGCATTGGATATGGGAATGGTCTGCCCCGGGGGCGCTGGTGGAGTCAGCACTGTGGAAGGTGTTCAAGGCAAGCCGGGGTGCAGCACTCATGGCTCTGCTCTGCTTGCCAGGGTGGCCATGGCTCACAGGGCAGAGTCGGTGATGTCCCACAGCTCTGCCAAGGCAGGGCATTCTGTGATTCTGTGACATCACAGCCTCTGGGGACAGCACCGTGGCTGGCAACAGTCCCCAGCTGTCACCGTGGCCCCAGAGCCTGGGCAGACTTCATTGAGGAGAGATGCCCAGAGCTGGTGTGGTGCTGGAGCTCCTCACCCAGAGCACCATGGCTTGCCAGGGCTTCTCATTCCTGCTCCAGTCCTGCCTGCTGCTGCTCCTGGTCTGTCCCCTCGACCCTTCCAGCAAACCTGAGAGGGACATGGGCACCTTGGGGCTGCTCCCCGAGGAGCTGGAGGACATGGACCTTGAGCCGGCTCCGTGGCTGGACTTGGCACTGGTGCCATAAAGAACTGATATTGTCATTATGAAATCACCCTGAATGTTATCTACAAATAGTAGGTGTATGAAGAACAGTTTTGCCCTTCTGCATAGAGTATAACCTTCTCCTAGGAATTGAAACTCTGGCTGACTCTCCAGCCACCACTCACTTCAGTTAAAGCTGCCTCCTGGCTTATTTTCTAAACCCATACTTACCACTTTTAAAGCCCAACCTTGAAAAAGACTCCACATATTTCCCTGTTTTCCTCTACAATCAGGTTTCTTGCATAACAAGCACATTCTCAGTTAGAGATTGGAATTTAATATATGTACAATGATTACTTCCTTTGATAGCAAATAGCCCTAATTTTCCCCAGTCTATTTCCTCTCATCTGTTGTTCATTTAGACTCTTCCTGCATTTCACACACAATAAACTCTTCGGTCCTTCAGAAGTCATAGAAACAGAAAGAAAACCCCAAACAAACAAACAAAACAAATGTCTTTTCTGTCCTCTCTGTTTAAATAAAAATTGCAACACAAAATCCCAAAAGCCATGAAACTGAACAGTAATCCTGCAGCTCTCAGACTGGGTAAACACCTAGAGCAGTGATTTTCTCTGCTAGGAAAGGAGGGGGTGTCAGTGCTCACTTTGGG
Organism: Zosterops lateralis; assembly: GCF_965231275.1. Taxonomy (NCBI): domain Eukaryota; kingdom Metazoa; phylum Chordata; class Aves; order Passeriformes; family Zosteropidae; genus Zosterops; species Zosterops lateralis. The sequence continues at coordinate 22,532,125 of NC_139770.1, forward strand.
AACCAGGTTTGTTTTGCATAATTGTGTTTGTTTTGCCTGATGCTCTCTGCTCTTGGGACTTGCCTGTATTAAAAGGGAGGACATTTGGAAATGTAGCAACAGCCTCACACAGGCTCTGCTCACCCTCCTCATCCTCACTCAGGGGGCTGATTTCACCATGGGCCAATTCAGAGCAATGCTCAGGCTGCTCCAGGAGGTTGAGGCAGACAAGAAGAACCACACCTCTCTCTTTTCACCCGTGTATTTCATAAAATGTGGGCAACTTGGAATGGTTTGCAGTCCTGGTGATGCAGCCTATCATCACAGCGTGATGATCCCACTGCAGAGCCTGCCTGGAGAGCAGAGCTCCTGTGGGTTGCACCTGTGTGCACCAAACACCACAGGCTGTGTGCAAGCATGACAGAGTCTGACAGTGAAAAAAGAGACTAAGAGTAAGCAGAGCTCAGGCATTTCCCGAGAGAAACACCCATCCCTCCATCCACTTTAAACAATCTTAAACAAAAGCTCCTTCTTGGTGTTTGCAAGCCATGAATGGGCTGAGTCACTGCTTAAAAAACACCAGAGACAGTCAAACACAACTGCAAGGCCTTCTCCAGCCTGGTGGTGAAGAGACCTGAAGACATGAAACCCAGGAAAAGGTCAATCTGTGTGCTTGATCCAGCCACACTGCATCAGGACAGCCTTGATTTTGGGATCTGTAGGAGCAGTAATGCCCTGTGCCTGCACACAGGGTGGCTGCAGCACAGCACGAGGTGTCTCTATTTAAAGCTGGCCTACAAAGAAATGCAGGTCTACAAAACAATAGTTAGAATAGTATTGTGTCTATGTTCCTGGGACAGATATTCCTCTTGAAATATACTGGCAAAGGCAGCAGAGCTGGAGGGGAGGCACAAAGGATGTGCCTCCAAGAGAGGTGAGATCTGGCTTGTCACAAAGTTGGGAGGGCACGTGGATCCTTGACACCCATGTTGGGAGAGGCAGAATGATACAGGCTATTCCAACCTGATTGATGTGTATGGTAATGCAAGGAAGCATTTTATGTCTGGAATCAAATGGAGCATCAAGGTAGCTCTGGCTGGGCATTCATTTCTCTGAAACCATCAGAAATGAACACTTTCAGGACCACTATCTCCATTTATCTCCATAAATGAAATAAGATGCACTTTTACGTCAGATCTCAGTGTTGTGCAAGGCTGGCACTCACTGTGCTCATACTGCACTGTTACACACAGCCCCAGTTCAGATTTGTTAGCAATGCACTAATAGGGTTTACCCAGGAAACAAGTGTGGTCCTATCATCCTCGTGTCTGATGACTTTTTTATATCCAATTAGCAGAATAGACACAGATAATGAGTTTTAACAACATCTCTGCTTTTCATAAAAATTGCACTGCTGTGTAAGCACAAGAATTTCCTGTTGAACTGTCTCTTTGCAAACAAGTTAATGTAAAAAAAGATGCACGGCATACTATGAACCTTAGGAGTGAACTGCCAGCTCATTTTTCAAAATGACAGATATGATGAAAATTGGACAAAGGCTTGGAAAAAACCATAGGGGTCAGGGTGAGGGGAGCAAAAGGGGGTGGAGAGAAAGGCATTCCAGAGCCCTCTGGAGCCTTGGACTCCTCTAGGACCCATTAAAAGCTTATGTTACTTGCACAGTTTATAAACAAGCGCTTTCTTTTGCCAGCATAGCTTTCCTCATGTGAGGAGCTTAGGAAGTGTTGACTGCTGTCTTCTACTGAAGCAAGGCACCAAAAATGACAGCAAGTCACAAATCAAATTGCTTTGATTGAGTACCTTTCCTGAGTTTTGGGAGGCTTGTTGTGATTCCTAAGTGACCTCAGCAAAGCCCCTAATCAATAGCACATCGGAATGCTGACAGATGGCAGAGGGAAGTTTCATTGCCAGAGGGATTACATCAGTGCTGGCAGGGAACAGATGGCAGAAAGGTGGACTGCAACCTGTGCTTATTCTTTGCATTCCTTTGCTTCTATTATTGCCCCTGCTGTCAGCAAGGTAGGAAGTTTCAGGAGGGAAAAACATGGCCATTCTCTGAAAGAAAAATTTTCACTTCCTTCATGTACTGGTTCTGTCACAGAGACTTTCAGTTACATTGATTTTGGCATTACAAAACATAGTAACACATTATACCCATATTTACTATAAAATATTTGCTAGAAGGGTTCTGTATCCTTTTTTTTTTTTTTTTTAGTATCTTCCTGTGTGTGGCCCCCTCAGAACCAAGCAAATAACAAATCAATGCCTAGACTAATGACACATTTGCAGTGAGCCACTGAACTTTTCATCTCTGTGTCAGAGATCAATGTCCACTGGACATGTAGCACAGGATAGCAGTTTTCACCCCACCACGAGATAAGTGGAAAGCATTTGGGGCTTCATTCCAGCTCCAGGGAATAAGTGTTTTCCCCTTAACACACTGCCCATGCAGGCTGCCAAGTCAGGGAGCTTTCTGCTGTGTCACTGGGGCTGAGCTGCACTGGTTCTGCACAGAAATCTGTGCAGCTTCATGCTTTGTCCTGGCAAGAGAGAATGCCAGGGATTTAGCTTCCCCAGGTGTCAAGTTGAATTCAATGAATAAAACAAGTGAATAACTAATAAAGCATTATTTCTGCATCTGATGCCTGCACACTTCAGGATGTAGAATATTGTCAAACAGGAAAAAAGAAATACAGAAGCAAGCTGATATAGAGCAAAGACAAAGCTGAAGTAACTATGCAATATGTAGAGATATTTACTTGAAGCAGCTGTAAATAAAGCAGATAGGCTGGAATTTGCATTTTCTTTTGAACTGCAAGTCAGCTTCTCTCGTGAATCACAGGAGCTCCACTGGCTGTGAGATTCAGAAAAGTTTCAAGGAAAATGTAACAGCAAGACAGACGGGAAATATGGCTCCTGGAAGAAGATTAAATTATAAAAAAAAACTATAGAGGAAGATTAAGGGAGCAAGAGTAGTCAGAGGAGCAGATATTGATTGCTTATGCGGGACAATTGAATTCCTTGGCAAAGGGAGGCAATGTTTGTGTCAGCAGCTGCAGCTACACCACAGCACCCCTGAGCTGCTCCTTGATCAATCCTGCTCCAATCAAAAACTGATGGAGGGCCACTTTTATTGGTCTGAGTAGGAAGACTCTGGAAACAGAATGGAGATGCAGAGGATTTTTAAACTGGACTGACATGTCCTGAACAGACAAGTAAACACTGTAACTTTCAGCCAACATACAGAAACAAGACATTCCAAGGAAGAAAACACAAACAGCGGCAGAACCCATCACTGAAAGCAGGCTCAGTGCAAGGACTGGATTCCAAGGAGCTCTGCAAGCCACACAGGGCTGCCAGGAAAAGGGAACTGCTGCTGCCCTGCAAAGCAATCAGCCTGAGCTGCAGCCTGCCACACACCTCACAGCATCAGCCAGGGGACTGCTCCTAATTCCATTTACCAGCTCCTTAAAATCAGTGCTGGGGGAGGTTCCCACACGGCTTCTTTTCTTGTGAATAGTCTTACTAGTGGCTTACAAAGAGTACCAAAGCTCCCTCTCCTCAATTAACTGACTCTCCCTTGCTCAGGAATAGCAGATGTTGTTAAGCAGCTAAAGAAAATCCTCAAGAAAGCAGAGCTACTAATCAGTCACTTTTATATTTAAGATCACTTGGAGTTGCCACTGTCTTATACTGTTTTCCTAATTAATTGCACTGGAATGCACTTAAGTAAGCCCCAGATCAAAGAATCATATGCAGAGATTGAAATTAATCCCGTCTGTGTTGCTAATGCCTCGGAAATGGATGACTTACTAAAGCATCCAAAATCCTGGGTTTCATGGTTCAAAACTATAGATAGTGTGAGATGCTTTCAAAGGAACAGATTTAAGGATGAAAAGGAAAAAGCTCTCTTCGTTTGCTCGTAAAAGACAATTAAACAAAGGCAATTGTTCAACTAATTTAGTGTGAAGTTTGTGTATCTTAAGTTCCTTATTCTTCACTTTCCTATCACAAGAAATCACAGTTCAGGAGTGTCAATTTTTATTACAGCAAAAACTTCATCATCATTACAGATTTTTTTAATGTGCTTTAATGAAGGGTTGAAATCTTTTCAAAGTAATGATAAATAAAAACGACTGGGGCTGAATATGTCACCAGTTGGTGCAATAAATCACTGTCTCTTCCTGCATGAGTCTCTTTCCCATGATCTAGAATATCATCAAAATGCTTTGATTGATTTACAGTTTAGTAACCCAGCCATCATCATCCATAATTCTGCAATAAACCACACCACTTAATGTAGCTGTTACAGATGTTCAGAAGTTCATTCCCTGCCTTTCAGGAGGAGATATTGACATGGCAGCTGCAGACACCAAGATTAGCTGGGGGAGAAAAATTTGTCTCCGGCACAAGAAAACATCCCATTTCCCTCTAACAATACCCTGTCTTTAAAGCTGAAAGACATGCTGCCAACCTTGAGACATCCAGTTTCAATTATTAAACACCAAATATCTATATGCATACAGCCACCCCCCTCCCAGCTGGCAGGAGTAACAAGCTGCCTGGCTTCTGTCTGAAACACATTATTTCCTGGGAAATCAAGACATTACTAAAAGCTCTATGCAACAAATCCCTCAAAGGGTGTGCAGTGAACAGCAGCTGATCTCAGGCCTCGCCAGCTTCAAGGAGCCCAAGCTGCATTCTGCATGTGGCACTGCCTCCAGTCAGCCCCAAGGAAACAATTGCTGGGATTTTGCACTTAAAGTCACCACCAGAGCCAGGCTGGGCAGGGGGGCTCAGCCCCATGGAGAGAGGGCTGCTCATTATGTTCTCTGTAACCAACAGCAGCCCTGCCCCACAGCACCATGGGACAATGCATGGGTATCATTAGTAATTTTTCACAAATTATTGATCTGAAAACAGTAGGTTGATTCTTGGTTTTGCTTGAGCCTGAAAACAATGCAGAATTAGCTGGCCTGCAATTATCACTTTCCTTAAAACTGCTTTCTAAAGAAAAGGAGAATATGCAACATGCAGAGTACAAAGTGTGGGTATTTCATCCCAAACAGCACGAGTGCTCCCTGCCAGCCTCAGCAGACACTGCTTATTTAAAGCAGGCACACAGACATCCCCAACAGGAATTGTCAGGGTGATGATCTAGCTCACAGAGACAATTTCTCTCCTAAGTGAATCACCATGCTGAGGAAGCTAACAAAGACTGCAAAATTCATTAATTGGAATGGGCTGCTCCAAATCCATCACTGCTCTGTCCTGGCCAGCCAGCATCCTGTCTGTGACAGTGACCTGTCCCTGACACTGCTGAGAGAGGTGCAAGGAACAGCAAAGCTATTTCTAATCACAGGAATCCTCTTTTTCCCCTCAGTTGCACTCACAGGAAGCACAAATCAGCCTCGTGGTTTGGGGCTTCAGATGGACATTTGAGTCTACAAAACTTCAGCAGCCTCAGGACTTCTGTGCCAGGTGATCCCTCAGACCTGTGCACTGTGAGGCTTGAGAGAGTTATGAAATATCAGATGGGTATTTCACAGAGCCAGCACCCCTGCACTGCGAAGAAGGGATATTTTGCCCTGACAAACCTTGGGTTCTTCTAAGGGTGCTTAACGGAATTCCTTGCCCTGTGGTTAGCAGGAGCACTTGTGAATACCAGAAAAGCAGCAATGTGTTAAATGTGATTTTAAAAATCTGATTTTTGATTAATAGATCCTTGAAAGACTTTTTATATTTAAATACAGGCCAACATCATTCCCCCACCTTCATGTGAAGGACTCCAGGGGTGTTCCAGCTGGCCAAAAATCTGCCAAATTCCTCTGCAGCTCTAGTGCAGATAAGTCTAACCACGTACTTAAAAGTGTACGTTGCCATCTCCCAACGCGCTGCTTTCTACTTGAAAAACCCTTCAGCCGGAGGAAGCCACAGAAAGTGCCCAGTGGGGCTATTCCTGCTCCTCTGCAGGCCGGGAATGCCCCGACCCCCCAGCGCAGGGGGAGCCCGGCCGTGCCCCGTTCCCACTAGATGGCACCGGCCTGCCGGGAATGGCTCCGGCGGGGAGGGACCGCTCCTCCCGCCCGCATTTCCCTCCCGTGGGATTTGCCACTGTAAGGCCAGCAGTGCGATCTCATTTAATAGCCGGGAATCGCTCACTGCGGCTGTTTCCCTCTCCGCAGCCATGCCCGTGTGTCACCCCGGAGTGCCGTGAGGTGACCCGGCCGGGAGCCTCCCGCATCCCTGCGGGGACCAGCCGGCACAGGAGCATCATCCTACGGCAACCCCCTGCTTGCACAGCCCTGCTCCCAAAGGCTCTGGAGCACCTTCCCCGGGTGTTTCCATTTCCAGTGTGACAGCTGTGCCCTGTTCACAGCAGTGCTGCACCCTCTGCCTGCGGGGGATGTGGCACTGGGACACACAGCACTGCCCTTGGCCTTGGGCTGCAATTCTGTCCCTACTGAGCCTTTTGCTCATCTCTCTGCTTCAGGCTTGACTGAGAAACACCACCTTTAAAACATTTACACAGGCATTTTCTCCCTCATAAGCTGAAAGAGTTTTGCTGGCATAGCTGTGCTGTGAGAGGTAGATAATGAAAGAACATCGCTGGCCAAATAGGAATGCCAGCAAAAAGTTGT